>NC_082709.1:72291140-73491140 GCF_030144855.1 Hypanus sabinus
ATTTGGGGAGGGTGTAATTGGTCACTGAAAATTGTCCCCCGTGTGCAAGTGAGCGGGAGGGTGTGGGGAGTTAAAAGAGGCTGTCTCCACACTATAAACATCAATAACCTGTCAGTTCTAGCCTCTAGATCTGTCCACTTCACTGTGGTTGACTTCCTCTCCTCTGATGTGGCCCAGAAAACCACAACAAACAGATCAAGGGGCAGTAAATACCACTCAGTTAAACCACATCCCCTGAGCCAATGAGAAAACTTTTATCCAATTAGGTAGGGGTGGTGGACCCGGATTCAGTAGGCCAAAGGGCCTGTTTTCTGCTCTACCTCTATTGTCGTTACTTTCTGCACCTTGTAGCACACTGGGCGGCAACCTTGTCGTTTCTTTAGCACTTTTTTGTAACTTGACGCTCAACCCAGCACAGATGGAAAGCATGCAATGAGCTGGCCGGATTCAAACCCGTGGCCTCTCTCCTTGAAGTCTGGTTCTGTTGCCTCCGGCCGGCTCTGTCTCTCTATGACTCCAAAATGACGTGGCCAAACCCTTGGGTTTTGAAAGAGCCAGAACACTGGCGCTATGTAAATTGCCACAATGTAAACAGTGAAACTGAAATCACTTGTTGGGACATTACTGTAACTTGCATCAGATGGTGAACTTGAACTCAGTTTGTTCAAGAGCTGGCATTTATTTGTGAAATTGCAGCGGCGTATTCATGAAATATTTTGGTGGGGAGTCTAAATTAACATGGCAGCTCAGTCGATGGTTGTTCTTTATATCGACTGCATTTGATAAACTCCTTTAAGAGTGATTGTTGGCTTAAGCCGAGGCTGATGGAACAGAAAGCCAGTTGTTGACCTGCTTAGAACATCAGCTGAGCGGCAGAAGAGAAAACCAAGAGACCAGAGGAGATAGCAGCAGAATCACACAATTCGGCCCATCGAGTCCACTCCGCCATTCCATCATAGCTGGGTTATTATCCCTCTCAAGCTCACTCTCCTGACTTTTCCCTATTCCTTTAACACCTTCACTAATCAAAAATCTATCAACCTCCACTTTAAATACTTGGCCTCCACAGCCACCTGTGATAATGAATTCCACAGATTCACCTCCCTCTGGCTAAAGAAATTCCTCTTCATCTCTATTCTAAAGGGACATCCTTGTATTCTGAGGCTGTACTCTCTGGTACTAGACTCCTCCACTATAAGAAACATTGTCTACACATTATCTCAGCCTTTCAAAATTCATTATTTTTTAATGAAATATCCCCTCATTCTTCTAAGCTCCAGCGAGTACTAGCCCAGACTCATCGAACGCTCCTCATACATTAATCCTTTCATTCCCAGGGTCATGCTCATGAACCTCCTGTGGACCCTCTCCAATGCCAACACATCCTTCCTTAGACAAAGGGCCCAAGACTGCTCACTGTACTTCAAGAGCTGAATAACAAGTGCCTTATAAAGCTTTGGCGTGATATCGTTGATTTTGCATTCCAGCTCACTCGAAATGAACGTCAACATGAGGTATTAGGCAGGTTCTCTAGATGGAGCCAGAAACTTGTGGCTGCAAATGAGCTTCATACAGAATGCATGGTGGCAAAGGAGCCACATGGCCTATAGCCCCCATAAAACACAGCATAGCACAGTGCAGTCCCTTCAGCCCACAGTGTTGTGTCGTAGCAACCTTCTAACCATGCTAATGGAAAAGGAACACTCAACCTAATCCCTTCCTCCAGCCCTGGGCTCCCCAGTCCTTCAGGTCACATTTCTTGAAGTACACAAAAAATCCTTATCTACCTTTTAATTCTATCAGTTATGTTAAATCTCAGTCACTTGGTGTTTCGTCTCTTAGTTCACAGAGATAGCTCCTTCCTGTTTACTTAGTTAAGCCTCTCCTCTGTTCCAACCAGACCAACCTGTCCAATCTTTCTCTCTGGCGCTGATTTTCCAAGCTTGGCCACACCCTGATGAATCTCCTCAGCAGCCCCCTCGAGTATATCTACATCATTCCTGCAGCGCGGGGACCAGAGGAGTGCACAGCATGACCAAGCAGTGCTAAATACAATTCTACCGTAACTTCCATGTTCTCACTTCCTAAGCCATGGAGGAAATTCCTCCCAAGTTCCTTTCTCACTGCTCAACTGTCCTGCCCAGCTCTCAGCACTGTTACTGAAGTACAAGAATAGTCATTGATTTTCTGACATACTAAAGACAGGGTGAGGGAGAGGTAACCTGGGGCTCCAATACTAAAGATAACAATCTTGACTGAAAAGCTGGAGCATATAGACATTAAGAAAGAGGATGTGGTGGAGCTTTCGGAAAGCATCAAATTGGATTAGTCGCCGGGACCGGATGAAATGTACCCCAGGCTACTGTGGGAGGCAAGGGAGGAAATTATTGAGCCTTTGGAAATGATCTTTGCATCATCAATGGGGATGAGAGAGGGTCCAGAGGATTGGAGGGTTGTGGATGTTGTTCCCTTAGTCAAGAAAGGGAGTAGAGATAGCCCAGGAAATTATAGACCAGCGAGTCTTACTTCAGTGATCAGTAAGTTGATGGAGAAGATCCTGAGAGGCAGGATTTATGAACATATAGAGAGGTATAATATGATTAGGAATAGTCAGCATGGCTTTGTCAAGGGCAAGTTGTGCCTTATGAGCCTGATTGAATTTTTGGTGATGTGACTTAACACATTGATGAAGGTGGAGCAGTAGATGTAGTATATATGGATTTCAGCAAGGCATTCAATAAGGTATCCCATGCAAGGCTTATTGAGAAAGTAAGTGGGTATCGGATCCAAGGGGACATTGCTTTGTGGATCCAGAACTGGCTTGCCCACAGAAGACAAAGAGTAGTTATAGACAGTTCATATTCTGCATGGAGGTCAGTGACAAGTGGTGTGCCTCAGGGATCTGTTCTGGGACCCCTTCTCTTAGTGATATTTATAAATGACCTGGATGAGGAAGTAGAGGGATGGGTTAGTAAACTTACAGATGACACAAAGGTTGGGGGTGTTGTGGATAGTGTGGAGGGCTGTCAGAGGTTACAGCGGGACATTGATAGAATGCAAAATATGGGCTGAGAAGTGGCAGATGGAGTTCAACCCAGATAAGTGTGAAGTGGTTTATTTTGGTAAGTCAAATATGATGGCAGAATATAGTATTAATGGTAAGAGTCTTGGCAGTGTGGAGGATCAAAGGGATCTTGGGGTCTGAGTCCATAGGACACTCAAAGCTGCTGCGCATACACCGTGGATTGAGTTCAAGAGGTATTGTTACAGCTATATAGGACCCTGGTCAGACCCCACTTGGAGTACTGTGCTCAGTTCTGGTCGCCTCACTACAGGAAGGATGTGGAAGCCATAGAAAGGGTGCGGAGGAGATTTACAAGAATGTTGCCTGGATTAGGGAGCATGCCTTATGAGAATAGGTTGAGTGAACTTGGCCTTGGAGTGACGGAGGATGAGAGGTGACCTGATAGAGGTGTATAAGAGGATTAGAGGCATTGATTGTGTGGATAGTCAGAGGCTTTTTCCCAGAGCTGAAATGGCTAGCACGAGAGGGCACCATTTTAAGGTGCTGGGAAGTAGGTACAGAGGAGATGTCAGGGGTGAGTTTTTTACACAGAGAGTGGTGAGTGTGCAGAATGGACTGCTGGCGGCAGTGGCAGAGATGGATACAATAGGGTCTCTTAAAAGACTCCTGGATAGCTATATGAGAGCTTAAAAAAATAGAGGGCTACGGATAACAACTAGGTAATTTCTAAAGTACATGTTCAGCCCAGCATTGTGGGCTGAAGGCCTGTATTGTGCTGTAGGTCCTCTATGTTTCTAATCATGTATGCTGCTGGTATTGCTGCAGCACATGAAAGCATAGAGCTTTTGCTGGAGTTTAGAAGAATGAGGGGGGGATCTCATTGAAACCCATCAAATATTGAAAGGCCTGGATAGAGTGGATCTAGAGAGGATGTTTCATATAGTGGGGGAGTCTAGGCCTTAAGCGCACAGCCTCAGAATACAAGGACATTGCTTTAATGTTTTCATTGGAGAGATGAGATCGGGAGCCTGACTTCAAGGTGGGTGTTGTCTTCTGAATTTTTCAGGCCTTCTGAATTCTGACTATTACTATAAATTATAATAAGGAATGTATGTAAATTTAATGTGTGTCTATATATAAGATAGGTAGTACAAAAAGAGAGCAACAATAATTCATGGATTGGTTTATTGTCTGTTCAGAAATCTGACACTGGAGGGGAAAAACCGGTTCCTAAAATATGAGTGAGTGTCTGCAGGGTCCTGTGCCTCCTCTCTGATGGTAATGATTAGCATCATAGGGTCTCATCAGCAAGAACGACGAGTCAGCTCACAGAGAGGAGGTGCAGCGGCTAACGGACTGGTGCAGAGCCAACAACCTGTCTCTGAATGTGAACAAAACGAAAGAGATGGTTGTTGACTTCAGGAGGGCACGGATCGACCATTCTCCACTGAACATCGATGGCTCCTCAGTAGGGATCGTAAAGAGCACCAGATTTCTTGGTGTTCACCTGGTGGAGAATCCCACCTGGTCCCTCAACACCAGCTCCATAGCAAAGAAAGCCCAGCGATGTCTCTACTTTCTGCGAAGGCTGAGGAAAGTCCATCTCCCACCCCCCATCCTCATCACATTCTACAGGGGTTGTATTGAGAGCATCCTGAGCAGCTGCATCACTGCCTGGTTCAGAAATTGCACCATCTCGGATTGCAAGACCCTTCAGCAGATAGTGAGGTCAGATGAGAAGATCATTGGGGTCTCTCTTCCCGCCATTACAGATATTTACACCACACACTGCATCCACAAGGCAAATCAGCATTTTGAAGGACCTCATGCAGCCCTCATACAAACTCTTCTCCCTCCTGCCATCTGGGAAAAGGCACCAAAGCATTCAGGCTCCCACGACCAGACTATGTAACAGTTTCTTCCCCCAAGCTATCAGACTCCTCAATACCCAGAGCCTGGACTGACACCAACTTACTGCCCTCTACAGTGCCTATTGTCTTGTTTATTATTTATTGTAATGCCTGCACTGTTTTGTGCACTTTATGCAGTCCTGGGTAGGTCTGTAGTCTAGTGTAATTTTTTTCTGTGTTGTTTTCATGTAGTTCAGTCTAGTTTTTGTACTGTTTCATGTCACACCATTGTCTTGAAAAACGTTGTCTCATTTTTACTGTGTACTGTACCAGCAGTTATGAGTGAAATGACAATAAAAAGTGACTTGACTTGACGTGAGAGGACAGCGCATCCTACTTAAAGGGGATCCTTCATGACAGATGCCACTTTTCTGAGGCATCGTCTTTTGAAGATGTCTTCAATGCTGGGGAGGCTAGTTCTCATCATAAAGCTGGCTGAGTTTGCAACCCTCTTCAGCTTTTTCTGGTCCTGTGCAGTGGCCCCTCCATACCAGACAGTGATGTAGCCAGTTAGAATGCTCTCCACGGTACATCTGCATGAGTTTTTGGTGACATAATTCTCCTCAAGCTCCTATAGAAATATTGTCACAATCATACCTTCTTCGTAGTTGCATCAATATGTTCTGCCCAGGATAGATCTTCAGAGATGTTGACACCCAAGAACTCAAAACTACTCACCCTTTCCACTGCTGATCCCTCGATGAGGACTGGTATGTGTGCCCTCAACTCCCCCTTCCTGAAGTCCACAATGAAATCCTTGGTCTTACTGACATTGAGTGCAAGGTTGTTGTGATACCACTCAACCAAATGATCTGTCTCACTCCTCTATGTCTCCTCATCATATCTGAGATTCCAGTGCAACAGTTGTGTCATCAGCAAACATTTTACCATCGAACCATAGAAGATTACAGCACAGAAACAGGCCTTTCAGCCCTTCTTGGCTGTGCCCAACCATTTTTCTGCCTAGTCTCACTGACCTACACCGGGCCCATATCCCTCCATACACCTCTCATCCATGTACCTGTCCAAGTTTTTCTTAAATGTTAAAAGTGAGCCCGCATTTACCACTTCATCTGGCAACTCATTCCACACTCCCACCACTCTCTGTATGAAGAAGCCTCCCCCAATGTTCCCTTTAAGCTTTTCCCCCTTCACCCTTAACCTATGTCCTCTGGTTTTTTTTTCTCCCCTAGCCTCAGTGGAAAAAGCCTGCTTGCATTCATTCTACCTATACCCATCATAATTGTATATACCTCTATCAAGTCTCCTCTCATTCTTCTACACTTCAGGGAATAAAGTCCTAACCTATTCAACCTTTCTCTGTAACTCAGTTTCTCAAGTCCTGGCAACATCCCTGTAAACCTTCTCTGCACTCTTTCAACCTTGTTAATATCCTTCCTGTAATTCGGTGACCAAAACTGCACACAATACTCCAAATTCGGCCTTACCAATGCCTTATACAACCTCACCATAACATTCCAACTCTTATACTTAATACTTTGATTTATAAAGGCCAATGTACCAAAAGCTCTCTTTACTACCTGATCTACCTGTGACGCCACTTTTAGGGAATTTTGTATCTGTATTCCTAGATCCCTCTGTTCTCCTGCACTCCTCAGTGCCCTACCATTTACCTTGTATGTTCTACCTTGGTTTTTCCTTCCAAAGTGCAATACCTCACACTTGTCTGTATTAAACTCCATCTGCCATTTTTCAGCCCATTTTTCTAGCTGGACCAAATCCCTCTGCAAGCTTTGAAAACCTTCCTCAATGTACACTACACCTCCAATCTTTGTATCATAAGCAAATTTGCTGATCCAATTTACCACATTATCATCCAGATCATTAATATAGATGACAAATAATAATGGACACAGCACTGATCCCTGTGGCATACCACTAGTCACCAGCCTCCACTCAGAGAAGCAATCCTCCACTACCACTCTCTGGCTTCTCCCATTGAGCCAATGTCCAACCCAATTTACTACCTCTCCATGTATACCAAGCGACTGAATCTTCCTAACTAACCTCCTGTGCAGGACCTTGTCAAAGACCTTACTGAAGTCCATGTAGATAACATCCACTGGCTTTCCTTCATTCAATTTCCTTATAACCTCCTCGAAAAACCTAATAGATTTGTTAAGCATGACCTACCCCATGCACAAAGCCGTATTGACTCCCCCCTAATAAGTCCCTGTCGATTTAAATACTTGTAGATCCTAACTCTTAGTACTCCTTCCAATAATTTACCTACTACCAATGTCAAACTTTCCAGCCTATAATTTCCCGGATTACTTTTTGAGCTGTTTTTAAACAACGGAACAACATGAGCTATCCTCCAATCCTCCGGCACCCCACCGGTAGATACCGACATTTTAAATATATCTGCCAGGGCCCCTGCAATTTCAACACTAGTCTCCTTCAAGGTCCGAGGGAATACCCTGTCAGGTCCTGTGGATTTATCTACTCTTATTTGCCTCAAGATAGCAAGCACCTCCTCCTCTTCAGTCTGTATAGGTTCCATGACCTCAGGTTGTTTGCCTTATTTCCATTGACTCCATGCCAGTTTCCTTAGTAAATACAGACGCAAAAAAAAAAACATTTAAGATCTCCCCCATTTCTTTTGGTTCCATACATAGCTGACCACTCTGATGTCCAAGAGGACCAACTTTATCCCTTACTATCTTTTTGCTCTTGATATACGTGTAGAAGCTCTATGGGTTATCCTTCACCTTGACTGCCAAAGCTACCTCATGTCTTCTTTTAGCCCTCCTGATTTCTTTCTTAAGTATTTCTTTGCACTTTTTATACTCCTCAAGTACCTTATTTGCTCCCTGTTTCCTATACATGTCATACACCTCTCTCTTCTTTATCAGAGTTCCAATATCCCTAGAGAACCAAGGTTCCTCACCCTTATTCACTTTGCCTTTAATCCTGACAGGAGCATACAAACTCTGCACTCCCAAAATTTCTCCTTTGAAGGCCTCCCAGTTACCAACAACATCCTTGCCAGAGAACAACCTGTCCCAATCCACGCTTTTTAGATCCTTTCTCATTTCTTCAAATTTGGCCTTTTTCCCGTTTAGAACCTCAACCCGAGGACCAGATCTATCTTTATCCATGACCAAGTCAAAACTAATGGTGTTATGATCACGGAACCAAAGTGTTCCCCTACACACACTTCCATCACCTGTCCTAACTCATTTCCTAATAGAAGATCTAATATTGTGTCCTCTCTAGTCACTACCTCTACATATTGATTTAGAAAACTTTCCTGAACACATTTTACAAACTCTAACCCATCTAGACCTTTAACAGTATGGGAGTCCCAATCAATACGTGAAAAATTAAAGTCCCCTACTATCACAACTTCATGTTTCGTACAGTTGTCTGTTACCTCTCTGCAGATTTGCTCCTCCAATTCTTGCTGACTATTGGGTGATCTGTAATACAACCCCATTAATGTGGTCATACCTTTCCTGTTTCTCAGCTCCCCCATATGACCTCGGAAGACAAGCCCTCTAATCTGTCCTGCCTGAGCACTGCTGTAACATTTTCCCTGACTAGCAATGCCACTCCTCACCACTTCATTCCTCTGCCTCTATCACGTCTGAAACATCGGAACCCTGGAACATTAAGCTGCCAGTCCTGCCCCTCCTGTAGCCAAGTTTCACTCATGGCTACAATGTCATAATTCCATGTGTCAATCTATGCCCTCAGCTCGTCAGTCTTCCCCACAATACTCCTCACATTGAAATAGACACACTTCAGAAGATTATTACCACCACACACAACCCTTCTATTTGTGACTTTGCAATTCTCACTGGGTGGTGGATAATACAACCCCATTAATGTGGTCATACCTTTCCTGTTTCTCAGCTCCACCCATATGGCTTCAGTAGACAAGCCCTCTAATCTGTCCTGCCTGAGCACTGCTGTACCATTTTCCCTGACTAGCAATGCCACTCCTCACCACTTCATTCCTCTGCCTCTGTCACGTCTGAAACATTGGAACCCTGGAACATTAAGCTGCCAGTCCTGCCCCTCCTGTAGCCAAGTTTCACTCATGGCTACAATGTCGTAAGATGCCATTGAGCTGGTGCTTATCTATAGTCATGGGTGTAGACAGAGTAGAGCTTTGCCATCCTCCCTCTCTAAAACAATAAATGTTCTAGTCGCCCCTCTGTCCTTGCAGCACCAATTTCCATGCCGCATGTAAGCTTCCAAATCTATCTCCGCTGTTTCTAAACTCCTCACATAGTTGTGAGTCAGCGTTCAAAGCAAAGGCAGGAAAGAACCCTATTTATGTATTATGACACTAAAAGAGGCTGCTCAGCCTATTATATTAATGCCAGCCCCCAACAAAACATCCTCACTTCTATTGCCCTTCTTCTTATTTCCCTGCACTTGTGTAACTTGGTCCCAAGCAACACACACAAAATGCTGGAGGAACTCAGCGGGCCAGGCAGCAACTATGGAAAAGAGATCAGTTGACGTTTTGGGCCGAGACCCTTTATCAGGACTGGATTGGAAGAGGAGAAGTCAGAGTAGAAAGTTGGGGTAGGGGAGGAAGAAGTAAAAGGTGAAATCGGGGGAGGGGGAGGGGTGAAGTAAAGAGTTAGGAAGTAGATTGGGGAAAGTGATAAAGGGCTGGAGAAGGGGGAATCTGATAGGAGAGGACAGAAGGCCATGGAAGAAAGGGAAGGGGGAGGAGCACCAGAGGGAGGTGATGGGTAGATAAAGAGATTCGGTGAGAGAGCGATACAGAAAAGGGGAATGGTGAAAGAGGGTGATGTAGATGACCCAAACAGACTCACAGGTGAAGTGTCGCCTCACGTGGAAGGGCTGTCTGGGGACCTAAAAGTGGTAAGGGAGGAGGTGTAGGGGCAGGTATTCTCACAGGAGATTAGTGTGCAAACTTAAAGCACACAGTATTGGGGGTATGGTATTGATGTGGTTAGAGAATTGGTTGGCAGACAGGAAGCAAAGAGTGGGAGTAAACGGGATCTTTTCAGAATGGCAGGCAGTAACTAGTGGGGTACCGCAAGGCTCAATGCTGGGACCCCAGTTGTTTACAATATATATTAATGATTTAGACGAGGGAATTAAATGCAGCATCTCCAAGTTTGCGGATGACATGAAGCTGGGCGGCGGTGTTAGCTGTGAGGAGGATGCTAAGAGGATGCAGGGTGACTTGGATAGGTTAGGTGAGTGGGCAAATTCATGGCAGATGCAACTTAATGTGGATAAATGTGAGGTTATCCACTTTGGTTGCAAGAATAGGGTAACAGATTATTATCTGAACAGTGGCCGATTAGGAAAAGGGAAGATGCAACGAGACCTGGGTGTCATTATACACCAGTCATTGAAGGTGGGCATGCGGGTACAGCAGGCGGTGAAAAAGGCAAATGGTATGTTGGCATTCATAGCAAAAGGATTTGAGTACAGGAGCAGGGAGGTTCTACTTCAGTTGTACTAGGCCTTGGTGAGACCGCACCTAGAATATTGTGTGCAGTTTTGGTCCCCTGATCTGAGGAAAGACATTCTTGCCATAGAGGGAGTACAGAGAAGGTTCACCAGATTGATTCCTGGGATGGCAGGACTTTCATATGAAGAAAGACTGGATCGACTAGGCTTATACTCACTGGAATTTAGAAGATTGAGGGGGGATCTTATTGAAATGTATAAAATTCTAAAGGGATTGGACAGGCTAGATGCAGGAAGATTGTTTCCGATGTTGGGGAAGTCCAGAACGAGGGGTCACATTTTAAGGATAAAGGGGAAGCCTTTTAGGACCGAGATGAGGAAAAACTTCTTCACACAGAGAGTGATGTATCTGTGGAATGCTCTGCCACAGGAAACAGTTGAGGCCGGTTCATTGGCTATATTTAAGAGGAAGTTAGATATGGCCCTTGTGGCTAAAGGGATGGGGGGTATGGAGAGAAAGCAGGTACAGGGTTCTGATTTGGATGATCAGCCATGATTATACTGAATGGCAGTGCAGGCTTGAAGGGCCAAATGGCCTACTCCTGCACCTATTTTCTGTTTCTATGTTTCTATGCTTACAAGGATAAGTGCCAGGAGGGAGATCAGAGGTGAGGGACGAGTGGACAAGGGGGCCACGTAGGGAATGGTAACTGCGGAGAGCAGAAAGCAGGGGAGACAGAAAGGTGTGTTTGATGGTGAGATCCTGTTAGAGGTGACAGGACCTCACTCTACGTCATGTCTCACGGATAAACAGGAGGCCACAGTGGGAGCACCAGACACAGTAGTCCCAAGCCTTCCCAACAATTCCTGTCACCCGCCACCTAAGGTAAAGGTCAATTTACCGTGGCCAGCTTACTTACTATCTTATCATTGTGACGTGGGATGGAACCAGAGTTTGGCATTGCCGTGGAGAGGGCATGCAAGCCACACACAGATGGCTCATGAAGTCATGAGCCTGAGTTACTGGAGCGAAGAGGCGGCAGCAGCAAATGCCAGCGAGAAACAACGCACTCTGCTGTGGGAACTCAGTTACAGGCCGAGACGCTGAATCAGGACCTGGTGTTTTTTTGGGCTTTTGCTCCAATGTCTAGTATCTGTACTAACCACAGCGCCCCTACCCTGGGAGTGTGAGTGCGCTGAACTGGGCCGAGCTCCGGGAGTGGATCTCCAGTGCCGAACTGAGCCCCCGTGAGCAAGAGCACAGTCCCACTCCCAATGTCAACGGGAGGAAATCGGCTCCAATGACAGCCCTCCAAATCTACACGTCAGGACGTTTAGACAAAATGTTCTTTCTCCAAGTCGAGCACTGGTAGAGGTCGATTCTCAGTGGCTGTCTTTTTTTTTAATGAAGTGCTCATTTGTTACAGTAGGAAGGCAGTGTATTCCATGGGGCTCCTGCAACCCACTTCCACCCTCGCAATCCACTGCCACCGGTCTCCAGCAAACGTCTCTCCTCCCCACACCCACCACATCTCCTACCCTCCCATTCCACCTCCACCAGTCCTGGCTGAATCTGACTGTTAGTCAGCTCTGCGCTGGTCTTGTGGTGAGTGATTTACTATAACCTAGAGTCAAAAGAGAACCACCTCTCACCTCAGTCCAGGTCCCTGTCAGTGGATGATCCTGTGTCTGGCCCAGTGTGACCCACAGCTCAATATGGCCAGAGGTAATGAACCAACATAATTTTTTTTTAATTGCTGAAGCATTTTATCTTAGATCTTAGATGTTTTTGTGAAAAGGAGACATCAAAAATCTCTTCGGGGATCTCCCCGTTCTTAACAACTTGTTTTCGATCTGGAGCACATAGCTGTTCAGCTTCAGAATGTGATGAGTCATCAGTGTGATGAGGTGGAAGCGCAGATTCCGCACTGAGAGACCCAAAAGTGCTGCTCGATCCCCGAGAAGAAGATTTGTATTCTCTGAGCTCCAGGAGCTCTCCCTTCTCTGCTCCTGACGTTGCTGGGAGTGCAGCAGCAACAGCCACCACTCCCAAATGACTGTTCTTCACCGAGGAATGCAGTTGCCACCCAACCAGACAGTGCAGCTCGGGGCAAGCAAGTGTGAAGAAACACTCTAGGAAATCCGCAGGTGCTGGAAATTCAAGCAACACACACAAAATGCTGGTGGATCGCAGCAGGCCAGGCAGCATCTATAGGCACATGCATGACTGACGGTGCACATGCATATTGTATGGCATCTGTGCCTCCATGAGAGAGCAGGTCATGATCTTTCAAAAAAACATCTGAGAGTCAATGCGTAACCAATAAAAAAATGCATCTAAATCTCCTTCGTCCACGTTGAGTCACATAGGCCAGATGCTGACCCTCCATTGATGGGACGTGTGTGTGTGTGTGTGTATGTACGCCAGCTAAAGTTTGCTCTTGTAGCATATCAGGAGATTTATTATCATCTCCACTTGAAAGTTCTGAAGTGTTACAGTTAGGACTGCCATTTTATACGTGGCTTTCTTTTTGCTGAATTTAAAAGCTTGTACTTGGTCTGAAGGGTTTGTAGGTTAATGGATGAAGATGAATGCGTGGATTACACATTGTCGAATTCAAGTTATCTACTTCTTGCAGCTCCATTATGTTTGGGGTGGCTAATTAGCATAGTGATTAACATAATGATATTGTAATGCCCACGATTACCAACTGGGGTTAAGTTCCTGCCGCTGTCTGTAAGGAGTTTGTATGTTCCCTCTGTGACCATGTGGGTTTCCTCTGGGTTCTCTGGTTTTCTCCCACACTCCAAAGGTGTGCAGTAAGGGGTAAGGGGTAGGGTTAGTGAGTTGTGGGCATGCTTTGATGGCACCAGAAGCATGGTGGCACTTGCAGGCTGCCCAGAACAAGATGGAAGGGACAGTGTCGAGGTTCATCCTCAGCAGCTGCGTGACAGAGGACCTTCTGATCTACGGGCTGTTCCCAGGGACGCACACGGAGACCAACATCCGGTGCTGCTGGCAGATCATCAACTCGGTGAAAGATGCTCTTTGGTCGGCCCGAAACTTGATGGTCTACCAGCACACGGAGATGTCCGTGGGGGAATGCTGCCGACTGGCACATTCTCGGCTGCAGGAGTACGTGCTGAGGGACGCACTCAAACTCGGTGCAGCCACCGCAAAGGCCCGGTGGGGAAGGACCACGGTCTATGGTTCTTCTCCCGCGGGAGTTGAAGGGTGGGGTGCGGGGTGTATACCCCTCAACAAGTGTATGTAAATATGAAGTAACAGAGTGCCACATGGGTGGCTAAAGTGTGGAAATGTAAAGACTGTAAGGGAAACACTTGTAAAGGACTGAGAGTCATTGAATGGTTTATTGTACATAATTTTAATTTTGAATGAAATATATTTTGATTTAAAAAAAGAACAAACCTCACAGATTTGATCTGACACAAATGAGACATTTCATTCTGTGTTTTGGTGTACGTGTGACAAATAAAGCTAATCTTTATCTATAAAGACTTACTTAATTCTATTAGATTGTGATAAAAACCTGCAGCGATGATGTTCCTCTGAAAGGTAGGGGCTGTGAGAGGAGGAAGAGAGGGGAGAGGAGGAAGAAGAGATAGATTTAGTTGCAGGTAAGTTGATGTGTCAGTGAACTCCCCGGACACAGCATGGCTACGGAACAAGAGGAGGACATTCGCTCCATCCACTCTGGTCCTATGTAAAGGCAACCTGATAAGTCTCACTCTCCTCACACTGTTCCCAGAATCATTCTGAGGGAACAGAAACACAAATTAGCCTGAGAGTCAGCTAGGTCTAGAGAGAACCAAGGAGCAATGAGGGATTGTCTCATATTTTCTCAAGTCTAATCAATTGACTGCATTACCAGTAAACTAAAAGAAAAATTGAACAATATTAATTAGGCCTCGTCCAGATGAAGTTGCAGCATTGAAGAATTGGACAAAGGGTTGGTATGGACAGATGATGGGAGGGTAATGCCATTGCAATCACTAGTACGAAACATGATTCATTACTCTGAAGTTGGATCACCTACCTGGACACTCATATCCAAGCTCTTCAAGGTCCCACTGCAAAGGTGTCATTGAATATTAAAGAAAAAACAAGCAACAACTCATCACCTATTGACGTTTCTGTATCGCTCTGTCCCCATCTCAGAGGACATTATTCCTCACAAACACACACAAATTTCCACCTACCTTGACTGTGCATCTTCCTGCCCTATCCTTATATAGATTCCATTTCATTCTCCCAGTTTCTCCCCCTCCATTATGTTGCTCCAGTTATGAGACTGTCCTTACAGTTGCCTCAGACGTATCCACTATCATCACACAAACCAGCCTCCCCTCTCAACTCCATCTACACTTCCCGCTGCCTCGAGAAAACGGTGAATGTAATCAAAGACCCCTTCCACCCCGGTCATTCTCTCATTCCCATCGAGGGCAGTTCATCACTCGTTCTTCCAGTCTGTGTACCGCACTCGGTGTTCACAATGCAGTGTCCTCAACACTGGAGAAAACAAACACAGACCGGGTGAGCACTTTACGGAGCACCAGCGCTCAGTCTATGGGAGGAACCTTCAGCTGTGTGTTGCCTGCCACTAAAGCTCAGCATTTCGCTCTGACAATTTGACTGTCAACTCCTACACAAGAAAAATACACTTCATCTTCCATTGGGACATACTGAAGATTTCACACTCAATATCACCTCACCAATTTCAGATTAACTCGTTCTTTTTTTTGCTCACTCTTATGATTCTGGCTTAGCTTTCCTCCTCTACTACCTGTGGGGCACATGCACACATACACACAGACAAACAATTTGCTTCAATCTGCCTCTTTCATTCCTTTGGTCTCTCTCTATACTGATATTCCTTCTGTTCTACACATCACACACACACACACACACACACACACACACTCATTCTCTCCTACTGAAAGCTAACTTGTTTCCTCTCTTTCCCAATGCTGGCAAAGGATAGCTGACTCGAGATATCAAGAGTTCAACTTCCTGGTTGTCAACTCTGGGCCCAACATATTAATACAATTATGAAGAAGTGACTCTAGTAAATTTCTCCAGATGTACTGTGGAGGGAATTCTAATTGGTTGTGTCACTGTCTGGTATGGAAGGGCCACTGCACAGAATTGGAAACAGCATCAAGGACATCTTCAGAAGGAGGTGACCCAATGTGGCATTTAAAAATAAATTTAATTTGTGTGTGTATATATATATATATATATCTTTCTTATTATGATTTATAGTATTTTATACATATTGCACTGTACTGCTGCAGCAAAACAGCAATTTGTATGTCAGTGTTATTAAATCTAATTCTGTGCTTCTCACTCCATGGTTGCTGCCTGACCTGCTGAGTGTTTCCAGCATTTCAGTTTTTTATTTCAGATTTCCAGCAAGTACAGTTCTTTTTTTAAATTTCATGCATCATCTATTATTGATTCAAACCCCTAAAGTATTAATGGATAGTATCACATTTCATAAGACATCATGGAAATACAAAGCTCAGAACTGAGACTACAAAAACACGTCAATTACTGACAGTTTCAAAGAGCAATGTGAATCTGAGGGTTAAAGATTGTGGTTAAACCATACCAGGAAAGAATTACTTGTGTGTCACATTGTTCACAAGGGCAACCATTTGTTATCACTAATGATAAAATAATATTCACTAAGCAGTTTCAAGTTCCTGGCTGTCAACAGCTCTGAAGATCTATCCTAAGCCTAATATATTGATGTGATTACAGGGAAGACACTGCAGCTATATTTCGTTCAGAGTTCGAGGAGACTTCGTATGTCACCAAAGACTCTCACAGATTCCTACTGGGGAGCGTATTCTGACTGGTCACATCACCATCTGTCTGGTATGGAGAAGCCACTGCACAGGATCGGAAACAGCTGTCGGAAGTAGGAACGCAAATGTGAGAAAGCCTGCAGATGCTGGAAATCCAAAGCAACTCACATGGAATGCAGAAGGAACTCAGCAGGCCAGGCAGCATACAAGAGTAAAGAGTCAGCTGTTTGTTCTTTTCTGTAGATGCTGCCTGGTCTGCTGAGTTCCTCCAGCATTTCATGTAGAAAGCTGTAACCTCAGCCAGCTCCATCATGGGCACTAGCATCGAGAACATCATCAAAAAGCGATGCCTCAAAAAGATGGTATCCGTCACTAAGCACCCCCATCATCCAGGACATGCCCTCTTCTCATTGTTACTATCAAAGAGGAGGTACAGGAGCCCGAAGACACACACTCAACATTTTAGGAATAGCTCGTTCCTCACCACCATCAGGTTTCTGATTGGACAACGATGTCTTGAACACTACCTTTTCCTCCCCTTTTTATTTGCTCTTTTTGCATTACTTATTTAATTTAATGATATATCTATAATATTTCTTACAGTTCAGTTATTAAGTATTGCAAAGTACTGCCAACACAAAGCAACGTATTTCATGACATGTGCCAGTGATAATAAACCTGATTCTAATTCAGCGAAGACCAGCACGTGAACCCAAGACCCAGATGCCTCTTGCCCACATGGAGGAAAAAGCTGAAGACAACTTCTAACCCTCTGTCATGAGACGGTCCTCTAGTTACACTGTAAACATTTGACTTCACAGTCTACCTCATTATGGCCTTGAACCTTAATGTCTGCCTCATGTACTTTGATTCTGTACCGCTTTATTCACAATTACACCCATGTGACCAAGTACATCTTTGGAAGGTCTGAGGAAACTGGAACACCCGGAGGAAACACATGCGGTCATGAGGGGAACGTACAAACTCCTTACAGATAGCGGCAAAGTTAAACCTGGGTTGCTCGCACTGTAATAGCGTTACAATCACCATGACACTACCAAGCTACCCATACAGATTATTTCCTTACATTAGCACATTGTAGAGTTACAAGAGTAAACAAAAATTCTGTTATTGATTTTCCCTTGACCTATCACAATGTGATGAGATGATTGGTATGCAAAACAACTGCATCGCAGTACATGTAATAATAATAAAACATCTACCATTTACCAGCCAGGACAATTCCAATTAGGAGTGGACTTGATTCACCAATGTCTTCAAGCAATTATTCCAACATCTCTCAAGGAGAGGCAACCCCCTGATAAAGGAACCTCCTCTGCTCTTAAGGAGAATGACCAGTTCTTTTCTACACCTGGTGCACAGAATGCAACACCAAGATCCTTCCTAGCCTCACTGGTTCCATCCCAGAAACAAATCAAGTACTAACGTTCCAACTGCATCTTATCTCACAGTAAGCACAAGAGATTCTGCAGCTGCTGGAAATCCAGAGCAACACACACACACACACACACACACACACACACACACACACACACACACACACACACACACACACACACACACACACACACACACACACACACACACACACACACACACACCAGCATCCCTGAAGAGGATGAGGTGGTATCTGTAGAGGGAGGTAAACTGCAGATGTTTGGGCTGATGAAGGGTCTTGGCCCAAACTATCAACTGTTTGTCCCTCTCTGATTAATACCTGTCTACCTTTACTCTACCTCTTTCATTTAGCAGTCTTTCTGCCTATTAGTGCAAACCAGGGTCAAATGCACAACTTTAAACAGCTTTGTCAGCATATCTTTTTGGTAACTGAAGTGCTGGTTTTCTGTATCAATACTGTAGGTTTATATATTTCATTTTTTCATGTGTCACGTTTTTCTTGCTTGCACAATACAACTCACTTCATCTGAGTTAAACTTAGTTAACTATGATCAATTTTCCCTTGGGAACGGGACTGTAAACTGGGCTTCATGCTTGGTTGCTTTTGGCTTCAATTATACCAGTGTCTAAGGAGAATGTGGTAACCTACCTCAATGACTATCGCCCAAAAGCACATATCCACTGTGATGAAGTTCTTTGAGAGGTTGGTGATGAAATGTATCAACTCCTTCCTGGAAAGCGTCTTGGATCAAATCAAGCTTAATTATCATTCAAACCATACTTAGATGCAGCTGAACGAGACAAGGTGGCCAAGGTGCAAAATGTTCAAAGTAGCAAGCAAACATTCAAAAACAGTGAATAATATAATTTAAAATATCGAGCAAAGAAGCATATTCACTCAGAAACAAAACATATGTAGGCCAGCAATCAATGATACAGTCTCCCGGCAGTTTACAGACGCACACAGCCCAGCCTGTCCCTCCATCGGTTGAACACAGGAAGGCAGTACCGACGGGCGAGGCCAGGCCCAGCCAAGCTGAATCAACAGTAGCGCTTCCGCGTCACTCAACTGGCCTGCAGCAGCAGGCAGACCCAAGGCTTGAGGCCTAGTTCTTGCAACAGCTGAAGGCTACACAGCTCCTTTGTTGACTATCCCTTCACCAGACAAGGGTAACAGGCCTGTGGCAACTTATATTATCTGCTCCAATTTTCCTACCAGTCCAACAGGTCCACAGCAGATGCCATTTCATTGGCTCTTCACTCAACCCTGGAACATCTGGACAACAAAGATGCATACATCAGGACGCTCTTTATCGACTATAGCTCAGCATTCAATACCATCATCCTCTCAAAACCAATTGATAAGCTTCAAGACCTTGGCCTCAATACCTCTTTGTGCAATCAGATCCTTGATTTCCTCACTTGTGGTCCCCAGTCAGCTTAGATTAGCAACATCTCCTCCACAATCTCTATTAGCTCAGGTGCACCACATGCTATGGGCTTAACCACCTCTCTATTCACTTTATATTTATGACTATGAGGTTAAGTACAGCTCCAATGCCATATTTAAGTTTGCAGACAGCACCGCTGTCATTGTCTGAATCAAAGGTATTGACAAATCAGCAAATTGGAGGGAGATTGAAAATCTGGCTGAGCAGTACCACAACAATAACCTCTCACTCAATATCAGCAAGACCAAGCAGCTGATTATTGACTACAGGAGGAAGAAACCAGAGGTTGATAAGTCAGTCCCCATCAGGAGTCAGCAACTTTAAATTCCTCAGTGTTATCATTTCAGAGGACACAACACATAAGTGCAATTACAAAGAAAGCATGGTGGTGCCTCTACTTCCTCAGAACTTGTGAAAATTTGACATGATATCTAAAACTTCGACTAACTTCTATAAATGTGCGGTGGAGAGTATATTGATTGCCTGCATCACAGCCTGGTATAGAAACACCAATGCCCTTGAATGGAAAATTCTACAAAAGTAGTGGATATGGCCCAGTCCATCACAGATAAAGTCCTCCCAAACTTTGAGCATATCTACACAGAATGTTGTCACAGGAAAGTAGCATCCGTCATCAGGGACGCCCACCACCCAGAACATGCTCTCTCCTCACTGCTGCTATCAGGGAGGAGGTACAGGAACCTCAGGACTCACACTACCAGGTTCAGGACCAGTTAAAACCTCTCAACCATCAGGCTCTTGAACCAAAGGGGTCAACTTCACTCAATTTCACTTACCCCATTACTTGGAAATCGGATACATATTTAAGTATAGACTCTTGGAAGAAAGAAATCTATGGCTGTATTCCATTAGAAAAAATTACTTATAATTTAAGAGATAAATATGAAACATTTCTGAAAATTTGGAGCCCTTATTTACAAAAGACAGGACTAAATATATAGATGCTCTGAAGATGAAACAATTGGTTATTTGGGGAAAGAAATAAATATATATATTAAAGTTATTACGAACTCCATGGAGCACGTGGAGATCTACCAACAACCAGGCACTCTTTCTTTCTTTCATTTTTTTCTCTTTCTTTCTCTTTTTTTTCTATAGGGTAGTCAGGGGGGAGGGGTTAAGGGGAGGGGGAAGGGTTATATACATTTTTTTCATATTTTACTCTGTAATTACTTAAAAATGCAATAAAAAAAGTTTTCAAAAAAAAAACTGAAATGCTCCCACAACCTATGGACTCATTTTCAAGGACCCTTCATCTCATGTTCTTGATATTTATTGTTTACTTATTTATTATTATTATTCCTTTCTTTATGTATTTGCACAGTTTGTTGTCTTTTGCACATTGATTGTTAGTTTGTCCATCCCGTTGGATGCAGTCTTTTATTGATTCTATTATTTTTCTTGGATTTACTGAGTAAGCCCACAAGAAACTGAATTGCAGGGTTGTATTCGCTGACATATATGTATTTTGGTAATAAATGTACTTTGAACTTTGAACTTTAGTCAGATTCACATCTGGAATCATGGTTTTGTAACCAGACATTGTCACTCAAGATGGTTGGGTTGGGACTTGAACTGAAATGGGGTCATGGTCTTTGGGAGGCTTTGCAAAGTGACCTTTCATGAAGAATAACGAGGTGGCCTTCTTCAAAGATGTCCTCCTTCTTCAAAGAAAGAGGCTTTCCTTCCTCCACCATCAATGCCAGATGACCTCCTTCTTTAGAGAAGGGGTCTTCCCTTCCTTCACCATCAACACTGCCCTCACCTGCATCTCTTCCATTTCATGCACATCTGATCTTCACCCTATCCTCCCTCCAGGGACAGGGGTTCCTCTTGTGCCCACCCCACCAGCCTCTGTGACCAGCACATAATTCTCTTGTAATTTCCACCATCTCCACCGCCAAGCACATCTTGCCCTCCCTCCCCCCCCCAACTTACTGGTTTCCACAGGGATCCCTCCCTATGTGACTCCTCTGTCCACTCATCCTTCCCCACTGATCTCCCCCGGTACTTATGCTTGCCCCACACCTGCCCCCTACACCTCCTCCCTCACTACCAATCAGGGCCCCAAAGAGTCCTTGCACGTGAGGCGACACTTCACCTGTGAGTCTGTTTGGGGCATCTACTGTACGCAGTGCTCCCAGTGTGGCCTCCTGTTTATCAGTGAGACCCGATGTGGATTGGGAGACCGCCTTGCCATGCTCCAATGCTCCATCCACCAGGAAAAGCAGAATCTCCTGGTGGCCACCCAGTTCAATTCCACTTGCCATTCCCATTCTGGCATGTCAGTCTATGGCCTCCTCTACTGCCACAACGAGGCCACACTCAGGTTGGAGGAACAACACCTTGTTTTCCGACTGGGTAGCTTCCAAACAGATGGTATGAACATCAATTTCTCAAACTTCTAGTAATTGCTTCCCTTCTCTCCTTCGCCATTTCCCTCTCTCACTTTATCTTCTTGCCTGTCCATCACCTCCCTCTGGTGCTCCTCCCCCTTCCCTTTCTTCCATGGCCTTCTGTCCTCTCATATCAGATTCTCCCTTCTCCAGCCCTTTCATCTCTTACACCATTCGACTTCCCAGCTCTTTACTTCACATCCTCCCCCTCTCCCAGTTTCACCTATCACTTACCACCTTGTACTTCTTCCTCCCCTCCTCCCATCTTCTTACTCTGATTTCTCCTCTTCCTTTCCGGTCCTGATGAAGGATCTCGGCTTGAAACATTAACTGGTCACTCTTTTCCATTGGTGCTGCCTGGCCTGCTGAGTTCCTCCAGCATTTTCTGTGTGATGTACAGCAAAATTATCTCTGATCCCTTTACCTCTTCCTTCCCTTCCTCAGCCCCCTCTCCAAAGCCCAAGTAAAGTGCACCCTTTGTCACAGGAAAACACCACAAGATGCCTACCTGGGCCTTGTCAAAATTGGGACAACATTTTCACACAAAAAAAAACACGTTTGCAAAGCATCTTTCACTAATCTAATATGCTCCTAAGTTACATTCAACCAATTTGTTTTGGGAGTGTTCTCATTGTCATAGTGGAAAATTTAGCAGGCAGTTTGCAACCCCTACGAATGTGACAATAACATTATGACTTTTTTACTTTAAGTGCCATTATGATAAAGTTTGGCCAAGGCTATTCATTTGCATATGGACATCTTAGGATGTGATGGTATTGAGTTTGCTGTCTGCAAAGTTCAAACAAAAATCTTAAGCCCTGTACGATAGAGGTAGGTACAGGTACCCTCAGTAAAGCAGGTTATACTTTGACCACCTACTCTTCAAAGGCTCAATCACTTCCTTGCTTATCCGCCACGGTGAGTTTAACTGCCAATACTCATTATTTGAGTGGTGGGTCCCCTTCCCTACCAAGGAGGAGATGCTTCCAGCTAACAAAGTAGTTTGAACACAATTTATTTATCTTTAGTGATAGTTTAGATAAAATTCTTAGAACATATTTAGAAGTCACAGAGGTTTTCTATCTCTTCAAAGGTTTCCAAATTACAAACAATTTCTAAAACAGAAAGGATTTAAAACACGCAGGTACAATTCCAATAAGCTAAAAAGACATGCCAACAAGTTGCAGACAAACCAATCGTCCAGTCAAATGCAGAGGAATGGATTCTAGTCACACATTCTTTCTGTCATTCTTCTTATCATTTCTTGCCTATTCCTAACAAGCCTGACTGCTCTAACATCTATTCTGTTTTTTGCTACTAGGTAACTTCACCCACATGTGATGTTCTCAATGATATCCATCAGGCCAGGTGAATGCATTGTTTAATGAAGCTGAAGTGGACCCCACTGTTTTCTAGGGATTAAATAATGAGCCAACAAGAACTGTATTGTTCACTTGTTTATGACAAGAAGCTGAGAAAGGAACATTAGTTTAACTTACTCAATAAACAACTGTTTAACCCCTTGAAGGGTCAATTGCTGTGCTAGAAAGCTGAGATTGGCAAAAAGGCCCAAGATTGGTAGGTCAGAGGGCTGGCCACAAGGGTTGAAATCCAGCAGAATCAGCAGCAAGGATGGGCACGTAAAAGGGAATGGTTTATTTATGAATTACAAGATGGTGCTGAGCTGTGATGTCCATTGAGTTGTGCTCATATCTAGTTTTTTTTAATTTTTTTTTAGGTATGTAGGGATGGTTTTGGGGACAGAGAGGAGAGTTAGAGGTCAGATTAGGGTTTAGGGACAGGGATGTGGGGAATTAGTAATCATGACAGAGTCTAAATCTCTGCTTCACATTCAAAGGCCAGTGATGTGCATGTGGGACATCTGAGGTTGGATGCAGGCTGGTAGGAAGTGACTAGGGCCCTTTCCTTTAGGTCAGCGAGTCACCGCAGGTTCCAGAGTTAGAGTTCCACGTGGCCAGGAGGAATGAGCTCTAATGAACCTGTTGAAGGGTCCCGGCCCAAAGCGTCGACTGTACTCTTTTCCATAGATGCTGCCTGGCCTGCTGGGTTCCTCCAGCATTTTGTGTGTGTTCCGATGTGGGTTCATGAATGAGCGTGACTGGAGCTCGAGGCCTGGTGTTCAGTGATCGGCGTTTCCTAGGATCAATGCCAAGGATTGAAGCTCAAGTGTTGAATCGGAAGTCGGGAAGTCGAAGCCCGATGGCCAGAGCTGATTCTGCAAATCTCTGCGGGTCCACTGCCTAATGTTTGCAAGCCTGAGTTCAAGACAGCTGGAGGCTGGAGGCCTGTTAAAGGACTGTGTTTGTGCATGGGTGCGAGGGAGGGTAGGAGCTTGTTGTGCTGTTGTTGCTTGTTGCTTGTTGTGTTCGGTGTTGTTCTGCTGACCATTCTGGGCATGTTATGTTGGAGCTGGAATGCGTGGCCACACTTGCAGCCTACCCCTCAGGAGTTTTAACACCAACAACACTTTCCCCTGTAGGTTTTAACATATGGTAAATGACCCTTGAAACTTGAATATGACTCCTGGGATTAACACTGGCATATATTTAATGGGTCGAATGGCATTTGTCATCAGCAAACATGATGTGCAGACACTGGACAGACTCAGCAAGGTAACAGAAGGAACTCCTGCAACATTCACCTCCCCCCCTGCCCCATGGTGGAGAACAAGGCATTAGACCTCCAGCCCAGGCTCGGAGTTCCTGCATCTCCTGATTGGAAGCATTGACACTCCCTCTCCACAGATTCCGCCTGACCTGCTGAGTATTTGCAGCAGCTTGTGTTGTTTCTTCCACTTTCTCAAGGGATGCGACCATCTTGGGACCAAGACCATTTATTGCCCACTCTGGGTTGCTGCTGGACTTGAGAGGTGAGTGACAGTCAAACCCGCTGATGCACCTGGAATCACGTAAAGGCCAGGCAGGGCAAGGATAGCAGGATTCCTCCACTATACGTTGCTAGTCACAAGTAGACAGGGTAGTGAAGAAGGCCTTCGCCAGTCAAAACCTCGAGTATAGAATTTGGATAGCATTCTACACTGTACAAGACGTTAGTGAGAACACACGGAGTATTTTGTGCAGTTCGGGTCACCCAACTATAAGAATGATGTCATGAAGCAGCAAAGAGTGTATTCAAATTGACAAGAATGTTCCCAGGATGTTACCAAGGATTCATTTGTAGAGGCACACGCGGTATATAAAATCATGAGGGGCCATCAAGACTAAAACGTATGCAGACTCAAAGGGCCGCACAGAAAGAGAGAGCACTTTGCTTGTAGAAGATCCAATCCATTCATCAATGTGATCAATTGGTCACATGCTCACTCGCCACATTCTCATAATCGATCCAACCTGAGGTAAATTATTCTCACGGAGGATGGGGAGGTGGAGGGTGCATGGATCAAGCTGCCAGAGGAAGGTATTGGGTGGGAATAATTACAATATTTAAGTACATGGATAAAAAAGGATTAGAAGCATTTAGACAAACTGGGACTAACTGAGGTAGGTAACCTGGCTGGCATGGATGAGCTGGGTCAAAGGCTCTGTTTTCAGGTGTGACACTATGGTTCTGTATCCAATGTGACCAACTGGTACCACAGCATGCAGGTCACTGGTTGATCTATCTCCAGTTTTCAGTCACTGTCAGAAAACACCCATAGTCCTCCGTAGCAGCCCAGCTTTTGTGTGTGTGTGTGTGTGTGTTGCTCTGGATTTCCAGCAGCTGCAGAATCTACAGCACGCGCAGTAGGCTCTCTCTTCACATCTGCTTCATCCCCTGGATCCAGACACAAATGTCCTCCCACTTCTAAACTTCCATGGCAGCTGTGTGAATGTCTGGCAGCAGAAGACATGGGAGAGGTTGTTCTTCCAAACTCAATCATTCACGAGTTCAATAGTTCTATTTAATATCAGGGAATATATACGAAATACAGCCTGAAATTCTTGCTCTTCGCAGACATCGACGACAACAGAAGAGAGCCCCAAAGAATGAGTGACAGTAAACTATGTTAGAACCTGATGCACCATCAATAACTCTAGGAGACTGGAAGTGAACGATAGGCTTTATTAACAGCAAAAGGGAGCACGACATCTCGAAGACTGAGGGAGGAGCAGTGCCCCAATCACCTTTATACAGGGGTCTGTGGGAGGAGCCACAGGAACAGTCAGCAGAGGGGCGTGTCCAGACAGATATACATAGTTTACCACAGAACCCAAAGCCACTTCTCCCAGGCACATGCAGAAGCAAAGATCGACCCTCCGCCTTCCCCACTTACTTCAGCAAAAAGCATCAGCATCCTCCAGTCACCAAGCAAAAAACAGCAAAGCCCCAAGAAAGTCCATGATCTGCAGAACAGCCAGAACTAATTGTTGACCCAACAATTTGACACACCACAGGCTCTTTCTCATAAAGGGATAGAGAGGTGTCTCTCTTTCACAGCAAGAGGGGAGATCAACAAAGACAAACAACTCAAGGATTTACGGTGTTAAAGTCTGCCGCGTCACTATTTTCTCCAAGTACTCTGACCCAAGGATCGGCAACATATTCCCCGACCAGTGAGGGAAAGAGAGAGACCATGCGTTTTGTCAAATACAGAGTCTCCGACAGCTGATCCGCTGTTTCTGATTTCTCCCACAACACTTCAGTCAGCGGCGCTGCCATAGAATCAGCTCATCCCCAAAGCCTCAGTCCTCCGAAGCTGCTCTCGTCTTCCAGGCCACATCCTTGGGATATGAAAGTAACAGCTGGTCAATGAGCTCCAACGCAAAGAACCAAAGCTTGAGTGTAGCTCCAGGTCAGTCTTCGACAGAACCCCATCCACCTTGAAAAGGGAGCAGAGAGACATTAAAGGTAGAGATGAAGCAACTTCGCAGATGAGCTCGAAGGAGTCTCTACTGGGTGCCATTGTAGCTCTGCCCACCTCCCCCAATAATGTAGGTGGGGGAGAAGGAAATCACCAGGAAAGGACAATGAAGGAAACACTCAAGGGCCACCTACCTCAACCATTGCGTATACATCAGCCCTTGTCCCCTCACTGAGGTGGACATTACTTCCAAACCCACGGTCAGATAGATGAGAGTACTAGGGATCAGGTGTGTCTGCCGCAGGTCCACACACACACATTTTTTTAAATTAAGGAAAGATGGTTGAGAGTGTAAAACTGCCTTAGCCTCACCAAAGTCCAAAGTTTAACAAATTCATCTTTACACACACAGTTCCAGCCGAGCCAGGCCCAACAGATGGGGAGGGAGTTTATTCATGAAAAATAGTCCTTCCAGCACCAACTTTATTGGATCTTCCAGCCTCTTCTACCCCTCTCCAAATGCTCCTCTTGCTCACAGCCCCCAATCCAGTTCTGTCAGCACTCTAAAGCCCTTCTTCCCCGCCCTCCCACTAGCAAAATGAGCCTCTCTCCCCACCCCGTCTCAGCTCCCACCACAGCGAGCGTAGGGCCTGGAGCCCACCCAGCAAAGAGGCCGGTTCTGTCCCTGTCCTGGAGTGTGAGGTGGGAACATTACTCAGCATTGACCCTTTCCATGCCTGCCCTGAGGTTGGCAAAAACACTCTTACTTGCCCACTGCTTTATCTGGTCTTGAAGGTCTTTGCTGTTACATTATGGAAGCATTATTATTCTTGTCTGGCAGAGTTCGATGGGAATGTTTAGAGCACCTTTCTCAAAGTTCCAAGCTTAAAGTAAATTTATTATCAAAATACGTATCCGTCACCGTGAAATTCTTTTTCTCACCGGCATTCACAGTAGAACAGAGGAATGCGATGGAATACTCTCAACAGATGTGCAAAAGAAGGCAGACTGTGCGTATGCAAAAGAAAACAATTAAGTAAATAAATGAATAAATAATACTGAGAACGTGAGTTGTAGAGTCCTTGAAAGTGAGTCCAAAGGTTGTGGAATCAGTGCAGAGTTGAGGTGAGTGAAGTTACCCAGGCCGGTTCAGGAGCCAGATGATTGAAGGGTAATAACTGTTCCTGAGCCTGGTGGAGTGGGACCCAAGGTCCCTGCTCCTGTACCTCCTTCCCGATGGCAGCAGCAAGAAGAGGGCAAGGGTTGGATGGAAGTCACTTGACGATGGATTCCCTTATCTATGTCAAGTATAGATATTTTTGTTAAACCACGCATCAACCAGTTCCACGGCATCCCATCCCCCACCGTCACCACTTCCTTTTGCATTTTGAACTTTTTTGGTGACATTTGCAATTTCTGGCAGCTGCTGTTCCGACCCTGTCGATTTGTGTGTATAATCTGCAATACCACGTGGGTGGGTAGCTGTCGAACTGTGGTCAGTGTCATCATCGTTTGCAGAAATACGTTCTAGAAAACATATTTTTCGATTGTTGGATCGTGGTGAATTTTGCTGAATTGCTATTCACAACAGACACTCAAGCATCTCTCAGACATGGGGCTCAAATCTATCTGTGAACATGCACACCAGAACAACGGAGCAGATGAACATCAGATCAATCTTTGTCGGATTATCATCTCCCCACCCACTCAATCACAGCCCCAGGGTGATGGCTGATGGCGAAAGGTTCCAGGGAATGAGAGGTTTTGAATCCAGTTTATTAACAAAAGAGATTTAAAAACCCCTGAGGTATAGTTTCTTCAAAATAAACAATACCTCCTTTTTCATTGGAGGTTTTGGGAAGGGTACCTTCTAATTCAACTTGTTCCTCAGGTGACTTTTGACCTCACACAAGGAATTAGGGAACTTCAAAGAATTCTCAAAACGCCGCCCTACTCAGGATGTGCTTTGCTTGTTTTCACGGGAGCCTTTACAAAACAGATAGCTCTGAAATCCTCCACAGATCACTCCCAACACCTGGATCAAAAGACTCCCACCTCTGGGCCAGGGGAGTTCCTGGGAGTGGCCCTACAAACCGGGAGAGCTAAGGAAGCAGGAGATACGAGAACTCTGGTGTTTAGTATCCACTTGTGTGTGCACAACAGGCCGGTTTCAAAATCAAATCACGTTTAATTATCATTCAAACCATACAGCCAAACAAGACAGCATTCCTCTGGAGGCAAAGTGCAAAATATTCAAAATAGCAAGCAAACATTCAAAAATAGCGAGTAACATAACTCAAATATCAACAAAGAAGCATATTCACTCAAAGAAAAAAACATATATTGTCCAAGAACCTGAGCAACAATGTCCAGCAACCGATGGGAAAGTCTCCCGGCAGTGTACAGGCGCACGCAGTCCAGCCTGTCATTCCATTGCTCGAACACAGGAGTGTAGCACTGACAGGCAAGACCAGATCCCAGCCGAGCTCAACCAGCTGTAGCGCTTCCACCTCTCCCACCTGCACTGCAGCAGCAGGCAAGCCCGAGGCTTCGGGCCTAGTTCTCACTACAACTCAGGCTACACAGCTCCTATGCCAACTGTCCCTGCACTAGACAAGGATAACAGGCCTACGGTAACTTACATTTCACTGTCCAACAGAGTCTTGCGATCGCAAGTAAAATGGCCGAGACAATCTCCCATAGTCATACTGCACCATCTCCGAATAGCAGGCAGCAAAACAGTCTGCAGCCAAGTCAGCTCTTCCATCACAAACCGGTTCCTCTGACATCCCAACCGGCTGCTTTAACACCTCGAAAGGCTCCTCAGATATCCCAACTGTCTCCTCCGATATCCTGACCGGTTCCTTCGACACCTCGGCCGGCTCCACCACCAACACCGGACCAGCTACTCCAATTGGCCTAATCTCAAATAATCATAAGGCAGCCTACAGAGAAGAAGTCATCACCCTGACACAGTGGTGTCAAGAAAACAACCTCCCCCTCAATGTTGGAAAAACAAAGGAGCTGGTTGTGGACTACAGGAGGAATGGAGACAGAATAACACCTATTGACATCAATGGATCTGTGGTTGAAAGGCTGAACAGCTTTAGTTTCTCAGCATACACATCACTGAGGATCTCACGTGGTCTGCACGTAATGGCTGCATGGTGAGGAACAGCACAACAGCGCCTCTTTCACCTCAGACGACTGAGGAGGTTTGGAATGGGCCCCCAAGCCCTACGAACTTTCTCCAGGGGCACAATTGAGAGCATCCTGACTGGCTGCATCACTGTCTGGTATGGGAACTGTACCTCCCTCAATCACAGGACTCTGCAGAGAGTGGTGTTGACAGCCCAGTGCATCTGTAGATGTGAACTTCCCACTATTCAGGACATTTACAAAGATAGGTGTGTAAAAAAGGCCCAAAGGATCATTGGGAACCTGAGTCACCCCAACCACAAACTGTTCCAGCTGCTACCATCCAGGAAATGGTACCGCAGCATAAAACCCAGGACCAACAGGCTCTGGGACAGCTTCTTCCAGCAGGCCATCAAGCAGATTAATTCACACAGATACAATTGTATTTTTATATTATATTGACTGTCCTGTTGTGCATACTATTTATTATAAATTACTATAAATTGCACATTGCGCATTTAGACAGAGATGTAACATAAAGATTTTTACTCTTCGTGTATATAAAGGCTGTAAAGAATAAATTCAATTCAATTTGATCAACGAGCAGCTCATTGATGCAGTAGCCCTGCACTACTGATGTTCTTGGAGTAAAGTTGACTTTGGATCATAAGAAAACAAATTTTACAAAGAACAAAACAGCTTTGGTTGGTCCACGAGAGGCCGCTGCATTTGCACGCGCCGCCATCTTCCCGGAAGTTAAGTATCTGCTTGTGTGTGCTCAGCAGGCAGATTTGCAGATTGCCTGGAGATGACTGCAAGTGCCTGGGAAATTTGGGACGTCACTTCACTAGGTATATCTTCGCGTTCACCACTGTACTGACACCACAGGGTGGAGGACCTCCAAATGGTGTACAATCCCCTCTTTCCAGGTGCACTAGTCCTCAGGTAGAGACTGAAGGAGATGAGATCTTCCTGAATGCGGACAGGCTGGGGTGGGGGGGGTGGCCTGAGGCTGACTCCCATTCTGATGTTGATGTCTTCCAACTTCACTCCCAACTATGAGTTTAGACATTGTTTCTGCTACTGCATCACCAACAACGCTCAGTTCATCTCTACTGAAATTCTCTGGGCCTAGTCAATTCAGTCCACAGTGGCACAGTAGTGTAGAAGTCAGCTTAACGCTATTACAGCACCAGCAAGCCGGGTTCCTTTCCTGCCCTGTCTGTGAGGAAATTGTACGTTCTCTCGGTGACCAAGTGGGTTTCCTCCAGGTCCTCCAGTTTCCTCCCACAGTGCACAGACACACGGGCTAGTAGGTTAATTGGTCACATGGATGTAACTTGGCGGCTTGTGCTCGTTAGGGTGGAGGACCATGTTACCGTGCTGCATCTCTAAATAATAAAAATAATTTAAGATGAAGGGTCTTGATCCAAAATGTCTACTGTTCATTTCCCTCCACAGAAGCTCCTTGACCCATTGAGTTCCTCCAGCTGTGGTTCATTTTTTTTCCATTCCAGGTTTCAGTGTTTTATGTCTCCGAAGAGAATTGTCTCCTGAAAGCAATCCTTTAGTAAGCAACTAACTTCAGCAGAATCTCAATTTCAAAGCAATTTGCATCAAATGATTATAACTTTTCTCTGTCATCTCTCCTCTGGTTGTGGAACAGAAGGAATCCTCCTAGAACCCGGTGGGAATAGTGCCTGGGCGCTAGTGCCAGAGGCAGCTACCTTATTCGAATTTTCCATCAACTGCATGGGTAACTTTTAAAATGTTCCTGTGGGTCACGAGCAGGAAGGGAATGTTGCATGGTGGGGGTAGGTCTCCACTGTTGAATGTAAATGCTCTGGGATTCATTCAGCTCATGGACAGTGAGACAGCTTGGGTGACCACAGCACCTGAAGGTTCAACCATGGGGTGACTGGAGAGAAAAGAAAGAGCATTTGTCAATAGGACAGGATTCAGAGATGGTGGAAGTCCATAAACGCAAGAGACACTGCAGACGTTGGAAATCCAAAGTAACACACACAAAGTGCTAGAGGAACACTGAAATGCAACCATTTTAATTCCACTGCCCATTCCCATTCCTGCATATCGACCTACGGCTTCCTCTATTGCCATGGTAAGACTACTCACAGGTCAGAGGAGCAACACCTCATGTTCTGTTCGGAAGTCTCCAATCTGACAGCATAAGCATCAATTTCTCCAACTTCTGGTAATTTCTCCTTTTCCATTCCTTATTCTGGCTCCCCTCTTAGCCCTTCTCTTCTTTTCACCTGCCTATCTGGTGCCCTTCCTCCTCCCCTTTCTCCTGTGGTCAGCTCTCCTTTCCAATCAGTTTTCATCTTCACCCTTTTACCATTTCCACCCATCACCTCCCAGCTCCTCACTTCACCCCCCTCCCCCATCCGCCTACCTAACCCCTCACCTGCATTCGCCTATCAGCTTCCAGCTTGTACTCCTTCTCTCCCTCCGCCCCACCTTCTAATTCTGTCGTCTTCCCGCTTCCTTTCCAGTCCAAGTGAAGGGTCTTGGTGCCTCCCGTTGATGCTGCCTAACCTGCTGAGTTCCTCTGGCATTTTGTGTGTGGAAATCCACCCCTTTCTCCCCACCAACATTGAAGACTTAAAGAAATGCGTCACTGGATAAGGAGAAGGTTGGCGTTTTCTCTTTCCAGCAACAGAGTGCTTTGTGTAGTCAGCCCTGTGGAGTCCAGTGCTGCCTTGCAGACTTTATGTGTTTCCTCCCACATGCCAGAGACAGGGTTTAAGATCAGAGTTTTCCTTCTCCTAGATGAGCTGCCAACCATTGCTGATGAGCCCCATCTGCCCAAAGTGTCTGGTTTTAAGGTGTCTTTGCCCCTTCTCCTGTCAGTAGAAACAGTTCTGCTAGATTTAGTAGCTAAGCTACTTGTGAAAGCTAGGGGCCGGACTTGGTTGTCAGTGGCTATTTGGGATGCACGCCATTGGGAGCATTTAATAGGTAGTGGGAGCTTATCCTTACTACCTTCCCCAGTGACAACAGCCTTAAGGAACTCATTCTGTCTAAGGCTTTCAATGTTTGATAGGTTTCAATGAGATCATCCCTCATCCTTCTAAACTACGTTTGATAATAGCTGGCCAGGGAGACATGAAATAATTACACAGGTAACCCACGTAGGGCCAAAACAAAGTTTCATTACAGCACTCACTCATGAGGTCCAAGCATCATTGCTGGAAAATGAAACAGCAGATGCTGGAACCAGGAACAGAGGAATAAATGCTGGAAGAACTCGGCCAGTGAGGCAGCACCTACGGAAAGTTCTGATGAAGGAAGCGTTCACAGTTTTTTCTTTCCACAGATGCTCTTCGATTAGTTGAGTTTTTCTGGTATTACTGGCTTGATTTAAAAGAGCATTAAAAGAAATGATAAGGATGTGGAGGCAGACCGAGAGAGACAGCAGTTTTCAGTATAAATCAGCAGACGAAGAGAGAGCCATGATGAGCTGAGGAGTCTGTCAACACACCAGAGCAGGTATGGCCAGTGCCCAGGAACAGCCAGTGCTCACTGTTCCAGTCAGGATGGGGCCCTCAGCCCCGTCTCTCAGTGCCCAGGAACAGCCAGTGCTCACTGTTCCAGTCAGGATGGGGCCCTCAGCTCATCTCTCAGTGCCCAGGAACAGCCAGTGCTCACTGTTCCAGTCAGGATGGGGCCCTCAGCCCCATCTCTCAGTGCCCAGGAACAGCCAGTGCTCACTGTTCCAGTCAGGATGGGGCCCTCAGCCCCATCTCTCAGTGCCCAGGAACAGCCAGTGCTCACTGTTCCAGTCAGGATGGGGCCCTCAGCTCATCTCTCAGTGCCCAGGAACAGCCAGTGCTCACTGTTCCAGTTAGGATTGGGTCCTTAGCCCCGTCTCTCAGTGCCCAGGAACAGCCAGTGCTCACTGTTCCAGTTAGGATTGGGTCCTTAGCCCCGTCTCTCAGTGCCCAGGAACAGCCAGTGCTCACTGTTCCAGTCAGGATTGGGTCCTTTGCCCCGTCTCTCAGCTGCGCCTCTCAAGATCCCAGTTTGTTCAGATAGACCTGAGTACCTAATAAAGAAGCCACAGAGCGTATGTGTTATAACAGCTCCTTATAACCCTAATTTCCTTAACGCTGTGGTTCTTGGGAGTGCTGAATGCTGAAGGTGATGTATGTAATTACTCCCATTACAAACATAGAGAGCTACATAGGAGAGAAGGGCTAGACTGATCTTAGAGTAGCTTAAATGGTTGGCACAACACCGTGGGCCAAAGGGCCTGTACTGTGCTGTAATACTCTATGCCCCAATAAATATTAGCCATAGAGTCAGGGAGTAATACAGCTCAGAAACAGGCCCTTCGGTCCATCTCATCCATGCCAACCAGGATGTCAATAGTAATGTTTGGCCCATATCCCTCTTTTACTTATCTATGTACCTATTCATAAGTCTTTTAAATGCTGTTATTGTATCAGCTACAACCACTTCCTCTGTCAATTTGTTCAACAGACACAAAACTCACTGCATTAAGAAGCTGCCCCTTGAGTTGCTTTGAATGTATGTAAACGTGTGCCCTCCGGCTTTTCATTCCCTTCCCCTGGGAAAAAGGTTGTGTCCAATCACTCTCTCTATGGCTCTCATGATTGCAAACATCTCCATTCAGTCAGCCCCTACACTACAAGCAATACAATCCTAGGGTTAACAACTTCTCTCTATAACGCAGGCTCTCGAGCCCTGACAACATCCTTGTAAATTTCCTTTGCACTCTTTCCAGCTTAATGACGCTTATATTCACAAAACCTCTTTCTCTGGAAACTGTTGGAGGCTGAATCGGGCTATTTGAAATTTTAGCCGTCATATGTGCAGCGAGTCTTAATTCAGCTCCAGTATCTGCTCATCAGCGGCCAAAGCTCACAAACAAGCCTACAGTTATCTCTAAATTTGACTGTTTCAATCCACCCTTCATTGTAAAATCATTCTCTCACGGGCCTTCAGGTGTGGGGATTCTGAACGCTGGGTTTCAAAATTCTCTTTCTCTTTAACTCCAGCCCAAAATCTCCATTTGTTCCTTTGTGTCAAATATTGGTCGATCAAGTGTTTTTTTTTACCCCTTGAGGTGTTTTCTCATATTTCTTCATGACCTGGAGGTTATGTGGCTTATCAGAGTTCCCCATTCCCAAATCAATTGTCCTATCACACATCTGCATGTTGGGGCAATGTGTCTAGACAATTACCTACCCTATCAGCATGTTTTTGGGATGATTTTCGATGTTAAAAGTTCCATGTACATTTTCCAGCATACTTTATTGATTATAGAACGGGCTGTTCAGCCCACCATAACATGCCAATGTTGATGCTTATTCTTACTAAATGTCCTCTTGCCTTGTATCATCCATGTCACTTCATGGTCATGTGTCTGTCTAAACTCCACAAAACTTGCACTACTACCCCGGGTAATCCATACCAGGCAACTTCCACCCTCTACGTAAAAAACTTGCCCCGCATGATGCATTTATACTTCCCTCTTCTAAATTTAAAAGCCTGTCATTAGGTGTTTGATATTTTCACACGAAGGAAAAGATTCCAACTGTCCACCTTATCTATGTTTCTCATAATTTTAAAAACCTCTACCAGGTTTCCTCTCAGCACCTGACGCTGCAGGGAGTACAACTCAAGTCGAAATTTTCCACGAATTTTGCAATGTCATGACTAGAAAGAGTTGATATTCAGAGAAACTCATATTATGTTAACACACAAAACCAAAATCTGGAAGCCTCGCAGATTGTTGAAAACATTTCTCAACCACCTAAAATTGCCTGAGACCAGCAAGAAAGCCAGCTGGTAAAACCCTCGATAATAAAACTGATGTCATGGGCCAAATCAGACTCAGAAGTTCTAACCTTTATTACCTGAAATGATCATGAAGACATTAAGGTTAACTACTCAGTTCACAAGAATTTGATGTGACATAATTTGCTTAGCACACTTATAAATGGTTGACATTAGGAACAATTTCATATATTAAGTTTAATCTTCCCCTATCCTTCCTTTGCCCCATAACTACCCATGTCTGGAAACTCGCCAGTTCCAGCCATGTGGGCGTTTCAAGGTTTGACTGCTCTGTCTCAGGCATCCATATTACCCAACCCCCTCACCCTCCAACATCCAGGCTCTGGAATTCCAATCCCTCCCCCACTCACAACCCCCATCTTTACTTCTTAGTTCTCAAGTGAAAATACACTTCAAAATATTTCTACTTGATAGAATGAAATCTGCTGCTGGCCTTTAAGTAAGGATTTTACTTCTCCACATTGTCAGAATCTACCTATGCCTGATTCCATAAGGCCATAGGATTAACTTCCTTCCCTACTATAGACTGGGACCTTCTTAATGCATAAGGCTTAGATGGAGCAGAATTTGCTTGGTGCATCTAAGAGGATTCTTAAATCAATATGTAGATAGTTCAACAAGAGGAGGGGCTCTACTGGACCGGGTATTGGGTAATGATTCCGGCCAGATGACTGACCTTTCAGTGGGTGAGCAGTTAGGGAACAGTGACCACAACTCCTTTAAGTTTAATGACAGCTATAGATAAGGATAAGTATGGTCCTTGCAAGAGAGTATTAAACTGGAGGAGGGCAAATTACAAGAGCATAAGGCAGGAACTAGAGAGAGTTAATTGGGAAACGCTGCTTTTGGGCAAGTCCACATCTGACTTGTGGAGGTCATTTGAAGACCAACTACAGAAAGTACAGGACAGGTATGTTCCGGTCAGAAGGAAGGACAAGGATGACAAGGCAAGAGAACCCTGGATGTCGAGAGAGGTGAAGAATTTAGTCAAGAAGAACCACTTAGGATTATAAAGATGCCGGAAAAGAACCCTGGAAAGGGACTGGGAAAGCGAGGAGGGGCCAAGTTCATGGCAGATAGGATTAAAGAGAATCCCAGCGCATTCTGTACATTAGTCAAGAGTAAGAGGATACCCAGGGAGAGGGAAGGACCACTTAAAGGGGGAAAATTTGCTTGGATACGGAGAATATTGGTGAGGTCCTTAACGAGTACTTTACATCAGTATTTACCAGGGAGAAGGATGTGAAGGGTAGGGAGATCAGTGCTGAGTGTATTGATATGCTAGGGCATTTTGAGTTAAAGGAAGAGATAGTGTTGAATCTATTAAAGGGTATTAAGGTGGGTAAATCCCCAGGGCCTGATGGAATATGCCAAGGTTATGGAGAGACGCAAGAGAAGAGACTGCTGGGGCCTTGACCAATATATTTATATCTTCTCTAACCAAACACGAGGTCCTGGAAAACTGGTTTGTAGCTAATGTTCATCCATTACTCAAAAGGGAACCACGGTTAATCCCGTTCACACTGCTGACAGATGACTGTGTCACATGATTCAGCTCAAACCATGTCAAAGAACAAAAGAACAATACAGCAAAGTACAGGCCATTCGGCCCACAATGTTGTGCTGACCCTTAAACCTTAAACTGTCATGACACAGCAGTGGCTGTCCTCATCAGCAACAATGATGGATCGGAGCACAGAGAAGAAGTGGGGTGACAGCTGGACTGGTGTGAGAACTACAATCTAAGTCTGAACATGGAGAAGACCAAGTACATGATTGTGGACTTTAGGAACCTTCCCCCTCTGCGCATACATAGCTCCTCCATTGAGAGTTAAGTGCACCAAGTTCACATCACCTCACCTGGTCCCTTAATATAATTTCCATGAACAAGAAGGCACAGCAGCGCCTCCACTTCCTGAGGAGAGTGAGGTTCTCCCCCCACCCTATGTCTTAACTGAATTTTTCAGGAGCACCATTGAGAGAATCCTGACAAGTTACATCTTCATCTGGCATAGGAGCAGCAGGGTATCTGACTGGAAGTCCCTACAAAGGACTGTGAGAATGGCCAAGCCAATCAAAGGGGTCTCCCTACCCTCCATCAGGGATATTTATCAGGACAGTTTACCTGTATATAGTTAAATGACAATAAACTTGACTTGAAACTGCAGGCCAGTGAGTCTCATGTTAGTGGTTAGGAAGTTACTGGAGAGAATTCTTAGGGATAGGATTTATGAGCATTTGGAAAAACAAGGTCTAATTAGGGAGAGGCTGCATGGCAAGTCATGTCTCAATAACGATTGAGTTTTTAGACGAGGTTATGAAGGCGATCGATGAAGGGAGAGCTGTGGATGTTGTTCATGTGGATTTTAGTAAGGCATTTGACAAGGTCCTCATGGGAAGCTCATCCAGATGATTAAGGTGCATGGGATCCACGGTGAATCGGCTGTTTTCGATTCAGAACTGGCTTGCGCATAGAAGACAGAGGGTATAATCAAAGGCACTTATTCTAGCTGAAGGTCTGTGATCATGGTTTTCCACAGGGATCTATATTGGGACCTCTGCTGTTTTTGGTGTACATAAATAAACTGGATGAAAATGTAGGTGGGTGGGTTAGTAAGTTTGCAGATGATACGGATTGGTGGTGTAAATAGTGTAGAAGACTGGCAAAGAATACAGCGAAATATAGGTCATTTGCAGAGATGAGCAGAGAAATGGCAGATGAAGTTTAACCCAGCCAAATGTGAAGTGTTGCACCTTGGTAGGTCAAATGTAAAGGAATAGTACACTACTAAGATCAAGACCCTTAACAGTTTTGATGAGCAGAGAGGAATCTTGGGGCCCAAGTTCTTAGCTCCATGAATGTGGATAAGGGTGGTTGAGAAGGCTTCTGGCTTACTTCCCTTTATTAGTCAAGATATTGAATACAAAAGCCAGGAAGTTGTATTGCAAGTTGATAAAACTCTAGTTTTATCTGCAGTTCTGCATACAGTTCTAGTTGTTCCTTTATAGGAAGAATGCCAAGGTTTGAAACAAGGCCGAAGAGGTTTATCAGGATTTCAAGATTGTTTAATGTCATTTCCAGTACACAAGTGTAAAGGAGAATGAAATAATTGTTACTCCAGATCTGATACAGCCAAAAAAATCAGTAAGAAAACACAATAATAAAGATAAAACACAATAAATACAAATACACAGATAGCTTACATACATTGATTATGGACATACAGTATATCCATAAAGTGACGCTAGGCACAGGAGTGTCTCTACATAAGTTGACTCTGACAGGAAATGGAGAAGCTGTGGTAGTGTGAGGTTTGGAGGGCTGAGTTAGTGAGTGCAGATTGTTGATTACCTTTACAGCTTGGGGAAATTAACTGTTTTTGAGTCTGGTGGTCCTGGCATACAATATAACCTCCTCCCTGATGGGAGTGGGACAAACCATCCATGAGCAGGGTGGGTGGGATCCTTCATGATGTTACTGGCCTTTTCAGGCACCTTTCTGTATATGTGACCTTGATGGTGGGTAGACTGATCTAGTGATATGTTACACAGTTTTGACTACCAGTTGTGGAGCTTCCTGTCCGTTGCAATACAATTGCTGATCCAACTTCTTTTTAAAAATTAGGCTATTTGGCCCTTTGAGTCTGCACCGCCATTCCACCCTGGCTGATTTATTATCCCTCTCAATCCCGTTCTCCTGCCTTCTCCCAGTAACCTTTGAGCTCATACTAATCAAAAACTGATCAAACTCCACTTTAAATGACTTGGCCTCGACGGCAGTCTGTGACAAAGAACTCCACAGATTCACCATCCTCTGGCTAATGGAATTCCTCTTCATCTCTGTACTAAAGGGATGACCTTCGATTCCAAGGCTGTGCCTTCAGGTGCTAGACTCCCTAGCACCTGAAATATCCTCTCCGTGCCCATTCTATCTAGGTCTTTCAATATTCGATCACAAAGTAAAGAATGAATGAGCAGCACGTGTTGAGGGAGGGTCGGGTGCTTGTTGAGGATGTTAGTTCAGGCTGTTTAACTTCTACCTGGGGTCCAGGAAGCTATTGGGCAATTAATACCCCATCCAGAAAGCAAGCCCCTTATTTCAGGAGGATCTTTGATTCCTGACTCCAATCAGACTCTTTCCTTTATATCTCTGATACAAAGTGCATACTTACCAAAGCATCTCATGAAATCCCCGTCTTTGTCAAGAGACCGTGGGTTCAAATGCCAAACCAGAGATAAGGAAAGAATCTAGTTATCAAGTGAGGAGCAATTGTAGTGACAAACAGAAGCTATACATACACAAGTCATAAGATGGATGCCCTGGAATTCTTTCTCTTCATCAACAACAGATCAGTTTCTCTTATTTCACACTACTACTTACAGGACCTTATACACAACATGGTGCTGGTGTTAGACAAATGATCATATATATTAGAAGCAGTACATCAAAAAATCTCTGTGCAATTCGATAAGATCATAGATAATCTGACTCCACATTCTCACTTATCCCTGGGTTGTCCTTCCCCTCCCTTTACATATCAGGAATCTGTCTCGACCTGCCTTAAAATTATTCAGAGGTTCTGTTTATAGCCTTTCCAAAAGGAAAAATGTTCCAAAGACTTACAACACTGAAAAAAATCATTAATTTTAAGTGAACATCCCCTCATTGTTAGTAGTTTTAGATTTATTTCATTATAACTGTTGTTGTTTTGCAGTATTACTTAAGTGAATACCACTCTCTGTAAAGTGCTTCAAAGTCCTAAAAGATGAGGGGTGGTGATAAGGAAAGAGGTACCCTGAAAACAATCGTTTTAAAATCTTAAATCTGAATTTGAATGTAAAGGTTGAATCTTCATGTCTGTTTTTAATCTTCCCATACAGTGATTTCTGCTTCACATCCAATCTGTTTTCTGTTGCTTATCCCTCAGTCATGTTTCTCCTCTTCCTTTGATAGCCTCTTCACATTTCCACAATCTATTAACTCATTGACAATAACGGCCTTTTTTCCTATCTTCTTATACTGATTTGCACTCATTTGAAGTGAGGCCATTAAATGCTCAAGAATGAAACATCCCCAGAAGAAAGGAACCCTTGATGTTTCAGGTCAAAACCCTGCATCAGCATCCTGAGTAAGGGATTGTGGAGTCCACATCCACAGCACGCTTAAAGTGGCCACGCATATTGATAGAGTAATAAAGCAGATGATAGCTGAGGCACTGAGTTCAAGAGTCAGGAAGTGGTAAGAAGAATGTACAAACTCTTCACAGAAATGGTGAGAATTGAACTCAGACAGCTGGCGCTGTAACAGCACTATGCTAATCATTATGCCACCCTATTTTTTGAGAAGGTGATCAAACCGATATGTGGAGTGCATTTGGGGAACTATAAACCTGACAGATTTATCAGGAAAGAGCCCAGAGGATAACATACAAAGAGCCAAATAGATTCAGCATGAGAAGGCAGAAAGAAATTGTCAGAGGTAGTTTTAGTGAATGGAGGGCTGTTTGCAGGGTCAGAATTTGGCATCTTGCTTTCTATGATATACATTCAGAGGCCACTTTATTAACTACACCTGTATGTCTGCTCGTTAATGCTAATATCTAATCAGCCAATCGTGGCAGCAACTCAATACATAAAAGCATACAGATGTGGTCAATAGGGTCATCTGTTATAAACACGAGAATGGGGAAGAAATGTGATCTAAGTGACTTAGACAATGGAATGATTGTTGGTGCAAGATGGGGTGGTTTGAGTATCACAGAAACTGCGGATCTCGTGGGATTTTGCATTTACAGAGAACAGTTCGAAACACAGAAAAACATTCAGTGAGCAGCAGTCCTGTGGGAAAAAAACACCTTGTTAATGAGAGAGTTCAGAGAAGAAAGGCCAGACTGTTTCAAGCTAACTTACTAAACCATGCATTACAACAGTGGTGTGCAGAACAGCATCTCCGAATGGACAACACATTAAACCTTGCAGTGGGTGGGCTAGACCAGATTGAGACCATGAACATACATTCAGTGGCCACAGGAGGAACCTAATGAAGTGGTCATTGAGTATACTTTTCTCAGCACAACATGTTGAACCTTGAAGTGGTTGGGCTACAGGAGGTTCAGGAGGTCCCGGTGATGCATTGGCCACCTTTGACTGTCCATTGAAGAGCCTTGCTGTCATCCGGAACAGCTCCCGTACCATGCAGTTATTCAGTATGTTAGGACGCTCGCTACCCCACATTTGTAAAAGGACGTGAGTATAAATGTGCACAGCCCAGCTCAGGCATGGGCAAACTACGGCCCGCGGGCCATAAGCTTTTTAATCTGGCCCGCAGAACATGATGAAATTATATTAATAAACCTTGTTAATGTTTTTTCCCCGCAATTCTGGCGTTTTCCCAATAGATGACGCGCTCTATATACATTGACCTTTGTTGAGGTGCAGCGTATTACTCCACATTTGCGCTTTACTTTGTGACCTTGTGGCGACCCATTTCCTGGCACATCCGAACCGGCTCAAAATTAGCCAGCGTTCCGGCTAAGGGAGTTAGCCTGCGGGGATTTGCAAGCACAGAGCTTTGGAGCCTCTGCGCCATGGGGGGCAGGTTGAGGGAGGCTTAAAAGTGAGGCTGGAGATTTCAAATAAAGTTTTTTCCTTCGACTACAGTTACCGACTCCGTGTCGTAATTTTAGCGCTGCGTGTAGCACACCGCTACAACCTCTCACCCCTTCTGTAAAGATGAGTGGAGCTAAGAAAAGAAAAGTGGATAGAGAATGTCCGGTGTTTAATAAGGAGTGGACAACTAAATATCTTTTTACCGAACACCGATCAACTGCTGTATGCCTGATATGCCAAGAGACTGTGGTGGTTTTTAAAGAATATAATATCAGCCGTCACTTTGCCACAAAACATGCCAACTATGTTAGCGACCAGTCAACGAAAGAACGAGAAGCTAATGCTCAGAGGTTGGCAGCTAATTTACAGGCTCAACAAAATTTTTTTCACTGTCAAACTGCCATTCATGACTCAAGTACCAAGGCGAGTTTTATGCTGTCATTCAAATTAGCAAAGGCCAGCAAGCCTCTGTCTGAAGGCAAGTTTTTAAAAGAATGTATGGTGGAGACCGCAGGTGTATTGTGTCCGGAGAGCAAAGACAAATCTGAAAAAATCAGTTTATCACGCAGGACAGTGACTCGCCGTGTGGAACTGATAGATGAAGATATAACCAGCGACTTAAATAAAAAGGCAGAGTCGTTCACGTTATATTCATTAGCACTGGATGAAAGCAACGATGTAAAAGACACTGCTCAGCTCCTCATTTTTATCCGAGGAATTAACAATACTTTTGAAATAACAGAGGAGTTTTTGACAATGGAGTCTCTGAAAGGAAAAACACGGGGAGAGGACTTGTATGACCGGGTGTCTGCTGTCATCGAAAATATGAAGCTCCCTTGGAGTAAACTTATCAACGTCACCACAGATGGATCTCCTAATTTGACGGGGAAAAATGTCGGCCTGCTGAGGAGAATACAGAATAAAGTGAAAGATGAAAATCCTGACCAGGATGTTATTTTCCTTCACTGCATCATCCACCAGGAATCTCTATGTAAATCGGTATTACAGCTGAATCATGTTGTGAATCCTGTCGTAAAACTTGTCAACTTTATACGTGCAAGGGGACTTCAGCACTGTCAGTTCATCACGTTCCTGGAGGAAACTGATGCGGATCACCAGGACCTACTTTATCACTCCCGTATCCGCTGGTTAAGTTTGGGCAAAGTGTTTCAACGAGTATGGGAGCTCAAAGAGGAGATCGGTGCATTTTTGGAGTTACTGAGGAAGGCCGGCGAATTTCCTGAGCTGAGCAACAAGAGCTGGCTTTGTGACTTTGCGTTTGCTGTGGATATATTTTCACACATGAATGAACTGAACGTGAAGCTACAGGGGAAGGATCAGTTTGTGCATGACATGTACACAAACGTGAAAGTCTTTAAATCCAAGCTGGCTTTTTTCTCCAGGCAAATTTCGAATAAGTTATTCACTCATTTTCCAACACTAGCCACGCTGGAAGAGGCCGGCGCAAATGTGAAAAAATACAGCGAGTCACTGGATGCGCTGCACAGAGAATTCTGCCGTCGCTTTTCTGATGTTGAAAAAATTGACAAGTCACTTCAGTTGGTGGCCTGTCCCCTGTCACAAGATCCTGAAACAGCACCAGAGGAGCTACAGCTGGAACTGATCGACCTTCAGTCTGACCCCGTCTTAAAAGAGAAGTTCAACTCTCTTAAACTGAATGACTTTTATGCTTCACTTGGTAAAGAGGTGTTTCCAAACCTCCGGAGGACGGCACAGAAGATGCTGGCGTTGTTCGGCTCGACCTATTTGTGAGAACAGGCGTTCAGCGTCATGAACATCAACAAAGCCAGCCACAGATCCAAGTTAACTGACCAACACCTCAGATCCATCCTGAGAATCGCCACAACAAAACTAAATCCAGACTTTGATGCGCTGGCTAAAAAGGGAGACCAACAACACTGTTCCCACTGAAATTAAAAATAAGTTTCTTCGTTGTGTTATGTAAAAAATGCATTTGAAAATATTTTTTCAATAAGCTTTTCATGTTACATGTCATTTCTGTTAAGTGATGGACATGAGTAGTGCGCAGGTGCACGTACGTTCTCAAAATAAAAAATGCTCTCCAGATCAAATAACGCGCTCCGCATACTGGCGCGCTGTCACTGTTCTGTCATTGTGCGGGTCGTTGTTGAGTTTTGGCACAGGGGACAATTGAATAAGAAGGAGCAGGACAAGTCGCCCTGCATCTCCTACCGTTTTTGAAATAAAGACAGTCAGGAGGAGAGTAATGATGATAATATCTTGAAGGATAACAGAATTTTCAGTGCTTTAAAATAATAACTGTTACTATTAAAAAAGCTGTATTTTATTCATTTAATTTTCAGTGTTTTAAAAGTCATTTCAATAAATAGCTAAATACCATGGGACTTCAAAGACAGATATTTTGTTGTAATGCATTTGTTCATTTTCAATTGAAATTAAAGCACATGTTTTCTACATATCCCATGATATTTTATTTTCTCTTATGAGGTGTATTACCAAAACACTCCGTCCATCTGCTCCTGGTCCGGCCCCCCTGTCAAATTTTAGAACCCTTTGTGGCCCTCAAGTCAAAAAGTTTGCCCACCCCTGGCCCAGCTCTTGTCAGCCTGGATTAGAGGACATGTGCTATAGGGAGATGTTGGACAAACTTGGGATTTTGTTCTCTGGAGCAGCAGAAGCTGAGAGGAGATCTGATAGAGGTCTAGAAGATTATGAAAGCCATAGATGGAGTAGACAGACAGTGTCTTTTTCCCAGGGATGAAATGCCCAATAACACAGGGCATGCATTTAAGGAGAGGGGGTAATGTCAATGAAGATCTGGGGGGCAAGTTTTTTACCACCATAGCGAGTAGGGGGTACCTAGAATGCGCTAACTGGGATGGTGTAGAGGCAGATATATTAGGAACTTTTAAAAGAAGCTTAGATAGTCACATTAATGGAAGTAAAATGTTAGGGTATGGATTTTATGTGGGCAGAAGCGATTACTTTAGTTGATCATTTGAATATTAACTTAATTGGTTCGGCAAACGTTGTTGGCCAAAGGCCCTGTTCTAATTTCTAAAAAAATAGGTACACCTGTTCATTAATGCAAATATCTAATCAGCCAATCATGAGGCAGCAAATCAATGCATAAAATCATGCAGACATAGTCAAAATATCCATGTCAGTCCAAACATCAGAATGGAGAAGAAATGTGGCCTGTGACTTTGCACACAGAATGATTGTTGGTGCCAGGTGGATTGTTTCGGGTATCCTAGAAACTGCTGATCTGAGATTTTCACGCACAACAGTCTCTAGAGTTTACAGAGACTGGTGTAAATCAGTGGCAGTTCTGAGGGCAAAAACATCTTGTTGATGAGCTTTGTCAAAGGGGTATGGCCAGGCTGGTTCAAACTGACTTAAGTAAACATCCGTTCCAACAGTGGCGTGCAGAAGAACCTCTCTAGGTGCACACCACGTCAAACTTTAAGTGGTCGGGCTACAGCAGCAGAAGACCGCAAACATACACTCATCGAGTGTACTTTTCTCAGCAAAGAGTCCAGGGAGTCCAGTGCTAAGTTAAAGGGCAGGACCTCCAAGGTTATCATCTCAGGATTGCTCCCTGTGCCATGTGCTAGTGAGGCCAGAAATAGGGAGTTTAACATGTGGCTACGGAGTTGGTGTAGGAGGGAAGTCAGAAAACTTTTGAATCAATGGGCTCTCTCCCGGGAAAGGTGGGATGTGTACAGAAGAGATGGTTTGCACCTGAACTGGAAGGGGACTAATATCCTAGTGGGATGGCTTGTTAGTGCTGCATGGTGGGATTTAGAGTTGCAGGAGGGTGGGAACCAGAATGCCAGGACAGTTTTGTGGAGAAGTTGTGGAGAAAGATGTTGTTAAAGCCTCAGACAAAGTCATAAGACCATAAGATATAGGAACAGAAGTAGGCCATTCGGCCTATCAAGTCTGCTCCGCCTCTTAGTCATGTGCTGATCCAATTCTTCCAGTCATCCCCACTCCCCTGCCGTCTCCCCATACCTTTTGATGCCCTGGCTAATCAAGAACCTATTTATTTCTGCCTTAAATGCACCCAATGACTTGGCCTCCACTGATTTACAGATTCTACAGATTTACCACATTCTTACTAAAGTAATTTCTCCGCATCTCTGTTCTAAATGGATGTCCTTCAATCCTGAAGTCATGCCCTTTTGTCCTAGACTCCCCTGCTATGGGAAATAATTTTGCAATATCCAATCTGTTCAGGCTTTTTAACATTTGGAATGTTTCTATGAGATCCACCCTCATTCTCCTGAAATCCAGGGAATACAGCCCAAGAGCTGTCAGACATTCCTCATACGGTAACCCTTTCATTCCTGGAATCATTCTCATGAACCATCTCCAAAGTCAGTATATTCTTTCTAAAATAAGGAACCGAAAACTGCACACAATACTCCAAGTGTGGTCTCAGAAGTGCCTTACAGAGCCTCAACATCACATCCCTGCTCTTATATTCTATACCTCTAGAAATGAATGCCAACATTGCATTTGCCTTCTTCACCACCGACTCAACCTGAAGGTTAACCTTTAGGGTATCTTGCACAAGGACTCCCAAGTCCCTTTGCATCTCTGCATTTTGAATTATCTCCCCATCTAAATAATAGTCTGCCCATTTATTTCTTCCACCAAAGTGCATGACCATACACTTTCCAACATTGTATTTCATTTGCCACTTCTTTGCCCACTCCCCTAAACTATCTAAGTCTCTCTGCAGGCTCTCTGTTTCCTCAACACTACCTGCTCCTCCACCTATCTTTGTATCATCGTCAAATTTAGCCACAAATGCATTAATCCCATAGTCCAAATCATTGACATACGTCGTAAAAAGCAGCGGTCCCAACACAGAGCCCTGTGGAACTCAGCTGGTAACCGACAGCCAACGGAGTAGGATCCCTTTATTCCCACTCTCTGTTTTCTGCCAATCAGCCAATGCTCCACCCATGCTAGTAACTCCCCTGTAATTCCTTGGGCTCTTATCTTGCTAAGCAGCTCAAAATCCAAATACACTACACCCACTGCATCTCCTTTGTCTACCTGCTTGTAATTTCCTCAAAAAATTGCAGTAGGTTAGTTAGACAAGATTTTCCTTTCAGGAAACCATGCTGGCTTTGGACTATCTTGTCATGTGCTTCCAGGTGCTCCATAATCTCACCCCCAACTATCAATTCCAACATCATCCCAACCACTGATGTCAGGCTAACAGGTCTATAGTTTCCTTCCTCCCACCCTTCTTAAATAGCGGAGTAACATTTGCCATTTTTCAATCATCCGGTACAACACCAGAATCTATGGATTCTTAAAAGATTATTGTTAATGCCTCCGCAATCTCTCCAGCTACTTCCTTCAAAACCCGAGGTCCAGGACATTTATCCACCCTCAGACCATTAAGCTTTCTGAGCACCTTCTCAGTCGTAATTTTCACTGCACAAACTTCACTTCCCTGACACTCTTGAATGACTTCCACTGTGAAGACTGATACAAAACACACGTTCAGTTCCTCTGCCATCTCTGTATCTTTCATTACAATATCCCCAGTGTCATTTTCTATTGGTTCTATATCTATCCTCAACTCTCTTTTACCCTTGATATACTTAAAAAAGCTTTTAGTATCTTCTTTGCTATTAATCACCAGCTTACTTTCATAATCCATCTTTTTCTTCCTAATGACCTTCTTAGTTTTCTTCTACAAGTTTTTAAAAGCTTCCCAATTCTCTATCTTGCCACTAGCTTTGGCTTCCATATATGTCCTCTCCTGCTTTTACTCTGGCTCTGACTTCACTTGTCAGCCAAGGTAGTGTCCTTCTTCCATTCAAAAATTTCTTCTTATTTGGAATATACCTGTCTCATTGTTCCCTCATTTTTCACAGAAACTCCAAACATTGCTGCTCTGCTGTCCTTCCTGCTAGTGTCCCTTTCCAGTAAACCTTGGCCAGTTCCCTTCCCATGCCATTGTAATTTCCACTGAAATACCGACACATTGGATTTTATTTTTTCCTTCTCAAATTTCAAAGTGAACTCGATCATATTGTGATCACTATTCCCTAAGGATTCCTTAACCTTAAGCTCTCTTATCATCTCTAGAACATTGCACAACAGTGGGCTTAACAATAAGCTGCTCTAAAAAGTCATCCCAAAAAGACATTCTACAAATTCTCTTTCGAGGCCCTGGTTTTCCCAATCCACTTTCATGTTAAAATCCCCAATGATTATCATGACATTGCCCTTCTGACATGCCTTTTCTATCTCCTGCACCCACATCCCAGCTGCTGTTTGCAGGCCTATATATGACTGCCATAAGGGTCCTTTTACTCTTGCCATTTCTTAACTCAACTTATAGACTCTACACCTTCTGATCCTATGTCAATTCTTTCTAATGATTTAATATCATTTCTTATACACTGAGCAACACCATCCCCTCTGCCTACTAACCCATCTTTCCAATACACCGTATATCCTTGGATGTTCAGCTCCCAATGGCAGCCATCCTTTAGCCAAGTTTCAGAGATGGCCACAAAGTCATACTTGCCAATCTGTACCTGAATTTCAAGATCGTCCATTATATTCCTTATGCAGCGTGCATTCAAACATAACACTTTCAGTTCAGTATTTGTTGTTTCTGTTTTAACTGTACCACGCTCCTATTGCCCTGTAACTCATCCCATTGGCTGTGATTATGCCTCATCTCCTGCCTGTCCTTTCTATCATCTCTGTTGCATGCCATCTTTGATTTATTTCTGTTTTCCCTTTCCTCAGCCCTATCACTCCAGTTGTCACCCCCCTGCCAAATTAGTTTAAACCCTCTCTAACAGCTCTATTAAAGCTGCCTGCTAGGATATTGGACCCCTTTGGGTTCAGTGTAACCTGTGCTTTTTGTACAGGTCGTACCTCCCCCAGAGGATACCCCAATGATCCAGGAACCCGAAGCTCTGCCCCCTACACCAGCCTCTCAGCCACGCATTAATATGCCTGATCATGCTATTCTTGTGCTTGTTAGCATGTGGCACAGGCAGCAATCCAGAGATTACTACCCTGGACATCCTGCTTTTCAGCTTCCTACCCAACTCTCTGAACTCTCTCTTCAGGACCTCCTCCCTTTTTCTACCTATGTCATCAGTACCAATGTTTACCAAGACTTCTGGCTGTTTACCCTCTCCCTTCAGAATACTCTGCACCCGATGCGAGACATCCTGTACCCTGGCACCTGGGAGGCAACATACCATGCTGATATCTCTATCAGGCTGGCAGAACCTCCTGTCTGTTCCCCTCACTATGGAATCTCCTATGACTACTGCATTCCTCAAATTCTTCTCTCCCTTCTGCACCACAGAACCAGGTTCAGTGCCAGAGACCCGATCGCTGTGGTCTTCCTGTGTCAACGGCATCCAAAACGAGATAACAATTACTGAGGGGATGGCCACAGGGGTGCTCTCTACTATCTGAGCTCTTCCCATTCCTTCCCTGACCATCACCCACTTATCTAATTCCTGCAGCCTCGGGGTGACTAACTCCTTGTAGCTCCTCTCTATCTCCTGCTCACTTTCCCTAATAGGCTGTGTGTAGGTCATCAAGCCGCAGCTCCAAGTCAGGAATCAAAAGGTTGAGCGTGCTGTGACTCGTGTCCTGAGCTGCATATATTTCAATGCAAGAATTATTGTAGTAAAGGCTGATGTGCTCGGGTATGGATCAACATCTGGAATTATGATATTGCAGCCATTAGTGAGACTTGGTTGCAGGAGGGGCAGGACTGGCAACTCAATATTTCTGGGGTTGGGAGGATTAAAGGAGGAGGGGTGGTATTACTCGTCAGGGAAAAAGTCACGGCAGTGTCAGTCTGGAGAACTCATCTAATGAGTCATTATGGGGGAACTGAGAAATAAGAAGGGTATGACCATATTAATGGGGCTATATTACAGACCACCCTGCAGTCCAAGGGATTCAGAGGATCTAATTTGTAGGGAGATTACAGAATGTTGCAAAGAAACATAAGGCTTTTATAGTAGGTGATTTTAACTTTCTATGTATTGACTGGGACTTCCATATTGTAAAAGGACTAGATGGGATAGAATTTATCAGACGTGTTCAGGGAAGTTTCCTTAATCAGCACATTGTAATCCCAATGAGAGAGTGTGCTATACGTACTTGATCTGCTATTAGGGAATGCGACAGGGCAGATGACAGAGATTTGAGTGGGGAATATTTTGCACCTAGTGATCACACTGACATTGGTATCAAAGCAAATAAGCAAAAAGATAGGTCAGGTCCCCAGGTTGAGATTCTAAATTGGAGAAAGGCCAATTTTGATGGTATCATAAAGGACTTGGCAAGAGTAGATTGAAATTTACTGTTTTCTGGCAAAGGTGTACTTGGTAAGTGCAAGGCCCTCAAAAATGAAATTTTGTGAGTACATAGCTTGTATATGCATGGCAGAATAAAAGGTAGAGAAAACTTGTAGGGGATATTGATCTTCAAGAGATATTTGAGGTCTTGTTTAAGAGAAAAAAGGAGGTGCATAGCAAATTTAGGCAAGTAGGAACAAATGAGGTGCTTAGGGAGTGTAAAAAATGCAATAGAACACTTAAGAAAGAAATCAGGAGGGCTAATGAAGGCATGAAGTTGCCTTGCACACAAGGTGAAGGAGAATCCTTAGGGATTCTACAGATATGTTAAATGCAAAAGGACTGCAAGGGATAAAATTGGCCCTCTGGAGGATCAGAATGGTCATCTATGTGTGGAGCCAAAGGAGATGGAGGTGATCTTAAATGACTTTTTTGCATCTGTAATTACTTAGAAGACAGGGCACAGAGTTTATAGAAGTGAGGCAAAGTGGTATCAACTTCTCAGACCCTATACAGATTACAGAGGAGGAGGTCTTTGCTGTCTTTTGCTGTCTTGAGGCAAATTAGGATGGATAAATCCCCAGGTACTCTTTGGACCCCGTGTAAGGCAAGTGCAGAATTTGCCAGGGCCCTGGCAGAGATATTTAAATCATCCTTAGTGACAGATGAGGTACCAGAGGATTGGAGGATAGCCAATGTTGTTCCATTGTTTAAGAAAAGCTCTAAAAATAAACCAGGAATTTATAGGACAGCGAGCCTGACATCAGTTGTGGGAAAGTTACTGGAAGGTACTCTATGAGTCCAGATATATAAATATTTGGATAGACATGGACTGACTAGCGAAAGTCAGCATGGCTTTGTGTGTGGTTGGAGTCGTCTAAACAATTGTATAGAGTTTTTGAGGAGGTTACCAGGAAAGTGGATAACAAGGTAGTGGATGTTGTCAACATGGATTTTAGTAAGTTATTTGACAAGGTCCCACATGGGACGTCGGTCAAGAAGGTTCAGTTGCTCAGCATTTGGATTAAATATTGGCATTGTGGGAGAAGCCAGAGAGTGGTAGTAGATTGTTGCCTCTCTGACAGGAGGCCTGTTACTAGTGGAGTGCCACAGGTATTGTTGTTTGTCAACTATATCAATGATCTGGATGATAATGTGGTAAACTGAATCAACAAATTTGCAGTTGGCACCAAGATTGGGGATCTAGTGAACAGCAACGAAGGCTATCATAGTTTGGAGTGGAATCTGGACCAGCTGGAAAAATGGCAGATGGAATTTAATACAGACAAATGTGAGGGGTTGCACTTCAATAAGACGAACCAGGATAGGTCTTACACAGTGGACGGTAGGGCACTGAAGAGTTTGGTAAAACGAAGGGATCTGGGAATGCATGTCTATAATTCATTGAAAGTGGTGTCACAAGTACATAGGGTTGCAAAGGAAGATTTAAGCCTATTGGCTTTCACACATCAAAGTATTGAGCACAGGAGATGGGAAGTTATGATGAAGTTGTATAAGACATTGGTGAGCCCTAATTTGGAGAATTGTGTGCAGTTTTGGTCACCTACCTACAGGAAAGATGTAAGTAAGGTTAAAGGAGTACAGAGAACATTTACAAGGATGTTGCCAGGTCTGGAGGACCTCAGTTTAAAGGAAAGTTGAAAAGGTTAGGACTTTATTGAGAGGAGATTTGATAGAAGTATACAAAATTATGAGGGACATGGATAGGGTAAATGCAAACAGGTTTTTTCCACTGAGATTTGGTGGACTACAACCAGAGGTCATGGGTTTTGGGTGAAAGCTGAAAAGCTTAAGGGGAACATGAAGGGAAACTTCTTCACACAAAGGATCATTAGAGTATGGAATGAGCTGCCAGCACAAGTGGTGCATGTGAGCTTGCTTTCAACATTTAAGAGAAGTTTCAATAGGCACATGGATGGTAGAGGTACGGAGGGAGGGCTATGGTCCTGGTGCAGGTCAACGGGAGTGGGCAGTTTAAATAGTTCGGCAGACTAGGTGGACCAAAGGGCCTGTTTCTGTGTTATACCTTTCTATGACTCTAATAAATAGGGAATGCCTGTGCAGCAGCACTCGGACTTTGAGGCAGAAGGTCCTGAGTTTGAACCTGGGCAGGTCTGGCAATTTACTTTCATATCTTGCTACAAAAACCCTATGGGCAACTACACTACCCATAGAGTTGACAGAACTCAACAACAAGTTATGTTATTAAAAAGTAACATGATGTAAGATTAACTTTAAACATTAACTCTGTTTCTCTCCTTACAGATGCTGACCGACCTTCTACGTATTTCCTGCATTTTCTGTTTTTATTATAACTTTATGTTAACTTGTGGAAAAATCGGTGGAAGTCTATCATGAGTAAAGCCCTCCCCATCATTGAGCACATCTATATGAAACATTGTCACAGGAATGCAACATTCATCAGGGACCCCCACCATCCAGGACATAAGAACATAAGAAATAGGAGCAGGAGTAGGCCATTTGGCTATTCAATAAGATCATGGCTGATCTGGCCATGGACTCATCTCCACCTACCTGATTTTCGCCATAACCCTTAATTCCTCTACTATGCAAAAATCTATCCAATTTTGGATTACATATATTTACTGAGGTAGCCTCCACTGTTTCATTGGGCAGAGTATTCCTCAGATTCACCACTCTTTGTGAAATGCAGTTCCTCATCATCTCCATCCTAAATTTACTCCCCCGAATCTTGAGGCTATGGCCCCTAGTCCCAGTCTCACTTACAAGGTGGAAACAACTTTCCTGTCTCTTTATCTATGCCTTTCATAGTTTTATGTTTCTATAAGATCTCCTCTCATTCTTCTGAATTCCAGCAAGTATAGTCCCAGGCGACTCAATCTCTCTTCATGGTCTAACCCCCTCATCTCTGGAATCAACCTGATGAATCTCCTCTGCAGCTTCTACAAAGCCTGTATATCCTTCTTCAAGTAAGGAGACCAGAACACTAGGCAGTACTCCACGTGCGGCCTCACCAGCACCCTGTATAGTTGCAGCATAACCTCCCTGCTCTTAAATTCAATTGCTCCAGCAATGAAGGCCAACATTCCATTTGCCTACTTGATAGCCTGCTGCATCTGCAAACCAACCTTTTGTGGTTCATGCACAAGCACTCCCAAGTCCCTCTGCATAGCAGCATGCTGCAACTTTTTTATGATTAAATAAAAATTGTATCTTACATTGTTCCTTAAGTGGATGACCTCGCATTTACCAACATTGTACTCCATCTGCCAGACCCTTGCCCACTCATTTAACCTATCTATATCTCTCTGCAGACTCTCTGTATCTTCTGCACAATTCACTTTTTCCACTCAACTTAGTAACATCAGCCAATACACTCCATGCAGTCCGCTCTTCCATATTGTTAATGTATATCTTGAACAGTTGCAGGTCTAGCACTGACCCCTGTGGCACACCACTAGCACTGATTGCCAACCAGAGTACCACCCATGTATCACAACTCTCTGCTTTCTATTGGTTAACCAATCCTTCATCTATTATAATACATCACTCCAACTCTATGCATCCTTATCTTACAGTTAAGTCTTTTATGCAGCACCTTATTGAAAGCCTTCTGGAAATCCAAGTAAATAATGCCCATCTGTTCCCCTCTATCCACTGTGCTCGTTATATCCTCAAAGAACTCCAGTAAGTTTGTCAAACATGACCTGCATTGTGGATCTTTTCCCTTCCAGATGCCTCGCTATTTCTTCTTTAATGATAGCTTCAAGCATTTTCCAAACTACAAATATTAAACTAACTGGCCTATAGTTACCTGCCTTTTGCCTACATCCTTTGTTGAACAGTGGTGTGACATCCACCTTCTTCCAATCTGCTGCGACCTGCTCAGAGTCCAAAGAATTTTGGTAAATTATCACCAAAGCCTCTACTATATCTTCTGCCATTTCTTTCAGTACCCTGGGATGCATTCCATCAGGACCAGGGGACATGTCTATCTTCAGGCCCACAAGTTTGCTCAGCATTACTTCTTTAGTGATAGCTATTGTATTGAGGTCCTCATCTCCCATTGCATCCATAACATCTCTCATTGGCATGTTAGATTGTAAAGACCAGCACAAAATAGTCAGTCAAACCCTCTGCCATTTCCTCATTACTCAGTGTCCATTCCCCCTTCTTGTCCTCCAAGGGACCTACATTCACTTAAGCCACCCTTTTCCACTTTATATAATTATAACAACTTCTACTATCCATCTTTATATTTTGTGCTTGTTTATTTTCATAATCCAGCTACCCTTCCTTTATTGCTCGCTTAGTAGTTCTTTGTTGCTTTTTGAAGTTTTTCTGAGCTTCCTATTTCCCACCGTTCTTGGCCACTTTGTATGCATGATCTTTTCATTTGATGTCTTCTTTTATTTCTTTCGTTATCCAAGGCTGCCTCCCCCACCCTTACTGTCCTTGCTTTTAACTGGAATATACTTTTGTTGAGCTCTCTTTGAAAGTCTTCCACTATTCCTCAACTGTCTCACCATATAGCCTGTGTCCCTAGTCTACACTAACCAAATCCTCCCTCATCCTATCGTAGTCTCTATTGTTTAGGCATAATACACTGGTTTTAGATCAAACTAATGCACCCTCTATTTGTATGAGAAACTCAATCATACATGTTCTCCTCTCGCTGCTGCATTCAGGAAGAAGGTACAGGTACTCACATCACCAGGTTCAGGAACAGTTACTACCTCTCAACCATCAAGCTCTTGAACCAGTGATATAATTTCACTCAACTTCACACCTCATCATTGATCTGTTCCCACAACCTATGGACCCACTTTCAAGCGCTCTTCATCTAATGTTCTCGGTATTTATTGTTTATTATTCTTTCTTCCTTTTTGTACGTGCAGAGTTTATTGTCTTCTGTGCTCTCATTGAACACCTAAGTTGGGTAGTCTTTCATTGATTCTGTTATGGTTATTATTGTGCTGGGTTTAATTCTTAAAATTGTTTATTGAGTATGCCCATAAAAAATGTATCTCAGGGTTTAATACAATGATATATGTATTTTGATAGTAAAGTTCCTTTGAACTTTGAATTAAGGCACCATGATGTGAGAGTGATGTAAGGGCACAGCTGCTAGAACTTCTGCCTTACAGTCCTAGAGACCTGCGTTCAAATCTTATCTCTGATCAAGTCTATGTGGAGTTTTCACATTCTCCCTATGACCATGTGGGTTTCACCTTGGCCTCTGGTTTTCTCCTACATCAGACAGTCGTATGGATTAGCCATGTAAATTGCCCCAGTGTGTAGATGAGTGGTAGAATGGGAAGGGGTGGTGTGGGGTGTATTATGAGGACATAGAGAATAAAGAGTATTTAGAATATAACTAATGTAAAAATGGGTGCTTGACGGTGGGCCAAATGGCCTGCTTCCATCTCTCTACGGTTATTAGTCATAGACACGACGGGTTGAGGATGGTGGGTGATTAGAACTTATCGGTGTAATAGTTGTGGAATACTTCTGCACATTTAAAAGGTATTTGTGTTAAAGAAGAACTATAACCCATAAAACTATGGATGGAGAACTTAACAGTGGGAGCAGCACCAAAGGTCCATTCTTAGCTTGTTGGACCAAATGTTTTTTTTTTATTTCTATGATGAAGATCCCATTATACTCACCCATCACTCCTGGCAAATAAGTATCAGGTTCTTAGTTTTAAAGGGTCATGAATCTTTTCATTCTCTACGCTGTGGGCTTGGAGACAGTATTTGTACAGGCTGAGATAATTATTTGGCCTGTAGAAAAGTTGATTGTTATGGAGCACAGTAGGAGAGTGAATCTGAAGTCACGATCAGATCAGCCATGATAATGAGTAGTGATGCAACTTTGAAAAACCATATGACCTGTTCCAACTCCTATTCCTTTTGCTCTCATGTTCTAACTTGTTTTTGCGTGTCTGTGAATGGTGATGCTGAAATAAACCATGATGAGATGGCTGACTTGTCATGAATATGCTCTTTAATAAGCAGGATTTACAGCCAGCTAGTCAACCCAATTAAATCAGCAGGCTGTGCCAATAACTTAGTTTTGTTTTCCAATCATTGGAACCTGGAGCTACCAAAGCAATTTGATTACAGCACATATAGAAAACAGGTCATGGTTACAATTGTCCCTGTTGTATCAGCTGACATATTAATTACTAATTCTGAAGTAAATGGAAGATTGAATAGCTTCATTCAGACACATTCAACATTACAATAACCATGCAGTACAAACTTTACAAAACACACATCCCATCTACCCATTCATTATCTTATCCAGAAGTGGTGAAGGGCATCTGAATGGTTTTGATTTGAACTCATTATCAATACATGAAGCATTATTACTGGAAGTAACATCCCAAGGCTGCGACTTCAACTCTGAATTTGTCACCAGCAGGAATGACTGTGAAAAATATTCCTTTGTATCACTGGGCAGTGGTAGTGTTCTGATATACACATTTAAGAAAAAAAAACAATCTCAACACCTTTATAAAATGCTTCCAACTGCTATAACTCCTCAATATTATAACTAAGGATGGTCTTATAATGTTTTGTTATGTCAGAATAATTAACACATTTATATATTTATATAAGCAAGGTTTGTGAGGTACTTCATGACCCCTGGGTAACAATCTCAAAGCTGCAGTATATTACAGTAATGATGGCTGTATTTAATCAATTCTGCAATTCTTCTAATACAATATCATGATATAAGGTATCTATGCATTATTTCCAGCATCCGAACGTATCTTTGGTATAGGGCTAAAACTGATCCCTACCTCAGATAACTCCAGTGCTGCAGGAAACATTTTGCCTGCTATGGTAAACTTTCTCCATAAATCTAATAGTGTTCCTGACAATTTAATCAGACTCCTGATGTAATTTTTAAATTTACTCCTCTTGCTTTCTCCAAGATGAAAGTACTGCTTCCCCATTAGTAACTCACCCGGGATCATGTTCTATGCAAATGCCTACAATAATGAGTGTTGGCAGGCAGTTCTAATGTGGCGGGGGGGGGGGGGGGGGGGGGGGGGAGGGGGGCATCACTCTGTTCTCACATGGGTTCATTCCAACTGATTTTGTCCATTTTTACCCCGAGGACTTGGCTGAGATCAAAGCAGGACAGGGAGTTAGATCCCAGATCCTTTCTGAACCTTGTGAATTAATCACATACAATATTGGTAAGCCGTCAGGATAAATGCCTCTCATTTACTGAAATCAACTACTCATGTCTAACATAACTAGTGCAATTGCTAATTTGGGAAGAACCTCAAGTCTTGATCATTACACCCTAATAAATGACATTCAGCAATCATTGAATGCTTTTGTCTTTTTTAGTAGTGATTTTTGCTGGGATTTGGAACTGAATTTTCGTATTGAAAGCACTTGCTTCCCCTCACACCAAAGATTGTCAAAACAAAAATGGCACAAATGAATACTGGATTGAAGTTCAGTCTAGTAACTAGTAACTTATAACTTTTCTACACTGAGAAAAGAACTAGTATTAAATCCATTACAATAAAGAGACAAAGGTCAGGTATAAGTGAAAATGATATTCAATTGAGGAAGAGTTCACCCTCAAAATTCTCTCCCGTCTATTCTCTTGCTTGTCAATTGCTTCTGTTTATCTTTCAATCCCCTAGCATTCACATCATTAAAAAAATATCCTTTAGAATTTCTAACTGGTGATTAAATGCAAATAGCTGAGCAATTCTGGCATATATTTTAGAATAACTGGGCTTGAGTTAGAGAGTTTAGGGCCAGGTTTCCGATTTCTCACTTCAGACTCTCACCAGATGCTTGTTAGTAGAAGCCCAATGATTAAGAAGCCATGCATGTCCACCTACAAACACCCGGCCTCCACCACTTGTTCCATGCAGCTGTTATCTGCCACGACACCGGGCACACAGCACTATGACACATCATTTTGACTTTGAGTCTGTGGCACTTACAGTTTTCTATAGACTGGCAGTCCCATTCCTGTTTCTTCCACCTCACCCGTTTTGTTTTCTAACATTAATCCAGTTCAATGTGAAAGCCAAAAGTGAATTTGCATCCAATATACTTCCATATAGCGCTTTGGTGAAAAAAATTCTTTGTGTCACCTTGGATCCCTTGCCAAGTATTTTTATCTCTACCTTCTAACATTTTACTTCCAGCACCCTCACCCCACAACATCACCTTATTTAAACAAGATTTTGTACACCTCCAACCAACTCTTCCCTCAGCCTTTAGTGCTCCACAATGAAAACTCCCAGATGGTCTATTTTATCCCCATCATGGAAATCCCTAATCACCAGAAACATTCAGATATGAAGGGAATCCCTTTAAGCAGCATCTGTTATTAAAAAAAAACAGCGACAGGCAGCAATTGAGATTCTGGTATGATTCCCATCAAACCATCCACCAAGGAGAATCCTGCCCTGAGTCTGGGGATTGGACTGCAGCAGCCAAACTGCTGGAGCACCTGAGATTCAGAAACTAGGACCAAATGTGAGAATTAATTCTGAGCCTGATTCAACAACTGGGCTGCTGTTTTCATAATTCATCGTGAAGTAAGATATGGACATATAAATTGTGCTGGATTTAATTCTTAAAACTGTTTATTGTCATTTACTGCAACTCGATATAACCAAACAAGCTCATCTTTCACACTGGAAGACAGAAATCAAGTATGAACTAAGCCAATAAATGTTATTCACCTGTTATTTATATTTACTGATATTCTGACCAAGGGCAAATAATGGCCACAAGGCCAATATCCTAATGAACTGCCTCCCCTGGAGACTGAACTACTAGCTATAGTGCAGCAACCTTATATTTTTAATCTGATTCACAGAAGCCATGTTTCAAATACTCCTCAATAAAGTGGACATGGTTTACTTTGCACACCTCCATTCTGTCACAAATCTGAAACTGAAGAGGGAATCTTGTCCCTTGTTCCCTTTTTGGCTGCTCTACCTGATGTGCAAGATTTAAATGGTGCTGTGTAAGCTGTGGTGATCCAGGACAAAAGCAGTAAAGGTCAGGGGATCTGAGAGCAGATTTTTTCTTTAAACTTCAAATAGGGATAAGAGTGTCATTTAAGATTCTGCTATTTTGATGAACTTCTCAGGGCTAAGGAAATTAGCACTTCAGAAATACTGTCAGCAACAAATACTCATAAGGCCAACTGTAGGCATAAATCAGGTAGAGGTTAAGGCTAATTACACCTTGTCCTATAATCCTCTCAGGGAAGATATAGCAGGAGTTGGATACTCTTCTACGTCCCAACTGAGATAGCCTTAGGTCCATCCTTAGGAGAATATCCAACTCTACCTGAGCTTTGTTTCCCTTATGGATATAATGGGCCCTCTGGAGTAAGATTATAAATCTAGTGTAAATCAGAGTTGTTTTGTACAGCGTGTTCATACCAGCTAAGAACTGGACTGAGGCCATTTAATCTTCATCTGTGAAAGAGGCTTCGAGCCAGCACTCAGAGGGACTTGTCAACATATTGAACCCATGAACCAGAGATGAAAATTTACTGCATAATCAGAATCAGTTCATCCACATCCATGTTCACAATAAAGCATGAAACAATACAGAAAAACTGGTGCACCATAAAGACTGATCCATCAGTAAAAATTTCAGAAGTCAAGTAGGTGCAGGATCAGACACACCTTTAGAATGGATTTCAGTGGCTAAGAGTTAAGAGTGAATGGGGGGAGGGGGGAAGAAAATGGCAAGGTATTGGACAATCTAAGTGCCTGGCTCACTAACACAGAATTTTGTATTCATGGGTCTGATGAGAATACTGATTTGATAATTCTACGGGATGGAGGGGAGATGTCTGCCACTGCAACAACATTTGGGAACCATGCATAGTGCACCAACCCTCCATTGCAGGAGTGGCGGATGGGTGTGCAGAAGGGGTGGGTGAAGGGGCTGCAGAGGAGGAACAAGGTCACCACTGGCCCATGCACATTAAGCAACCTTCAGTGATATACAGAGAAGAGACACAACTTTTAAATAATAATTTTCTTTCTTTTTTTAAAAGCGTTGCTAAGCTAAGCCTATTGCACATTCCAACAAAAGATTTTTTTTGTCAAAAGATGATACTATACTCTTTATAATTCAGTAACAAAATCAGAATGTCTCCATACATGGCATCGATGGGGAGGCAAATAATTCAGTGTTTTCCACTTTGCTCACCATTTGTTACACCTGCCCTGAAACCCACGTGCATGATCTTCACCAGAGGCCCAGCTAATCCACAATGAGTGCTAATAAAGTTGTGTGCTGCTCGGTGATCTTGGTGAGACCCTTCGTAGTGCTTGCCTCAGGCTAGGCTTCACTCAAAGATTATCTTTCTTCCTTTCCAAAAAAAAAGTGCAAGAAGAAGGAAAACAAACAAAAAAAAAGCTCTCAAAAATTACAGATTTTCTAAGCTTTGCTGCATAGCTGAACTCTAAAGCAAGTCTGAATTTGGGATAGGGGTGTAGTTTAAGTCTGAATTTGGGATAGGGGTGTAGTTCAAGGGTGGAATAGCTGTCCATTTACATTTGTTTCTTTCTCTCCTTACAAAGTACAAAGTAATAGTTAAAGTTTCACAAGCAGTTCAGTCCGGTCTCTGTGCCAACTGTTGCCGTGGCAGTGCCACCACTACCTCCCCCAATCAGGTAAACTGTAGTGCTAGATTTCGAACGCCCCACTGCACTGTTGCTGCCTGTATTGTTGTTGACCTCGCCATCGATGGGCTCCGTCGAAATAACCCATGTCAAGGGTCGCCATCTCTTTAGTGAGTATGGAGTTTTAACTCGTTTCTTTATTTTGTCCCCTGAAGAGGCCTGCTTACTTTCCTTTGTTGTCTCACCTGGGAGAAGAAAAGAGAAATTTGCTGCATCACTTGGTTATCACATTGTTTCAAATACATGGTCCACAATTTTAACATTGAAAAGCTTTCCAATTTTTAAGTTGAGTTGTGAAACAAATCATTCAATACTTTTATTCTTCATGGCAACACCATTAGACTAAAATAAAAGTAAAATGCAGATACTGGAAAGCTGAAATAAAGTCAAAAAAATTCCAGAAACATTTGGAATCCAGGGTGAGCTAGCCAATTGGATGCAAACTTGCTTTTGTAGTAGGAGGCAGAGGCTGTTAATAGAGGATTACTTTTCAGACTGGAGGTCTGTGCACAGCAGCAAGGATCAGTGCTGGGTCCCCTCTTGTTTTTCATACATATTAATTATTTGCATGAGAATGTTAGTGGCAATTGACACCAAAATTGGTTGTATAATGCACAGTAAAGAAGGTTGTCAAGTTTACAATAGGATGAGGAAGTGGGTAAAGGAATGGAAGATGGAACTTAAGTCAGATAAGTGCAAAGAGATGCATTTTGAGAAGTTAAACCAGGCCAGGAAATGCACAGTGAATGACACAGTCCTTGGGACTGCTGTTGAACAGAGATTCTGCAGTGCAGTACATAGTTCCCTGGAAATGGTAATACACATAGACAGAACTATGCAAAAGGCTTCTGGCTTGCTTGCCTCCATCAGCCAAGATGTCACCTTACAGTTGTACAAAATGTTGGTTAGGTCACACAGAGTATTGTGTGTAATTTTGGTTACTATACTATAGTGAGCATTACACTAGATTAAGCTTGATTAAGATAGAGAGGGACAAGAAATTCACAAGTATATTCCCTGGGCTTACGTTTTAAAGTCAGACTGGATAAACTGGGTCTGTTTACCCTGTAGCACATGAAGCCAAGAGGTATATAAAGGTATATAAAATTATGTCAAATACACAGTAGATAGATTAAAAGGCCATTGTCCATTTCCGGTGATAGGGTTGACTAAAACAAGACAGCATAGGTATAAATGAAGGTGGTGAAGGCTTAAAGGGAATCCAAGTAGTAAATTTCTCACACAAGGAATAATTGGTATCTGGAATGAGCTTCTAGAGGAAGTGGTGGAGACAGGAACAATAACAACATTTAAGAGACATGTTCAGTAGATTCCAGTTAATTGATCCATTGGTTTATTAGGAAAGTCACTTTTTTGGGACAACTCTTAAAGAACAAAAACTAATTGAGAAAACAGCCGGGATTTTCTTCATTTATTTGGCACAGTATGCTGCTTGATTGAGATCGCTTCTAACTAGTGTCAATCATGTGTACTTCTGTAGCTGTAGACACTGCTTAGAGCAAGCAGTTTTTAAATAGTGTCAGTTGCGTGTGCTTGTGTTAAAAAAAGCAGTGAGTGTTGTCACTGTCATTGGTGAGAAATAAGCACTAAAACAATTTAGTACTGTTTTGCTCACCATTGTATCAAGCATTCAGACTTGGAGATGCCAGAAACAGCCAGGAGTAAAAATGAAATGATTTCACTACTTCAACAAGTTAGGATCTACAAAGAATTTGAAGGTATTGACAATCATCTTGAGTGTTACGATGAAAATGAAGATTTGGAGAATGCAATCATTAAAAGTATGTATGAAGTCAGTCCATTACTTGTACTAGGAGTCTGTCCTGATTTTGTTCATTTACAATCAATCAAAAGAACATGGCAGGGTAGACTGGATGAATAACTGTTGATAATTATTAGGAACTAATACACAGTTTTATAGTACTTTTGGTAGTGTTCTACTTTGTTCTTTATTTCATTTAAATACATAAGCTGTTAAATGGTAGTTTCCATGAAACATTAGCTAATTGGGGAAGTCACTTAGTTGGGCCAATATGTACTGGTCTCACCGTGTCCCAATTAACTAGAATCCATAGTATTTGAATAAGCGAGGCACAGTGGGATATGGGATTAATGCAGTCAAATGGAATTAGTATAGATTAAAGATTAGCTTTATTTGTCACAGGTACACCTGAACATACAATGAATTTCATTGCTAATGTCAATGACCAACACAATCTGGGTATGTGCTGGGGACAGCCAGCACATGTTGCCTTGTTTCTAGCATCAACAAAGCATATGCACAACTTTTACTAACCTAACCTGTATATCTTTGGAAGGTGGGGAGGAAGGCAGAGCACCCAGTCACACAGAAAACGTACAAACTCCTTAGAGTTAGTGGTGGGAATTGAACCCCTATCACAGGTACTCCAAAGAGCTATCAGCATGGTGGACTGAAATGCCTATTTTATACGCTGCACAATTCTATGACTCTATAACATTCAGCAGCTAAGGCAGCATCTGTGGAAGGAGAAACAGGGCTAATGTTTCATTCAAAGATTAAATCTTTCATTTCCACTGATGCCGGCTTGCCTGCTGAGTGTTTCAAGTATCCTCTGCTTCTAATATTGGAAATCATTTTGGGATTTAGAGCCAAACTATAACTCCTATCTGAGAATGAGGGTCTTTTCTTCAAAAGCCTATACATGCCCACTCCCTCTGGAAAGAGGCAAATAAAGTAAATGAAGCAATTTTTCAGTCTCCGGCTCCAAGTGAGTTCTTTAGCTACAATGTTGTTATATGAGGTAAACAGAAATAATAAGTATTTACTGAAAATGTCACCTACGTCTTCCAGTTCCATGCATAAGACTGTCACTTTGGCTCCTAGTGGGCACTGCCCTACCACTAATATAATCATAAAATGCTTCAGGATTTTCGTTAATCTTTCCCACTAACATTATTCCATGACCCCACTTTGACTTATAAACACATTTTTTGAATACCCCCTTACACTTCCTATGCTCCTGTAAGGCATTACTATTTTCATTCTTTACACCTGCCATAAGCTACTTTTTTTTTATTCATCCTTTGATATCTCATAACATCCAAGGTTCTTTGGACTTGTTTGTTTTATCTTTTACCTTTATGCTACAAATTTCTCTCTAGACCTATTGTTCTTAACTGTTTCTAAGAGTATTTCTGTACCTTCCATGCAGATGGACACAAACATTTGTATAATTTTTCCGCCTTTTCTATAATTTCCAACACATTGGTCCTGAACTATATTTAATTCAGATTTACTCTAGCTGATCACATGTTCTTACCTGCAAGTAATAGTTACCATTCCACTTTATCCAGGTCCTGGCTAATGACCTTCTAATTTGCCTTCCCCTAATTTAGGACTTAATTAGAAAAAACTTTTCTTGTCCGTTTCTATAATAATTTAGTTACCCCAAAATTCTCTCCCATTTACCATTCCATCACTTCCCTAAGATTCAGTCCAGTACTGCCACTTTTCTATTTAGATTATCTATGTACTGATTCAAATAGTTCTGGATGCACTGTAAAAAAATCTCTCCCCCCCCCCCCCCAACAGAAAGGTGGTCCCAGTTAATACTGTGGAAGTTGAAAACCCCCACTATTATCATCCTATTACTTTTACAGTTTTCGGTGATTTGCCAACATGGCTGCCTCTCAGTTTCTCCAACTGGAGGCATACAATATGTGGTAACACCAGCAAAGTAATCACCCCCTCCCTTATTAGTCATGGACTCTTCGAATAATATTGCAATGCACTTTCATTCACTTCTTCATTATCTAGGGTGCAGAATATAAAAGCAAGGAGGAAATGTTCAATTTTATCAAGCATGCCTAGACAGAGTAGATGTGGAAAGGACATTTCCCATGGTGGGGGAGTCTAGGACAAGAGGGCACAGCCTCAGGATAGAGGGATGTCCATTTAAAAAAGAGATGTGGAGAGATTTTTTAGCCAGAGGGTGGTGAATTTGTTGAATTTACTACCACAGGCAGCTGTGGAGGCCAGGTCTTTGGTGCATTTAAGGCAGAGCTTTATAGGTTCCTGATTGGACACGGCATCAAAGTCTATGGGGAGAAGGGCGGGGAGTGGAGCTGAAGAGGGGATAAAAGGATCAGCCATGATTGAATGGATTAAGACTCTATGGGCCAAACGGCCTAATTCTCCTCCTATGTCTTATGGTCATATTACTTAGGCCACAGCTAGGACACTATGTACAGTTCCCATCACCACACAATATAAAGGATGTCAATATACTGGAGATGATATGGAGAGATTCATTCGGATTTTATTGGAACAGAAAGTTTGAGTTAGGAGAAAAAATAGGAGAAGCTGTGTTTTCCTTGGAACAAGTGGGATGAAAGGTACTTGACAGAAGTAAACAAAATCATGCAACAGTAGAAAATCTTTCTATAAAGCAAAATTGTTCAAAACAAGAAGACGTAGGATTAGGCTAAGAGGTAAGAAAGAGGTTTAGAGGGGTTCTGAGGAGAATGTTTTACATTCAATGGATGCTTGGAATCTCAAGCACATTACCTGAGTAAACGGTGGAGGTACTTATGCAACATTCGCAAAGCATTTGTCCAAGACCATTCAAAGCTGAAATATCTCAAAACACTTCACATACTTAACTATATTTTGAAATGGACCAACTTTCTGCATGAAGGGCAATAGCAAACCCTTTGCTCTTCATGCTGGAAGCACAACAACTTTCCCCGCCCATCTACTGGATGGCAACTTCATGCTCAGAGCAGCGCCTTCAAGCTTGTCTGTAGCATGAGTAGCATGTGCAACTGAACTAAGTGCCTCTTGTCTATGAGATAGAAATAACGAGACTGAGAATATATTTTAACTTTACAGAAGAATTTTTAAAATGCTTATCTCCTCCCCTTCATTCTACCAAGGCGAGCACTATGTTGGGGTCCATTCCCATCAACAAGACTTCTCCAACCTCTACTCAAAAGCTCAGCTTCGTAGATTTATATGTGATTCAAGCCCCTGAATGTCAGTGGGCTTCTTGAGCATTTATTTGCATCACTAAAGGGCTCATCATTGTTCCTACTATACATGGGCATTTCCCAATAAGAAATGTTGGACTGTCATCACTAGACATTAGTCTTGATATTTTCTTCTACAGTTGAAGTACTTCGAGAGTTACTCTTCACAGGACTTGATAGATTGTTATAGAATGGATCAATTATCTAATTATCTGCATGGATAAATACTGCTTTTGTGTACTTCATGAGATTACCCTGTGCTCCAACAACATTTAAACAGTTCCTTCTACTTACATGGTGTACTGCAGCCATCCAGAATACTGGTTGATGAGAGATCAAGTGAGTTTGGCCTTTCTGCCCTCTTTCCTTGCCGCCGTGCCACTGGGCCTTGCTGGTCATTTGTCAATGTACCATCCACTGTGCCACATTGATTGCTGTTGTTGTTATTGTTGGAATTTGTCCGTCCCTGGTCAAGCAGACGGTCCCTCCTGTCCATTAACCTCTCGGCAATGATATCATCCCGAGTGGCTTGCTGTTCCCTCCTCAGCAATGGTTCATGTTCATCTGGACTGGAGTTTATGTTCACTCTGCTGTCCTCCCCACTAAACTGAGACTGAGGGGCTTCCTGGCCTCGATGGCTCACTACATTGGACTTCTGAGGGCCAGGTATTGATCCATTAGCATACTGAATGACCACTGGGTGTGGGTTCACAGCATGATCTCTTCTAGCAATGCCATTCACAGTGACAGTTACCACTTGGGGCTCTCCTGCATTTATGGTGTTCATTTTTGCCACTCCTGTCTCCACTTGTTTAAGGTTCGATTTGTGCTTGCTGCCAAACTTCAGTCGCGATTCCTTTGCCATATTTTTGGCATTGAGAGGGAGGCTGGTGGGACGCTTAGGGATGTTCTGTTGTTTGGGGAGGGGGTACATCTGAGTGGCTGGGATGTCAGGGATCAAACAAGCCTGACTGGTGCTGGGCTGGGGAAAATCCTGGTGCCCAGTTACCCCAGATGCCAGCTTGATCAGAGGGTACAGGAGACTGGGATTGCTGCCACTAAGAGGGTCAGATCCACTGAACTGCTTCAGAGAGTGTTCCATTAAGTTTTCGTCTGAGCTCTCTTTGAGGTTCTTGTCCACTTCTTTGGGATCTAGTTTGTTGGTCTCCAGGTCTTCTTCAGTCAGCTGCAGGCATACTGGGGTAGAACTAAGAGGTGGCAGTAAGTTGCCTACCTGTGTGTTAGTGTCCTCAGAGTACTGTGTTTCTGAGATTGTGGACATGGCAGTGCTGGGTGTGAGGCCTGCAGTGTTTGTAGTGGTAGTCGTTGCTGACAAGCTGGTGACACTGGTCTCTGGACTAGGGATCCGTGCTTGAGCCTGCTGTCTTTCATAGTTAATTGAGTTGCGATTCTTCTCACTAGTGGTTGATGGTGTGCCAGATGTAGAGTTTTCAGTAGAGATATTTTTTACCATACCATCAGTGTGGTGAATAGAATCTTCAATGTATGAAGAGGAAGAATAATCAGGGTATGGTCCCAACTTCGGAGCTCGACGACTATGTGACAGGTTCCTGCGATGAGACAAAAGACATTAAACATTAGCAAATATAAGTTTTGGAATGCAGAATGAGGTAGTTAAGAGCTTGTAGCAGGATATCACAGTCTGTATCTCACAAATAACAAGATGGTGTCATTATAAGTGTCAGATAAGAAAAATATATCTCAGCACTAAAAACATTTACATAGTCCTTGTTTCTGTTCCTGTTTCCCCACAACTTATTCTCCTTCACACTTTTCTATCAACTTCACTGTGATTCTTATTGTCATTAACCTATACTAAGGGGTGCAGGCAATTAATCTACCAGCACAAGATGTGGGAGGAGCTGAGGAAAAGCACAGAATCACAGGAAGATTGTGAACTCACAGAAGAACTAAGTCAGGCTTTAACTCAGGTCTCTGGACATGTGAGGAGTAGTTGCTACAGTTCTGCCCTAATAGTTTTGATTTTTAATGTTTAATATTATTAATAATAACAATTATTATTACCAATTGTTATTAACATTATTAACAATTATTTATTGTTAATAATAACAATAATTTTTAATGTTAATGTTTAACTCAGGAAACTTGAATCCCTCAAAAGAAGAAACAAGACAACTGATGGCAGAACGCAATTGTCTCGGCATGTGAGACCCCATTTCTGAGTCAGTTGTGACTCTAGTTGTGATCATTCAATCTCTATGGAAGAGTGAAAACCTGATTTAAAGATTAAAGAATAGTTTTATTTATCACACGTACTTTGAAACATACTGTGCAATTTGTCATTTGCATCTACTGCACATCCAAACACATGCAGCGGGCAGTCTGCAAGTCTCACAACGCTTCTAGTGCCAACATAGCATGCCACCAATTTTACTAACTCTAATGTGGGAGTAACTTGGAGCAGCTGGAGGAGAACCACACAGTCATGGGGAGAGCATACAAAATCCTTACCAACAGCAATGGGAATGGAACCCCAATCGATTTTACAGCTGGCAGTGTAAAGCATTGTGCTAAATGCTAAGATGGACATGGCCTCAAAAGTTTGCAGAGAAGATGATGGAGACAAATACTAATTTGAAACAAGGAGATACTTTTGAGGCAGAAATGATTCAAAAGCAAAGTCAGTAAATAAGGTGTGAAGCCTTTACATTGTTAATTCACATTATACTGGAAAGGAATGTTGTGTGATCAGCATTAATGGCAATGAGATCAAAGGAACAGCAATGAATTTACAGATGGCACAAGGAAGGAAAACATAAAGACTAAGATGAAGTTTGGCAGGATACTTGACTGGGTGGGGGATGGCACACTAGCAGAATTGACTGAATTGCCTAAATTATACAATAATGACATCACGAGCCCCCACATTTGTTGGAAGAGAACATAGGATGGATAGGGAGGTGATCTATCCAAGTATAATTCAAACCTAGACTAGCAATAAGAAAATAAAGTGCAGTAGTATTTAGATGACATGGGAGGTAAAGTATCTAAGAGAGAGAGAAAATAAACAACATCACTAGGTGATAGATATATGAGGAGCCAGAGGAGAAATGAGATAGGGGTAAAAGGAGGAAATGGAAAATGAAATAATGCATTTATGTCTCAATCAAGAGGCAAACTGACGGAAATACTACTGCAAGACACAGAGATCTTACCACTGTTTTTTGTTACTCACCGTTCATTCTGCATGGCTGTTGTGGTAAACTGTGACATGGGATTGACTGTGGGACTCACAGATTTGTTTCGATCCCACATCACCATGAGTTCTGCCATTCTCTCTTCTGCACATTGGGCCGTGAGACGAGCCTCTGCATCCTGGTCCCAGCAGTCGTCCATCGTTTCCTTTAATGATCGCATTGCCTGTGTATGAGAGAAATGATTCTGTTTTCCAGGAATAGCATAATTCCCAAAAAAGCCTTTCCTCCCTCATCCTGCCTGAAGGTGCTCAATCTTCATCTGTGAGTGAAGTAAGAGACATAGACCAAGAAAATAAAAAGGAAATAAAGATTCTTAATAACCTGAGCTATGTAGCTCAATATACACCTAAGGACAAGGTCCTACAGACAACTAGGACCTACACTTCATCTTACAACCTATATTTTACTTAACATTCAATTCAACAATTTAGGATTAAGAACTTTCCAGGCATTTCTATTTTAATTTATGATTTCCAGAATCTTTAGCATTTTCCTTGAAAATTCAAATCACAATTCTGCTTCGTTCACTTACATTTACAAAGAAATTTGGCATGTCCCCTTTGATCCTCACCAATTTTATCACTGATCACAGAAAACAACGCATTCTGACTTGCTATGGCAACTGCTCTGCCTGCAGAAGCAAGCAGCTGTTGTTGTGGACACAACTCAGTGCATTACAGAAACCAACTCCCCTTCATGGACTCTGTTGACACTTGTAATGAATTATTCTGTTTGAACAGTATGCAAGACAAGTTTTTCACTGTAGTGAAATTGGTTTATTGCTGTCACATGTACTGAGGTATGATGAAAAGCTTGCTTTGCATACTGTTCATACAGATCACTTTGTTACAACAGTGCCTTGAGGTAATACAAGTTATAACAATAGCAGGACAAAGTTTAACAGCTACAGAGAAAATGCACTGCAGGTAGACAATGAAGTACAAAACAAGGTGAATCGTGAGGTCAAGAGTCCATCTTATTATAGGGAACCATTCAACAAACTTATAACAACATGGTAGAAGCTGTCCTTGGGCCTGGTGGTACATCCCCACGTGCTTTTGCACTTTTTGCCCATTGAAAGAGGGTAGAAATGAGAATGTCCAGAGAGGGTGAGGTTTTTGATTATACTGGTTGCTTTACTGAAGCAGTGAGAAGCAGAGACAGAGAACATGGAGGGGAGGCTGGTTTTTAAGATATGTTCAGCTTTGTCCACAAAGGAGTTGCCATCCTACGTTATGATACATTCAGATTAGATGCTTTCTATGACACATAGATAAAAGTAAGGTTGTCATAGCTGGGGGTGGGATAGTGGGGATAAGCTATAAGCTCCCATTACCTATTAAATGCTCCCCATGGAGTGCATCTCAAATAGCCTTTGACAACCAAGTCTAGCTCCTGGCCTTCACATGCAGCTTAGCTACTAAGCCCAGTGGAGTCATTTCTATTGACAGGAGAAGGGACAAAGGTAGGCGCCTTAAAAACAGTCACTTCAGGCAGAGGGGGCTCACCAGCCATGGTTGGCAGCTCATCTCGGAGAAGAAATCTCTGATCTCAAACATCTGATGCCTACGGATAAACCCCAAGGAAAAAGCTGGAGCTGAAGTCTCTGAAGCAGTCCCACGTTGAATTCAACGCTGACTGGCAACTCCTGCAAAGCTGCAGGTGCCAAACTCTTATCAGTCTCTGCCAGTCCTTTGGATTCATCGGCTGCGTGGAGAGGGGAGCCTGCTGCAGGGGCATCTGCTTGCTCCCCACATCCTACTGGACTGGCTTGCATATCACGTAGACAGCTAAGATGCACTGTCGACCCCAACCAGCAGAGGGCCTCAGATAAAAGTTGATAAGGGTCAATTTCTTTAACCTCCTGAGGAAGTAAAGGCACTGGTGAACTTTCTCGGAATGGCATCTATGTATTTAGATCAGGACAGGCTATTGGGTGATGTTTACTCCCAGGAACTTGAAGCTCTTAACCATCGTGACCTCAGCACTGTTGATGTAGTCAGGAACATGTACACCACACCCCTTCCTGATGTCAATGACCAGCTCTTTTGTTTTGCTGATATTGAGGGAAACATTGTTTCCCTCATGATACCACGCTATTACGTGCTCCGTCTCCTTCTTATACTCTGTCTCATTGTTATCAAAATTGATACACAACTTTTGTTATCATCTGCAAACTTGTAGATAGAGTTAAAGCAGAATCTGGCCATAGAGTCACAAGTGCATACTGAGTAGGGTAGAGGGCTGAGGACCCCGCCTTGAGGAGCACCAGTGTTGAGAATAATCACTCAGAAGTGCTGCTGCCTGTCCTTACCGACTGCAGTCTGCTGATTAGTAAGTCAAGAATCCAGTTGCAGAGTGAGGTGTTAATTCCCAGGTCTTGGAGTTTGGTGATATGCTTGAATGATATTATAGTATTGAAGGCAGAATTGTAGTCAATAAACAATAGAGTAACATGGGTCTTAACTGTGCAGATGCTTCAGAGATGAGTGTAGGACTAGGGAGATGCTGTCTGTTGTAGACCTGTTTCAATTCTAGGTGAACTGCAATTGGTTAAGGTTGCCTAGGAGGCTGGAGTGTTTCAAAACCAGCCTCTTAAAGCACTTCATAACGATGGGTGCCAGAGCTACTGGGCTCATGTGTACACGTATATGTACATTCTGTAAGTACACAGGACAATACTGTTATAAACCCATTTACTAACTCATCGCTAACAGAGAAGAGTTATCATTACCTTATCTCCCATTTTGCACTAGAATCCCTTTCGTCACTTAATATCTCATGCTTCACACTCTCAGGAAACTTCCCTTTAGCTCTGTTCTCCCTTGCCACTTTACAGTCCATCTTAATCTTTCTAAGGGTGTTGCCTGACCTGACGAGTTTTTTCCAACACTTAATTTCTAGAAACAATCCTGGAATTGAACTAAGAATAGTAGAGAAGAACAGCCAACAGGTAATGCATTGAGCTTATGATCCTCATTGTTTTATAAGCAGGAAAGACTTTCTACCAGCTATTAGGCAGTTAAAAGAAAAGCACAAGAAATCCTGTTTGCTTACCAGACTGTTCTCTTTCCAGGCTTCAGGAAACTTGGGTCGCTGCTTCTCCCTAGAGACCAAATGTTGCATATCCTCAAAGCTGGGGTGGTTTCCCACCTCAGCCTGAAAGGCCATTTGATAGTCAGGCACTGCCTCTCCTATTTATGAAAAAGACAAGATCATATTGGACGCTTCTGATTGGGAGTATTATCTAGAACTATTAGGAGTTTCTCATCTTCCATAATTAGAAAGGTATCAGAAAATGATCTCATCCTATAACATATTCACATTCCTGTCCCTGTGGCCCCATTATAGCAACAGGGCAATCATTTTTAGCTTTCAGACCTTTGGTTTACAAGGGTCATAAACAGGCTTAAAAAATCATTCCATTGACTGACACAATTGACTAATCTCTTTCCAGTAGATTAGGATAGATCCTTTACCAAAGTTGTTACCCCAGGCAAAGACCATCCACATAAAATTCCTGTCAGCAAAGAACAAGGTGATTCTTTTGTTGGACTTTCCTTCCATTCCTGGTCAGCCCATGTTGTGTTAACAGGATTTGAGTGAGTTCCCAGAACACCCTTGGAAGTTCTTCCATTACAGTGATGGAGAAGAATAATGATGTTCTTTAATAACATTCCTGCCAAGCATCTTGGATATTTTACAATGTTAAAGTTCCCATATAAATTAAGCCTAATTTTTTACCTGGGAAAAGATCTGAACACTTCATGAATATTTCCCAGTAGATAAGGCCGAGCGCATACATATCCACCTGCTTGAGAGCAGACGCACAGTCCCGTAGATTTACTGCTCCCTCCAATACCTCAGGAGCCATGTAACGGACTGTGCCAACCTGTGGAGGAGATGATGGAAATGGAGGCATCACCAAAGGAAAAGGAAAGTTACTTAATTTTTTACCACTTTACACCATAAACACTGATTGAATCTAGCATCCAGCATTTCTCTGATCAACTTAATGCCTGCACCATTTAGGATAGTCTGATGGGAAGTTGTCGCCTAGAATTTCAGTCCGCGTATTTCCATTTCAAGGAGGATGTATTCCAGTGCCAAGCAGCGAAAAGCCACAAAATAAGCAGAACTCCATTCACTGCCATGGTTTGAGATGTGTTTTCAATTGTGGGAAATTGATGTGTACTACTTTCTAATGCTCCAAAAATAAAAACATTTATTCAATGCTCCTGTGGAACACAAACCTTTGCTTTCCTTTTCAAGTTAACCAAAGAGAAGAAAAGCCTGTAATAATTGTGACATTGCTGTTAGCTCAGATGTTATTCTCAGCCAGGCCATATATGCACCAATTTATTCCTAGAACCATTGCTCTCACTGCATCTTTGATTCTATATAATGTCCTGTCCACCACATATTTTGGACCTCTCTCTTCAATAGCACCAATATAGGCTTTGTTGAAGTTCCTAGGTTGCTGCAGTTCATGCCTCTCCATGCCTCTTTTGATGCTTTAACAAAATTTCCAGGATCACACAGTTCAAAGATTCTTGGGAGTGTTCATGAGTGGAGGGGGGTGGGGGGTAATGATTTTTGGTCATTATGCGATTCAACCTTCTATAATCAATACATGGGTACAAGACCCCTTCCTTCTTCTGTTGGTTTTTGAAAGCTTCCCAATCCTCTGACTTTCCACTAATCTTTGCTCTATTATATGCCCTCTCTTTGGCTTTTATGGTGGCTTTGACTTCTCTTGTTAGCCATGGTTGTGTCATCTTTCCTTTAGAATACTTCTTCCTCTTTGGAATGTATCTATCCTGCGGCTTCCGAATTACTTCCAGAAATTCCAGCCATTGCTGCTCTGCCATCATCCCTGTCACTATTCTCCAATCAATTCTGGCCAACTCCTCAAAACACACCTCTGTAGTTCGTTTTACTCCACTTTAATAGTGATACAGTATTACAATCATCAGCTCAACTTTAAATTCTCTTCTAGCGTCTAGTTTAGAGCCCTGTCTTCATTTTAGTCTTGTAGTGTCTCAATTCTAGTCTTAGGATACTCTAGCAGTTAGGTCCTAACCATGTCTCGTCACAACCTGATCCTCCATTCAACTAGATCATAGTTGATTGTTTACATCAGAGCCATTTTCCTGCCCTATCCCCATTACACCTGATTCCCCTATCAAGCAAAAACCTACGGAACCATTAAATGCCATCAATGACCAGGCTTCCACAGTTCCTTGGAGTGAAGAACTGCAAAGTTACATCACCTTCAAAGGATAGCAAACACGAGGAAATCTGCAGAGGCTGGAAATTCAAGCAACACACACAAAATGCTGGTGGAACGCAGCAGGCCAGGCAGCATCTATAGGGAGAAGTACTGTCAATGTTTAGATGCTGCCTGGCCTACTGCGTTCCACCAGCATTTTGTGTGTGTTGCAAAGGATAGCAAGTTTGCTTCTTCACAGTCAGAAATAAACTCTCCTTAAATTTGAGATTGTGACTCCTAGTTATGTACTCCTCATCTAGAGAGAACATTCTTCCACATTGAGCTACTTATTTTAAATGTTTCAATGAGATCACCTTTCATTCTTCAAAACTCTACAGAAATGAGGAACTGTCTACTGAAACTCCTACCATATGATTGACCTGTCATTCCAGCAACTAAACTGGAGAATGTAATGAACTCCCCTAGAATAATTATTTTTACACTCTTTAGTAAGGAGACCAAAATTGCACACAATATACCTCTGTTGCCCTGAAGCATTTGTTTAGCTTTATTACATTTTCGCTTTAGTAATTCATTTGTAATTATTTTCTAGTTAAAGTTAAGGTTGTTGAAAGTAAATTCGTTGTCTGTGGTGTATCGCAGCATGCGATGATGTCACACCCGGTTTCGCCACGTCTTGTGGGAAAATACCGGTTTGGAGAAACGGGAAGGAGGGGGCTTGTGTGTGCAGGATCAGCACGAGAAAAGTTTTCATTCTACGCACTAAGAAACATCATAGAAGCAACGCCATAAGTTCATAAGATAATCGATATGTTGAAGTAGAAATGTTAATGCTGATTCTGTTAAAAGTAATGACGGTTGATAAAGTTTATGTTCTTTGTTATTTAAAGAGTTGCTAGATAGTTGTGTGGTGTACTTAAAGCCAGTCGATGGCGTAGGTAAATTCTGACTGTATGTCGTATTTTAATGCAATATAGTTTGTTGTAGTTTTACTTTTACAAGTATTTATTATGTAAATGGGATGCCAAGAAGGAAACAAATACTGTATATATTTTGTATTGTTTTTTCAACAGTTTTCACCATACGTTAATGTGGAAGAGTGAACAGTAAACGGTTAATCTTACTGGGATCCTGCTTCATTGATTACGGTTTACCTCGGTGTTCGGTTCAGAGTTTTTACACCTGAATGAGAACACTACAATACCAGTTGTGGTCTTCCCAAGGGTAGTAAGTCATCTTTTATTTTGTAAATAGCTGAATCTTCTTTCAATAAGGACCAACCATTTGGGAACTGTTCAAGATTTATGAAGACTACAGGTCATCATCAGGTTACGGAAGGATTCTGTTCCCATGAGCTGTTCATAACCAGAACAGTGTGCAAGCCAGGAATGAGACAGTGAACAGAGGTCCCACACAGCAGAAGATTTCTGCAGGTGTGCAGCATCCAGCAAACCAGCAAACCCATCCAACCTGTCATCCAAATGTTCACTCATATATATGGCTATACATATGTATTTTGGGTGTTCATAAGCTTGGAATCACAATTACACATGGTCTTGAAGAGGCCACACCTGGTGTGTTGTATACAATTCTGGGTTCCTGGATAGCAGATTTGTCAAATGACGAGAGATTCATTTCTATGCCTTTATTCTCCCTTGGTTTTAGTTTCAGTGTCTATTTTATCCTACATTTCATAGCTTTAATGTGATGTTTTGTTTTCTGTTTCTCTAACTCATGGGTTCCCAACTATTTTTATGCAATGAACCCTTAACCATTAACTGAGGGATCTGTAGACCCCAGGCTGAGAATTGCTGCTCTAACTGTTCTCATTAATCTAGTAACCAGATGGCTTTGTAAACATTGGAAACACCTGAACAATCCTGGTCTCTCACTATTGGAGTTTTTCCCTTGGGAAAACTCACCACTCACCACTTCCCCCCTCACCCCCAGCCCACAACCCTTTCTACAGCTTAAAATAGTTTGTTTTCTTTACATTCTCAGGTCTGACAAAACCTCTTTCCCCTATTAATTAATTTTCTGCTGAGTATTTCCCGGCTTTCTGTCTTTTTTATTTACAGTGCATTGAGATTCCAGCTCCACAGCAATGTGGCTGACTAAAACGTGTGGTCAACACTGTCTCACTGCCATTAAATAGTGGCAGACTAATAACATTGCTCTATACAAACACAAAATAGTACACAGAAACCATTAATAATTGTTCACACCCAGCCCCATGTACCTATCAGAATAATATTCTTTATTCTTGATAATGCTGCCCTCTTGTGTTGTAAATCCAAAAGAAAAATTGCAATTATACATCACCCTTTTACGGCTCACCTCACTGATGGCTGCAGTGTCCTCTTCTCCTGGTCGAACCAATCTATTGCCAGTCAGTTTCATGGAAAGGCCAAAGTCACTGATGGCACACGTTCCATCGTTCTTCACTAGCACATTCCTGCTGTTGAGATCTCTGTGTGTAATAGCTGCTTTGTATTGATCTGGAAACACCAAAAATTTCTCAGTGTTAGAATGCAGGTTTTCCTAGATACATCAGTCCCCAGTCACTGTCCAAAATTACCTAAACTCATCATTCTTTATTTAATATCACTGAGGGGATTGAAAACCTTGGTACCTGCAACCCCCAGCCTCTTCCTCTAACAAGAACAGAACATCTTAGAACATCTATGGAAAAGTTGTCCTTTGTGTGGAAATAAAACTCTCAACTCTCTTTTGATACATCTATCATTTTAAATAAGGAACATTATTTAAAGGTATTAATATGGTGTTAACATTATAAGGTAAAAATGTTTTGTCCTATCCAGTCTAGGCCCATCTCAGTTTTACATTTCTCAGTTATACATTTCTCAGTTTTGGCATTGTTGTCATCATCAACATTGGCATTCTCCAAGTAGAGGAACATTTCATGGATCACAGTTCATCATTGGATCCTGAGTTAGTAACTTTATTTTAGATCCGCAGGTCTAAACATGGCAAAAGGCATGCTTTCTGCAGCTTCTCTTGCAACATCATATCCTTCCTGTAATGTGATCAGAATTGCAAGCAGTACTTAGTGGCCTAACTTGTGCTTTATAAACTCTTAGCATAATTTCTTTGATCATCTTCATCTCCATTCATTAAGCAAAAGTAAGCATTAAGAGAATAGAAGACAGTGAGTTCTCTTTCCTCATGTAAGATCTAAATCTTCCTGCCCAAAAGATGATTAGGAACATGCAGAAACGTTGTTATGCATAAGCTTTACTGACTTCATGCCTCTGATTTCTGATTCTTCTTCATTTTAGCTGTCCTTTAAGAATAAAGATAACTCACTTCCGCTCCAGTTTTGAGGGTTCTGTGGTAGTTATTGAGATCAATATGAGAATTTTAGACTCTTCCACAAATGGGGCAGGACATGACTGACGGGATAGCTTGTTTGTGTGAATCAAATGTATCTTTGGACAATGCTTTGGTCTGCATGGCCTTATGATTTTCAGTACCATTTTGAATGCTCCTTCTCATTCATAGTTCATAGGTTCCCAAAAGGTAAGAGGGGATATTTCATTTATTTAAGGATGCATCAATCACATTCATGAATCCTTTTCTCTGTCAACCTGGTAATCTCCTTTCATGATAGAGCTCAGGAAAGAGTGTCAGCTTCAAAAGTCTGGTGTGAGGCATGTAAATGACGTGCCCTACCCAATATAGCCAATTGAGGTCTACTAAGGCATCACTGCTGGAGATGTTGGCCTAGGAAAGGATGTTGATATTGTTTCATTTTTACTTTTAGTGACGTTTGGAGGATTTTACATTGACAGCATTGATCATATTTTTCCAATAGGTTTAGATAATTGCTGAAGGCAATCCAAAGTCTCTGAATCATATGGGATCACTGCTGCCCAGTGGACCATGAACTTAGGGCTAAGTCTGAGCTCTTGATCGTCAAATATCCTTTCCCTCAACAATCAGCTTTCACTAAGAGGTGGCTTGTGAGATAGGGGAAGTGATTAATGTTATCCAGGATTTCATCATTAACCTTTATTATCAGCAGGAAGTGTGGTAGAGAAGGGTGCTGAAGCAGCAGGGAACAGGTATTAGAAAACCACTGCCTTGCAGGTTTTGAATTAAAGACCATCCTCATAAATGCTTCTTTCATGGACCTTCGCCTCCAGGCAAGCACAAACATGCACACAAATGCTGTCCATCATTGGAAATGTCCTGACAAGCTGCATCATTGCCTGAAATAGGAATTGCAAGGCATCTGATCACAAGTCCCGACAAAGGTTTTTGAGGACTCCTGAGAGGATCATTGGGTTCTCTCGTCCACCCATTCAAGATATTTATCAGGAGTGCTGCATACACAGGGCTCTTAGTACTGTCAGTGATACCTCCCATTCGTCAAACAATCTCTTTGACCCCCTACTATCAGGCAGGACGTACCGCAGCATTTAGACAAGGACTGTTAGGAATGGGAACTCCCTGCCACCACCCAGGTCTCATCACATATAAAGTGCCAGTGGCATTACACTGTTTACTTTTTAATTTGCGTTGTAAATGCCCCTTATTATTTGTTAATTTATTTGTGGAAATATTACTTTATGTATTACATGTGAGTTATATGTACTATGTTGTGCACCTTGGTCTGGTAGAATGTTGTTTCATTTGGCAGTATACGTGTGTATGATTGAATGATAATGAACTTGAACTTGATACTACAGCTCAGCTGTCAAGGTTAAGATGGCCTTGATTTTGGAGTGTGGACACTGTAGGTTGAAAAGTATTTGATTATTTCTAAAGGTTAGCTCTACTCCCACAGGAAGTTTAGTGGAAGTGAATTGGCACACTATGGCAAAAAAGATGGTGAAAAGATTTGGGAGGAATGCTGTCTTGTTTGATTATTCCTGATTTCCTCAAATGCTAAAGGGACTCTTCACATAAGCATAAGCATATCTGAATAAAACATCTTACGTGAAATGGGCTTCCTTGCACATGAACGATCACAACACTCGTCCTTGTGCATGTGTAATCATGCCACTATTTCTCCAAGTGAACGATCATATTTTTTAAAAATGTCTTTGACTGAAAAAAAAGTGCTTAGCTTTGTCTTCTGTAAATAACTAGGCAGTTCCCTCCTGGAAACTGAAACTCTAACAACAAAACTGGATAGGTGGCCCCAGGCATCGCTGGCTTTAGAAGATCAGTGTTTCAGTCAGAAGCTTTGGTAATATACTGAGAAAATGCGAGCCAGTTGCAAACTAAGTCTCAATATCACCAGCACATATAGTAACATTACACATCAGATTTTACAGATACCATCTTGGCAGTAAGCTTAATATACAAGCAAGACACAATAAACAGAAAATGTCAAATCCTAAACACAAGCCAAGACTTAATACTAGCATCATGATAGCAAAAAAAAAGGGAGGTCTGTATGCCTCCACTATTGCTTACCAGGTCGTAGTAATTCTGTGTGAAGGTAGGCAAGGCCTCTGGTGATGCTGTGTGCCATTCGGCAGGAGCCAACCCAGTCACTGCTGTGAAGACTCAGGTACTTACACAATGCCCCCTACATGAAAAGAAATAGATATATGCATTCTGAAATGACCTAAATTTATGCAGCCACTTACATTTCTATAAACAGTATTTTACCCTCAGAAATAAAAATGTGCTTTGTTAGCCCACTGATTTCTTCAAAGAACATTGTAATGTAGGCAAAGATGTACAATAAAGATGCACCAAATCAGAAATCAATATGTAGTTATGTCAGTTGAGAGATGAATGTTGGTTAGGACACTAGAAAAACTCAGTGACCACTTCAGCTGTGCTCAGGATTATTGCTGCAATATATAGAACTCCAGCCTCACTAATAAACAATAATTGGTTTATTATTATTACATGTACTAAGTTAGTTAAAAACTTATCTTGTATATCATCCAAACAGATCAATTCATACAATAGTGCATTGAAGTAGTACATGGTAAAAACAATAATAGGATGCAGAATGAAGAGGTTTGTCATGGCTAGAATCAACACCTGCTTCAGCAAGGACCTGGACCCACTGCAATTTGCCAATCGTCACAATAGGTCTAAGGCAGACACGATCTCAATGGTTCTCCACATGGACCTGGACAATACAAATACCTATGTCAGGATGCTGTTCGTCGACTACAGTTCAGTGTTTAACAGCATCATTCCTACAGTCCTGATCAAAAAGCCACAGAACCTGGGCCTCTGTACCTCCCTCTGCAACTGGATCCTCGATGACATACAGCAGTGAGATATGCCAGCTAGTTGAACAGTGTCACAGCAACAACCTTGCACTCAATCTTAACAAGACCAAAGAGCTGATTGTGGACTTCAGAAAGGGTAAAACAAGGGAACATGAACCAATTCTCATAGAGGGATGAGAAGTAGAGAGAGTGAGCAATTTCAGTGCCTGGGTGTCAATAGCTCTGAGGATCTAACCTAGTCCCAACATATCAATGCAGCTATAAAGAAGGCAAGACCATGGTTTTATTTCACTAGGAGTTTAAGGAGATTTGGTTTGTTACCCAAAACACTCAAAAACTTCCACAGATGTACCGTGGCTGCATCACCATCTGGTATGGGGGGTGGGGGGGGGGGGGGGGGGCTGAACTACCACACAGGATAAAAAGAAGCTATAGAGGGCGTAAAATTAGTCACCTCCACCATGGATACTAGTCTACTTGTATTCAAGACATTTTCAAGGAATAGTGCCTCAGAAAGGCGGCATCCATCATTAAGGACCCCTCTCACCCAGGACATGCCCTCTTCTCATTATTACCATCAGGAAGGAGGTACAGAAGCCTGAAGGCACACACTCAGCGATTCAGGAACAGCTTCTTCCCCTCTGCCATCAGATTTCTAAATGAACACTAAAACATGAATACTACCTCACTACTTTTTTTTGCACTACTTACTTTAACTATTTACTATACATATATAGTCACTGTGATTCATTTTTTATTTATCTATCACGTATTGCATTGTTTTGCTGCTGCAAAGTTAACAAAAAATCCTAACATATGCCAGTGATATTAAACCTGATTCAGATTCTGATAACGAGTTACAGAGAAAATGCAGTGGCAGTAGGCAATAAAGTACAACATCAAAATGAGGCAGCTTTTGAGGTCAACTGTCCGACCTTATAGTACTAGGGGAACATTCTTATAATGGTGGGATAGAAGCTGTCCTTGAGCCTGGGGCTAAATGTTTTCAAGCCTTTTATCTTCTGCCTGATGGGAGCAAGGAGAAGTGAATGCCCTGTGTGGATGGGGTCTTTGATTACACTGACTGCTTCAGTGAGACAGCAAGAATTGTAGAAAGAGTCCACAGAGGGGAGGCTAGCTTCCATATGCTGAGCTGTGCCCACAACTTGTGGTTACGGGGAGAGCAATTGCCACATCAAGCCACGGTGCATCAGATAGGATACTTTCTTTGGTCATCAAAAAAAAATTGGTAAAGAGGACATGCCAAATTTTCTTAGCCTCCTAAGGTTTTACATTAACAATGACTGACAGCCATGAGCTGATATAACTAATCCAGAGCAATCCTGCACTGAGGGAGCGAGTTGTGTTATTAATGTCTCATTCAAAGTATGGTATTCTGACAACGGTGCATATCAAATTACCCATAAAGGCCAGTAGGTCAGGTTACATATCAAACACTTATAAAGACCAGCAGTCCATGTTATGGTAAACCAAGGTGCAACTTAAGCTAGAAATGGAATTCTGACCACAACCCACTTAATTTATTTGATGTCAAGACAATTTTTTGCTTGTCTCAGGCAGGATTTCCTGGTCTCTGCTTGAGCAGAAAGGCAGTACTCAACTGTGATCAAACGCAGAGACTGCAGCCTGAAGAATCTTCGTTAGTTTAAATTCCGAATATTTGTAAGAAAAACAGGCTGAGAAATTGTTCCCTAATTAGGCTGCTTAAGCTTTAAATAATATTCCTCACCATCATTTAGTACTCCACCTTTACTTTGATTTTAATGCCATTACGTTAGAACACTAGACATGAGAAAGCACTGTGGTCATTTCCATTCTACGTTGTAAAAGTGCAAGAATTATTAATAGATCATGATATATTCCCTTTGATTAGCCTGAGACCAAACACCAGCAAAAGAGGCAGACTATGGTGATCCATAGTAAATTTTCATTTTATGCCTTTGCCATTACATTTGGAGGAAAGTAAGGGTCCAGCATACATTCAGGTGCAAGAATGCAGAATGAAGTCCCCAGTTGAACTAGCTCTCATTCAATGTTTCAAATATCTGTCTGCATTGTTCCATACTGTTATGTGACTCTCCTTTCACTGTTTGACATTGGTATATCATTTCTGGATGAAGAATTTCATATGACAAAGTACACGTTGCTGTAGTCCATGAACATTAGGTTTATAGAGACCCATTAAAGGACCATGCATTTGTTCCTTTTGAAAAAGCAGTTAAAGAACACATTACAATGGAAACAGAAAGTGCTGGAAAATATCAACTGGTCAAGCAGCATCTTTGGAAAGAATAACAATTAATATTTCAGACCTGCAATAATTCATTAGACAAAAGACGTCTGGCTTGGAGGGCAACAGTGGTGTTGGTTCCATGCTTTTGATGCACTTGTACTTCTGACAGAGGTCATGTCTGGGTGTATTGTAGATGATATAAACTGCTGCCCTGATTGGAGGATGGGGTGAGGTGGGGGGGGGGGGGGAGAGAGAAGGCACGCATGCTCCATTTCTTCCCATCCAGCAGAAGGTACCTATAGCCCCAGAGTAGATAACAGATATATCTCTATCCATCCTACCAGACTCCCAAATAACCAGAGAATACCCCATAATCCTAAATAGACACCCAAGAGTGTGCAGCAGCAGGCAAATCCATCCCATAGACACCATCAAAAAGCCACCATAGCTGCTCAAACCAGTAATCCCTTCCAAAAATATCACCTCAACCTATAGCTCCAACCACACCGCCCAACTCCAGATTACTTGACTCACCTCATACACACCTGTGAAACTCTGCCATATAATTAGGAAACTTTAACATTGTTCAAAAATCATTTAAAAATTAATTGGAAAAATTTTGTAAAGTTGAAAATTTGTAAGTCAACTTGTTTCCATGTATAAGCATTCATACGTTGGGTTTTTGCAACCTGGAGGGCCTATATGTGAGTAAAGGGTGGAGCTGGGTAACCACAGTTACAATATGGACTGTTCACCATGTGCCACCTGATTAACAAGTCGCCACATCTTCCCTATCCTATTCTCTAGCAGCTGAGAGAAGTCCTGGCTTCTCCATCAAGTTTTAAGCCTGGAACCTCCGTGATGTCAGTTACCAGTCAAGAATTCTGCCACTGAGAGGTAGGGATTACTTTAGTTGGTAGGATTTATAGTACAATCATGCAATTTATAGATCAGTGCATCATGGTGTTTTAAAAGCTCTTTGTTAGTAGAAATAAAGGAGAGGATCATCACATGAAACTGGCCTTCAAATCTGTCAAGGCATCTGCACTCTATATATTGGGCTCTTAGTCCAAGCAGTAAAAAAACACCAGGTTTTCAGGTATCACCCATGCTGAATGGATACTCATACTGTATACCAACTCTTCCAGGAGAATGTCATTAAATCAATATGGTACTTTCAAGAATGTGCTTATTTTGTCTACTGTCAATGTGGAGTGCACTCTTTTTTGTTACTTCCAATTAAGGGCTTATTTAAGAAAAAAATTAGGTCAAACAATGTTATTGCCGAAATCTAATGAAATAGCAACTTTAATTCAAAAAGGAAAAACTAGAAAATTTATTTCTTGTATGTATAGCTTGATTCAAAAACGGGCAATTAAACAAGGAGTCCATAAGTCAAGACAAAAATGGGAAAGTGACTTGAATATTAAAATTGAAGAAACAAATTGGTCAAGACTATGTCTTGATAGTATGACAAATACAATAAATGTCCGGTTAAGGTTAGTGCAATATAATTTTTTACATCAATTATATATTACACCACAAAAAATAAATAAATAAAATCCAAATTTATCCGATCATTGTTTCCGATGTAACCAAGAAATCGGTACTTTTTTACATTCTACTTGGTCTTGTTCTAAAATTCAACCTTTTTGGACAAATTTAAGAGTTTTATTGGAACAAATTATTGGAACACAACTTCCACATAATCCAATATTATTTTTATTAGGTGATATTGAAGGGATAAAATCAAAACCCAAATTGAATAAATATCAGAAAGAATTTATAAAAATTGCACTGGCAGTAGCCAAAAAGGCTATTGCAGTTACTTGGAAATCAGATGCATACTTAAGTATAGATCGTTGGAAGAATGAAATTTCCAACTGTATTCCACTTGAAAAAATTACTTATAATTTAAGAGATAAATATGAAACATTTTTGAAAATTTGGCACCCTTATTTACAAAAGACAGGATTGAATATATAGGTGCTCCGAAGATAAAATAATTGGTTAGTTGGGGAAAGAAATAAATATACATACTAAAGTTATTACGAACTCCATGGAGCATGTGAGGATCTTCCGATATCCAGGCAATCTTTCTTTCTTTCTTTCTTTCTTCTTTTTTTTCTATAGGGATGTTGGGGGGAGGGGCTAAGGGGAGGGGGGAAGGGTATTTTTTTTTCTTTCTGTAATTATTTGAAAACTCAAGAAAAAAAGTTTGAAAAAAATGTGGAGTGGAAAGCGAGTTTGTAAATCTGGTGGAAGCAAAGGATATTGGGAATGGCAAGGATGGAGTGCCACTGGAAGGGTGTGAGAGGTGGCAGAGAAGGAGTGCCAGGGGTGCAGGGGGGTGTAGGAGCAGACACACCCAGCTGTAAGACACCAGGCAAGGTCATTTGATTCCAAACAATTGGTTTATTGATCATTACAGAATGTCTCTTGATGCTTCTTGCTCTCTCCCCTCTCCCTTACCCTTCTCCCAACTATGTCTCCCCTCTCCCTGTCCCCTTCCTACTCTCAATCCATAACAGAGACCCCTATAAGAATCAGGTTTATCACCACTCACATATGTCATGAAATTTGTTTTTTTTTTGTGGCAGCAGTACAGTGCAATATATAAAATTACTACAGTACTGTGTAAAAGTCTTAGGCACTGTAGCTCTATACATATATAAAAAAATCTACATGTATATGTATCCAAGACTCAGTCTACCTAAGGTAACAGGAACATATAATGCCTTTTATGATCCCATAGCATCCTAAAGCATTTTAGAGTAAGCATTTTGAAAAATATAGTTACTGCTGTAATGTAGAAAGCTTTGAAATCACTTACACACAAGCACATTCCCAAATCGATTGGATTAATGTTTCATATAGAGGTCAGATTAAAAATATTGACCAGACACAGAAATCAGATTGTGACGTTCTCTGCTCAGTCTAAGAAAGACCATAAACCTGGATGATCTCTGAGAGCTGTAGTGTCAAAGTGACCAAGATATTAAAAAAATGATTCATTTGACACCCCTAGTAAAGTCTTTGAAAGAACATCCACATGTTCTTCTGATGACCTAGCTAATACCTGACCCTCAATAAAATATTTTCTTCATTCTTCATCTCACAGTTGCAGTGTACAATTGGCCGTTCTGCCAGCTGCACAGTACTCATGAGACTTATGATTAGATCATTATAGTGTTCCTTTGAGACATTTCAAATAAATACAATGATAAATTGGGAAAGGGCATGTCTTCCTTTTTTATCCTCCACAGCACTGAAAACATTGTCAATAGATAATGTCTCCAAAAGGTGGCATCAATCATTAAGGATCCCCATCACCCATGACTTGCCCTCTTCTTATTACTACCATCAGAGAGGAGATACAGAAACCTGAAGAACCACATTTAAAGTTTTAGGAAGTTTGGTGGTGGAGCGAAGTGATGATGGTGCTAAACAGTGACTTCTTTGCTTGCATCTTCGGGAACAGTTCTATTTCTTTCTTCGATATCTCTTTTTTTAATTCCTTTTCAATGTTCTTTTGAAGACCCTGACCTGGAGTTGCGCTCTGACTTTGGTTCTTTGCGGGAATGGAACCCGCTCTCAGGGCCTCACAATCAGCTGCTTTTCAATATCCCAAGGAAGCAGCCTACAGGACTAGCACGGCTTCAAGGTGCTGGATTTTCATGACTCTGGAGACAGCCAGATTCAAGGCTGGTGCCCCTTACTGAGGCGTCGCGAGAGAACACAGAACATCGACGAGTAGTGGGATAGCTGCTGTGGGCTGTGCATCCAGAGACCTGAGCCTTGGGGCCGACTCTCTGGGCGCAGAGTTCAGAAAAAAGAGACACAACAGACTTTTAACATCATAAGTCAGTCAGTTGTTTGTTATGTCTTCCCTCTCGCTATGAAACAGGGACACCTCTTTTCCCTTATTAGGGAGAGAGAGACTGTGGTATGTTGAATTATCGGGTGATCAAGTAGTCTTTGGGGTAACGTAACTCTGTGTCTTTATTGATGCTTTGCTGCACACTTGACTGCTCGGTGAGGGGTGCCAATGCTTTTTTGCTGGTGGGGGGTGGGGAGCTCATTGTCTCGCTGCTGCTTGTGCGTGGGAGGGAGGAGTTGGGGGTGGTGCCTTTGAGGCTCTAACATTTAACTGTCATTCATTCTTTGGGGCACTCCTCTGTTAGAAACACAGAAATCCTACAGCACAAAACTTCGGCCCACAATGCTGTGCCGAACATGAAACTAATTTAGAAATTACCTAGGGTTACCCATAGCCCCCTATTTTTCTAAGCTCCATGTACTATCCAAGAGACTCTTAAAAGACCCTATTATATCCATCTCCACCACCGTCGCCAGCAGCCCATTCCACACTCTCTGCGTAAAAAACTTACCCAACACCTCCTCTGTATCTATTTCCAAGCACCTTAAAACTGTGTCCTCTCATGTTCGTCATTTCAGCCCTGGGAAATAGCCTCTGACTATCCACATGATCAACTCATTATCTTGTACACCTCTACCACGTCACCTCTCATCCTCCGTTGCTCCAAGGAAAAAAGGCCGAGTTCACTCAACCTATGCTCATACGGCATTCTCCCCAATCCAGGCAACATCCTTGTAAATCTCCTCTGCACCCTTTCTATAGTTTCTACATCCTTTCTGTAGTAAGGCGACCAGAACTGAGCACAGTACTCCAAGTGGGATCTGACCAGGGTCCTATATAGCCGCAACATTAACTTCTCGGCTCTTGAACTCAATCCCACTGTTGATGAAGGCCAGTACACTGTACGTCTTCTTAACCACACAGTCAACCTGCGCAGCAGCTTTGAGTGTCCTATGGACTCAGACCCCAAGATCCCTCTGATCCTCCACACTGCCAAGAGTCTTACCATTGATATTATATTATGCTATCAGATTTGACCTACCAAAATGAACCGCCTCACACTTATCTGGGTTGAACTCCATCTTCCACTTCTCAGCCCAGTTTTGCATCTCTCGCTGTCCCACTGTAACCTCTGACAGCCCTCCACACTATCTCCAACCTTTGTGTCATCGGCAAATTTACTAACCCATCCCTCTACTTCCTCATTCAGGTTATTTATAAAAATCCACAAAGAGAAGGGATCCCAGAACAGATCCCTGAGGCACACCACAGGTCACCAACCTCCATGCAGAATCTGACCCGCCTACAACCACTCTTTGCCTTCTTTGGGCAAGCCAGTTCTGGATCCACAAAGTAATGTCCCCTTGGATCCCATGCCTCCTTACTTTCTCAATTAGCCTTGCATGGGGTACCTTACCAAATGCGTTGCTGAAATCCATATACACTACATCTACCGCTCAACCTTCATCAACATGTTTAGTCACATCCTCAATAAATTCAATCAGGCTCGTAAGGCACGACCTGCCTTCGACAAAGCCATGCTGACTATTCCTAATCATATTATGCCTCTCCAAATGTTCATAATTCCTGCCTCTCAGGATCTTCTCCATCAATTTACTAATCACTTAAGTAAGACTCACTAAGTCTATAATTTCCTGAGCTACCTCTACTCCCTTTCTTGAATAAAGGAACAATATCTGCAACTCTCCAATCCTCCAGAACCTCTCCCGTCCCCATTGATGATGCAAAGATCATTGCCAGAGGCTCAGCAATCTCCTCCCTCACTTCCCACAGTAGCCTGGGGTACATCTCATCCAGTCTCAGTGACTGATCCAACTTGATGCTTTCCAAAAGCTCCAGCACATCCTCTTTCTTAATGTCTATATACTCAAGCTTTTCAGTCCACTGTAAGTCTTCCTACAACTGCCAAGGTCCTTTTCCGTAGTGAATACTGAAGCAAAGTATTCATTAAGTACCTCCGCTACCTCCTCTGGTTCCATACACACTTTTCCACTGTTATGATCCCAGCCCCCTCCTTTTTGAGAATCGCCAGATCGCTATTAATTCTGGTCTTGGACCCAGGAAATGAGAGAGAATCCTCAGCAGGACAAAGCAACGGATTTGGCCATTGTTTCTTGGAGACACCTGTGTGAATTACGATCCTATACTACGTGCCAGCTCTCAGGTCAACGTGGGCTGGGCTACGTGCACACCCTCAGGCAATGTGGGCTGGGGGATTGCATCACCCCACCCTGATTGACATCTACAACCCTGCAAGTCCAGATAAAAGGTAGGCTGCAGGGGGCAATCTCTCAGCGACGCAACAGGAGGAGACACCATCGCTCATCGCTCCCGGGCTAACGGGAAGCTATTCGGAAGCCATGTGTGGTTCGTTCCCCTTGCCTGGGAAACAAGTGGCTGATGACACTGAAAAGGACTTCGAACTGACAATCAGGAACCCACGTTCCCGATTCAACGGTTTGCGGCCAAAAGGAATGGCAAGTTTCTTTTCTCACCAAAAATCTCTTTCTCTCTCCGACACATGAAACTCAGCGGTCCCCCCCCACAAAGGCAGAAAGCCTGCATGAACTCGAGAGACTTTTATATTTCAATCGGACAATATATTACCCCTAGACAAACGATAGAGCTCTTTCTTATTGATGATTATTACTATACCTGCGCTTTAGATTGAGTATTGACGACGTATACTATCTGAATGTTTGCATTAACCTTATTTTTGTGCCCCTTTATAAATAAAAACTTTTAAAAATAGTGCCATCAGACTTCAACGGACCTCTCTATCTTTGCTGGTAAGTAATCCAGTTATGGGATACGTAACACCACTGTCATACTTGATTGGTCCTATTCTCTCATGTCTTATCCCCTTACTCTTCACATACTTTAATCCTGCCCGTCAAGGCCTTCTCCTGGCCCCTTCTGACTCTCCAAATTTCATTGTTAAGCTCCATCCTGCTAACATTATAATTTTCTAGATCTCTATCATTACCTAGTTTTTTGAACCTTTCGTAAGCTTTTCTTTTTTTCTTGACTAGATTTTCAACAACTTTTATGCACCATGGTTCCTTTATCCTACCATCCTTTCCCTGTCTCATTGGAATGTACCTATGCAGAACGTCACACATATATCCCCTGAACACTTGCCACAATTCTGCTGCACATTTCCCTGAGAACATCTGCTCCCAATTTGTGCTTCCAAGTTCCTGCCTGATAGCTTCATAATTCCCCTTACTCCAATTAAACACTTACGTAAAGGAGATAGAATTATGATCACTATCTCCAAAATGCTGTCCCACTGAAAGAACTGACACCTGACCAGGTTCATTTTCCAATACCAGATCAAGTACAACCTCTCCTCTTGTAGGCTTATCTACATATTGTGTCAAGAAATCTTCCTGAACACACCTAACAAACTCCACCCCATCTAAACCCCTGGCTCTAGGGAGATGCCAATCAATATTGGGGAAAACTAAAATCTCTCATCACGACAACCCTGTTATTTTAGCACTGTTCCACAATCTATCTCCCTATTTACTCCTCCATGTCCCTGTTACTACTGGGCAGTTTATAAAAAACACCGAGTAAAGTTATTGACCCCTTCCTGTTTCTAACTTCCACCCACAGAGACTCAATAGACAATTGCTCCATGACTACCTCCTTTTCTGTAGCCATGACACTATCTCTGATCAGCAGTTCCACGACCCACCTCTTTTGCCTCCTTCCCTGTCCTTTCTGATACATCTAAAGCCTGGCACTCTCAAGTAGCCAATCCTGCCCCTGAGCCATCCAAGTCTCTGCAATGGCCACAACATCATATCTCCAAGTACTGATCCACTCTCTAAGCTCAACTACTTTGTTCATGATACTCCTTGCATTAAAATAGGCACATCTCAAACCATCGGTCTGAGCGTATCCCTTCCCTATCACCTGCCTATCCTCCCTCTCACACTGCCTACAAGCTTTCTATTAGTGAGCTAACCACCTCTTCCTCCATCTCTTCAATTTGGTTCCCACATCCCATCAATTCTAGTTTAAACTCTCCCCAATAGCCTTAGCAAACCTCCCTGCCAGGATATTAGTCCCCCTCGGATTCAAGTGCAGTCCATCCTTATTGTACAGGTCACACCTGCCCCAAAAGAGGTCCCAATGATCCAGCAATCTGAATCCCTGCCCCTTGCTCCAATCCCTTCACTACACATTTATCCTCCACCTCACTCCATTCCTATACTCACTGCCACATGGCACAGGCAGTAATCCCAAGATTATTACCCTTGTGGTCCCACTTTTCAGCTTCTTTGCTCACTCTCTGTAGTCTGTTTTCAGGACCTCCTCCCTTTTCCTACCTATGTCATTAGTACCAATATGTATCACGACCTCTGGCTGTTCATCTTCCCACTTCAGGATATCATGGGTGTGATCAGAAACAGTGGTTTGCGATATAAACATCAAAAGTGCTTAGATTTTAAAATGATTTTAGGATGGGGTCTATAGATTTAAAAACTAGTTTTAAATGTTTCAGATATTATAAAAGTACATTTTAGAATGTATTGAAAACACCTTTGACAGCATTGAAGTAGGGTCTTAAGGTCAGCCAGCTGAAACCAAATCATGACCGACGGGCTACTTATTCTGTGACATTTCTGGCAACAATGCTTTCAGGGGACTATGAAAAAATGAGTTAGTGACCATGTGAAGTTGTGGACAAGCACAATGTAAGTGCCAGGTGATCAAGAACATAAACCCTGACCCCTATGAGATGACAAGAGTAATTTTCCTATCTGTTATACTCCAATCTCAGTACTGTAACTAGATGGATTTTACATATGTTATTTATATTTCATAACTTGGTTCTTTCACTTTAGCTTATGGGAGAAATCTTATCAGATGAAACTAGTGTGGTTCGAGAGTTCTTTTTGTTGTAACTAGTGTTAATTCTTTTTAAACTAACTTGGTTACTGCTTGCTTCAGAGGACTATTTAAACAGACTTTTAAATACACAAATTTTGTTTATTCTGTAAGACTGTACAGCTCCTCCCATATTCAACTCACTACCCAGATTCTAGCGTGTTGTTTTCAGTAGAAATTACAGGATGGTGATTTAATTTTACCATTCCTATAATCCAAAGAAGTTGCAGACAGAGCAAAATTGAAGTGAATGCACAAGAATTAGATCCTTCAACCCATTCTGTTGCCAAAAGAAATGTTTCCCCCTCCTTTAAATCGAGTTAGCTAGATGGCTATCGAGGAAAGTACAGTCATAGTGTCATACAGCTTAGAAGCAGGCCTTTCAGCCTAACAAGTCTGCAGTACCGATCTGTTGTGGTAGTTAGTAGGGTTTGTCATTAATAGGCTATGTCAATCAGTTAGCCATTCCCACATTGGTGGAGTTTGCATATTGTACAAGCTGGTGGGGTCTCTGCACTCTCTTTCAATATCAAACACAATTTGGTGACATAAGTGGTTGTTCGTTGATGAACTCACACTACACACCAAAGAAGATCCTCAAAAGTAAGACTGTTTGTGTTTGGATATATCTATGAATAACATCCAAAGTTTTATCAACCTGGGCAACCTATGTTAATTTGCTAAGTGAGCTAAGACCTGTCCAAGATTGTAAGACACCACCTTCAGGCTACACCCAAAAGTGGATACATGGTAATAATCTGTGGACCACTGGCCAGGGGAAGTGCACAGAGACACAGACTCAGCAGAGAAGTCAGTCAAACTCTCAGGGAGAGAGAGAAAAGAACAAGATTTGTAGTCCAAATAAATAAAATACTAAACAAACAGGAAAATGACACAAATACCTGCAGTACCTACCTCTACTTACCTAATAAAGCTCTCTGAGACATTTGGTTTCTCTAAACCAGCGGACTTTGAGAGATGGCTCAGATGCTTTGAGAGATTTAGGGTTGCAAGCAATCTCACTCAGCCTTCAGAAGAACATCAAGTAAGCAGACTGATATACTGCATGGCTGACAAAGCAGATGATATCATGAATGGATTAGGACTAACAAATGCAAAATGTGATAAATCAGAGGAAACAAGGTGCAGTTAGAAAGACTGCAGAAAGAAGTGACAGTAGAGCTCAGTTCAAGCAAAACAGACAAGCAAAACAAAAAGCAGGTAAAATGCCCAACTGCAGGAGATGTGACAAGTCTCTAGTCCAAGTCAAAGAACTCTGTCCAGCAAAAGAAGTGAAGTGCCACCAATACAGTACAGTTGGCCATTATAAATGCCAGTGTCACTCAAAAACAGTTCTTCAAGAGGTCAAAGAACACCATGATTCAGACAAAGAGAGAAATTTCCTTGGGGCTTTAAATTCAAATAGGCAATGCTGGTTCAGTTTCAAAATGAGGTAGTGATGTTTAAAATGGCCATAGCCACCCCCAAATGTCTGTTCACAAAGTTGGTGAACAAAACGGGCATTACGCTAAACTCAACACAGAAAGTACTCATGGGGCCAGGGAAACATATGCTCAGGGTGAAAGGAATGTTTTCTACTTCCATCTGTAAACATGAGAAAGAGTTAAAAGAGAATGTCAATGCTGTTCAGAATCTCTTCTCAACACTACTAGTACAACATGCCATCAAGAAGCTGAACCACATTGCAAGATTGGATTCATTAAACAATGTTCAATGACAGGAAAAGTACCAGAGTTGTTCACAGGCCTGGGGATATTGAAAGAAGAGTACCTTACCATCTGAGGCCAGGAGCGACACCAAGGCATATATCTGATGACAGCAATGCATATATCATGATGAACAAAGTCAAAGTTGAACTTGAGAGAATGGAGGCACTTGACATCACAACTACAGTAAAAATGGACCTATCGACTGGTATGCAAGCACTGTTCCTGTTCCCAAGCCAGATGACACAGTGAGAATCTATGTTGATCTAACAAAATTAAATAATGCAGTGAGGTGGGAGTATTTTATTCTGCCCTCTGTTGAGTACACATTGGGTATGCCGGGTGAAGCAAAGTTCTTCACCAAACTAGATGAAAACTCAAGGTTCTAGTAGATTCATTTTAACCCCCGAGTCACAGAAGCTCACAACCTTTATCACACCATATGGATGCTATGCCTTCAGGAAAATCCCTTTCGGCATCTCATCAAACCTGAACTCTCTCAGAAGAAAAACTTGACTGACTTACTGCCACATCTGCAAAGATTCAGAATGTTACGACATTGAACATGTCCCCAGCAAATCTTTCACAACACCTGACAGTCTGTTGAGGATGGCATGCAAAAGTGAGTGGACGGTTGACTCCACCCTCATGGAAAATACCAACATCTACTTAGCTCAGGTACGTGAAAGCCTTCCTGCATCACATAATAAACTGGATGAAATTCACACTGAGTTGAAAAAGGACCAAATCTGCAGCAAGTTATTGCAATACCGTGAGCATGGATCCAAAGGGGATCAGGATCTCAGACCTTACTGGCTTGAAAGAGATACACTCACCATTATTGATGGCTTGCTCCTAAGCAAGTCCAGACTCACTATTCCTGCTTCTATGCACTCGAAAATGATCAATCAAATCAACCAAGGACATCAAGGTATCAAAAAAATGTCACTTAAGAAAAAGGCAATCCGTGTGGTGGCCTGGTCTGAGCACACAGCTAGGAGATTATGTAAAGCAATGTGAAGCATGCAGAAAACTGCACAGAAATCATACTGAACCTCTCTGTCCTGCAAAATTTCCAAACTTTCCATGGCAAATTGCAGGCAGAGACATTTTTGAGCTGAAAAGAGACAAGCATCTTCTCACTGTGGATTACTACTCACATGATGAGATGTCCAAGCTGTCCTCTACATCCTTAGCAGCAGTTATACAGCACCTGAAAACTGTATTTGCATGCCGTGGAATACCAGAAACACTTGTGTCAGACAACAGTCCACAATTCATCTGTTCAGAAATTACATCCCTTGCTGCTCTGCCATCATCCCTGCCAGTGTTCTTTTCCAATCAATTTTGGCCAACACTTTACTCAGGCCTCTGTAATTCCCTTTACTCTACTGTGATACTGATTCTTCTAACTTTAGCTTCAGCTTCTCAAAATTCAGGGTGAATTCAATCGTACTATGATCAACTGCCCCTAACGGTTCTTTTACCTTAAACTCTCTAATCAATTCTGGTTCATTGCAGAACATCCAATCCAGAATAGCTGATCCTCTAGTGGGCTCAACCACGAGCTGCTCTAAAAAGCCAACTTGTAGGCACTCTAGAAATCCCTCCTCCTGTAATCCAGCTCCATTCTGATCTTTCCAATGTACCTGCATATTGAAGATCCCATGACTATTGTAACATTGCCCTTTTGGCAAACATTTTCTATCTCTCTTTGTAATTTGTAGGCTACATCCTTACTAATGTTTGGGGGTTTGTTTATGTTTATGTGAGGAGCACAAGTTGCGTGCAATGGGTAAAATGAGCTAAATCGCTCAATTTCGGTGACTAATTTCAATGCAGTTCTATAGACAAGAAGTACACACTTAGTGCTCCTTTTTTTCAAGGAGGGGCAATGTTGTGGTTACTAATGCAGTTATTCCTATGTAACTCACAAGGGAGGATTTCACACATTGAACAAGCAGCATTATCAAGAAAGTTCTGTTGAACATTCTGCATGCTGCTGCTATGCTGGTGTGTGCTCTGCACTCTCCCTCATAACAAAGCACAACACCATCAAACACTCAACTGAACAAATCCGACATCAATCTCATTTTATTCTGCCCATGTTCCCATCAACTTCCCTGACCTGGAGTTACACACTGACTTTGGTTCTTTACGGGACTGAGACCTGTTCTCGGGGTTTCAGGACCGGCAGACGTTCGGGACATCAATGGTTAGGTCTGAGAGGCAGCCTAGTGCTCAGAAACCTAAGATCTCAGGGCTCTGGAGATGGGTGGATCGAGGGTCGGTGTCATGGCAGGAGACTCGTGTGTCGCTGGGGAAGCCGAAAAATCTTTCGCTATGGTCCCGAAGACCCAAGATCTTTGCAAACTTTGGACACATAGCTTGTAAAAAAAAGCGACAAAACAGTACCTCTACCAGCTGCATCAAAGTGATATTCCAATTACATAAAATTTAAAATGAAGATTACTTTCTAGCAGGAATCTATGGATAGAAATTGGGATTAGATGAACTCTGATGACTTTTCTTCCACCTAATGCAGCTTACTGACAATAAATGCAAGATCTTAATGCTGGTCTACTGCAGATACCTAGTATTAGTATCAAACATAGCAAAAAACACCTCAAATGTGTTTTTTTAGCATTACAGTTTAAGACTGTAAATTTGTTTTTTTTTAAATCTGGGTATGAAGAGCTTGTGTCAGGAAATCAACTATTACACTGCTTGGCGCCACAGTAGCATAGCGGCTAGCAAGGCGCTAATACAGTTTGAGGGCTTGGAGTTCGGAGTTCATTTCCGGTGTCTTCTATAAGCAAGTTTGTATGTTCTTTCTCTTATGCTTATGGCTTTCCTCCCACTGACCAAACACGTAATGGTTAGCATGTTAATTAGTCATTGTAAATTGTCCTGTGACTAGGCTCAGATTAAATCAGTGGGTACTGTGGCTCAGAGGGCCACATCACTAAATGAAGTTTAAAAAAATAAAAGTAAACTGATTCCATGATATTCTTCAGAGCAATCTACCTATAATCACCCAGTTTGCTGTATATGTAAAATAAATATTGTGGTAAAATGTTAAGAAGTTGGGTATTCTTTCACAAGCAACTTAACTTTACACACACCAAACAACCTCTGGTATCTGCAAAGCACAAGTTAGGAGATGAATGTCACTGTATTTGCCAAGTTTAGTGGATTTCTATTGACTAAAACTTGGTGGACTGATTGCCTAAGCAGACTATTTGAACAGACTACTGAGTACACAAAATTTGTTTATTTTGTAGGAGACTGTTTTCTTACACCCCTCCCCATATTTAACTCACATGGAGTAAGCCATATCATTCTGCAGCAAAAGTCACAACTGTCCTGGAATCTGGGCAGAGTCACCTAACCAGATATTTAGAAACAAAAATAGAGGGTCAATCTCGTGCAGATGCAAATACTCAACCCCCAAAAGAGACTGGGAACTTAATGAGCAGGTGTCTAGAGAAACTACTCATAGCTGTGTTACCTGTCCCGTGAGTTTCTCATGAGCATGATGTGATATTGTGATATTGTGATGTTGTAACTGACTTGTGATATTGGTATAATGTAATTCTCTTCTGATAGTAGGGTGATGTGATGTCATGTGATGGCATGTCCCGCTGGTATAAAAGGGGAGACAATAATTTGTTGCGTAGTTGTTTTGTTGGGAGTCACAGTCTGTGGTTACGTAATCGTAGACAGTGAGAGAGAGTGAAGAGATACCAGCTTCGTGCGAACCCAAAGAATTGGGTAGGAATCTACAGCATTCTGTGTGTATCGAAGTGATTGACATGAAGTGTGGCACGCACTTTTGGTTAACCCCTGCAAAGTCTTGGGTGTGTGTTGACCACCTCCAGTGAAAGGTCAGTTACTTTGAGCAATCTTATTCTTCGGGATCTTCGGAAAAGGCATTTATCGCCTTTCTTTCTTCAAGGCTCGGCTCATCGCTGGTTCGGGAAGTCTCTCCTCTCAATTATTTCATAAATCACTTGGACTTTTTAAATTACTACTTTAAGACTGTGTTTGAATAAGCTCTGTTAAGAATTCTCTCTAAATTCGACTGTTTGATATAGATGCGTAATACTGTTAACTTCCATTTAAGTTAGTCGTTTATTTATTTTCGACGTTTTTGAGTAGAGGTTAATAAATTTTCATTGTTTATTTATAAAAACCTGACTCAATTTCATACCTATTGCTGCTGGTGTGTAACAGCTGTCAGAGTAATAGGATCTACTAGCATTTAGATAGATAGAGTCTGATTAGGAGGAGTCAATATGGCTTTATGCATAAGTCGTGCTTGATAAACCTTTTAGAGTTCTATGAAGAAATAACCAAAAAGGTTGACTTTTAGGATTTCATGAAGGTCTCACATAGTAGTCTGAACAAGAAGGTTAGGCCCCATGGAATCCAGTGAGAGCTAGTTCGCTGGATTCAAATTTAGTCTGAAGGAAGCAAGCAGAGGGTCATGACTGAAGGTAATTTCATATAATGATGGTTGATGACTAGTGGTATCACACAGGGTTTGGTGTTGGGACCCTTGTTATTCATATAATGATATGGATTGAATTCACAATGCTTTATCAGTATGTTTGCAGATGACACGGAAATAGAAGGTACTGTTTATAATGAAGGTGGTTATCATAGTTTACAAGAGAAGTGGGCTAAGGAGTGGCAAATTAATTTCAATAGATAAATGTAAGGTAATATACTTTGGAAAGTCACCCAGCATAAGATCTATACTATGAATAGTAGGGCATTAGGGAGAGTAGTGGAACAGAGGGACTTCAGACCACATAGTTCATTTTAAGAACATCAGAGGCAGACAGGATAGTAGAAAAAGCAATTAGCACACTGTCTTTCATCTTACAGAGCAATGAGTATAGAAGTTGGGACATTATTTTACAGTTGTATAAATCATTAGTGAGGCTGTACTCAGAGTACTGTGCACAGCTTTGATCACCCTGTGACTAAACTGGAAAGTGTGCAGAAAAGATTTATGATGATGCTACCAGGACTAGAGAGCCTGAGTTATTGGGAGGGGTTGGCCAGGCCAAAGGATCTCTATCCATGCTGATTTGCACTAAGACTCTACAATTCTATAACTTATTCAGGCCAAAACAGCCTACTTTATCACTACCAACCTAAGTATTTATTACTCCATCACCAGTGCACTGTGAGTACAATGTGTTCTATCTACTCAATTAGCAATGCATTTACTCACAAAGCCCCTCTAACATCTAAACCAGTAACCTTAAATCAAATTAGAAAGCATATGAGAACACCACAGTTTTGTCCCTTTTCAAGGCTTACAATATTCAGGAACACAAGAGATTCTGCAAATGCTAGAAATCCAGAGTAACACACACACTCTTTATTCTGCTGAGTCCCACCAGCATTGTGTGTGCTACAATAGTCAGGCTTGGAATTCCTTTATCTATCTTTCTCTGATCTAGTGCAGTGGTCCCCAACCACCGGGCCACAAAGCATGTGCTACTGGGCTGCGAGGAAACAGTATGATTTGGTTATATGAAACGATATGAGTCAGCTGCACTTTTCCTCATTCCCTGTCACGCCCAATGTTGAAATTGAACGCACGCGAGGTCATCAGTTGGTCATTAACCTACAACTACTCAATGAATAAAAAACAAATGTCGCTTGAGACTTTCTTTGGAAGAGGTGGTAGGGGACATAAAAGGCCTAACGATGATGATAACACAGAGACAGCTGAGGCCGAGACTGCCAAAAAAAGAAAGCTTCTTTCAACAGAAAATACGACAAGTCGTACGTAAAATATGGCTATAATGCGACCAGTGACTCACACGCTCCAAGCCCCCTGTGTGTGATATGTGGAGACAAGCTGTCTAATGAAGCAATGAAGCCCTCAAAACTGTTTCAGCACCTTGAGTCCAAGCACCCCGCTCTTAAAGACAAACCCGTTGAGCTTTTTGAGTGGAAAAAAAGTGAGCAAGCGGGACAGAAGCAAGTGCTGAGAGCCACCACCTCCACAAATGCTGCTGCTCTGAGAGCGTCGTACTTAGTGGCTAGCCACATTGCTAAGGCTAAGAACCCTTTCACTGTTGGTGAATAATTGATTCTGCCTGCTGCCAAGGACATGTGCCGTGAACTGTTGGGAGAAGCTGCAGCTAACAAGATGGCACAGGTTTCTCTTTCAGCTACCACAGTTTCAAGGAGAATCGATGACATAGCGGAGGACATCGAAGCACAGCTGTTGGAACGGCTTAACAAGTCACCATGTGATGAGGAGTGAATATCAGAACTCGCTTATCTGTGTGACATCTTCAACCTGCTCAGTGAACTCACTTGTCACTTCAGGGGAGAATGACAACTGTCTTCAAATTGGCAGATAAAGTGTCTGCTTTCAAAGTCAAAGTGGAACTGTGGGGATGGCGAGTAGACAGGGGCATATTTGACATGTTCCCAACATTAGCTGGGATTTTGGGAGAGACTGAGGCTGCACCATTCTTCTCACAGCTGATGCACAATCACCTATTTTCACTGTTGACAGATTTTGAGCGTTACTTCCCAACCACAAATGACCCAAGACATGCAAAGGAATGGATCCGTGACCCACTTGTGAATGTCCCCGATGAATCATCCATGTCAGCGTGGGAAGAAGATCAACTCCTCAAGCTTGCAAATGACGGTTGGCTGAAAAGTATGTTTGACATAACATCTCTGCTGGCATTCTGGATCAAAGTCAAGGCTGAATATCCTGAGATAGCCACAAAAGCACTGAAAACGTTGCTTCTACTTCCAACATCATATCTCTGTGAAGCGGGGTTTTCTGCAATGAATGCAATGAAAGCTAAATTGCAGAATAGACTGGACATAAGGAACCCCCTTCGAGTATTGCTGTCTCCCATCACCTCTCGATGGGACCATCTTGTTGCAGGGAAACAAGCCCAGGGCTCCCACTGATTCAGCGATATTGCTGTGTTGCAATAATTTTATATATTCATACGAGGAAAATATGCGTTATGTGTTTAATATCCAAACGTTATTTAAAATGTTATGATGCTATTGACTTATTAGTGACGTATAATTGACTTATCACTATATTCATGCGAGGAAAATACACACTATGTGTTTAATGTTAAATTCGTTAGATAAGCCTTTTTAGAAACAAAATTGAGTGTATTAGCCACTTGTACGTGACTTATAGTTCACTTATCACCTATATTCCAGTCGTGATTAACACCCCCCACCCCCGTCAGCCTGTCTGCAAGTATATTCTCAATATTAAACCAGTCCACAGTGCAAAAAAGGCTGGGGACCTTTGATCTAGTGCAGGCATGGGCAAACTACGGCCCGCTGGCCATATGTGGCTCGTTAAGCTTGTTAATCCGGCCCGCAGAACTTGATGAAATTATATTAATAAACCTTGTTAACGTTTTTTCCCCGCAATTCTGGCGTTTTCCCAATAGATGACACACTCTATATACATTTGTGGCGACCCATTTCCTGGCACATCCGAACCGGCTCACAATTAGCCAGTGTTCCGGCGAAGGGAGATAGCCTGCGGGGATTTGCGAGCACAGAGCTTTGGAGCCTGTGCGCAGGGGGGCAGGTTGAGGGAGGCTTAAAAGTGAGGCTGGGGATTTCGAATAAAGTTTTTTTCTTCGACTGCAGTTACCGACTCCGTGTCGTAATTTTGGCGCTGCATGTAGCACACCTCTACACATTGACCTTTGTTGAGGTGCAGCGTATTACTCCACATTTGCGCTTTACTCTTTGCTCGGCTCGACCTATTTGTGTGAACAGGCGTTCAGCGTCATGAACATCAACAAAGCCAGCCACAGATCCAAGTTAACTGTCCAACACCTCAGATCCATCCTGAGAATCGCCACAACAAAACTAAATCCAGACTTTGATGCGCTGGCTAAAAAGGGAGACCAACAACACTGTTCCCACTGAAATTAAAAATAAGTTTCTTCATTGTGTTATGTAAAAAATGCATTTGAAAATATTTTTTTCAATAAGCCTTACATGTTACATGTCATTTCTGTTAAGTGATGGACATGAGTAGTGCGCAGGTGCACGTACGTTCTCAAAATAAAAAATGCGCTCCAGATCAAATAACGTGCTCCGCATACTGGCGCGCTCTCACTGTTCTGTCATTGTGCGGGTCGTTGTTGAATTTTGGCACAGGGGACAATTGAATAAGAAGGAGCAGGACAAGTAGCCCTGCATCTCCTACCGTTTTTGAAATAAAGACAGTCAGGAGGAGAGTGATGATGATAATATCTTGAAGGATAACAGAATTTTCAGTGCTTTAAAATAATAACTGTTACTATTTAAAAAAGCTGTATTTTATTCATTTAATTTTCAGTGTTTTATAAGTCATTTCAATAAATAGCTAAACACCATGGGACTTCAAAGACAGATATTTTGTTGTAATGCATTTGTTCATTTTCAATTGAAATTAAAGCACATGTTTTCTACATATCCCATGATATTTTATTTTCTCTTATGAGGTGTATTACCAAAACACTCCGTCCATCTGCTCCTGGTCCGGCCCCCCTGTCAAATTTTAGAACGCTTTGTGGCCCTCAAGTCAAAAAGTTTGCCCACCCCTGATCTAGTGTGTAGAACTTGCTATCCAACAACTCAGTGGGAGTACTTTCCTCTAGCCTGAAAAAGTTCAATTTATTCTGACTCTGCTTTCTTAGTTATAACTAATCTTCAATCACCTCCCCTAATACCATATTCTCTCATTGGCCTTTACATGGTACATTGTCAAATGCCTTCAAAATGAAAGAATATGGAACTTGGAAGAAGGTGGTTACTCTAGGCCAGGGGTCAGCAACCTTTACCACTGAAAGAGCCACTTGGACCCGTTTCCCACAGAAAAGAAAACACTGGGAGCCGCAAAACCCGTTTGACATTTAAAATGAAATAACACTGCATACAACGTTTTTTTTTGCCTTTATGCTATGTATAAACAAACTATAATGTGTTGCATTTATGAAATTGATGAACTCCTGCAGAGAAAACGAAATTACATTTCTGCATGCAACAAAAACATTTTGAACTCCGAAAAAAAGACGTTGGGTTGAAGGTTACTTTTAAGTAAAATACTCAATGTCTATTTGAGTCCTTCTTGTATTTATGAAAAACGCCGAACTTAAATTTTCCGCCAGCAGCAAACCAAAAATAACATCAGCCAGCTGTCAGCCTGAAAAATTAAAGGACTATTTCACTGAACAATGAAAAAATATGAATATACGTAAAATAATAGGCAATTAAAATATTTATCATACTTGGTTAATGGGATTTCTGCTCCTGGACCTCAGCGCACAGCGTCTGCACATCAGGGCTGTATGACGTCACCTTCATCTTTACACAGGATCGCAAGCTGTCATCTGTGAGGCGTGCGCGATGTTTGTTTTTAATAAAGTTCATGTTGGAGAACACCTGCTCACATACATATGTGGATCCAAAGATCGACAGGACTCCAAGCGCATACTTTTTCATGTTTACATAAATGTCGGGCATAGCATTCCATGTTTCGAACACAAGTTTGTCCGGTTTTGGAAGGTTTTCAATATCACTCCATTTGTGATTCTGAGCAAGAACGGCCTTCTGACGGGCAACATCTTCAAGGTCTGCTGTCAAGCGTCTAAACTTGGACACCCATATGTCTTTGTCGGCTATGTCGGCCAGTTCCATCTCAAGATCAGGTTGACTCACACCTGCCAATGCAGTCGTATTCAGTAGGGAAGGATCGATGCTTAAGGGAGTGACCGGGAAGGATAATGTGTTTTTTTCCTCTCTGAACTCACAGAAGCGTTTCCCAAACGATGTTTGCATTGCGATGATTGCAGAATGTAAATACTCCGAAATTATCATGTCGTGACCTTGTTTGAACTCTTGTCAAATTGGGGAAGTGAGACAATGTGCCTTTCTGTAAATCTCTGGCAAGCACTGTCAACTTGCGCTCGAATGCCAAAACATCCTCCAACATGTGCAGGGCTGTACGTCCTTACCCCTGAAGAGCTGTGTTCAGCGTGTTCAGGTGTGCTGTCATGTCTACCATGAAGTGTAGCTTTTCCAGCCACTCTGGCTGTTCCAGCTCAGGAAAGGTGAGCCCTTTGCTGCCCAGGAAAGTTTTCACTTCTTCCAGACACGCGACAAAGCGTTTCAGCACCTCCCCTTTGGACAGCCACCGGACTTTGTTGTGCAGCAGGAGATCAGAATATGCGCTTTCCAGCTAGTCCAGTAACAAACGGAATTGACGGTGATTTAAACTTTTTGCCATTATTTTATTGACAATCTGAATGACAACATCCATTACTTCTGTGCATTCCGGAGGAAATGTTTGAGCGCACAGTGCCTCTTGGTGCAAGATGCAGTGAAAAGTCAGCAGCTTTCTGTCCAGCGACTTCTGCAGTAAAGCCACAAATCCCTTGTGCGTTCCCGTCATATTCGGCGCCCCATCAGTAGCTACTGACACCAGATGGGTGGTCTTTATTCCTTTGGCTCTTAAACTATTCAAGACAGCCTCACAGATGTCCTCCCCCCGTGTTTGGTCTTTTAGAGGTATCAACTCAATCAGTTCTTCCTGTGGCCCGGCAGAGTTTACATACCGGCAGAACAACGCTATTTGTTCAATATCACCTTTGTCTTTAGACTCGTCACAGGCAATCGAGTAGGCCACAGCTGAATTGATGTCTTTAATTTGCTGTCTTGTGATGTCTTCTGCCATTTTTATGGTTCTGTCTTTGACAGTCTTTGCAGAGAGGGGCATATCCCTGATTTTCTGCACAATTTCACTCTTGTTTTTAAAGTCCGTGAATAGATGTTCTGAAATCTTAATGAAAGATTCTTTTATATATTCACCATCTGTAAACTGCTTCCCGTGCCTGACTATTTCCTGAGCGGCAATATAACTGGCGTATGTCATTGATTTTCCAGACTTCATCCATTTCTGGAAATGATTTTTGCTCAGATCAACCTTCCGCATCAGTTCCGAAACGGCTTTTTTTCTCTCATCTCCATCCGGATATTTTTGAGCAAAGGCTGCGTGTTTATTCTGGAAATGCCTTGCGACATTTGACTTTTTGTTGTTTGCTAGTTTCTCATTGCATATTAAGCATACCGGTAAACCAGTCTCGTCAACAGTGAAAGCAAATGAATCTGTCCACGTATCATTAAACGTTCTGTTTTCTTCAGTCACTTTTCTTTTTTTAGAATTCTCCATAGTTGGCTTACCTTGGATCGAAAAATTAAAGAAATCGCGCACTGGCGGGTGTCAGGTATTGGCAGTGGTGACGTATATTAATAGCGATAAAAACACGTTGTAGCGGTGTGCTCACGCAGTCAGTAAACTGCAGTCGAATAACTTTATTCGAACTAAACAGCCTTGCTTTTAAGCCTCCCTCAACCCAGCCCCCATGGACGCAGATGCTGCAAAAGACGCGTACTCACAAACCCCCGTAGGCTATCTCCCTTAGCCGGAATGCTGGCTAATTGTGAGGAAATGTGTCGCCACACTTAGATTGTACAAGATCACCATAATCTTCAAATTTAGAATTACATTTTAAAAGCTAACAAACTAACATAAAATACATTTTAATTAAATACTGACCAATTATTTCCCAAAGCCACAGGGAGCCGCAGCACAGAGGTGAAAGAGCCACAAATGGCTCGGGAGCCGCAGGTTGCCGACCCCCGCTCTAGGCAGTGCAAAAAATGCCATGATGTTATAGAGCAGTGATCCCTCAACGAATGAAAGAGGGCAGAATAATAAACGGTAACTGATTGGTGCCTTAGTGACAATTAGATTGAAGATACTTCAACAAAATGAGTGAAAAAAGCATGAAAAAGAAACAGATAACATTAGCCAGTGTTTCAGAGAAGCAAGGTGAGAGTAACAATGACTGGACCACACTTGAAAGGAGCTAGAAGCGTTTAAGAAGAAATGCTTCAAGAGGTTGTATGTTATTGAAAATTTTAAAAGGGTGTCAGAACAATGCTGGGTACAACATCTTCCTAAATTAAGGGAAATAATTTTGGTCAATAGTTAGTTTAGTGTAGATTTAGGTCACTCAGTGGCCACTTCATTAAGTACAATTGTATAGCTGTTTATTAATGCAAATATCTAATCAACCAATCATGTTGCAGCAACTCAATGTATAAATATATGCAGACATGGTCAAGAGGTTCAGTTGTTGTTCAGGCCAAACATCAAAATGGGGAAGAAATTTGAAGATCTAAGTGACTTTGACAATGGAATGATTGTTGGTGCCAGACGAGATGGTTTGAAACTGCTGATCTTCTGGGATTTTCATGTACTACAGTCTCTAGAGTTTACAGAGAATGTTGTGAAAATGAAATATCATCCATTGAGCGGCAGTTCTGTAGGCAAAAATGCCTTGCTCCTGAGAGATCAGAGGAGAATGGTCAGAGTGATTCAAGCTGACAAGAAGGTGGCATTAACTCAAAATCACACATTACAACAGTGCTGTGTAAAAGAGCACCTCTAAATGCATAACACATCGAACCTTGAAGTGGATGGGCTACAGCAGCAGAAGACCACAAACATACAGAAACATAGGCAAAGATTATATCATTCAATCTATCAGCACCATCATCTCCACTGAACACAGACACGATGGCTGAAATATTTTTCCTTTGTTTTGGATAGTAGTTGCCATCTGCTTATAGGGTCTGTACTTGTTATGAAGATGTCATGATCAATCGGTGTTTCTTTTGAGAGATCAATGAAAATTATGAAGGTTTGTTGGAGTGATTGTGGAGAAATTATTTCATGAGTAGGTGAGGTCAGAACGTGTGGGCTAAATAAAGGACATAGAACTTGCTGACATATGAACTGACAGCAGCAGATAGAACTGATTAATTTATGAGATGAAATGATGTCTGGATGAGGGAGACCTATGCAGAGATCTCATATTGACAATATGTGCTCTGTGTAACTAATATTCCATTTGGAGCACAATTAGATTTACTAACATATCACTATTTATCAAGTATCAGATTTTTGACCAATTTCTTAATATACTTAAGAAAGCTCTTTCTAACCTCAAACTGTTCTCTTACTAATACAAAGTCCAAGTCAGAGTTGAGTTTATTGTCATATGGGCAAGTACATGTATGCACTGCACAGGTGTATGGAAAAATTTAGTTGCAGCAGCACCATAAAAGCAACACTCACAAGAAAAATAAATATAGACTATAATATGCCAGAAACATATTTTATCCCAACAACAGATCAGTACCTACCTGTACAATATCCGAGTGTCACAAAATAACGTGGATGCATACAATTACTGTCCTCCAGTACTATATATCTCAAAACCCCATCTGGTATTGGTAAACGGAGAATTTATAATTATAATACTCAACGTTTCTCACAATTTGAAAGATGAGCCATGTATGTAAAGGAATATACTATGTAATACCGAGTTTTTTTTCTAATTAAATGTAGTGGTGACTATCAGACCCGCTGTGCTTTATAGAAAACATGGTTCCTTAACAGTATCTCCACTATCAGAATTAATCAAGAACCAAAATTTCTACTGAATTTCACAACATGGTTTAAAAAGCCATTTACAAATGAAAACAAAATATCAGTTCTTGCTATCCATGTTGAGCATTTTGATGTCTGCTGCTGGTTAATTTTTAAAGTCTGAGTATTTTCAATTATTGAGCAAAACCCATTACCTGCCCATGGGTTCCTGTCATAATGCTGATCATCATAACACACATGTTTTATAGTGCAATATTTTCAGCAGTATCAGTAAATCTTAGGTAACTGAGGAGTTTGATTATTTTTAACATACACAAAATGCTGGAGGAACGCAGCAGGTCAGGCAGTTTCAATGGAGGGGAATAAACAGTTGACGATTCAGGCCAAGACCCTTCATCAAGACTGGAAAAGGAAGGGGAAGAAGCCAGAATAAGAAGGTAAGAGGCAATGGGAAGGAGTACAAGTTGGCAGGTGTTAACTGAAACCAGGTGAGGGCAAAGGTAAGTGTTTGGGGAAGGGGAAATGAAGTGAGAAGCTGGGAGTTGATAGGTGGAAATGGTAAAGAGCTGAAAAAAGAAGGAAACTGATAGGAGAGAGAGGATGATGGACCATGGGAGAAAGTGGAGGAGGAAGGGCATCAGAGGGAGGTGATAGGCAGGTGAGGAGAATCGAAGGAGTAAAAGAGGAGCAAGACGGGGAATGAAGGGGGGGGGGGGGGGAGGAGAGAAGAAATTACCAGAAGTTGGAGAAATTGCTGTTTGTACCATCTAGTTGGAGACTACCTAGACAAAATATGAGGTGTTGCTCCTCCAATCGGAGATTGGCCTCATCGTGGCAGTAGAGGAGGCCAAGGAGTGACAGGTCACAATGGGAATGGGCAGTGGAATTAAACTGGTATGCCACCAGGAAATCCTCTCTGTTGCAGAAGGACTGAAGGTGCTCGACAAAGCAGTCCCCCAGCCTACGTTGGATCTCACTGATGTAGAGGAAGTTGCACTGGGAACCCCAAATACAGTAGATGACCCTGACAGACTTACAGGTGGAGAGCTGCCTCACCTGGAAGGACTGTTCTAACTGATTATTTTTAACTGTCCCATAGATCTATCCAAATGACTTACATTGGGATAGTATTCCATCACCAGCATGTACTCGGTTCTGTTGTCACTGGATATCCTTTCCTCAGCCACAATGAAGCGGGCTATGTTTTCATGCTCCATCAGTGGGAGCCTGTATATGTCTCTCTCATTGATATAATTCTGACGGTTTGAAGCACTGAAGATTTTCACAGCTACTGGACGTTCATCCAAAGATCCTTTATATACTGCACCATATCTACCTCGGCCAATTACCTGAAAATGAAATAAATGATGTATTTATTTCTAAATCCAAAATTAAAGTACATACATGTCATTACATACTATGCCAAGATTCATTTTCTTGCAGGCACTTACAGAAGAACAGAAAAATACAATAGAATCAGTGAAAAACTACATGCAAAGACTGACAACCAATGTGCAAAAGACAAGCTGTACAAAGACAAAATAAAGCAAATAAATAAATAAAACTGAGAACGTGAGTTGCAGATTCCTTGAAAGTGAGCCTATAGGTTGTGGAATTAGTTCAGTGCGAGGTGAGTGAAGTTGTCCGCACTAGTTCAGGAGCCTGATAGTTGAAGGGTAATAACTATTCCTGAATCTGATGGTGTGGGAACTAAGGCTTCTGTACCTCCTTCCCGATGACAGCAGTGAGAAGAGAGCATGGCCTGGATGGTGGGGCCCTTGAGTAAGGATGTCACTTTCTTGTGGCAGCGTTCTTATAGATGTGCTCAAAGGCAGGGAAGGCTTTTCTTGTGATGGACTGGGCTATATCCACCACTTTATGTAGGGACTTCTGTTCTTGTTAATCGATATCCCCGTCTTTCCAATTTCAACCCATTTTCTTCCCAACTCCCCAACCCTGTCATGAGGCTGTTACTTCTCCAGTTCAGTAAATAGCAATCAGGTCACTGTTAACTTACTCAAAAGGCTAAAGTTACCAATTCATAGTGAACCACGCCAGACATTGATCTCAGACAATTTTCCATTCCCTTCCTAAACTTCATAAACGTAGCCTGACAGACAGAATTTCTTTTTGCTCCCTACCATTGAAACACTGCTCTTGTGTGTTTTCACTGATTCTATAACAACAACTTGTATGGTGCAACATGGTAAAATTTCCAAAGTTATCAAACAAAATTTGAGATAGTTAATGTTTGATCAAAAAGGTCCAGCAGGGCAGTTGAGAGAATAATTTTAGGGAAGGAATTCCTGAACCATCTGCATGTTCACCAAAGTGGAAAAACATAAAGTCAAGAATGTGGAAAAGGCTGCGATAGCAGTTATCTTGAAAGATTGTAGATCCAGAAAATGTTAAAGGGTTAGGAAGTGCAAGACCATGGCAGGATCTGGAAACTGAGAACTTTGCTATCAAATCACTGCTTATCTAGAAGCAATATGCGCCAGTAACAAATGAGGTGATCAGTGAACTGAATTTCAAGTAAAGTATATTTTGTACAGTAAATGGATAATAGGACTCTAACCTATTTTGATTGAACACCTCTTCTGTTGAGGCATTATGTAAACACATGATGCCTCTTCTTTTAAATAAATCCTCCACACTTTAACAATATTATACCTCATCTCTTCAGTTTAATTGCTCACTGACTAAAGTTAAACCCAGTGATATGTTAATAATCTTAGAGAAGCCTATCATGCTCGAGCTTTGATTCTCATCAATAGATCCAATTGTATGCCTATACGTCTTCCGATATTCCTCTTGCTCTTTCCTGAAGTTACTGGATTACTTAGTAATTATAGCTCCATTATCAATGTACACCCTCTGGCTCCCAATCTTAGGGAGAAACTATTTTGAATAGCAGATATCGATAAGTATACAGCATAAGCAGAACGCAGTCAAGATAGAACATGATCTGGAGAAAAAACAAAGGGGAAATGAGGACATTATTCACACCAAGTTACAGTGATCTGAAAAACACCATCTTAAAGAGTGCTGGAGGGATATACAATTGTAAATTTCAAAAGAGAAATGGATATTTGCTTTCAAAGGAAAATGCTTATATAGTTGTGCAAATGGTTGGAGATAACTGAATACATCTTGCAAAGTAAGTAGATGTGATTTTCAATAAGGTAAAACATACCAAATGCTCTTTATTATAAGCAAACATAAACAAGGAGTTTACTCAATTAACACCAACAATACAAAAAGAAACCTGACCTAAATAAGTCAGTTCTACAGGACCCCAAGAAATACCAATTTCTGTCCTGTCAAGAGTACTCAACAGAAACTTGAGAGGGATCATTGACATCTTCCTGCTTATAGGGAAGCATTCTAACACTAGGCTGAACAGTTTACCAATATACTGGTCCAGGATATAGACTGGATCTGGATAGAAGGGGCTATGCCAAAGAGAAGCTTTCTGCATTACTAATTCTTTCTACAAAATTTTGAGCAGCTTGGCTGATGACTGTACAAACTGATGGCTTTTCTCACACAACTGACACTTAGCTGAAAGTACAGGGAGGGTATCTAAGTTGGAAACATTACCAAATTCAATTTTTGATTCCCCAGTTTTCCAACAGATTTTAGGTATTCTTCACATCCCAAGTTTGTGTAACACTATAGCCAGCTAATGCCTACTTGAACTGAAATCAATCTAGAATTAAGTTTGGTGTATGATATATTTCTACACTGGGTAGCTGTTTCTCAAATGCATTTATAAAGTACAGTTGGATTTACCTACCTCAAGCAGCTTAAGGCTGTCCAAATCCAGGGAAGGCTCAGAAGGTGCTGCCTCCATCATGTTCATACTGTGAAGTCCATGCTTCCTGTCTCCTAATTAAATAAAAATCAGAACAAAATTATAAACATGGTAAATATATCAAGTCAGTACTTTCTGGTTTCATGTGATTTGTGAAATAAATTATACAAATTTGGATTAACATGTTCACCATATCTAATGTATGAAGAACCTTTAAGTGAAGCGGTGTATTCAGAATTTAGCAAGGAACTCTCTGAAGCTATGGGCTATCAGTTGATTAGAGGATCGAAAGTATGAACAAGCACTTAAAAATGTGTTCTTTGATAACAACGTGAAAAACTAATACACATCCACAAATGATGGGATTGTGGAATAAACAAGAAAAAAGATACTGTATGGTTAACAGCCTTAATAATTTATTTGTTATTCATCTAAATCCATCCATTCCTGAAGTATAAACAAGCATTATTTATTTTTTAAACTTACTATGTGTGAACATCATTGAGTAGTGCATGCTCTTGAGTGAAAAGTTCTCCATTTCGATTATCTGGTATCATTACTGAATTCAGCTTCACTTTAACAGACTTAGGGTTCCTCTATACTATGTCCCTTGAATCAGTTAAACAAAGGTTAGACACAGAATAATGTTCTTAGGTTAGATACAAAATGAAGTTCTGTCTACACTAACCCATCAAATACTCCTGTGAAAGATACAATATCAGGTTGGTACTGAATAAATAAATATGCACTACAGGGCTGACCCCATCAAACATCAGGAGTTCAGTCCTGATGAAGGGTCTCAGCCTGAAACATCGACTGTTTATTTCTCTCCGTAGATACTGTCTGACCTGCTAAGTTCTTCCAGCATTCTGTGTGTGTTTCCCATCAAACATGCATATTAGTTTTAGCCTACATCATTCCACCATTAAACAAGTTAACAAGCTTTCCCCTACAAATATCTATCAGGCATAGAACATCATGCTCCACTGCACATAGATATTTTACCATTTCATGCAAAAGTAAGCTCGTGAGTTTTTGATTTTCTGCCAATTATTCAAAAGTAGAACGGAAGTTTCTGCTATTCCAAACTCACCAAGATATGCACGCATATTGTCCAAAATCCACATGCAATGTGCAGATCTACCAGAATTGTTAGTCTAGATTCAATTTGAATGATGTCCAAGATGGAAAGACAGGATCAAACCAAAGCTACTAACAAGGTAACAATTAGTGCTACTGGAAATCTCACTCACTGAATTACTCATGCTATCTGGAAACTTCCAATATCAAAATTCAAAAGTTAAAAGTTCAAAGTGTGAACTTTTGAACCTTGACACTGAATTTTTTCTAATAGCATGAGTTATCCAGTGAGCAAGATTCCCAATGGTACTAATTGATGAGGCACACTGCATCAGCTAATCTTCAGTGAAACTAATTTCAAGTCAACCTCATAGAGCCAGCTGTAGTAATTACACAAGAAATTAAAGGTAAATGGTAAAAATATTAGTCAGTCTTCTCTCATATGGAACCTTCCATGTACTTCTGGCATTGCATTTTTTCTTTTAGTTGGTAGTGTCTGTGGAAGTCTGCCAATTATTCTATCAGATGCTCTCATTGGCCTAGTTGACACAAGTTGTCTAATTGGTTTCCATCTGACAGGGGAGGTAGCACTGAAGATTCAACCAAAATGCTATCTCACCCCATTGGACTTTTGTTGAGAATGAGGTTATATAGTAACTAAAGGGCTATCAAGCCATGGATGGCATCTTAGGAAGGCTGTACATATCTTCACCAGGTTTCTAAACTAAATTATCCAGAAGGATTAACTGAATATTCATGAGGACTCAATGCCCTGATTGACAGTTTTTCCAATAGCATAGGACTATTGAGACCAACTATCACAGCCTTTTACCCAGCCAGGGTGAGAATTAACCTTGGTTCCTTGTGATTTTTGCTTAGACTCAGCAGGCCAAAGGACTAATTTTCATGATAAATGACTCTGACTATAGCTCAGGTGAATGGTGGCTTTATCACTGAGGCAACTAAATGCCTAGAGAGGTTCTTTTCAAAATCCATTGTATTTATGAATATCTGTAATGGGGTAGTAGCACTTAGAGAAAGGAAATTAAAAGGCAATTAATCTGTTTCCAGTTTATCTTGGCATGGGGTAGGGAAACAATTGCAAAACTTAACTTTGTGAGGAAGATTTGAATAGTGATTCATTAGCAAGGGCAAATAAAAATAAGGTAGGGACAAGCGGTGTGGCCATTGAGTTGAACGGATCAGTGTAAGAGTGAGGAGGCTTTGGCTCATCAGGCTTCGGCAAGAACAGGCTCGGGTGAGGTACATATCTGGTAAGTTTCTTTTTCTTCATTTTTCATCCTTTAGTACATTGTTAGACCAGTGAGAATGGCTCCAGAGGCTGGGTTGCATTCTTTGTGTGAGATGTGGGGATTCTGGGAGACCTGCAGCCTCCCGGATAACCACATCTGCACCATGGTGCACTGAGCTGCAGCTCTTCAGAGAATATGCTAAGGAACTGGAGCTGCAGTCGATAACATTTGGCTCATACTGGAAACTGAGCAGATGATAGATAGGATTACAGGGAGGTAATCGCCCTTAAGTTGCAGGGGGCAGGGACCTGGGTGACTGTCGGGAAAGGGAAAGGAATTGGACAGCCAGTGCAGATAACCCTATGGCTGTTCCTTCCCCTCAATAATAAGCATACCACTTTGGATATTGTTATGGGGAAGGGGAGTGGGGAATGACCTACCAGAAGGAATCTGCAGCGACCAGGTCTCTGGCACTGAGTCTGGCTCTGGGGCTCACAAGGGAAGGGGGTAGAAGAGGAATGTAGTAGTGATAGGAGATTCCACAGTTAGAGGAGAAGACTCAAGATTCTGTGGATGCAGTAGAGACACCTGAATAGTATGTTGCCTCCCAGATGCCAGGGTCAGGGACGTCTTGATCGGGTACACAGCATTCTAAAGCAGGAGGGTGAGCAGCCAAAGTCTTGGTACATATTGCCACCAATGACATAGGTAGAAAAAGGGAGGAGGTCCTGAAGGGAGAATTTAGGCAGTTAGGTAGAAAGCTAAAAAGCATGGCCTCCAGGATAGTAACCTCTGGATTGCCCCTTGTGCCGCAAGCTGATGAGGGTAAGAATAGGATGATTTTGCAGATGAATGCGTGACTGAAGAACTGGTATAGAGGTAAGGGCTTCAGATTTCTGGATCATTAGGATCTCTTCTGGGGAAGCTATGTTCTGTACAAAAGGGGCCTGTACACCTGAATTCAAGGGGGACCAATATCCTTGTGGGCAAGTTTGCTATAACTGTTGGGGAGGGCTTAAAATAACTTGACAGAGGGATGGGAAACTGAGGGATAGGATTGAGGATCAGGCAGTTGGTATACAAGCAGAGGCAGTATGTAGAGAGACCATCAAAAACATGCAGATTTGCAAAATTGCAGTCAGTGGGATTAGTTGCAGTGTAATAAGGGAACAAACACAAAACGAGTGACAAATACAGGATTGATTATGTTATATTTCAATACACAGTATACAGAATAAGTTAGATAATCTTGTAGCACAGTTAGAGATTGGCAAGTATGACGTTGTGGGCATCACTGATTCATGGCTGACAGAAGAATTAGGATCTTAAGATTATAGTTAGAAGGATACAGATTATATAAGGTAAGCACAGGAGGTAGCATGGCTTTGTTGGTAAAGAAAAATATGAAATCAAATCTTTAATAGGTGACATCGGATTGGAAGATGTAGAATTTCTGTATATAGCGTTAAGGAACTGCAAGGATAAAATGACCCTGATGGAATTTAAATACAGTTGCCAGGATATGGACTACAAATTACAACTGAAAATAGCAAATGTATGTCAAAGGGGCAACATTACGATAGTCATGGGGGATTTCAAAATGCAGGTAGATTGGGAAAATCAGGTTGCTGTTGATTTTGGATCTCAAGAGAGAATCTGTATAATAGCTACAAGATGGCCTTTTAAGGTAAAGGAACCTTTAGGGGAGAGAGTGATCATATGATAGAATTCAGTCTGCAATTTGAGAGGGAGAAGCTAAAGTCAAATGTATCAGCATTACAATCGAGTACAGAGGCTTGGGAGAGGAACTGGCCAAACTTGGTTGGAAGGGGACATTAGCAGTGATGACAGCAGAGCAGCAATGACTGGAGTTTCTGGTAGTAACTTGAAAGGCACAGGAAAGCTGCATTCCAAAGAAATAATATTCTAAAGGCAAGATGACACAACTGTGGCTGACAAGTGAAGCCAATGCCAACATAAAAGGAAAACAGAGGGCACATAATAGAGCAAAAAATAGGGGCCAGTTAGAGAATTGAAAAGCTTTTAAAAACCAATTGAAGGCAACTCAGAAGATATAAACAGGGTTAAGATAAAATATGAAGGTAAGCTGGCAAATAATATTAAAGAGGATACCAAAAGATTTTTCAGATCTATGAAGAGCAAAAGAGGCGAGATATAGGACGGCTGGGAAATGATGCTGGAAAGGTAGTAATGAGGGACAAGGAAATAGTGGATGAACTGAATAAGTATTTTGCATCAGTTTTCATTGTGGAAGATACTAACAGTGTGCTGGAAGTTTGAGAGTGTCAGGGGCAGAAGTGAATGCAGTTGCTATTATGAGGGAGATAGTGCATGGGAAGCTGAAAAGTCTAAAGATAGACACATCAACTGGACCAAATAGACTACATCCCACAAGTTGTGAAAAAGGAGCTGAAGAGATTGTGGAGGCAAGAGTTATGATCTTTCAAGAATCACCAGTTCTGGCATGGCTCTGGAGGATTGGAAAATTGCAAACATCATTCCACTCTTCAAGGGAGGCAAAAGAAAGCAAGTTATAGGACAGTTAGCATGATCTCAGTGGTTGGGAAGATGCTGGACTCAATCGTTAAGGATGATGTTTCAGGGTACTTGGACTTAAGGAAAAACCCTGCCTGACAAACCTGTAGTAAGTCTTTGAGAAAATAATAAGCAGGATAGACAAAGAAGAATTGGTGGATGTGTGCACTTGGATTTTCAGAAGGCCTTTGACAATGTGCCACACATAAGGCTGCTTAACAAGATAGAACCCATGGTACTGACATGGATAGAGCATTGGCTAATTGGCAGGAGACAAAGATTAGGAATAAAGGGAGCCTTTTCTGATTGGCTCCCAGTGACTAGTGGAGTTCCAAGGGGGTCGGCCTGTTTTTTTTTACTGTTTCTTTTTACTTTGTATGAAAATGACTTGGATGGAAATTGATGGCTTTGTGGCCAAATTTGCGGATGATATGAAGTCAGGTGGAGGGGCAGGAAATGTTGAGGAAGCAGGGAGTCTGCAGAAGGACTTTTGTAGACAGACCAGGAGAATGGATAAAGAAGCAGCAGATAGAATACAGTCTCAGTAGGTGTGTGGTCATGCATTTTGGTGGAAGAAATTAAAGAGTAGACTATTTTCCAAACAAGGAAATAATCTAAAAAATCCGAGGTACAAAGAGACTTGGAGTCCTCATGCAGGATTCCCTAAAGGTTAACTTGAAGGTTAAGTTGGTAGTGAAGAAGACAAATACAATGTTAGCGTTCATTTCAAGAGAACTAGAATATAAAAACAAGGACGTAATGCTGAGGCTCTATAAGGTCTCACCTGGAGTACTGTGAGCAGTTTTGGACCCCTTATCTAAGAAGGGATATGATGACATTGGAGAGGATTTAAAGGAGGTCCATGAAAATGATTTTGGGAATGAAAAGCTCATCATATGAGGGTTTGATGGCTTTGGGCCTATACTCACTAGAATTCAGAAGAATAAGGGGGAATTTAATTGAAACCTATTGAATGTTAAAGGTCCTAGATAGAGTAGATGTGAAGTGGATGTTTCCTATAGTGAAGAGTCTAGGAGTAGAGAGCACAATCTCAGAATTGAGGGATGCCCATTTAAAACAGATGAGGAGGAATTTCTTTAGCCAGAGAGTGGTGAATCTGTGGAATTCATTGCCACAGGTGGCGATGGAGGTCAGGTCATGGGGTGTATTTAAGATGAAGGTTGATAGATTCTTGCTAAGTCAGGATGTGAAAGATTATGGGGAAAGACAAGAGAATGGAGTTGAGAGGGAAATTGTTCAGCCATTGTCAAATGGCAGAACAGACTCAAAGGGCCAAATGGCCTAATTCTACTCCTATGTCTTATGGTCTAAGATTTTGATATATAGGAAGCCCTGATACGACAACTGTATATCTGTATGGACATTTATCTCCAAACCACACTAAGGTATTACAACTTGTCAACTTAATGGCCCAAAATATTAATACTAACTTTCAATTTTAGAACACTGAGACTATTAATGAGTTTAATAAAACAAATCAATATGTAAATAACAAGTATTTTATGAGTAACACTGCACCTAATGCCAGCTACAATGTTAGGAATTGTTATGTATTGGACATGGTTCAGGAGTTGTGGGGATAGTGGTCAATAAATACAAACTGTCTTCAACCTAGGACAAATATAATTGCATGAACAAGCACCACTGACAGCACAGAGAGCCATCTTTTGCTGAAGTGGTAAAAGGTAGCTGTTTTGGCAGTTTGGATTCCCAACAAAAGTGCTTGAATATTAAGAGGTGTTCTTGTCAGTTGAGATGTCCTGCCATTGTAAGTATCCAATTCTATAAAACCACTTGTCTACATCAGGACATTAAAGTAAACTATGTGATTGCAACTACAGGAACTGTATATACAGGTGGCCCCCATTTTCTGAACATTCGCTTTATGACAGCTCGTTGTTACAAAAGACCAACATTAGTTATCTGATTTCGCTGGCCGAAGAGTGTTTTCACTTTTACAAAAAAGGCAGCGCGTGCCTCAAGCAGCCAAGCTCCTCCCCCGGAACTGCATTCTAGCCACCATAGCTTAAACACATGTCTGTGAGCATCTGTGCTTTATCTCGATTTATTTTGTGCATCCTTTAGCAAGATGAGTTCTAAGGTATCGGAAAAGCCTAACAGAGCTCGTAAGGGCATTATGCTTAGCGTAAAACTGGACGTAATTAAGCATTTTGATCGTTGTCAATGAAGTAAGGACATTGTCTGCGCATTGAACTTGCCTGCGTCCACCATTCGCACTATTTACACACAGAGAGAAAGAATTTTGAAAGCTGCTGATGTTACTATTGGTTCTGCTCGTAGCAAAGTGGTCTCTTTTAGTCGGCATCCAATAATAAATAAAATGGAAAGTCTATTGCTTGAGAGGATTGATAGGTGTACAAAGTGTGATGTTCCGTGAAGTTATCTTGTACTTAAGGAGAAGTCAGTCAGTCTTTTTAATAAGCTGAAACAGAAAGCACTAGGCGATGGTGATGAAAAAGTTGCGAAAGTGGAATTTAAAGGTAGTCATGGGTGGTTTGATAGGTTTCTGAGGCGAGGACAACTTCATAGTTTAACGTTTACTGGAGAGAGTGCTTCGGCTGATACTGAAGCTGCCAAAAAGTTCCAAGCAGAACTGAAGAAAATAATTACAGAAGGTGGTTATTCATATAAGTGTTTAACTGTGACGAAACTGCAATTTATTGGGAAAAAAATTTCCCATATGAATTAAAGACATTTTTGCGAAAATGTAATTTAAAGGTAGCCATGGGTGGTTTGATCGGTTTTCGGGCAACGGTAGCTTCATAGCTTGAAGGTTACTGGAGAGGGTGCTTCTGCTGAGAGCGCTTGCGTGAGATTTACGCTACGCTTGACAGTGCTGCAATGATTGGAGAAAAGTATTTCTACTTTATATAGGCTGTGTATTTGTCATATCATTCCTGCTTTTACTATACGTTAGTGTTATTTTAGGTTTTGTGTGTTATTTGGTATGATTTGGTGGGTTATTTTTTGGGTCTGGGAACACTCACAAATTTTTCCCATATGAATTATTGGTAATTGCTTCTTCCCTTTACGACATTCCGGCTTGCTAACAGTTTCATAGGAACATTCTACCTTTGGATAGCAGGGGAAACCTGTAATCATCTGCTATATCTTTGTGCTTAAAACATCAATACTTCAAGATTCTTCCAACAAATTCTACCGAGTTTCCACAACAAGATTCTACCAAGAGATACTTCCACCAACTCTCTTCCTAATGTTTGCTTATTCTGAATAAAGAACTTTTACATCTGTGGACCCTGCCTCCATGTGGCTCATTCAGTCAAAACATTTGGGACTTCATTTGGGATATACTGATCCCAACAACTACAGCAGTCTAATGCAGGAGTATATTTAAATGTAGTACTCAATAGATCATTTGAGGCGAATAAATGTTTGTTTTTCCCAAAAGATCAATAAGTACAGAGCAAAGAGCTGTCAAGCTACACGTAAAATTTAATTGTGTGAGTGACAGTGTCACTGATGAAAAGCATTTGGGAGACCATTGGGATAGATGGGTATGGATTTGCTGTCTGCACCTTCTGACAGGAGGGAACAAGGTACTTCCAAGTGCCTTCTTTCCCCACCTCAAACCACAACAATCATGAGCTAGGGTGCTCATATACCGAGTCAGTGTGAGTCCAGCTGGCAGCTGTTTCTCCCATGCCTGTCCACTTTTTGATTTTAGGTCTTTTTTTGCTCCTCTCCCACACATTGTTTTTGTTGATTTCCAATTTGCAAACCATATCACAACCTGGCGACTTTATACCTCAGTAGGCCCTCTGAGGGGTACCGGTATTCTTGTCTGGGAGCCTATTTATCTGTACACTTGTTTTAGTGAGTGGGAGAGGGAGAAGGAGGAGGATAAACTTTGAATCAAATATCAGAAGGGGCAAGAATGAAAGAACACTTAATATTCTGTACAGAAGGGAGTACAGCAGGTATCATGAGCTTAGTGTCACAAAGGGGAAACTCATGGAATAGATACTTTTATTTTTCTCCTTCCCGTGTCCTTGTGTTTGATATTAGAAATCATTTGGAACTATTTGGAGAGGCTATACTCAGCAAAGCCTGTTAGAGTGGCTCTTAGAGGTCAAGCAATGGTCACCCTCATTTCAACTATTCATAAACCTTGGATGGTTGGAATGAGTCTTTAGGAAAGACCCATCCAATTTTCCCTCACAGAGTTGTGGTAAAACAGAGTTTTGGTATAAGCTAAAAGAGATCAAATTCACAGTATACACTTGAAGAAAATGATCGATACACAAGCAGCATAGTATTGCCGAAGATTACAGAATGGTACATAGATTTCTAGCTGGAATGGAAAAAAAAGAGATATTGAAACTTAAAGGGCAATTCAGACTGCAACTGAGGGAAATGCAAGTAAATGGGGTATAATAATGCGAGTTGTTTGGAAGGCTGATGAGCCCACTTTGACAAAATTTATGAGTTGTACAGGGCAGGGTAATCCAATTTCCTGGAAATTATCAAGGAAGGACTGAGCTCAGCTCACCAGGAGTACTTAGACTTGGAGAAGGTAATGGGATCCAATTACCCTACCGCAGCACCAGGACAGAGACTAGAGGAGAGGGAAGAGATGTCACAAGGTGGCTGTAGTGTATGCAGCTAAAGAGAAGGGAGAGAGAATTTGCTTTGTGGGTCACTGTCCAGAGCACTTAGTGAGGGACTGTTGCACTAGAGATAGAAGTGCAAAGGAGGTGATAAGTGAGAAGTGAGGCCACCCAGTCCATAGTTGATTAGAGGCAGTAGCCTAACAAGGGAAGAAGGTATGAAAGTCAACAGTAAAATAGACATAGAAACACTGCAGAATCCTCTCTGTCTACATTTAGTCAGCATCCAGGTCAGCCAAAAAGCTGATGGGGGTCCTCATTATTAGCACTGATCACTCATGGATCTATCAAGAGCATTGTAAGGAGGCTAGCAAGCTGAAATGTAATTGGATGTGGGGCATCAGTGTTGATAAATAACTAACTTTTCCAAATCACTGGAGATGTTATCTATACAACTAGAGTAGGAGATAAATCAATGAAGGCAGGCAAAGAAAAGTGAGTCAGATATTTAAAATAGAGGGAGCATATCTTTCAGTAGAACTCTTTTGGAAGAAGACAGCGAGGCTTTGAGAGGAAGTGCGGTGGTGGCCATTTTCAAATTGCTTCTCAGATCTGAGTTCTGAGAGGCGGGAACGCGCAGGCGCGTGAAGGAAGCCTGGGAAGGAGGGAAGATATAAAAAGGAGAGAAAGAGTGAGGTAGTTCTCTTTTGGAAGAAGACAGCGAGGCTTTGAGAGGAAGTGCGGCTGCTGCCATTTTCAAATTGCTTCCCAGATCGGAGTTCTGAGAGGCAGGACTGCGCAGGCGCGTGAAGGAGGCCTGGGAAGGAGGGAAGATATAAAAAGAACGCAGCCTTAAGCAGTGGACAGCTTCGTTTGCGGGCAGCAGAGTGAGCCGGGAGCAGAGTGTAGGGCTTGGGCTCAGGGGGCTTAGGCGGAAGAGGGCACAGTAGGCTTATCTTTTAGTTCTCCTTGTTATTTTCAGTTATTCGGGAAGTATGAGTGTGAGGGCAGCTTGTTGTTCTTGGTGTCAGATGTGGGAGATCCTGGAGTCTCCGAGCCTCCCGGACGTCCACATCTGCGCCAGGTGCGCCGAAATGCAGCTCCTGAGGGACCGAGTTAGGGAACTGGAGCTGCAGCTCGATGACCTTCACCTGATCAGGGAGAGTGAGGAGGTGATAGAGAGGAGTTACAGGCAGGTGGTCACTCCGGGGCCACGGGAGGCAGATAGGTGGGTCACGGTCAGGAAGGGGAAGAGGCAGGTACTAGAGAGTACCCCAGTGGCTGTACCCCTTGACAATAAGTACTCATGTTTGAGTACTGTTGGGGGGGACAGCCTACCTGGAGGAAGTGACAGTGGCCGGGCCTCCGGCACAGAGGACGGCCCTGCAGCTCAGAAGGGTAGGGATAGAAGAAAGAGGCCATAGTAATAGGGGACTCGATAGTCAGGGGTTCAGACAGGCGGTTCTGTGGAGGTGATCGGGAGTCCCAGATGGTAGTTTGCTTCCCTGGTGCCAGGGTTCGGGACGTTTCTGATTGCACCCAAGATATCCTGGGAGGGTGATGAGCCAGAGGTCGTGGTACATGTAGGTACCAATGACATAGGTAGGAAAGGGGAAGAGGTCCTGAAACGAGAGTATAGGGAGTTAGGAAGGCAGTTAAGAAGAAGGACCACAAAGGTAGTAATCTCGGGATTACTGCCTGTGCCACGCAACAGTGAGAGTAGGAATGGAATTAGGTGGAGGATGAATGCATGGCTGAGGGATTGGAGCAGGGGGCAGGGATTCAAGTTTCTGGATCATTGGGACTTCTTCTGGGGCAGGCGTGACCTGTTCAAGAAGGACAGATTACACTTGAATCCTGGGGGGACCAATATCCTAGCGGGGAGGTTTGCTAGGGCTACAGGGCAGACCTTAAACTAGTAAGATGGGGGGGGGGGGGGGGGGGCGGGAATCAATTTGAGGAAACTATGGGAGAGGAGGTTAGTTCACCAGTAGAGCAAGTAAGTAGACAGTGTGTGAGGGTGGAAAGGCAGGGATGCGCTCAGCCCAAAGATGTAGGGGAGAAGAAAGAAAAGGATAATAAATTTGAATGCATTGTTAGGGATGAAAAGAGAGGAGGTGGAGAGTATCTTAAATGTATCTATTTTAATGCTAGGAGCATTGTAAGAAAGGTGGATGAGCTTAAAGCGTGGATTGACACCTGGAATTATGATGTTGTAGCTATTAGTGAAACATGGTTGCAGGAAGGGTGTGATTGGCAACTAAATATTCCTGGATTTAGTTGCTTCAGGTGTGATAGAATAGGAGGGGCCAGAAGAGGAGGTGTTGCATTGCTTGTCCAAGAAAATCTTATGGTGGTGCTTTGGAAGGATAGATTAGAGAGCTCCTCTAGGGAGGCTATTTGGGTGGAATTGAGGAATGGGAAAGGTGTAGTAACACTGATAGCAGTGTATTATAGGCCACTTAATGGGGCGCGTGAGTTGGAAGAGCAAATGTGTAAAATAGCAGATATTTGTAGTAAACACAAGGTGGTGATTGTGGGAGATTTTAATTTTCCACACGTAGATTGGGAAGCTCATTTTGTAAAAGGGCTGGATGGTTTAGAGTTTGTGAAATGTGTGCAGGATAGTTATTTTGCAACAATACATATAAGTACCGACTAGAGATGGGGCAGTGTTGGATCTCCTGTTAGGGAATGCGATAGGTCAGCTGGCAGATGTATGTGTTGGGGAGCACTTCGGGTCCAGTGATTAAAATAGCATTAGCTTCAATATAATTATGGAGAAGGACAGGACTGGACCTAGAGTTGAGATTTTTGATTGGAGAAAGGCTAACTTTGAGGAGATGCGAAGGGATTTAGAGAGAGTGGATTGGGTCAAGTTGTTTTATGGGAAGGATGTAATAGAGAAATGGAGGTCATTTAAGGGTGAAATTATGAGGGTACAGAATCTTTATGTTCCTGTTAGGTTGAAAGGAAAGGTTAAAGGTTTGAAAGCACCATGGTTTTCAAGAGATTATAGAAACTTGGTTCGGAAAAAGAGGGATGTCTACAATAGATATAGGCAGCATGGAGTAAAGGAATTGCTCGAGGAATATAAAGAATGTAAAAGGAATCTTAAGAAAGAGATTAGAAAAGCTAAAAGAAGATACGAGGTTGGTTTGGCAAATAAGGTGAAAGTAAATCCGAAAGGTTTCTACAGTTATATTAAAAGCAATAGGATAGTGAGGGATAAAATTGGTCCCTTAGAAAATCAGGGTGGTCAGCTATGTGTGGAGCCGAGGGAGATGGGAGAGATTTTGAACGATTTCTTCTCTTCGGTATTCACTAAGGAGAAGGATATTGAATTGTGTAAGGTGTGGGAAACAAGTAAGGAAGTTATGGAACCTATGACAATTAAAGAGGTGGAAGTACTGGTGCTTTTAAGAAATTTAAAAGTGGATAAATCTCCGGGTCCTGACAGGATATTCCCCAGGACCTTGAGGGAAGTTTGTGTAGAGATAGCAGGAGCTCTGACGGAGATCTTTCAGATGTCATTAGAAACGGGGATTGTGCCGGAGGATTGGCGTATTGCTCATGTGGTTCCATTGTTTAAAAAGGGTTCTAGAAGTAAGCCGAGCAATTATAGACCTGTCAGTTTGACATCAGTGGTGGGTAAATTAATGGAAGGTATTCTTAGAGATAGTATTTATAATTATCTGGATAGACAGGATCTGATTAGGAGTAGCCAGCACGGATTTGTGCGTGGAAGGTCATGTTTGACAAACCTTATTGAATTTTTTGAAGAAGTTACGAGGAATGTTGACGAGGGTAAGGCAGTGGATGTAGTCTATATGGACTTCAGCAAAGCCTTTGACAAAGTTCCACATGGAAGGTTAGTTAAGAAGGTTCAGTCGTTAGGTATTAATGCTGGAGTAATAAAATGGATTCAACAGTGGCTAGATGGGAGATGCCAGAGAGTAGTGGTGGATAACTGTTTATCGGGATGGAGGCCGGTGACTAGCGGGGTGCTTCAGGGATCTGTTTTGGGCCCAATGTTGTTTGTAATATACATAAATGATCTGGATGATGGGGTGGTAAATTGGATTAGTAAGTTTGCCGATGATACTAAGGTAGGAGGTGTTGTGGATAATGAGGTGGGTTTTCAAAGCTTGCAGGGAGATTTATGCCGGTTAGAAGAATGGGCTGAACGTTGGCAGATGGAGTTTAATGCTGAGAAGTGTGAGGTTCTACATTTTGGCAGGAATAATCCAAATAGAACATACAGGGTAAATGGTAGGGCATTGAGGAATGCAGTGGAACAGAGAGATCTAGGAATAACAGTGCATAGTTCCCTGAAGGTGGAGTCTCATGTAGATAGGGTGGTGAAGAAGGCTTTTGGAATGCTGGCCTTTATAAATCAGAGCATTGAGTACAGAAGTTGGGATGTAATGTTGAAATTGTACAAGGCGTTGGTAAGGCCAAATTTAGAATATTGTGTACAGTTCTGGTCACCGAATTATAGGAAAGATATCAATAAATTAGAGAGAGTGCAGAGACGATTTACTAGGATGTTACCTGGGTTTCAGCATTTAAGTTACAGAGAAAGGTTGAACAAGTTAGGTCTCTATTCATTGGAGCATAGAAGGTTGAGGGGGGATTTGATCGAGGTATTTAAAATTTTGAGAGGGATAGATAGAGTTGACGTGAATAGGCTGTTTCCATTGAGAGTAGGGGAGATTCAAACGAGAGGACATGATTTGAGAGTTAGGGGGCAAAAGTTTAAGGGAAACACGAGGGGGTATTTCTTTACTCAGAGAGTGATAGCTGTGTGGAATGAGCTTCCTGTAGAAGTAGTAGAGGCCAGTTCAGTTGTGACATTTAAGGTAAAATTGGATAGGTATATGGACAGGAAAGGAGTGGAGGGTTATGGGCTGAGTGCGGGTAGGTGGGACTAGGTGAGATTAAGAGTTCGGCACGGACTAGGAGGGCCGAGATGGCCTGTTTCTGTGCTGTGATTGTTATATGGTTATATAACTCTGTGTATGCCCACACAGTGAGCAAATCACCCGGGGAAAAGATATACTTGGGGAGGAAATTACTGGAATAGACTCACAGAAAGAAGGGATTAAATGGAGAATCCAGGGTCAAAAAACATTTACTGCTCACAGAGCAGAAGCATGGCCCACGTGGCTGCAGCAACTCCAAAATAGCAGGCCCTGAAGCCAAGATGACAAGTATGGATTATGTTAGAAATTCCCAGGGATACAAGCCAAATGAAGAAGACTGTGAACAGATCAGAATAGGCCTGTTTAGAATGGAACATTATAAACACACATATATACACACACACATTTTATATATATATTAAAAAATACATTTTTTTAAAAAACACACATTAAGTGGAATCAAGGGTCTGAAGTAAAGGATGTACAGGAAGAATGGGTTTTAATTGTTCTGAAGTGGGACTTGCCCTGTATTGTTCTAACTCTGAGACAAACCCATTCTTCCTGTACATCCTTTACTTCAGACCCTTGTTTCCACTTATTCTATTCTAATCAGGCCTATTCTGATCTGTTCACAGAGTTCTTCATGTTTGGCTTGTATCCCTGGGAATTGCTAACATCATTCATACTTGTCATCTTGGATTCAGGCCCTGCTATTTTGGAGTTGTTGCAGCCACATTTCTGCTCTGTGAACTGTACGCGTTCTTTGACCCTGGCTTGTACAACTAATCTCTTCTTTCTGTAAGAATATTGCAGCAACTTCCTCCCCAAGTATATCTATTCCCAGGATGATCTGCTCATTGTTTGGCATACACAATGAGTTCCACTGAACTACATATTCCCTCCATCTCAAATACCTGAGACTCACTTTTCTCTGTCTGCCCTCACTGTTTTACCTCCTACCCTTGTCTGCAGCATAGCATTTCACAGACATTATCTTTTAAATATCCCTTCATATATTCTCTCTTCTTGACCAGTGATTCATGATCTACATTTGGTGGTTCTGTTGGGTTGCTAGATTACAATGTGTAAAAAGGTGGATTGCCATTTTTGAATTTGGCATGGGGGTACTGTTATAAGGTGCAGGAAAATTTTGATTGGTAGGCATGTCCATGCAACTGATCTAACTGTTCTACAAATTATCAAATAAACAATATATTTTACTTTCCATGATTAATTATTTGACAAAGATAATGAATGCTCACAATTCAGAGAATAGGGCTTAATTTTAATACACAAAGTATTATAGCACCAGTTCTATACCTTCATCATCTATATTTTCTCATGTTCTATGCTATTCTGTCTGTGACATAAAGGAATACTGCATCAACTTAAAACTGAAGTTAAATATCCTGAACTAGTTGCTTTCACATCTGTGACCTCTATTATCATAAGGTCATAAATCTCCATAAATCTCATAAATCTCCAAGTTGCTCCCTATTTCTGAAAGAACTGAACCCAGAGCATCCAGGGCATCTGTTCGGCTAGGAATGGACGCAAAAAAGCAATTTATTTTGCTCAAACAACACTTGTTGAATTGAATTGAGCGAACTTAGCAAAACCACAGTTGGAAGTAGCAACTTCATGGTTTTATGGTGTAAAATATATTCCATTTTATGAAGTGACATTCTGGTCTCGTCACATCTGATTAGCTGATTTGAATCTGCAGCTTTTGTCAGAATATATAGTTGTAACACTAGATGGCAGCCTAGCAATATGAAGATACAACTACTGATACTACAGTAGTCTTGAACCTAGGAAAATACGTATGCAGTGTTAATTATGAGACTTACACTGGAAATGTTGATGATTGCATTTAATGGACTCTATGCAATACTCACTCTCTGAAGTGAGTATTTTTGCCTTGAACATCCTATGGAATTACACTCTACTGGCACATCTGATCACACCTACATTCAAATAATTGCTACACACTGGACCATTGTTACACCACCATCAAGAATACCTACCATGCTGTTCCACGCCCTCATTTCAGGAAGTCTGATCACCTGGCTGTACTTCTATTCCCTGAGTATAGGCAGAGACTGAAGACTGCAACACCAGTACTAAGGACCAAGTAGGTATGGACAAAGAAAACACAGGAGCGCTTTCAGGACTGCTTTGAATCGGTGGACTAAACTACATTCAGGGATTCATCTTCGAACTGGGATGAGTATGCTGCACTTGTTACCAACTTCACTAAAACCTATGTGGATGAGTGTATGCCTACAAAGTCTTACTGTACATTCCCAAACCAAAAGCTGCGGATGAACCAGGAGGTACATCATCTACTGAAGGCTAGATCTGTGGCATTCAAGTCTGGCGAGCCAGGCCTGTACCAGAAAACCAGATATGATTTGCAGAGGGCTATTTCAAGGGTGAAGAGACCATTTCAAACGAGGTTGGAGGTAACATCAGATGTACGGCAACTCTGGTAGAGTCTGCAAGACATTACTTCCTGCAGAGTGAAACCCAATAGCATGAATGACAGCGATGCTTCACTACCAGATGAACTCAACACCTTCTCTGCCCACTTTGAAAGGCAGAATATAACTACAGCTATGAAGATCCTTGCTGCACCTGATGGTCCTGTGATCTTTGTCTCAGAGGTTGATGTTAGGCTGTCTTTGAAGAGGGTGAACCCTCGCAAGGCGGAAAATCCCAATGGCTCTGAAAACCTGTGCCAACCAACTGGTGGGAGTATTCAAGGACATTTTCAACCTCTCACTGCTACAGACGCAAGTTCCCACCTGCTTCAAAAAGGCAACAATTACACCAGTGCCTAAGAATAATGTGGGCTGCTGTAATGACTATCGCCAGTAGTGCTTACATTGACAGTGATTAAATGCTTTGAGAGGTTGGTCATGACTAGACTGAACTCCTGCCTCAGCAAGAACCTGAATCCATTGCAATTTGCCTATCGCCACAATAAACCACCTGGACAACACAACACCTATGTCAGGGCTATAGCTCAGTATTTAATACAATCATTTCCACAATCCTGATTGAGAAGTTACAGAACCTGTGCTTCTGTACCTCTCTCTGTAATTGGATCCTCGACTTCCTATTCGGAAGACCACAATCTGTGCGGACCGGTGATAACATCTCCTCCTCGCTAACCTTCAGCACTGGTGCACCTCAGAGGTGCGTGCTTAGCCCATTGTTCTGCTCTCCCTATACTCTTGACTGTCTGGCTAAGCATAGCTCAAATACCATTTATAAATTTGATGATGAAACAACCATTGTTGGTAGAATCTCAGATGGTGACGAGAGGGTGTGCAGGAGTGAGATATGCCAACCAGTGGGGTGGTGCCACAGCAACAACCTGGCACTCAGTGTCAGTAAGAAGAAAGAGCTGATTGTGGACTTCTGGAAGGGTAAGATGAAGGAACACATACCAATCCTCATAGAGGGATCAGAAATGGAGAGAGTGAGCAGTTTCAAGCTCCTGGGTGTCAAGATCTCTGAGGATCTAATCTGGTCCCAACATATTAATGCAGTTATAAACAAGGCAAGGCAGTGGCCATACTTCATTAGGAGTTTGAAGAGATTCTGTATGTCAACCAATACACTCAAAAACTTCTCTAGATGTACAGTGGAGAGTATTCTGACAAGTTGCATCACAGTCTCGTATGGGGGGTGGGGTGCAGGACTGCTGCGCAGGACTGAAAGAAGCTGCAGAGGGTTGTAAATTTAGTTTGCTCCATCATGGGTACTAGCCTACAAAGAACCCAGGACATCTTCAAGGAATGGTGTCTCAGAAAGGCAGTGTCCATTATTAAAGACTTCCAGCACCCAGTGCCCTTTTCTCACTGTTACCACCAGGTAGGAGATACAGAAGCCTGAAGACACACACTCAGCGATTCAGGAACAGCTTCTTCCCCTCTGCCATCTGATTCCTAAATGGACATTGAACTCTTGAACACTACCTCACTTTTTTAATATATTATTTGTTTTTGCACAATATTTAATTTATTCAATATATGTATACTGTAATTGATGTACTTAATTATTTTTTTCTTCTATATTATGTATTGCATTGAACTGCTGCTGCTTAAGTTAAATTTCACTACACATGCTGGTGATAATAAATCTGGTTCTGATTCTGATTATCCTTAACATGTAGTAACCATGTACAACTACATGAAGTTACATGTTGACAAAATGCCTTACACAAGTAGAGTCATTAGGGAGAAGAGAGGTCTGGACAGAATAGTTACAAAATTTGCAGATGGTGCCAAAACAAAGGTAGAAAGAACATTTAGGATAAACTAATAAGGCAGCAAATGAGCTAAAATGTGGCATATGGAATGAAATGACATGGAATGAGGGATTAAAACAAAAGAAACTATAATTAAACTGAATAGAATTATGTTGAGTGCTCTGTAAAAATAGTGATTCTTTGAGGCTAGAAGTTCGTATTGAAGGGCAGCTGATGAAGCTGTTAATAAAAACTAATGGCAAATTTTGTCACTAAAATATATGTAAAAACCATGTGTAAATGAGTTGCTGCATTCAATATTAAGCTTTAACAAACTCTAATGTGAGTTCAAATGGAAAATTGAATAGATTTACGGAATATGGTTCAAATACAAAAGCTAACTTCAAATTTAGCTTTCTTCATCAAAAGGATATAAATTAAATGGAAGATGTGACCCAAGTCTTGAAAAGGATTGGAACATATTAATAGAAGCAGACTGTTTCCAGTGGTTCAAGGATCTAGAATGAGGGACCACAGATAAAAGATTATATAGACCTGGAACAGGAATCAGGAGAAACATCTTTGCACTGAAAGCTGGATCAATGAGGGATTCATTTCTAGAGTCAGTAGTTGAGGCTGAAACTCACAGAAACTAGGTTGTATTAGTGGCTGGAGGAAATCAGAGTGAATATGGACTATGTGAAGAGTAAACAACCTAGATGGAATTGCTGGGGGTGAATCTTTTGCACCAGTTTTACAACTCCTGTGAATTCTAATAATTAAAATATATTTATTTAATATGTTCAAATAAGCTTTTCTATTGACTCACTGAATACACAAATACCACAACTGCTATTAGGAAGTAGAGACCACAGGAAGTTTCAGTAACTGTTTCCAGTTGTTTTGGCACCCCAGGAAGGGAAGAGTGAAACAAAAGATCTGCATCATTTGCTGTTGATCATTATCTAGCTACTAATACAAGTTGAGTACCCCTTATCTGAAATGCTTGGGAGTGGAAATGTTTCTTTAATTGGATTTTTTCAGATTTTGGATATAATAGATAGCTTGAGATCACCATCATTCCAACTCTGAATTTATGTGCTATCAGTAAGCAGTCTTTGTCTTACACTTGTTCATCACACATACGTACTTAACAGTAAAAATTATTACATACCATTAATATAATGAAAACATAATGTGTGGGCATTAAATTTCTATAACCACCCTGCTGAATATTCACAATTACCTTCAATTTTAAGCTCATCATGACAGGTTTTTGCTTATTTCATGATCAGCATATTGTGAAACAGCATACATTCACTCTGCCTCTAACGAATCAACTCCTATACACGATCGAGATATCCAGTTTTTGCTTTATGCAATGTTTTTCTATTTTTCATTAACTTCTGTTAATTACATATGTGGGGTCACTTCTCAGAACTGTCTGTTGTGCTTTGCCTAAGAACCTCCCAGCGCCTTGTGGAATTTTCCATTTGCTACATCATTGTCAGCACTCAAAAATAAAATCTGGATTTTTGAGGTTTTCAGATAAGGGGTACTGAATCTGCACTGCAAACATCTATTCTGAAGTCACATACCAATATATTCTCCACAAGAAAGTAAATCAGATACTATTAGAGTGTACTCAAGAAGGAAAGCTGCTTGGGTGAGACACTGGAGGGCAACTGATACTTGCGGAATTATGTCTGAGCAAAAGATACTGCCTATGGAAGTGGAGAGTGGGGAGGGATGGGAGTTTACCATCTGAAATGGTTACGGTAAGTGGCATACATCACTTCCCACAATTCTTATATATTACTTCTTTATAAAATCCTGTCCACCTGCAATTGTTTTCCAGTGCTGAGAAGGGGTTGGACTTGGAGCACCAGAGACACAAATGAATCTGCACATGCTCGAAATCTTGAGTAACACATACAAAGTGTTAGAAGAACTCAGTAAGTCAGGCAGTATCTGTGCAGGAAATAAAACAGTCGACATTTCAGATCGAGACCCTTCATCAGGACTGGCAAGGAAGAGGGCATTAGCCAGAGTAAGAAAGTGGGGGCAGGGGAGGGGAAGAGTACAAGCTGACAGGTGATAGGTGAGACCAGGTGAGGGGGAAGGAAGGTGGGTGAGGGAGGGGGGGTGATGTAGGAGGCTGGTATGTGATAGTTGTAAGAGGTAAAAGGCAGAAGAAGAAGAAAGCTTCTTCATAGGGCATGTCAAGGTAAGGAGGTGGAGAACCAGAAGGAGCTGATGGGGAGATCATGAAGGAAAGGAGAAGAGAAATGGTGAGTATAAAACCAGAATGGGGAATGGAAAAAGAAAGATAGGGGGAATGGAGGGAACGAAGGGCAAATTGTTAGAGAAATCAATGCTTATGCTGTTAGGTTGGCAGCTAGCCAGACAAAATATGAGATATTGCTCTTCTAGCAAGTTAGTTTTCTCCGCAGACCAGGCCTGCAAAGTACTTCCATGTATTTCTGTTCATATTTTAAAAATGCAAATTTTTATTCATATACATAGTTTGAGTGAAGAAGAATCTAATGATGCTTCAATAGTTAAATCATCTGCCTATATGTTGGAAGATAGGCCATACATGCAGAATAATAGGTTGCTAGAGATGCTTTTGCAATTGGTGAGAATTAGCTATTTTCAGTTCAAAACAGGAGAATTTGGTTGGAGAAAGGAATATTATTGCATAGCACATGCCACATTATGTTTTGCTGCTGTTGTGTTTGTGTGTGTGAGAGAGAGAGAGGGGGGGGAGAGAGGGAGAAGGGGAGGGGAGGAGGGAGAGGGGGAGGGAGAGGGACAGGGAGGGGGGGGGGAAGAGAGAGTGTGTGTGTGTGAGGGTTAATGAGAAAATATGAACACATGTGTGGTTACAATCTGTGTGTGTGGGAGAAGTTTGAGAGTGTGGGTGTGTGACAGTGAATGCGTATGTGAGAGAAAAAGAACAAGCACATGTGCGTAGTGATGTATTTGTGTACACCCTCTTGTAGAGCATGTGTGTGGTTTCACGGTACTCCATATGTTCATTACTATGGTTATACAGTTATGTGGTGCATCCACATGCATGCATGTATGCTTTCATATGTGCAAGGTTGAATGTAATGCTGTGGTATGCTTCCTTATGCAGTGATGCTGTGGAATTTATATGTGCAGTGCTGTAGTTAAATGCAATATGAAAAATGGCATATGTTTTGATGTATTAGCATATGATTGCCTTGTAGTGCTGGTGCTCTTGCTGCAATAGCTTGTGTAAGGGCTATAATATGTATGCATGTGATTATTTTGAGCATTGCTAAAACCAACAGAAAGCCAACACAAATTTCACTATAAAGTAGACACTAACCTGCAAACATTCTATATCCAAAGAAGAGAGCTGCAATCAGGACAGCTACGACAGATACTGATGCCAAGGCAATTACAATTGGCTCCTCTTTGGAATGTCTACTTGAAGGACCTGTAATACAATAAGATGTATTCTCAGTGTTGTCAATCATTCCAGTTCATTTATTTTTATCAACAGGCTAACACATTTTAACAAAAAAAAGAGAGAAATGTACTTGTTAAAATTCCTCAGATGTCCCAAAGCATTTCCAGTAATGAAATACATTGCAAAGTCTCCAGAAAAACATTAAGCTGGCAAGTATTTTCTGGTTGAGGGAAAGAATGCGTTTTAAGATATTCAAAACACAGCTTGTTCTTCTTTGAATAATGCTCTACACTATTTGATTTCTCCTTGAATCCCTGGAAAAATACAATGGGAACAACATTTCTGAAGGACAACACTTCCAACTCTTCAGCACACCAAGCTTACTACTCACCAAGTCAAGACAGTTTGCCCTTAATTTGTCAGCAGAATCAGACCACTTTTTAGTAGTTCATCCTAGTATTAAACAGCTCCAAATGCCCTTTTAGAGAGTCTCAAAAACACACTATTTATAATTATAACCAACTTTCTATACACAGTTCAAGCAGTGATCTGAAAAGTTAGCACGCCCACAATTTCTCTCTACCGAACCGTTAGAGAAAGGAATTCATTCTTGTTTACTACTGCTAAATTGATGCAAGAATCAAGGCCTCAGAAGTCTCTTCCCTGACACAAGTTTCATTCCATTCACATCTCCTCAGCAAATGAAGTAACTATGCTTCTAAGCAAGGCCAAACAATGTTCAGACACGGGCTGGTTAAGTATCAGATAATGTTCACGCCACAAAGGTACCATGCAATGAGCAATTCCAACAAGAAAGAGTTTAGGCTCCTGGGCTTGACATTCAATGGTATTACCAATGCTGAGTCCTTCTTCATTAGCATCCTGGCAGTCACCATTGTCAAGAAACTAAACTAAAGCTGCCATATAAACACCATAGCTATAAGAGCCGGTGAGAAGCTAACTATTCTAAATCATCAGAGCACCAGAAATGCCACAAATTTAGAGGGAACATTCGAGAAAATGGAGGATAGTATATGGTGACATACACTGTATATACTTCAATAATAAGTTTACTGTGAGCTTTGAAATAAATCAAGTTAAAATGAATAAACTCCATGGGGCAAAACCAAGCGATTTGATTAATCTACTAGTATAATGTACTTTTGGACCTCAGGGAGAGGATGGAAATACATATGTCTGGTTGAGAAACTATAAGGTTGGAGGCTGTGAGGAGAAAATCTCTTGAATGACTAGCAATGATGGATTGATAGTTACTGGTGTGTGGCAGAGATATGAGGCAGCCTCAGAGAGTTAGTGCTCAAACTCCACAAGATAGAAGTCTGTTCTTGAAACAACCCTGTCTTTGTCAGCCTGCTGAAATGACAATCTAGAGCCCATACTTAGTGAACAGTGTTTAAGGCTCATTGTAGAGTGAATACAGGAATGTAAATAATTGAAATGGTCAATATAATTATGGCAGTTTGTACTGAAAAGACCTAAGGAGGCAAGAGGCTTGAATAGGAGATGGGTCAGAATGGACTGGTAATTCTGGAGATGATAAATTTTGTCTGTGCATAAGCATGTGCTCTCTATTTACAGTTGCTGGTATTGAGAAGTATATGAAAAAGCTGTTTCATAGCATAAAATAATATTTAATGTTCACATTACTCTATTTTCAAATGACATAGAAATAAAGCAATGTAGAGAGAATGAGACACAAAGCATCAAATGGGCATACAACCTATCATATAACTATGCAGCAATGGAAAACAAATTTCAAGTGAAAAGGGACTGGATATCAGTAAGATGGAGAGTAACCAGCATAACCAGCAGTGGGATTGGGGGGGGGGGGGGGGGGGGGTGTTACCCTAGGTAGTAATTTAAAGTAGATTGATAAAACAGGGAGCAATGCACAAGGAACAACTGAGAACAGGGTAAAATTCCCAGTTTCCTGAAATTACATGACCAACATTACATTTCCTGGTGACCTGCTTAGAATACACATAAATGCATCAGTGAGCGAGGCAGAATATATTCAGCCAAAAGCCTGCTGTTATTCACCAGCCTTGCAAACCCATCAATAACATGGCTGGAAATAATATTTGGATTAAAGCAGTTCAGAATATCCACAGTACTCTTCTTAAACTCACTCGTGAAAAACGCTCTGCTGTGGGGTCTTGGCTCAAAATGTTAACTATTTATTCCTCTCTATAGACGCTGCCTGACCTGAGTTCCTCCACCATTTTGTACGTGCTACTATGAAAAGTGGCTAATTGGATAAGGAACAAGAGAGATACCAAGAGGGACTCATATTCAGGTGAGGCAATGTATATGACAAACTAAATTAAATACATGGGATTACTACATAAATGCACCAAGTAACCCATGCAGCGGATGTTTATAGTCCACCTATCCCTCTCTATTTTCCTTACATAAAACCATAGGTGTAACCCACTGCTCCCTTCTTACTTGTATGTTGTCCAGTCTCCTCCAAATTTGTATTCATTTCAACTGTGCCCTGTGGTAGTGAGTTTCACTTTCTCACCACTCTTCAAGTGAAGACATCTGCAGAGATAGTATGCTTGATGCTTCTTCAGAATTCCTCAATTTTTTTTAGAAATGTACATATGTTGAATTCTTTTATTTATGCTCCTTCCCCAGAGAGGTTTCCATTCTATCAATCCTAATGAACCTTCTTTGTTTTCTTTTCATCTTTTACCATCCTTTCATATATTGTATCATTCTTGTTTACCTTCTATTTAACCCTATCAACTTCCCCACAGCTTTTTATATAGCAGCCAGAATTACACAGCACATCAAGTTTAACCAAAGTTCAGTACAAATTTAGCATTACTTAATTGCCTTTCAGTTTCATCCATCCACATACAGTACCCCTGAGTAATTGGTTTAATTTTTACAAGGGTTTGCTAATCCTGTGGCACAACTTTTAATTACTGGTGTATTTGTACTCCCAGGACCCTTTGTTTCCCCACTTTATCAAGACTCACAACATTCAAGTAAGGACAGCCCTCTCGTATCTTTCTTCCTTTTTACTACCATGCATTAATCTGTGTTAAAATTCATATGCCAATAACTTGCTTACTCTGCATTGACGATTCTCCTGCATATATCTCCCACAATGTGGTATCATCTGTATATTTAGAAATTGTTTTACTAATTCCAAAATTGAAATCAATCCCAGAAATGTTCCTTTTGGAACACCTACCCCAATTTATTTCACTGCTATCTGGCTTCAATGCCAATTGTGCTACATTTTATTTATTTGTTTGTTAATTTATTTAGAGATATAGCAAGGCAAGAGCTAAAAAGCCCACACAGCCCAATTTAACCCATGTGACAAATTAACCTTCTAACCAATACGTCTTTACAACGTGTGAGGAAAACAAAGCACCGAGAAGAAACCCATGCGGTCATGGGGAGAATGCACAAACTACTTACGTGTAGCAGTGGAACTGAACTTGGGTAGCTGGAGCTTTTTATATAGCTATGCTATAACATCTATGCTACCATTTCCCCAATAAATGTCCCCTGACTCTACCAAATACTTACTTTAATTAATTTGGCTAGCTTGGGATACACTATCAAAGGCCCTTTGAGAATCTAGATAAATTATGCCTATCGCATACTTTGTATATATCTCTTCATAAGGTTCAACAAAATTCATCAAGAAAGGCCTGAAGCGCATGCTGAGTATTATTATACTTTAAGTCATAGATATTCTTTTCAGTCCTTCCATTATTCTCTTACCATCCAGATTAAACCAATCCATCTGCAATTTTTTAGCTATATTTTATTGCATTTCTTTAATGTTAGCATTATATTTATTTGCCAGTCCTCCAGCAAGAATCTCTTTCCTTAATTCTCTTAAGATGCATGGATGCACTTATTCTCTTTGAGTATGTTTAATTTATCAAAGTTCAAAGTAAATTTATTATCAAAGTATATATATGTCACTCCATACAATCCTGAGATTCATTTTCTTGCAGGCATGCTCAATAAGTCCATAATATAACAATAACCATAGTAGAATCAATGAAAGACCACACTAAACTTGAACATTCAAGCTGTGCATGAAAGCCACGAACTGTGAAAATACAAAAATAAAGAAATAATAATAATAATAATAAATAAATAAGCAATAAATATTGACAACATGAGACAAGGAGTTCTTGAAAGTGAGTCCATAGATTTTGGGAACATTTCAAGGATGAAGTGAAGTTATCCCTTTTGGTTCAACAGCCTGATGCCTGAGGGATAATAAATATTCTTGAGCCCTGGTAGTGTGGGTACTGAGGCTCCTGTACCTTCAATCTGATGGCAGAAGTGAGAAGGGAGTATGTCCTGGGTGGCCGGGATACCCAATGATAGATGATTCCTACAAAGCGAAACCCAATAGTATGAATGGCAGCGATGCTTCACTACCGGATGAACTCATTGCCTTCAATGCATGCTTTGAAAGGGAGAGCACAACCTCAGCTGTGAAGATCCCTGCTGCACCTGATGACCCTGTGATCTCCATCTCAGAGGCTGATGTTAGGCTCTGTCTTTAAAGAGAGAGAACCCTCGCAAGGAGGAAGGCCCCGATGGAGTACCTGGTAAGGCTCTGAAAACCTGTGCCAACCAACTAGCGGGAGTATTCAAGGACTTTTCAACCTCTCACTGATACAAGCAGAAGTTCCCACTTGCTTCAGAAAGGCAACAAGTATACCAGCGTCAAATAAGAGTCATGCAGGCTGCCTTACTGGTAGCACTCACATCAACAGTGATGAAATGCTTTAAGGGGTTGGTTATGACTAGACTGAACTCCTGCCTCAGCAAGGACCTGGACCCATTGCAATTTGCCTATCGTCACAACAGGTCAACGGCAGACTCAATCTCCTTGGCTCTTCACACTGCTTTAGACCACCTGGACAACACAAACAACTACGTCAGGATGCTGTTCATTGACTATAGCTCAGCATTTAATATCATTCCCACAATCCGGATTGAGAAGTTGCAGAACCTGGGCCTCTGTACCTCCCTCTGTAATTGGATCCTCGACTTCCTAACCAGAAGACCAGTCTGTACGGATTGGTGATAACTTCGCTGATGATCAACGCTGGCACACCTCAGAGGTGTTTGCTTAGCCCACTGCTCTACTCTCTGTATACACATGACTGCATGGCTAGACATAGCTCAAATACCATCTATAAGTTTGTTGACGATACAACCATTGTTGGTAGAATCTCAGGTGGTGACGAGAGGGCATACAGGAGTGAGATATGCCAACTAGTGGAATGGTGCCACAGCAACAACCTGGCACTCAACATCAGTAAGACGAAAGAGCTGATTGTGGACTTCAGGAAGGGTAAGACGAAGGAACACATACCAATCCTCATAGAGGGATCAGAAGTGGAGAGAGTGAGCATCTTCAAATTCCTGGGTGTCAAGATCTCTGAGGATCTAACATGGTCCCAACATATTGATGTAGTCATAAAGAAGGCAAGACAGCGAATATACTTTATTAGGAGTTGGAAGCAATTTGGCATGTCAACAAATACACTCAAAAACGTCTATAGTTGTATCGTGGAGAGCATTCTGACAGGCTGCATCACTGTCTGGTGTGGAGGGGCTACTGCACAGGACCAAAAGAAGCTGCAGAAGGTTATAAACCTAGTCAGCTCCATCTTGGACACTAGCCTACAAAGTACCCAGGACATCTTTAGGAAGTGTTGTGTCAGAAAGGCAGTGTCCATTATTAAAGACCACCAGCACCCAGGGCATGCCCTTTTCTCACTGTTACCATCAGGAAGGAGGTACAGAAGCTTGAAGGCACAAAATCAATGATTCAGGAACAGCTTCTTCCCCTCTGCCATCCAATTCCTGAATGGAATTTAAAGAGCAAACACGAGGAAATCTGCAGATGCTAGAAATTCAAACAACACACACAAAATGCTGGACGAAGGGTCTCGGACCAAAATGTCGACAGTGCTTCTCCTTATAGATGCTGCCTAGCCTGCTGTGTTCCACCAGCATTTTGTGTGTGTTGCCTGAATGGACTTTGAAGGTCTGGACACTATCTCATTTTTTTTAATATTCTGTATTTCTGTTTGTGCACATTTTTAATAATCTATTCTATATATGCAATTGATTTACTTGTTCATTTATTATTATGTTTTATTTTATTTATTATTATTTTTCTCTCTCTGCTAGATTATGTATTGCATTGAACTGCTGCTGCTAAGTTAACAAATTTCACATCACATGCCGGTGATAATAAACCTGATTCTGAATCTGATTCTGCTGTTTTTTTGCAACAACATTTTGTGTAGATGTGGTCAATGTTGGGGAAGGCTTTATCAGTGATGGACTAGGCTGTATCACTATCTTTTGTAGGATTTTCCATTCAAGGACTTTCCATACCAGGCTGTAATACAGCTAGTCAATATACTGTATTCTCCACTAAGAAGTTGTTAAAAGTTTTAAATGTCAAGCCAAACCTTTGCAAACTCTGAAGGAAGTAGAGTCACTGCTATGCTTTCTTCATAATTGCACTTACGTGCTGGGCCCAGGACAGATCCTCCAAAATAATAACTGAGGAATTAAAAGTTGTTAACCCTCTCCTCCTCTGATCCTCTGATGAGGATTGGTTCATGGACATCTGGTTTCCTCCTCCTGAAGTCAATAATCAGCTCTTTGGTCTTGCTGACAATGAGTAAGAAGCTGGTTCATGGACATCTGGTTTCCTCCTCCTGAAGTCAATAATCAGCTCTTTGGTCTTGCTGACAATGAGTAAGAAGCTTGTATCCAGAGAGTGGTGCCTGTCACGTTACAGCACTGCCCTCACCAGGTCAGAAGGCACACCACATGCCAGTCAACATTTCACCCCTCCCAACTAGTCAATGCACACTTAACCATCAGCCACCTTAATTGGATTAACCCATCTAGCACCAAGCTGTTGGCCCCCTGATGAATCACCTGGGCAGGACCCTCCAGCCCCCTGAGCTATAAAGAGTGCTACATGTGCTTGGCTTGCTTTCTTTTTGACATCCTTGAGGGACCACCCTACTTCACTCCAGGCTGAAGACTGCAATACAGCGCTAGAGACACATGGTGAGCTGTGCATTGAATAGGGTTGTGGGAGCATTTATTGTTGTCACTGTAGCAGAGAGCCGTGCCTGCCCTTAGTCAAGGGGTGGCAGATTTCGTAGTTACTTTTCTCTTGCTTGTATGTGTACCTGTACTCTGTCCCCACACTGTTTTCCTGTGTATTGTACTACTTACCTGACTTTTCCCACACTCGTCTATTCTAAGCACACTTGTGCAAATATTGTAACCACTTGTGTTGTTCCCAAGCTCTTTCCCCTTGTAAATAACTCCTTATAATTAAAACTGTGTGTCCAGGGCCCTTGCCGTTGAGACCCAAAGAATCAGTCTCACTTCCATCACAACGTGGCTCTACTCAGCCAGATTTTCAATCTTCCTCCTACATGCTAATTTTTCATCAGCTTTGATTCGGCCTACAACAGTGGTGTCATCACCAAACTTGAATATGCCATTGGAGCTATGTATTGCCACAAAGTCATAAGTGAAAAGCAAGTAGAGCAGGGGTCTAAGCACACAGCCTTGTGGGACACCTGTGCTGACGGAGACCATGGATGAGATGTTGTTGCCAATCTGAACTGACTGTGGTATGCAAGTGAGGAAATCAAGGATCCAATCACACAAGGAGGTACTGAGGCCAAGGTCTTCTACTTACTATTTTTAAGGGGATGACGGTATTAAATGCGGAGCTGTAGTCGATAAAGCATCCTGACATATACACCTTTGCTGTCTAAATGTTCTAGGTCAGACACCTCTTACAAGAATATTTAAGTAATTTTCCATATATACAGGATTCTGACCTGTTAGATATTATTTTAAAAATGAACCCTTTAGTGAAAGGTTTTATTGGGAAAATTTATCATTTTCAACAATTTATAAATTTACAACAGCACAATTACCCTTCACTTAAGATTAAGCAAGATTGGGAGAGAGAATTTAACATGACCTTGATAACAGAGGATTGGTTGTGGATTTTGAAGTTGGTTAACTCCTCTTCGATCTATGCCAGTCACTCTTTAATTCAATTTAAAATTGTACATTGTTACTATTTGACAAAGGAGAGACTGTCTAAAATGTTTCCTAATGTTGATAGTCAATGTGATAGATTTAAAACTGAGACAGCCACATTGACACGTTTTGGTCGTGTTCTGTATTGAAACATTTTTGGAAATCTGTGTTCCCTACAATTTCTAAAGTTCTAAAAATTAATTTACAACCTAATAAATTGACAGTTTTGTTTGGTATAATCCCTCAATATATTCATGGTATTTCTCTATCAGACCAACATGTAATTGCATTTGTTACATTATTGGTGAGAAGGGCTATTTTGTTGAAATGGAAAGATGTTTCTGCTCCTACTTTGATACAATGGTTCTCTCAGGTGATATTTCTTAGTTTGGAGAAAATCAGAAGTCAAACTTTTGATCGTCAATTTGATTTTGAGAAAAGATGGGGTTCAAATGCCCGCTACTATCATCTGATTTGAGTTAAATAATATGGTTTCCTTCCGATTTTTGTTTAAATGGATTTGAGTTGGCAGATTGATGTTTTTCTTCTATGGAAGCTTGTATGATGTATAGCTCCGGGGTTATGCTCCCAATGGGGTTTTTTCCCATTTTTTTAAGTTAGTATGGTTTTTTTCTCTTAGTTAGTAGGGGTTCTTCAAAAAAATTCTTAACACTTTTTTTCTTATTATTATTATTATTGATATATTGCTCAGCTTTGTTAATCAGTTATTTGCTAATTTAATTATTCATTGTACATAATGACGTATTGACTTGTTACTTTAATGTATTTTGTTGATCTTTAATAATAATTAATAAAAAAGGTTTTAAATGAAAATAAATGTTCCGGGGTTGACTGAAGAGACGGTGAAATAGCATCTGTTGTGGACCAGTTGTGCCGGAAGGCAAACTGGAGCAGATCCAAGTTGCTTCACAGGCATGAGTTGATATGTTTCATCACCAGATTCTGAAAACACTTCATCATTGTGGATGCAATTGCTACTGGACAACAGTCATTGAGGTAGGTTACCATGTTCTTCTTAGGCACTGGTATAATTGAAGCCTGCTTGAGATTGCCAAAGCAAGCAGTTAAAGATCTCAGTGAACCCTCCAGCGAGTTATCAGCACAGGTTTTTAGTACTTGGCCAAGTACTCTGTCTGGGCTGGAAGCTTTTCATGGGATCATCCTCCTGAAGGCTGCACGCATGCCAGCCTCAGAGACTAAAATTATAGGATCATCAAGGCCTTTTACTTTTACATGTTTTACTGTGTACTGTACCAGCAGTTATGGTCGAAATGACATTAGAAAGTGACTTGACCTGACTGTGGGAGTTTGTGATGGTTCTTCCATGCTTTGGCAGTTGGAGTATAGAAGGCATTAAGTTCAATTGGAAGCGAAGTCCTGTTGTTGCCTACGTTGCTTATTTAACTTTGTAAGAGGTGACAGTATTCAAGCCTTGCCACAACTGTTGAGCATGCTTTGTTGATTCAAGTTTAGTCTGAAATTACCACTTTACTCTGGAGGTGGCTTTCCAGAGACTGTAGCTGGACCTCTTGTAACTTTCTTGGTCACCAGACTTGAATGCCTCTGATCCGGCCCTGCTGACAAGATTACAGATCTAATGGTTCATCCAAGGCTTCTGGTTGTGGAAGACTCTGAATGATATTGTGGGGACACACTCGTCTACAATTGTTTTAATATAGATAAATGGTCATTTATCATCTAGAAATGTAATCAATGAACTAAATCACTCAACTCATTATCCAATATCAGGGCCATCTAACCTACCTCCCTTAAGAATACCAAGTATTTTATCTCATTTCATTTCCATAAGACCTGAAGACATAGGAGCAGAAATAGCCATTCAGCCCATCAAGTCTGCTCAGCCCTTTGATAATGGCTTATCCACTTCCCTCTCAACTCCATTCTCCTGCCTTCTCCCCGTAACCTTTCACATACTGTGTTAGTGAGAATCTACTGACCTCCACCTTAAATACACCCAGTGACCTGACCTCCACAGCCACCTGTGGCGACAAATATCACAGATTCACCACCCTCTGGCTAAAGAAATTCCTCCTCAGCTCCATTCTAAATGGATGTCCCTCTGCTCTGAAGTTGTGTCCTCTGGTCCTATGGGGATATTTCCCATGGAGTATTTCAAATTTGTTCCAAAATTGGGAGTTGATTAGGAAGTGTTCTGGAAGAAACTGATCATTTATTTTTCAAATAAGTTATTGATACATCCACTAAGGCAATGCTTGTGTACGCACTGAGAGGGAAGCATCCTATCGGATGTGCCCTCTTTCAGACAAGACATTAAATCAAGGCTGTCTACTATATCAGGTCCATGTGAAAGTCCCTATAGCCCTATTCAAAGGAGACTTTTTTATAACCTGACCGATATTCATCCTTTAACAATGAAAGAGACTTAACTGGTCATGCATTTTATCATGGATTGTGAAACTTTGCTCTGCACAACCTTTTCTTTCAGATTTCCCACTTTATAATAGGAATATGTGCTCAACACAAGGTTCTTTCTATGAGCAAATAGAGAGTAAAAATAGAAAATTATTAAAGGGCAATTAGCATCTGTGTGAAGAGAAAAAGAACTAATGTTTCAAGTCAAAGACTTCACATGGAAAGTGATGAATATTTCCAGCAAATGTCATTTCTTAGTTTTTGAATTAATAGGGCATATTCTTTCACAAGATGAGCAGCTTTGTAACCAACAGTTGTACTTATTTGCCATTAAATGTGGCATAACTTTATGCATTTCAGTCTGCCCAGTTATCAATTGAGCAGTTAAAGTTAGTAAGAGCAAAATGCTGAGGTGAGATCAACTGAAGTTGACCTCAATGAGACTCAATTAGATTTTGAACTTGGCTTTTTATACAGGTATGAATACAGGCTTAGTAACAAAATAATTTTCAAAATGATGTGTTTATTAGGTAGATTGATTTAGAGTTCCACCCTCAAGCTGATGAACTGTATTTTGAGATTATACTTCAACAGAAGAGAAGATTGGTTATGAAAATGAATGGGCAGTGAGTTTATTTTTTAAATCTAAGGAGACCTCATGTATAATTGTAACTTATTTAGCATTGCTGACAAAGGCCAAACATCTACCCAATTTCCAAAGCATATTAGGGATTATCTTGAAGAAACACAGATCAACATTTGGGAGATGGGGTTAAACCATACGTTTATAGTTTGTACATTTGCAAACTACTAGATTGCAGTAGTGAAGTAATGTTTGCAGCAATGCTGATAATGCATTTGGCATTATTAATTCTGATGTCAGGTATATTAAATGCTGAGCTATTTTGAGAGATACATTGACGTAGATTAGTATTTGCAAGCCAGCACCAATGACAATTTATATTTTAAAATTCAAGGTGAAGGCCCAAGTTTGGATAAAATTTCTTGGTTTTAGTTAACAAGGTCACATGGAAGCTGAACAGGAAATTTCACCTCAACAGGATGATTGAATGTCAATGTTCTTTCACTCTTTAAGAAAGGTTCTAAAGATAAATCAGGAAATTATAGGCCGGTGAGCCTGACATCAGTAGTGGGAATGTTATGGAATGGTATTCTAAGAGATTCGATATCACAGGATCACAAAACAAAGGAGCGGGAGTGGGCCATTCGGCCCATCGAGTCTGCTCCGCCACTCCACCATGAGCTAAACCATTCTCCCATCTCGTTCCAATTTCCGGCTTTTTTTCCCATATCCCTTGATACCCTGACTAATTAGACAACTGTAAATCTCCTCCTTAAAAACCCTCAATGTTTGGGCCTCCACAGCTGTATGCGGCAACAAATTCCAAAAATCCACCACCCTCTGGCTAAAAAAATTTCTCCTCATTTCTGTTTTAAATGGGTACCCTCTAATTCTAAGACTGTGACCTCTTGTCCTGGACTCACCCACCAAGGGAAACAGCCTTTCCACATCTACTCCATCCAACCCTTTCAACATTCAAAATGTTTCTGAGATCCCCTCTCATTCTTCTATACTCTAATGAATACAATCCAAGAGCAGACAAATGCTCCTCATAATGTTAGTCCCTGCATTCCAGGAATCATCCTCGTGAATCTTCTCTGAACTCTCTCCAACATCAGCACATCCTTTCTAAGATAGGGGGCCGAAAACTGCACACAGTATTCCAAATGGGGTCTCAGCAGTGCCCCATAGAGCCTCATCAACACCTCCTTACTCTTATACACTAATCCTCTTGAAATGAATGCCAACATAGCATTCGCTTTCCTTACTGCCGTTCCAGCCTGGTGGTTAACCTTTAGGGTATCCTGCACTAGGGCCCCCAAGTCCCTTTGCACTTCTGATTTTTGAATTTTCTCCCCATCTAAATAATGATCTGCCCGATTGTTTCTTCTTCCAAAATGTACAACCGTACATTTCTCAACCTTCTATCTCATCTGCCATTTCTTTGTCCACTCTCCTAAACTGACCAAGTCTCTCTGCAACCTTTCCGTTTCTTCAACACTTCCTGCTCCTCAACCTATCTTGGTGTTATCCGCAAACTTAGGCACAAAACCATTTAATCTGTAATATAAATCATCGATATATAGTGTAAAAAGAAGAGGCCCCAACACCGACCCCTGCGGAACACCACTAGTAACCGGCAACCGACCAGAGTAGGATCCCACTCTTTGCTTTCTGCCTATCAGCCAATGCTCCACACATGGCAATATCCTTCCTGTAATTCCATGGGCCCTCATCTTATTAAGCAGCCTCTTATGTGGATATATAAGTATTTTGATAGAAATGGACTGATTAAAAATAGTCAGCATGGTTTTGTGCATAGTAGGGCATATCTAACTAATTGTATTGAGTTTTTTGAGGAAGATACCAGGAAAGTTGATGAAGGCAAGACAGTGGATGGGAATACAGGTACATAATTCACTGAAAGTAGCACCACTGATAGATAGAGTTGTAAAGAAAGCTTTTGGTACATTGGTCTTCATAAATCAAAGTACCAAGTACAGCAGATGAGATGTTATGTTGAAGCTGTATAAGCCATTGGTGAGGCCTAATTTGGAGCATAGTGGAATATAATTTGGAGTTTTGGTCACCTGCCTACAGGAAAGATGTAAACAAGGTTGAAAGAGTGCAGAGAAAATTTACAAGGATGTCGAAAAGTCTGGAGGGCCTGAGTTAAAATGAAAGATTGAATAGGTTAGGACTGTATTCGTTATAACATGGAAGATTCAGTGGAGATTTGATAGAGGTATACAAAATTATGAGGGGTATAGATAGGGTAAATGCAAGCAAGCTTTTTACACTGAGGCTGGGTGAGACTGCAACTAGAGGTCATGGGTTAAGGGTGAAAGGTGGAAAGTTTAAATAGAACATATGGGGAAACTTCTTCATTCAGAGGATGGTGTAAGTGTGACACAATGCATGTGCTACATGCGAGTTTGATTTCTATTTTAAGGTAAGTTTGGAGATGTACATGGATGGTAGGGGTATGGAGGGCTATGGTCCCAGTGCAAGCCAATGGGACTAAGTGGTTTTAATGGCTCAGGGTGGACTAAATGGGATGAAGGGCCTTTTTCTGTGCTATACTTTCTATGACTATATAACAATCTGAGTCTCTCAGCAAAATTGGTAAATCCAGAGCTGTTGCAAGTGCCATACAAGTAGAAGAGATAAATGCAGTGTCCACTTTATTAGGTACACCTGTACATCTGCTTGTTAATCCAATTCTCTATTCAACTAATCATGTGGCAGCAACTCAATGCATAAAAGCATGCAGGTATGGTCAAAGGTTCAATTGTTTTTCAGACCAAATATCAAAATGGTGAAGAAATGTGATTCAAGTGACTTTGACCATGGAATGGTGCCAGATTGGATGATTTGAGTTTCTCAGAATCAGCTGAACTCCAAGGATTTTTCAGTATAAGTCTCTAGAGCTTACAGAGGAAAGTATAAAAAAAACAAAGACATCCAATGAGCAGCAGTTACAGCTGTGAAAACACCTTGTTAATGAAAGAGGTCAGAGGAAAATGGCCACAGTTTCAACCTGACAGAAAGGTGAGGGCAACTCAAATAACTACGTGCACAACAGAGGTATGTAGTCGAACTGAAGTAGATGGGCTATAGCAGCAGAGGACCACACTAGGTTCCGCTCCTGTACCTAATAAAGTGGCCACTAAGTATAGGTCATGATAATAACTATGGCCTGTAATCTGAAATAGGGTTTGTCTGGAGTTCCCACATTTGGAACATTACTCAAGACATCGCTGTTCCACAAAATCAGATGATCTAACTAAGTCAACTTTTCACCATGGTTTACTGATCAATAAAACAAAGAAAGAAAACCTTAAAAACAACTTGATCTCCATAAATCACTCACCAAGTTCTACCAACCTATTCAAGTTCAGATTTCACTACAAACTTAATTTAAACAGAAAAATATGTGGAATACCTGAAATGAGATGCCAGTGACTATCATTGATATAATGCAGAGTAGTACCTGGGATCTGTAGCAAAATGGATGTCACTGGGTTTCATGGATGCTTGAGTTAACCTAACACCAAAGATAATGCTTATACTTAGTGGAGGGCAATCATGTCATCTCTGACATTAGTCATGGAGTTGTTCATGAGTGCCATGTCTAACTAACTACTTTTTCACTGGAATCCAACCACCACAGTTTTGCAACCATAGGTCAGAAGTGATGTTGAGCACAAATTCTCAGATAATTAGGCTGCTGCAAGATATTAACAATAACCAGACATGGGTTTGTGTTAAATACTAAGTAACATTCACTTCATAGAATTATCAAGCAATGACTAACTGCAACAAATGAGCCTAATTACTTTCCTTTGGTCTTCAAAGACTTAATCTCTGTATCTTACATCAATATCTCAGGCTTTGGGAGGAAGTGATTGGGATGGTCAAAACTGACTGGTAGCTGAATTGTACAAGTTTAGTAAACACACATATGGTGCAGCACATTTGAGGTTGGATATTCTACAGACCTATCCATCTTCTGACAGATCCATCCCAGCTTTCCACTAACTTGGATGATGCACCTACAACCATAAAGTGGTTAACAATATCCTGAAAAGAACATTCTGCATTTTAAAGCATCCCATTCATTTGCTTAGACATCCATTCTTCACGAGGATATTTTGTAGAGTGTACTATCTACAGTAGGGGTTCCCAAACTGGAGTCCACAGACTCCTTGTTAAATGGTAAGGGTCCATGGTATTAAAAAGGTTGGAAACCCCTAATCTACAGGGTTAACTGCTCCAATTTACTCAAGATTCTTCAGCAGTACCTCCCAAACTCAGGACGTCTACAACCTATAAAAGAAAAATGCTCAAGGAAAAAACTTTAAGGTGGGATAGGGAGAGTTTAACAGAGGTTTACATGCCATTTTTTTGTTTTACACAGAATAGTAGGTGTCTGACAAGGGATGGGGTGGAAGAAGATACAATAACAACATTTAAGAGGCACTTAAGCACAAGACAGCTAGGAAATGGAGGGAAATGGACCATGTACAGACATGATAAGTTTAGGTTGGCATAGGCATTGTGGGACATGAATAGTCTGGTAGAACTTGAGTGGTTGTTCGAGATGAAATAAATTTTTTTGTTCACTGATCTTGTAGATAAGCTGCACTGCAATGTTCAATGTTTCTAGATCAAAATCCCATATGTACTGTGAGAGAATCTTAATTCATTGTGCATTGTGGAGATTCGAGGCCAACAGCTCATCAGCAAATTCCCAACTGCAATTAGGGATGGCAATTAAATACCAGCCTTGCTAATATCACTTAGATCCAAGAATTAATTTTCTTAAAAGCAATAGGCAACTTGTAGCTAAAGTCCCACAAATATTAAGATAAATATACAAACATATTTCTTGAGGACTAAGAGATGACAAAACAAGAATGTAATTTTTCAATAGTTTCTTTAGTATGTTTAGTCCACAAGAGAAGGTGTTTTATTTCACAACGTCACTTCCTAAGTAACACCATATTCACTGTAGACACAAGAGTAGCATTTGATCTTCTGGCATGACAGATACAAAGGAAAGGATAAATTCTGGATTGAAATGAATGATGTTCATTAGGGCAGGAGCTTTGTAAAATTTCCAAAATATCATTCACATTAACTCATAAAATCACATAACTTGGTGTTCAATAGAATGGTCTTGTTTTGACCTGAAAAGCATGTGAATGATAGTCTTATTTATGACTCCTGTGATTGTATATATCCCTATCAGGCCATCACCTCAGCCAGGAAAAACAAACCCAGCCTATTCAAACTATTCATTCCCCAGTGCTTTTCTTTATAGATCTAATATTATGTTCATAACATTAGCAGTATATCTATTCACCACTTCAAACTTCTGTTATCTGTAATGATTTGGAAAATTCTATTTTCACATTAGTTCTTAAAAATTTGACTGAACTAGCTGAATTTTACAGGAATCCCTCTCTCCATGAATGAAAGCACAGATCTCTCTGATGGTGGTGTCTGAAAAGAGGATGCTATCCAAGATGCATGCCATCTTGGACAAAGTCTCCCATCCACTCCATAATGGACTGGGTAGGCACAGGAGTACATTCAGCCAGAGACTCAGTCCACTGAGATGCAACACTTGAGCATCACAGGAAGTCATTCCTCCCTGTGGCCATCAAACTTTACAACTCCTCCCTCAAGAGTGTCAGATACCCTGAGCCAATAGGCTGGTCCTGGACTTATTTCCACTTGGCACAATTTACCTATTATTATTTAATTATTTATGGTTTTATATTGCTATATTTCTACACTATTCTTGGTTGGTGTGACTGTAACAAAATGCAATTTCCCTCGGGATCAATAAAGTATGCCTGTCTATATGATTACGCATACAGTCAGCCCTCCTTATCTGCGAATTCCACATGCGCGAATTCAACCAACTGCGAAAACCCGGGAGTGCTCTTCCAGCACTTGTTGTTCAAGCATGTACAGGCTTTTTTTCCTGTCATTATTCCCTAAACAATGCAGTATAACAACTATTTTACATAGCATTTACATTGTATTAGGTATTATAAGTAATCTAGAGATGATTTAAAGTATACGGGAGGATGTGCATGGGTTATCATGGATCAGGATCGGAAAAAAAACAGAAGTTCTCTTACTAAGTAAGTCGGAACAGGTATATCCGGTATTATTTAGCATCAGTTAGTCAAACGTTTGCATTCATATCTAGTATATATTTGACCTTTCTATGCATATAAAACACTTAAGAACATATGTTTCAGCGCTGGGCTCGGGAACGAAAGTTCCCGAGTTCGATCTAGTGACAGATCGCTATCGAGTGCGCTCTCCAACATGCTGGGTTGATGTGGAGGATCAAAAACCCAAAACCCAATAATTAAACCACTGCGGATAAGGAGAGGCGACTATTTATTTCTTTGTCTCTTATTATCAGATTGAACCCTCCAGGTTTATTTTCAAATACTAATTGACTTCCACATAGGCAATACAATTACTCCTTTGGGTAAGGAGGAAAAATAAGATCATTCAAAGCTACTGCTCTTGGTCATTATCCATTAAGCCTTGCTAGAAATAGAAGGTGTCAAGGCTGATACTAAATCAAGCTTGGTTGTGGTCTTTCCTGATCAAACAAACCTGTCCCCACACCTCCCCCCTCACCACCATTCCGGGCCCCAGACAGTCCTTCCAGGTGAGGCAACACTTCACCTGTGAGTCTGCTGGAGTCGTCTATTGCATCCGGTGCTCCCAGTGCGGCCTCCTCTACATCAGCGAGACCCGATACAGATTGGGGGACCGCTTCATCGAGTACCTACACTCCGTCCGTCACAATGGACAGAACCTCCCAGTTGCCATCCACTTCAACTCTGCCTCTCATTCCCATCTAGATATGTCCATACATGGCCTCCTTTACTGCCATGATGAGGCCAAACTCAGGTTGGAGGAGCAACACCTCATCTACCGTCTGGGTAGCCTCCAGCCTGGTGGTATGAACATTGAATTCTCCAATTTCCGGTAATTCCCACCCCCTCCCCCTTCCCCTAACCCAGGTCCCTCTCTGCCTCTCTCCCCTTTCAACTTTCTGCTTCTTTATCTCTACAGTTCTTTCATACTTATCCCCTCCCCCTTCCCCTTTTATCTTTCCTCTGATTGGTTTTCCACCTGGCACCTCTAGACCCTACCCCCTCCCCTATCTCTATTACTGGGCTTCAGCCCTCTCTTCCCCCCCATTCCTGATGAAGGGTCTTGGCCTGAAACATCGGCTACTCTTTTCTCACGGATGCTGCCTGGCCTGCTGAATTTTTCCAGTGTTGTGTATGTATTCTTTAATCCACAGCATCTGAAGTTGTATTTTTGTGTTTTGAAACACTCCTGTATTTGGGTGAGGCCCGATGTAGATTGGGAGACTGCTTTGTCAAGCACCTACATTCCATTCGCCAGAAGCCAGATCTCCCAGTAGCCACCCATTTTAATTTCAGTTCGCATTCCCATTCCAATATATCAATTTGTGGCCTCTGCTACTGTCGTGATGAGGCCATACTTAGGTTGGAGGAACAACACCTTATATTCCGCCTGGGTAGCCTCCAACCTGATGGCATGAACATTGATTTCTCGAACTTCTGTTAATGCCACCCCCCCGCCTCCTTCACCATTCCCCATCCCTTTTTCCCTTCTCTTACCTTATGTCCTTGCCTGCCCATTGCCTCCCTCTAGTGTCACCCTACCCACTTTTCTTTCTTCCATGGCCTCTGCTCTCTCCTATCAGACTCTTGCTTGTCCAGCCCTGTATCTCTTTCAGCAATCGACTTCCCAGCTCTTTACTTTATCCCTCCCCCACCCGGTTTCACATATCGCGGCCTTTCACTCTCTCCCCTCCCCCACCTTTTAAATCAGCCCCTCATCTCCAGTCCTGCGGAAGGATCTCAGCCCGAAAGATCGACTGTACTTTTTTTCCATAGATGCTGACTTGCTGAATTCCTCTTGCATTTTATGTGTGTTGCTTCGATTTCCAGCATCTACACATTTTTTCTTGTTTATCTATAAGAAGCCACTTGATAAAACTCTAATTACATTCAGAATTCTCTGGATATACAGAAAAAGACAAGGAAATCTATTTTCCTTGTATTAGGATTATTAAAAAGATTGTGTTTTGGGTCTGTTGCAGTTTTTAAACAATCAGCTTCCACTGATGCAACTTTTCCAGCCTCATTCTAGTCATTCTAATCTTTCAAACCAACATTCAGTACAACGTAAAACACTGTTGTCAGGAACAAATGGTTCAATTTACACACGTAATTAAAGAAAAATCCAGAACTTCCTGCCTGTTGATGAGATGAATTGCATGTCTGCTTGATAGAGCCCAGGGTTATGTTTACAAATTGTGGAGCCAGACCAGTCTCAACCCTGGAGGCACACTGTCTGTTCCCAGCTCCTGTTATGCTACTTTTGGCATGTTATCTAAACAATCAGCATCAACAACACTGAAAATACATCTTTATTCACCAATAGAACCCAGCCCAAAACAACAAGAAATGAATGAGGTCAGAGGCCCTTCATCCGCCTAAACTTCTGTTTACATAACCAAGTGAATATGATTGCTGTTAAAATTAAATTTTCAAACATTAAAATTAGTTTTTCCCCCTATGACACATTATTACCCTCATTCAATGACTAAACTTGGAGAACTGAATTTCATGAAGTTTTAAAACTATTGAGCTTCTTAATATTTCCTCTTCCTTTTGTGTGTCTGTGTGCGCAGTTACTAAGCTGGACAGATGATGTGGGAGACTTCCCAGTAGTTAATTTAATAAGAGCAATGTGAAGATGACTTCTACAGTTCAAAAACATTAAAAAAGTAAGAAATAGGAGCAGTAGAAGGCCATTTGGCCTTTCATGCCTGAACCTTCATTGTGAAGTTGTTTTCCTGCTTTCCCCTCGTCTCCCTTAATATCCAAAAGTAGATCAACTTGATTCGCCGCCCTTGAGTAAAGAGACTCAGCTTTCCTGGTTTCTGTTCTTGTTTGTCACCCAGGCAGGGGAAATAACAACTCCAAATCGACATGCTCAAGTCCTGAAGAATACTGTACATTTCAAATGAGACCACCTCGCTCATTCTTCTAATCACAGAAAAATTGGGGCTGGTCTAATTTTAATCTGTCCTCTTTTAATAAATCTGCAACTCCAAGAATCAGCTCAGAGAACCTTTGTTGTTCAAGTGAGACTTCCTTTCTCATATTCTCAAAATTAAAAAATCATAGTATTCTTTTTGAACTGCATTCTGAATCTGCATATTAATTTTTAGGTTTTGTGTACAAAGAACTCTTAACAGTTTACAGCCTTTAAACATATAAGTAGGACTGCAAAAGACCCCCATTCAATGACCACTACATCTATGATTTTCAAAATTCCTGAGAACAATAAAAATCCTGACAGTTTGCACCCATATAGGGCTATAGTAGTGCTGGATTTACAAGTTTTCTGGATAACTATGTCATTAGTTCACAAGCACACTTTAATTACATACTTTTTCATTTATTATTATACACAAGTCATATAATTAATTTTCAAGTGATACAAGTGAGTTTAAATGGAGTGCGAACTATATGCACTTCAGTCCTCAACTGTGGCCGTCAACACACTCTCATTTCCGACCTTAATTCCAGATTCATTTGCACCCAAAGCCTCTACCCGGATCCTAGACCCCAGCTTCAATGCACACTGGAACTCCGGTTCTGCCTGCAAACCCAGTTACAATCTGAACCCCTGCCTCAAAGTCTGGATAAATGAGTAAGCAAGGGATTGGGCCACCTGGATTTCCAAAAAAACTAAAGTTATATTCAACTGTTGAGTTGGAGAATGGGGGGAAAAAGTCATCTGCTCCTCACCTGCAAGGTTCTACCAGTGAATGAACAGATGATTTAATGACAACAAAACCACATATAAACAGGTGAAAAACTGAGCCAACCCCATTGAAGTAGAAGGAGCAAAGAACTGGATGCTGGAACATCTGGAAATAATGGAACTGAACTTTTCTATTCACTTCAAGTCAAAGGTGCAGCTTGGTCACATGGACTTCATTTCAGTTCTATTCAGGTTGAGTTCTTTTCTCTTACACTGACTGCAGTATTGGTGCTGCTTCTTGTACTTGTATAAGAACTTGAAAACCCCATAAACAATTTTCACCCTGTTCTGCTTTGGACACTTTTGATTCATTCCTCCATTTTCTTGACATCTATTTTTCTATCTCAAGTAACAGGTTATGTACCAATATCCATCATAAATCACTAACTCCCATATCTATCTGCACTACACCTCCTTCCATACTGCTTCTCTAAAGGACATCATTTCATTTTTCCAGTTTCTCTATCTGTTTGGCAATGCAACTCTCCACACCAGTGATTTTTTAAGCCTTCCTATTTTGTTTAAAACCATAATTTCCTCTCTACTATTGCTGACAGGACTCCCAATTACATCTCTTCTATTTCACATATGCTTCTGTTCTTAATCCCTCTCTTCCAGCCAGATGAATAATAGGATTCCCCTTGACCTCGAGTTCCACCCCACCAGACAGTACATTCAATTAATCACCCTGCAGAATTTCCATCATCTCCAACAAGGTTCCACCACTGGACATATCTTCCCTTTCAGTATCCCAAAGGGACTAATCCCTTTGCAACCCCCTGGTCCACCCCTTCCTCTCCAACAAATGCACCCTTTTGATGGTACTCAATAATGTAGCTGCAGAAGATAAAATACAGCTCTTCCACCTCATCCTTTCCAAACACCCAGGGCAACAATAAGCCTTTTATGTGGAGCATCAATTCAACTGCACTTAGCCTATTGCACTTGGTACTTATGATGTGGTCTTCCCTACATTCGAGAAAACCATATTCCAAATGAATATACCTGTTCAGCACCTAAAATTGGTTATGATCTTCCAGACCCTGTATCTTTAATTTTCTGTCCTAATTTTGTTCTATCTTTTATATTGTTCCATCGATACACAGCCTACACTGCAGAAACAATAACTCATTTCTGACTTGCTGCAAGACAACCTGGGGACTTAATGTTAATAATTTTGAGTAAAGCTCCCTCATTTCCCACAGATTTGACTGTACCTTGGTGTCAGTTTGTCTCTGGATCATTAGTTCTAACTGCTGATTATTATAGTAATTGTAATTCTGACTACTATGGTTAGAGTAATAGAGAAGTAAAACACAGAAAGAGGCTCTTCAGCCCATTTGGTCCATTGCAAAACCATTTAAACTACCTACTCCCAACAACCTGCACCTAGACTATAGCCCTCCATATCCCTACTATCCAAACTTCTCTTAAACATTGAAATCGAGCTCGCATGGACCACTTGCCCTCCCAGCTCATTCCACATTCTCACGACCCTCTGAGTGAAGAAGTTTCCCCTCATGTTCCCCTTAAGCTTTTCACCTTTCCCCCTTAAGCCACATCCTCCAGCTATAGTCCTAGCCAATCTCAGTGGAAAAACCCTACTTGCATTTACCGTATCTAAACTCTCATAATTTTGCATACCTCTATTATATCTTCCTCTCAATCTTCTACATTCTAAAGAACACAGTCCTAACCTATTCAACTTTTCCTTATAACTCAGATCCTCCAGATGTGGCATCATCGTGGTAAATATTCTCTGCATACTTTCAACCTTGTTTACATCTTTCCTGTAGGTAGGTGACCAAAACTGCACACAATACTCCAAACTAGGCCTCACCAACATCTAATACAACTTCATAAATCAATGTATTGAGTACAGGAAATGGGATGTTATGTTGAAGGCCACACGCCAAATGCTTTCTTTATGACTTTATCTAGCTGTGATACCACTTTCAAAAAATGTACCTGTATTCTCAGACCCCTATGTGCAACCACACTCCTCAGTGCCCTATTGTTCATTGTGTAAGACCTACCCTGTTTGGTCCTACCAAAACCTCACACTTGTCCGCATATAATTCCATCTGCCATTTTTCAGCCCATTTTTCCAGCTGAAGTAGGTCCTCTGCAAGTCATGATAGCCTTCCACACTTCACTCAACTTCATCACTGAAATATTCCCACAACCTACGGATTCACTCTTAAGGACTCATCATCTCATGTTCTCGATACTTATTACTTATTTATTATTTATTTCTTTTTGTATCTGAACAGTTCTATCTTTTGCACCATGGCTGAACGCCCAAATTAGTGCAGTCTTTCATTGATTCTATTGCAGTTATTATTCTATTATGGACTTGCTCAGTATGCCTCCAAGAAAATGTATCTTAGGTTCATATATGGTGACATACGTGCTTCGATAATAAATTTATTTTGAACTTTGTACTTTGAACAATGAACTTGCCACAACAAATTACTGCAACACGCACAAAATGCTGGTGGAACGCAGCAGGCCAGGCAGCATCTATAGGAAGAAGCACTGTCGACGTTTCGGGCCAAGACCCTTCGTCAGGACTGAGCCCGAAACATTGGCAGTGCTTCTTCCTATAGATGCTGCCTGACTTGCTGCGTTCCACCAGCATTTTGTGTGTGTTGCAGTAATTTCCAGCATCTGCAGATTTTGTCGTGTTTGCGACAACAAATTACTGCCACTTTTGGTCTTTATGAATACTATACCATTTTGAAATTAAATTATTATAGGTACAATATAAGATTCTGAGGCATTGGAGATGCCACATTATTTTGGTACAAGATTTTTTGAGTAATAAGCATGAAATGCTTGCATGTTACTCATAAACAATGGCACACATTGGGAGTGGCCATCCGGACTTACTATCTAGTTGAGTAATATTGGCATTAATTCAGTAGAAAACTGAATGAATGCTTTATTGGGCAATTGTAAATTAAACAGGAGATTCACAAAGGAAATTCCATTGAAACCATGTGACAATACGCAAATATCCTTCGTATTGCTTTTAACAAATGTAAAACTTAAGACATCAGAAAGAGTATTATTATTCCAATAACCTGCAATCCCACTGTTTGGAAAGCCTGAATGTTTAGGTTGGCTCACCTGGTCTCAGTTTCCATATTTTCTTTAATACACTTGGGCCTCATTCCCATATTCACATTAAATGCACTGAGCTGGTCCCAAGGTCAGTTTAAACCCACTCGAGCCCCATACCCATGCTTACTGTATTTCATCTATTCCCACAATCACTTTAAGGACACCAGGGCCCTGTTCAGTACTAAAAGTAGATTAAAACACTCTGTCCAGGATAGAGGATGTCTTTACAAACCTTTTTGGAGGGAAACACTTCAGCAAAGTGGACTTCGCCAGGGCTTACCTACAGATGGAGGTGCAAGAAGAGTCCAAAGTGTTTCTCATCATAAATACACCCAAAGGGCTTTATTGTTCCATTAAGCTTATTTTGAAATAGCACCTGCACATACACTCTGGCAGAAAACTAGGGACTGGGTTCTGGAAGGCTGCCCAGGTACTCAGTGTTAATTGGGTGATGTTATTGTTACTGGTAAGGAGGAAAAGGAACATATCCAAAATCTCAAGACAGTGTTAAAAGGTTTAAAACGGGGGTCGGCAACCCGCGGCTCCGGAGCCAAGTGTGGCTCTTTTACGTCTGTGCTGTGGCTCCCTGTTGCTTTGGGAAATAATTGGTCAGTATTTAATTAAAATGTATTTTATGTTGGTTTGTTAGTTTTTGAAATATAATTCTAAATTTGAAGATTATGGTGATCTTGTACAATCTAAATAAGACGTTGTGGTGACCCATTTCCTGAAACATCCAAACCAATTAGCCAGCGTTCAGGCTAAGGGAGATAGCCTACGGGGGTTTGTGAGTACGTGTCTTTTGCAGCATCCGCGCCCATGGGGGGCGGGTTGAGGGAGGCTTAAAAGCAAGGCTGTTTAGTTCGAATAAAGCTATCTTTGACTGCAGTTTACTGACTGCGTGTAGCACACCGCTACAATGTGTTTTTATCGCTGGCTGTCCAGAGGGGAGGTGCTGAAACGCTTTGTCGCGTGTCTGGAAGAAGTGAAAACTTTCCTGGGCAGCAAAGGGCTCACCTTTCCTGAGCTGGAACAGCCAGAGTGGCTGGAAAAGCTACACTTCATGGTAGACATGACAGCGCACCTGAACACGCTGAACACAGCTCTTCAGGGGAAAGGACGTACAGCCCTGCACATGTTGGAGGATGTTTTGGCATTCGAGTGCAAGTTGACAGTGCTTGCCAGAGATTTACAGAAAGGCACATTGTCTCACTTCCCCAATTTGAGAGAGTTCAAACAAGGTCACGACATGATAAATTCGGAGTATTTACATTCTGCAATCATCGCAATGCAAACATCGTTTGGGAAACGCTTCTGTGAGTTCAGAGAGGAAAAAAAACACATTATCCTTCCCGGTCACTCCCCTAAGCATCGATCCATCCCTACCGAATACGACTGCATTGTCAGGTGTGAGTCAACCTGACCAAGTATGATAAATATTTTAATTGCCTATTATTTTACGTATATTCATATGTTTTCATTGTTCAGTGAAATAGTCCTTTTATTTTTCAGGTTGACAGCTGGCTGACGTTATTTTTGGTTTGCTGCTGGTGGCAAATTTAAGTTTAGCGTTTTTCATAAATACAAGAAGGACTCAAATAGACGTTGAGTATTTTACTTAAAAGTAACCTTCAACCCAACGTCTTATTTTCGGAGTTCAAAATGTTTTTGTTGCATGCAGAAATGTAATTTCGTTTTCTCTGCAGGAGCTCATCAATTTCATAAATGCAACACATTATAGTTTGTTTATACATAGCATAAAGGCAAAACAAAACGTTGTATGCAGTGTTATTTCATTTTAAATGTCAAACGGGTTTTGCGGCTCCCAGTGTTTTCTTTTCTGTGGGAAACGGGTCCAAGTGGCTCTTTCAGTGGTAAAGGTTGCTGACCCCTGGTTTAGAAGATTATGGGGTCAGAGCACAACGCAACAAGTGTGAATTCTTTAAACCAAGCATTACTTGCTGGCGTTACACCATTGATGCACAAATATTACAACCAGTGTGTTGAGAAAATTTTAGCAGTGGTGGATGCCCCAAGGCCAAAGGTCATGTGTCACAGCTTAAGTCCTTTTTAGGATTTATCAATTATTACAACAGGCTCCTGCCAAACCTGGTTAATGTGCTCCATTCCTTAAACTCATTATTGCAGATTGAGAAGAAATGGCAATGGACAAAGCAGTGTGAGGTAGCTTTCCAAAAGGTAAAGGAAATAGTAACGGCAGACACTGTACTCACGCACTGTGATCCACATCCAGTGAAGCTTGCCTATAACACCTCACCTTACAGTACAGGTGCAGTCATGTCATGTTATGATTAATGGAAGTGAACGCCCCATAGGGTTTACATCACGTTCCCTTATAGCTGCAGAGAAAAATTATGCACAGATTGACAGAGAGGCCTCGAGTCTGGCTTGGGGTGTAAAATTTTTCAACCAGTACATGTACAGTTGAAGTCAGAAGTTTACATACGCCTTAGCCAAATACATTTAAACTCAGTTTTTCACAATTCTTGACATTTAATCCTAGAAAACATTCCCTGTCATTGGTCAGTTAGGATCACTACTTTATTTTAAGAAAGTGAAATGTCAGAATAATAGTAGAGTGAATGATTTATTTCAGCTTTTATTTCTTTCATCACTTTCCCAGTGGGTCAGAAGTTTACATACACTTTGTTAGTATTTGGTAGCATTGCCTCTAAATTGCTTAACTTGGGTCAAACATTTTGGGTAGCCTTCCACAAGTTTCTCACAGTAAGTTGCTGGAATTTTGTTCCATTCCTCCGGACAGAACTGGTGTAATTGAGTCAGGTTTGCAGGCCTCCTTGCTTGCACATGTTTTTTCGGTTCTGCCCACAAATTTTCTATCGGATTGAGGTCAGGGTTTTGTGATGGCCACTCCAATACCTTGATTTTGTTGTCCTTAAGCAACTTTGCCACAAGTTTGGAGGTATGCTTGGGGTCATTGTCCATTTGGAAGACCCATTTGTGACCAAGCTTAAACTTCCTGGCTGATGTCTTGAGATGTTGCTTCAATATATCCACATAAATTTCCTTCCTCATGATGCCATTTATTTTGTGATGTGCACCAGTCCCTCCAGCAGCAAAGCACCCCCACAACATGATGCTGCCGCCCCCATACTTCACGGTTGGGATGGTGTTCTTCAGCTTGCAAGCCTCACCCTTTTTCCTCCAAACATAACGATGGTCATTACTGCCAAACAGTTCAATTTTTGTTTCATCAGACCAGAGGACATGTGCACTTGCAAACTGTAGTCTGGCTTTTTTTTTATGGCAGTTTTGGAGCGGTGGCTTCTTACTTGCTGAGCAGCCTTTCAGGAAAAAGGGTTTTATTTTTTACCAGCAGAGCAAAACCACCCCCTCTGTCTTCCTGCCTGTCCTTTCAATACAACGTATATCCTTGGACATCAAGCTCCCAGCTATAATCTTTCAGCAATGATTCAGTGATGCCTCCAACATCATACCTGCCAATCTGCAATTATGCTGCAAATTCATTTACCTTATTCTGTATACCAACATTCAAATATAACACCTTCAGTCTTGTATTCACCCTCCTTTTCATTTTGTCCCCGTTATACATTGCACCTCATCCAGATGACTGCAATTTTGCCCTCTCAACAGACTCTCACTACACATGGTCTTTGTAAACCAGCTACCTCACCTTCCGCATTATTTTCTGCCCTTCCTACAACACTTCATTCACTGAAACATATGTAGCTCGGGACATTAGTTGCACCATGCTCCACCTTTTGATTCCTAACTTTGTCTGACATCTTACCAACAACTGCCTTCACAACCATTCCACTAATTGTTCTGGCACTCTGGCTCCCATCCCCCTGCAACTCTAGTTTAAATCCCACCGTGCAGCATTAACAAACCTTCCCATTATGTTATTAGTCCTCTTCCAGTTCAGGTGCAAACCATCCCTTCTGTACAGGTCCTACCTTCCCTAGAAGAGTATTTTAAATGCTCTTGATGGTCTCACTATTTCTTTGAGCACAGATCACTCAGAATTTTCAGGCGTTTAGTCTGCAGAATGTCTATTTATAGCACAGTCATTTATCTAAGAGAGGCTGCCCTGTGTTTTGATTGTTATTTCAGTGAGACTAGCTTTGTTCTGAGATGAAAAATGTATTTTTGTGATTTGTGTGGAAATGGCTTGAGAAACTCTTGCCATTAGAATTGAGACATACATAATACTGCTTATCTTGCCATACATGAAGCTGCTTAACAAGCTACGAGCTCATGGTATTACAGGAAAGATTCCAGCATGGATAAAGCACTGGCTGAATGGTAGGAGGCAAAGAGTGGGAATAAAGGGAGCCTTTACTGGCTGGCTGCTGGTGACCAGTGGTGTTTCACTGGGGTCTGTGTTGGGGCCAATACTTTTTATGCTGTATGTCAATGATTTGGATGATGGAATTGATGGATTTATTGCAGTTTGCAGGTGATATGAAGATAGATGAAGAGACAGGTAGTTTTGTGGTACAGAAGGACTTAAACAGATTAGGAGAATGGGCAAAGAAATGGCAGATGGAATATAGTATATAGCCATGCACTCTGGTAGAAGAAGTTAAAGGGTTGACTATTTTTTAAAATGGAGAGAGAATACAAAATAGAGGTGCAAAATACTTGAGAGTCATTGGGCAGGATACCCTAAAGGTTAATTTGCAGGTTGAGGACGGTAAATGCAATGTTAACATTCATTTCAAGAACACTAGAATACAGGTAGTCCCCGAGTTACAAACGTCCGGCATACAAACAACTCGTACTTACGAACCGAGGAAGGAGAACGCCGTCCGCCATTTTAAGTCGGATTGCGACGCCATCCGCCATTTTAAGTCGTTGCTGTTGACACTGTGTTGAGTGTGTAACTTTGTATTTGGCTTAAATTTTTCTTAGAAAGATTCACCCTGAACCACCCCCACTTTTCCGGTCGGCTGGTGGCACAGTGAGATCAGCGCCAGGTTCCTGAGTTCGATCCATTGACAGACTGCTCCTGAGCGTGCTGGGTTGATGTCGAGCTCACAACTCGACCTCGTAAAAAAACTGCCACCTCCAGTTTAAATTCCCACGTGGAATATTGAGGAGGATCAAATACCCAAACCCAGCACAGCCCCCACTTGTCCCATTCAACCTGTCTCAGTGCGGTGGACTTTAGGACCTGGGAAATTCAGTGCGGTGGTCTTTAGGACCCAGTGGACCCAGTGTTTCTGTTCCGTTGGCGGGAAGCGATCACGATTGAAAATAAAGTGGAAATAATAGTGTTTGGAAAGAGGTGAAGCATCATCGGTCAATGGAAAAGCATTAGGCTGCAGTCGGTCAACGATCGGAACAATTTTAAAGGATAAAGTGAGAATAATGGAGCATGTAAAAGGTCCTGCCCTGATGAAAGCTACAATTATTACTAAGCAATGCAGTGGTTTAGTTATTGGAATACATACGTTTCTATACGTTTCTATGTTTTATATGCATAGAAAGGTAAAATATATACTACATACTAAGACAAACGTTTGACTAACTGACACTAAATAATACCGGATGTACTTGTTCCGACTTACGTACAAATCCGACTTAAAGACGGACTCAGGAACGGAACTCGTTTGTAACCCGGGGACTGCCTGCATAATAGCAAGGATGTAACGTTGAGACTTCATAAAGAGCTGATGAGGCATCACTTAGAGTATTGTGAGCAGTCTTTGGCCCCTTATTTTAGAAAGGATGTGCTAAAACTGGAGAGGGTTCAAAGGTGGTTCACAAAAATGATTCCAGGTTTGAATGACTTGTCATATGAAGAGCATTTGATGGCTCTGGGCCTGTATTCACTAGAATTCAGAAGAATGAGGGGTGACCTCATCGAAACCTATCAAAGGGGGAAAGGCCTTGACAGAGTAGATGTAGAGAGGATGTTTCCTATGACGGGAGAGTCTAAGACCAGAGGACACGGCCTCTGAATAGAGGAGCATCCTTTTAGAACAGGGATGAGGTGGAATTTCTTTAGCCACAGAGTGGTGAATCCGAGGAATTCTTTGTCACAGGTAGCTGTGGAGGCCAAGTTTTTCTGTGTATTTAAGGCAGAGGATGATAGATTCTTGATTAATCAGAGCATGAAGATTGAGAAGGGAGAAGGCAGGAGTTTGGGCCTGAGAGGCAAATTGGATCAGCCATGATGGAGTGGAGCAAACTTGTGGTCCAAATTCCCTAAATCTGCTCTTATATCTTATGGTCTTAAGCAATAAATGCTGACCTGCAAAAGGATAAATGCAACCTGTGAAATGTTGAAGCATATCAGCTAGCTTGAGCAATGAGAATGAAAATTGGTCCATGCCTGTGGATACGTGTGGTGCTAATGTGTTCCTACCCATGAGGAACTGTGTTCAGCCTATTCATGCTTGCTTCCTGTAGACTCCTTAAGGCAGAAGGTAGTCACTAGGTTTAAGCAGTACCATGAAAGTACCTCATTAACTCTTTTTGCAAGTTGAACAATAGTAAGCTCAGCCATGTCCAGGAAGGACTTTTAACACAATATGTAGGCAGGCAACTAAAGAAGATGCCATACTAGATCTGATGATAGGCAATGAATTAGGTGTCAGACCACTCAGTGGGTAAACATTCCAGAGACAGTGGCAACAACTCTCTGAACTTTTCCATAGCCTTGGAGAAGGATAGGAGCAGACAGTGTGGAAAGTACTTAATTGGGGAGAGGGAAATATGGTAATATTGCGCAGGAACTGGGGAGCATAGACTGGGAACAGATGGACTCAGAGAAATGCAAATTGAAATATGGACATCGTTTAGGGAACACTAGCAAGGGGTTCTGGATAGGTTTGTACTATTGAGACAGGGAAAGGATGGTAAGGTGAAGATATCATGGCTGACAAGAGATGTAGAACATCTTGTCAAGAGGAAGAAAGAAGCTTATTAAGGTTCAGGAAGCAAGGATCAGAAAGGGCTCTAGAGTTAAAAGATAGCCAGGAAGGAGCTAAAGAATGGACTTAGGAGAGTTTGAAGGGGACACTGCAAGACCTTAAGGAAAACTCCGAAGCGTTCAACACATATGTGAAGAACAAGAGGACAACTAGAGTTAGGGTAGGACTAATCAGGAATTGAAGAGGAAACATGTCTGGAGTTGGAGGAGGTAGCAGAGGTCTGTAATGAATACTATACTTCAATATTCATTAGTAAGAGGGACCTTGACATTTGTGAGGACAGCGTAAAACAGGCTGATATGGCAGAATATGTCAATGTTAAGAAAGACTACGTGCTGGAACTTTTGGAAAACATTTGGATAGATAAATCCCTGGGGTGGAATGGGATATGCCCCAGGTTGCTACAGGGACTGAGGGAAGAGATAGCTGTGCCTTTGGTGAGTTCTTTACATCCTCACTGAACTACGAGAGTACTATCAGACAATTGCAGGATGGCAAATCTTATTCCTTTGTTTGAGAAAGGAAGTAGAGATATTCTTGAGAAGTATAGACCAGTGAGCCTTACTTCAGTGTGGGCAAATTATTGAAGATTCTTAGAGACAGGATTTACAAACATTTGGAGAAGTATGGTCTAATTAGAACATGCTTAATCAGCACTGCTTTGTGAAAGGCAGATCATGCCTCAGGAGCCTGATTGAATTCTGATGAAGGAAGAATTGTGGATGTAGTGTATATATGCATTTTAGTAAAGTGTGTGATAAAGTTCCCATGGTAGACTCATTTAGAAAGCCAGGAGGCATGGGATCCAGGGAAACTTGGTTGCACGGATTTAGAATTTGCTTGCCCATAGAAGGCAGAACATGGTAGTAGATGGAGTGCATTTTACCTGGAGTTTGGTGACCAGTGACATTCTGTTCTGGGACCCCTGCTCTTTATGATTTTTATAAATGACAGATGGGAAGTGGAAGGATGGTTTGATGAAAGTTGCTTAAGACACAAAAGTTGGTGGAGTTGTGGATAGTGTAAAAGGTTGTCATAGGTTACAACAGGACGTTGACACGATGCAGAGCTGGGCTGAATAGTGGCAGATAGAGTTCAACCTGGAGAAGTGTGACCATGAATAAACTCTTGTCAGGCTCCCAGCCAGGTACCAGTATCAATTTTAACCGATGTTTTGATGACTAACAATGCCATCAGAATGGTTAAAATTGATACCTGTACCCGGCTGGAAGCCCAAGAAGACTTTATTTGTCATATACACTGGGAAAGCATTAGATCTCTGCTTAGGCCATACTTGGAGTACTGTTTTCAATTCAGCATTAGAGAAAGTGTAGAGGAGTTTTACCAGGGTGCTGCTTGGATTAGAGAATGTCTTATGAAGCTAGACTGAGCGAGCTAGGTCTTTTTCTTTTTGGAGCAGAGGATGAGAGGCAACTTAATAAATGTATATAAAATGATCAAGTGGACAGCCAGAGAGTTTTCCCAGGTTGGAAATGGGTAATACTAGGGAACATAATTTTAAGCTGATTGGAGTAAAACACAAGAGGGATGAGACAGAGATAAGTTTTTAAAAGGGAGTGGTGGGTGTGTGGAACACCCTGCCAGGAATGGTGATAGAGGCAGATACATTAGCGGCATTTAAGAAACTCTTAGATAGACACATGGATAATAGAAAATTGGAGGCTATGTAGGAAGGAGGCATTAGACTGATTTTCGAGCAGGTTAAAATGGCACAACATCGTAGGCTGAAGTGCCTGCACCAGGCTGTAGTGTTCTAATTATTAAAAATTATTTTTGAGAAACTGTATAAATATTTTGTCTGAACATTAAACAAGAAGGTAGTTAATCTCTTGTGTCCTTATCAGTGGCTGTGTGTGCACTGTGGCTCAATTATTTCTGCTGTCTGAATGGCCAACAGTCAAGTTGTTTCTCTGCAAAGATACTGGATCTTCTTCAAAATCTGATGTTTAGTCTTCGCCAATCAAGCAAATTATCCAACACGAATTTTCTTAACATAAGAGCAAATTAACTGAACTTCAGTAATCACATTCTCCAGTACTTCTGGTGGAATTTGAGGTTAACAACAACTGACATTGGCTGCATTACTACCAGCAATCCTCCAATAGGTTATCCGAGTCTGACCAAAAAAGAGGTTCATCTTTGGCCATTTTAGTACTTGCAATAACAAGATTTTGCCCAGGAAATCTTCACATGCCAGGATTGTAGGAATAGATCTGTCAGCATCACACTTTTGTATGAAAATCAGGAGACTATTATTTTTTCAAGATGGAGCCGAGCTGCAGTCTCCTTTGAGATCATGGCTCAAATTTGGCTGTTTTTTAAGTTCATGGGGATGGTTTAGGGGACAGAGGGGGGGAGTTAGAGATCAGTTTACATTTAGGGATGGTGATGTGAGTAAGTTAGAGCTCAGAATAGCATTTAGGGAGAGGAATGTGAAGAAGTTAGAGGTCAGGGTTCTGCCTTGCATTCGAAGGCCAGACACCTGGAGCCATGATGAAGGACATCCACAGTCCAGCCCTCCACTCTGTTCTCTAAGACCAGCAACCAGGAGTCCTTACAAGGAGGCACTAGGGCCAGTCAGTGCACCTGGAGTTCGACCTTGGAATTTGGGGTTCCGTCATTGCCTAATATGGAGGGTAAAAATCAGAGCCCAACAGTTGTTGAGCATTCTAGGAATTGAAGCCCAATGGCCAAAGCCTGGAGACTGAAAACCTGTCCTGGAGTTGGAGAAATGTCCCTGTGGGCGGGTGGGAGGGCGGAAAGTAGTTTATTTCGCTGCTGTTGTTTTGCTACTTGCTGTATCTGTTTGTTATGTTCTGTGGTTCTGCAGAGCATTGTGGTTATGCTATGTGGTGCCAGAATGTGTGGTTTTCACATGTGGGCTACCCCAGCACCTGCCAAGGTGTATTGGTTGTTCATTCAAACCACTCATTTCACTGTATGTTTCAATGTACATGTGATAAATAAATCTGAATCACTCTGCTGAATATGACCTACAAATCAGCAGCTTTAAAATAGTTTGAGCAGTAAATTCTCTGAAGTGGTCAAATACCCCAGCCACACGTTCAACGATGTCAATGCAATAGCAGTAAAGATGTCTTAAATTCAGGATGGACAAATTGTTTATAAAGCTATGAAGCATTTGTCCAAGGCAGTATTTGCCAACAATATAGGTCTAAGCACTTTGAACTGGACTTACAATCAACATCAATAACAGAAAGGTACTTAAGATAGAAAATAAAAGCTAAGAATGGAAAGAGGGTATCTAGAAAATTGCACAGGAGTCATAACCTCTACACTATGGTCAAAAGGAACTTTGATTTCTCAACAATGGGGAAAAGCAAACTATGAATTGAACCAAAAATTCCTCATCCAATGCTAGCTTTGTGAGTCTTCAGAGATTAAAAGGTCACAGGCTTAAATTATGAAAATTCGGTCCAAGTCACAAGTGGGCTTTCTGCCAACATAAAATGCTTAGTCCTGAGGACCTGAGCACCAGTACCTGGGGCACATACTTGTTCCATCATGTCAACATTTGTGTATACTCTCATTCTTGTTACCTCCCACACCATCAACTTTATTTTTCACAATAACATTCTTCATCTGCAGAAGATCGTGCACATAGCCCAGCACATCACACAAACCAATCTTCCATCCTTGGACTCACTTTACACCGCATGCTGTCGGAGCAGTGCTGCCAGGATAATCAAGGACACGACCCACCCAGCCAACACACTTTTGGTCCCTCTTCCCTCCAGGAGAAGGTACAGGAGCATGAAGATTCGTACGGCCAGATTTGGGAACAGCTTCTTTCCAACTGTGATGAGACAGCTGAACAGATCCTGACCCAGATCTGGGCTATACCTCCCAAATACCCGGACCTGACTTGCACTACCTTACTTTCCCTTTTCTATTTTCTAATTATGATTTATAATTAAAATTTTCATATTTAATTGAATTTGTACTTCAGGGATTGCGAAGTGCAGTATCAAATATCGCGGTGATAATCATACACTCTAGTATCAATTGTTTGGTGACAATAAAGTAAATCACATTACTCAATGAATGCTGCACTGTCAGAGATGTAGTTTTTGAAGACAATAAACAGGGTCCTCATACCTGGAAAATCTGAGAGGCTTTCTTTTAATCAATATTTTTCTCTTGACCAACACATAAAGCAAATTACAAGATTATCACATCGCTACTGTTATGTTTTGTAACTTCAGAATCTAATTGAAAGAATGCCCAACCAAACAATACACTTACAACATTATTCAAATATTACTGAAACATTAAATACACTACAGCCACTTGATAGACTATGCCATAATCGTCTAACATACTCGTCTAACTGTACTACATGGCTGGAAGGATCCCTGAAATGCCTCAAGACTGTGAAATGTGCAACCAAAAACGACTATGCAAATCCTTTTGGCTATCTGTTGCAGCCTCATTGATCTTGTTGAGTGCTATAGGAATTCATGTACAATGAAGTCTCAGAATGCAAATGGAACAATTTTTCAACATTGAGTGAAGTTGGATACCTACATCCTCAAGCTAAGGCTTTGAACAAAATCTCCAAGCTAGTTTGTTTTCATGAAATGGAGAGGTAAGCAGTTTGTAGTCCTGGAAATGATATTTAACATTTAAATATCTAACAATTGCATTTGATGATAGCAATTATGACGCAAAGGTTACCTAAGTAATAAAGCTATTATACAATCACCAGGACTGAGCTAACCAAATTTGGCAAAGACAAGTGAAAATGTAAGACATATCCTAAAGTAATTAATGCCAATGCACCTAAGACACTAGATTCCAAATTCACCAATCAAATTTAATAATGCTCAGTAGGATCGTTAACACTAACTGCAACACTACAGTGAAACTTTGACCTAAGTTACAGGAGAGAGAAATAAAACAATAAATACTGAAAAGTCAATAGATCCTCTGTGAGAACACAATTTAAAAACCAACCTAATTGAACTTTTATCCAGAAAAGTTAATGTGTAATTGATTTTCTTTGACATTCATTATTGGGAGCAAATTAGGACATTTAGACACACAAACATCAATGTCTTTTCCAGCCAGTTAAGCTAATGTTTAAAAATTACAAAAAAACACAAAATTCTGTATTTCATCAAGCCAAATTCAGTTACTTGCCAAAGTTCAAAGTAAATTTATTATTGAAGTACATATGTGTCACCACATACAACCCTGAGATTTGTTTTCTTGCAGGCATTCATAGCAAATTCAAGAAAACACAACAGAATCTATGAAAGACCACCCCCAACAGGACAGACAAACAACCAATGTGCAAAAGTCAACAAACTTAATAATAGTAAATAAATAAGTGCTAAATATCGAGAGCTTGGGATGTAGAATCCTTGAAAGCGAGTCCCTAGGTTGTGGGAACAGTTCAGTGATGGGGGCGAGTGAAGTACCCCCATCTGGCTCAACAGCCTGATAGCTGAGGGGTAATAACTGTTCCTGAAACATGGTGTGGGTTCTGAAGCTTCTTCCTGATGGTGGGGGTCCTTGATGCTGGATGGTGCTTTCCTGCAACAGTGGTCTGTGTAGATGTGCTCAATAGTGGGGAGAGCTTTACCCATGATGGACTGGGCCACATCCACTATTTTTTGTAGGATTTTCTATTCTAGGGCATTGGTTGTGATCACACCAGGTTGTGATGCAGCCAGTCAATATGCTCTCTACTACACATCTACAGAAGTTTATAAAAGTTTTAGATGTCATGTTGAATCTTTGCAAACTTCAAAGGAAGTAGAAGGGGCACTGTGCTTTCTTCACAATGGATCCTTTGCTGGGCCTAGGACAGATCCATTGAAATGATAATGCCGGGGAATTTAAAACTGTGATTAAAAAACTGTAAATTTAAAACCCTCTCCACCTGTGATCCTCAATGAGGACTGGCTTGTGGACCTCCGCTTTCCACCTCCTGAGGTCAATAATCAGTTACTGGGTCTTGCTCACACTGAATGAGGGGTTGTTGTTGTGGCACCACTCAGCCAAATTTTCAATCTCGCTCCTATATGCCAAGAGCCTGTTCATAAAATTACACAAGTTGTTCATTCTTTGAAGAAAGTTGGGTGGGGGGGGCAGAACCAGATTGCCTAATTTTAAAACTGAAAGTATGAACCCTCGTGTTTAAATGAAAAGAGAGCTGGGCTCTGTACATAACACTTCAGTCAAGAAAGGTGAAATCATGAGCCCATTCAAACAGCTTGTACTGAGAGCTGTTTACTACCAAACACCACTGGAGTCTATACAACAACCAATCAAATCTAATGTTCACTTTGAACAGAGACCTTCACAATCCTATTCTAGGTTATTACAAACATACCTCAGATATCAGCCCAATCAATTTGTCAGAGCTACCATAATTGTCAGTGGTGTGAGCTGTGGGTAGCATCCTTGCATGAGGCATAAAACTGCTTATTCAAGACTCACTCTGGATACTGGTTTGTGATATCTGTCTCTACTACCATCCCTGGCAATGCATTCAATGCACCTACCATTCTTTGTGTAAAAAAAAGACCTCTGACATCCTCCCTATACTTACTTCCAAACACCTTAAAAGTATGCCCTCTTGTATTAGCCAGTAAAACTCTGGGGGGGGGGGGGGGGGGGGGAGAGGAACTGTCTGTCCACTCTATCTATGCCTCTTATCATTTTACATATCTGTATCAATTGCCTCTCATCCTCCTTCACTCTAATAAAAAGCCTTCACTTGTTTAACCTTTTCTCATAAGACATGCTTTCTAACCTGGGTAGCATCCTGATAAATCTCCTCTGTGCCCTTTCTAAAACCTTCCAAACTGCATCATTTCATATTCCAGCTGCCAGCTCTGCATCCTGTCAATGTCCCATTGTAACCAATGATAACCTTCTACACTTTCCAGAATAGGTTTGTATCATCTGCAAACTTACTAACCCAACCCTTCCAATTCCTCATCCAAGTAATTTATAAAAATCACAAACAGCAGGGGTCCCCAAAAAGATTCTGGCAGAACACCATCAGTCACAGACCTCCAGGCTGAATACACTCCATCTACTACCATGCATTGCCTTCTGTGAACAATCAAATTCTGAATCCATGCAGCCAGGTTTCCCTTGGATCCCATGCTTACAGATTTTCTGTATTAACATGGGAACCTTGTTGAGTTCTTACTAAAATTCATATGCACCATACCCACCACTCTACCTTCATCAATTCATTTTGTCACTTCCTTGAAAAACTCAGTCAGGTTTGTGAGGCATGATGGCCCCCTCACAAAGTCACACTGAAAATCCCTAGTCAGAATATGCTTCTCCAAATACTCATATCCTCTCAATAAGAATACTCTCCAATAGTTTTCCCCTCACGGATTATGGCCATGGACAACAGAGTATGAGTGTGAATGAGGCAGGCAGAGGATCAAAGAGGAGCCTTAGCCCTTGAGTTTGCCAAACAAGTCCAAGTTTGTTGTTCCCTTTAAGGAGGGGAGTTGGGGCTGTAGGAAGGATAAGCAATTGAACCATAGCACTATAATTCAGGGAACCATTCAAGAGGGGAGTGAGAAAAGGAATGTAGTTTAATTGGGGATAGTATAGTCACGATAATATATACAATTCTATACGGATCGAGAAACCTGAAGGCAATGTTGTCTGCCTGCTGCCCTGGTTCAGGACACCTCATCTGACCTGCACAGCACAGCAATTTCGAGCGGGAGCTTTTGTGGTACATGTGGTTACTAACTACATAAGAAGTACAAAGTAAGAGGTTTTGCTAAGGGAATTTGAACACCCGGGGACTAAATTAAAATGCAGAGCCAAGAAGGTAATAATCTCTGGATTGTTTCCTGAGTTATGTCCAAATTGGAACAGGATTAACAAAATCAGACTGCAAAATGCATGGCTCAAAAATTGGTGTGGAAGTTGTTGGTCTGAATTAATGAGACACTGGTACCAGTATTAGGGAAGGAGGATGTTGTTCCTATAGGAATATAGATGGGGCTTTAAACTGAATAGTAAGGGACTGAGTTCAACAGTTTGGAAAAGTAAAAGGGGAGGAAAATGCAGGAGAGGTTATTGAAATCTCCAGTATAAAGAATAAGCCAAAACTTTAGATAGCCGTAAGAATTTAACTTCATACACCGTGGAAACAAAAAAGGGTGGTGTTAACAGGATTGAAGGTGTTATACTTGAATGCACGCAGTGTACAAAATAAAGTAAATGATCTGGTAGCGTAGTTGGAAATTGACAGATATGATGCTGTGGGCATCACTGACTGAGTCATGGCTGAAAAAAGATCATAGTTGCGAACTTAATATCTAAGAATAAACATTGTATTGAAATGACAGTCAGGTGAGCAGTGGTGTGAGGTGGTTTTGTTGGCAAAAATTAAATCAAATCTTAGAAAGAGGTGACATAGAATCAGAATATGTAGAACCTTTGAGGGCAGAGTGAAGAAATTTGCAATAAAAAGACCCTGGTGGGAGATCTACACAGACCTCTGTACAGTAGCCATGACGTGGGGTACAAATTCCAAATAGAAAAGGCATGTCAATTGCACAATGTTATGATAGTCATGGAGGTATGCAATATGCAGTTAGATTGAGAGAATCAGGTTGGTGCTGGATCTCAAGAGGGATTTTGTAGAATGAGTACGAGATGACTTTATGGTCGAGCCCTCCAGGGGAAAAGAAATTCTGGATCGGGTGTTGTGTAATAAACCAGATTTGATTAGGAAGGTTAAGGTAAAGCAATCCTGAAGAGGCAGTCATCATAATATGATAGAATTCACCCCACTGCTTGAGTGGGAGAAGAAATAGTGGGGTAAAGGAAACTACAAAGGCATAAAACAGAAGCTTGCCAAGGTTGATTGGAAGGGGATATTAGCAGGAACAATGGTACAGCACCAATAACTGGAGTTTCTGGGAGTAATTTGGAAGATATAGGATCAGTTCATCCCAAAGACGAAGCATTCTAAAGAGAGGATGAGGCAAACATGGCTGTCAATGGAAGTAAAAGCAAAAGAGGGCATACAACAACAAAACAAAAATTATTTGGAAGCTAGAGGATTGGGAAACTTTTAAATCACCTGAACCACATGGACTACACCCCAGTGTTCTCAAAGAGGTAGGTGAAGAGATTATGGAGGCAGTAGCAGTGATATTTCAAGAAAAACTTAGATTCTGGAATGGTTCCAGAGGACTAGAAAATTGCAAATGACGCACCACTCTTTATGGTTTCCTTAGGGGGAAATATTGCCTGACAAATCTTTTGGAATTCTTTGAGGAAATAACAGGCAGATTGACAAAGAGTCAGTGAATGTTGCTTGCTTGTATTTTCACAAGGCTTTTGATGTTGCTGCATGTGAGGGTGCTAAAGGAGACCTCCTGATATTACAGAAAAGATACTAGCATGGACAGGAAAACTAGCTGACTGGCAGAAGGCAAGAAGTGGGAGAAAAAGGGGCCTTTTCTGCATTAGCTGTTGGTGACTAACAGAGTTCCGCAAATGCTGTTTCTGGGCCCGCTTTTTTCATGTTAAGTGTTAATGATCTGGTTGACAGAGTAGAGGGTTTTGTGGATGGCACAAAGAAAGGTGGAGGGGCAGTAATGTTGAGGAAGTGAATAGTCTACAGAAGGACTTGGAGTAATAGAGTCAAAGAGTCATACAGCACTACAGCATAGAAACATAACACTTCAACTTATCTAGTCCGTGCTGAAACATTAATCTCTCTAGCCCCATCGACGTAAACCCAGCCCAAGGCCTTCCATATCCCTCCCATCCATGTACCTCTCCAAATTTCTCCAAAGTGTTGAAAGTAACCCCGTATCCACCACTTGCACTAGCAGCTTGCTCCACACTCTCACCATGCTCTGGGTGAATCATGCTCCCCTTAAATATATCAGCTTTCACCCTTAACCCATGACCTTCAGTGGTAGTCTCACCCAACTTCAGTAGAAAAAGCCAATATGCATCTACCTTATCTATACCCCTCATAATTTTATATATCTTGCTCAAATCTCCGCTCAATCTTCTATGTTCTAGGGAATAAACACCTAACTATTCGATCATATTTGCATCTTTCCCGTATGTAGGTGACCAATACTGCACACAATACTCCAAATCAGGTCTCAACAATGTCTTATACAATTTCAAAACAACGCCTGTACTTAATACTTTGATTTACAAAGGCCAATCTGCCAAAGCTTTCTTTACAACCTTATCTATCTGTGATACTACTTTCAAGCAATTATGTATCTACATTCCCAATTCCTTTGTTCTACCACCACCCCCCAGTGCCCTGCCACTCACTGTGTAAGACCTACCTATTCCCTGGTTGGTCCTCCCCAAGTGCAAGATCTCACACTTGTCAGCATTATATTCCATTTGCCATTTTTCACTCCATTTTTCCAGCTGGTCCAGATCCCGCTGGAAGCTTTGATAGTCTTCCTTGCTGTCCACTACACCTTCAATCTTGGTGTCATCCGCAAATTTGTTGATCCAGTTTACCACATTGTCATCCAGATCATTGATATAGATGACAAACAACAATGGATCCAGCACTGATCCCTGTGGCACATCTCTAGTCATAGGCCTCCAGACAAAGAGGTAACCATTTACAACCTCTCTCTGATTTCTTCCATGAAGCCAATAATTAATCCAACTTACTACCTCATCTTGACCAACAGCCCATGTGGGACCATGTCAAAGGTTTAGACAGATTAGGAGAATAGGCAAAGGAGAAGCAGATAGAATACACTGTAGGGAGTTGCACAGTCATGCACTTTTGCAGAAGAAATAAAGGCATAAACCATTTTCTAAATGGAAAGCAAACTCAGAAACTGGAGGCATAAATAGACTTGGGAGCCCTAATGCAGGATTCCCTAAAGGTTAACTTGCAGGTTGAGTCAGTGCTAAGGTAGGCAAATGCAATGTTGGCATTCATTTTGAGAGGACTAGAATATAAAAGCAAGGATGTAAAGTTGAGGCTTTCTGAGACAATGATCAGATCACATTAAGAGTATTGTGACCAGTTTTGGACCCATAGCTGATCCCATCCCTGAGTATAGGCAGAGACTGAAGACTGCAACACCAGCAGTGAGGGCCAAGAAGGTTTGGACAAGGGAAGCACGGGAGCACCTGCAGGACTGCTTTGAATCAGTGGGCTGGGCTGTATTCAGGGATTCATCTTTGAATCTGGATGAGTATGCTGCAGTTGTTTCCAACTTCATTAACACCTGTGTGGATGAGTGTCTGCTTACAAAGACATACTGTACATTCCCAAACCAAAAACTGTGGATGAACCAGAAGGTACGTCATCTCCTGAAGGCTAGATCTGTGACATTCAAGTCTGGCAACCCAGGCCTGTACCAGAAAACCAGGTATGATTTGAGGAGGGCTATTTCAAGAGCGAAGAGACAATTTTGAATGAGGCTGGAGGTGGTATCAGATGCACAGCAACTCTGGCAGGGTTTGCCAGACATTACTTCCTATAAAGTGAAACCCAATAGTATGAATGGCAGCGATGCTTCACTACCAGATGAACTCAATGCCTTCTATGTATGCTTTGAAAGGGAGAACACAACTATAGTTGTTAAGACCCCTGCTGCACCTGATGACCGTCATCTCTGTCTCAGAGGCTGATGTTAGGCTGTCTCTAAAGAGAGTGAACCTTCATAAGGCAGAAGGTCCCAATGGAGTACCCAGTAAGGCTCTGAAAACCTGTGCCAAACAACTAGTGGGAGTATTCAAGGACCTTTTCAACCTCTCACTGCTACAGGCAGAAATTCCCACTTGCTTCAAAAAGGCAACAATTATACCAGTGCCCAAGAAGAATGATGTGGGCTGCCTTAATGATTATCGCCCAGTACCACTCACATCGACAGTGACAAAATGCTTTGAGAGGTTGGTCATGTTTAGACTGAACTCCTGCCTCAACAAGGACCTGGACCCATTGCAATTTGCCGATCGCCACAGTAGGTCAATGCATTTAATACCATCATTCCCACAATCCTGATTGAGAACTTGCAGAACCAGGACCACTGTACCTCCCTTTGCAATTGGATCCTCGACTTTCTAACCAGAAGACCACAGTCTGTGCGGATTGGTGATAACATATCCTCCTCGCTGACAATCAACACTGGCGCACCTCGGGTGTGTGCTTAGCCCACTACTCTACTCTCTGTATACACATGACTGCGTGGCTAGACATAGCTTAAATACCATCTACAAATTTGCTGACAATGCAACCATTGTTGTTAGAATCTCAGGTGGTGACAAGAAGGTGTACAAGAGTGAGATATGCCAACTAGTGAAATGGTGCCACAGCAACAACCTGGCACTCAATGTCAATAAGGCAAAAGAACTGATTGTGGACTTCAGGAAGGGTAAGACGAAGGAGACGACACCAATCCTCATAGAGGGATCAGAAGTTGAGAGAATGAGCAGCTTCAAGTTCCTCAGTGACAAGGTCTCTGAGGATCTAACCTGGTCCCAACATATTGATGTAGTCCTAAAGAAGGCCAGACGTTGGCTATACTTTATTAGGAGTTTGAAGAGATTTGGCATGTCAACAAATACACTCAAAAACTTCTATAGTTGTACCATGGAGAGCATTCTGACAGGCTGCACCACTGTCTGGTATGGAGGTCTACTGCACAGGACCAAAAGAAGTTGCAGAAGGTTGTAAATCTAGTCAGCTCCATCTTGGGCATTAGCCTTCCCAAGACATTTTCAGGGAGAGGTGTCTCAGAAAGGCCGCATCCTTTATTAAGGACCTCCAGCACCCAAGGCATGCCCTTTTCTCACTGTTACCATCAGGTAGGAAATACAGAAGCCTGAAGGCACACCACAAACTCAACAATTCAGGAACAGCTACTTCCCCTCTGCCATCCGATTCCTAAATGGACATTGAAGTTTTGTACACTACCTCACTTTTTTAATGTACAGTATTTCTGTTTTTGCACTTTTTTTAAAATCTATTCATATGTAAAATCTAATCATATGTAATTGATTTACTTGTTTGTTATGTTTTATTTTATTTTTTTTTCTCTCTCTCTGCTAGATTATGTATTGCTTGAACTGCTGCTGCTGAGTTAACAAATTTCACGTCACATGCCGGTGATAATAAACCTGATTCTGATTACTAAGAAAAGGTATGCTGCTTTTAGTGATTTTTATTAATGACCTGGATGTGGGGGTAGAAGGGTGGGTTGGCAAGTTTGCAGATGACGCAAAGGTTGGTGGTGTTGTAGATAGTGTAGAGGATTGTCAAAGATTGCAGAAAGGCATTGATAGGATGCAGAAGTGGGCTGAGAAATGGCAGATCGAGTTCAACCCAGAGAAGTGTGAAGTGGTACACTTTGGAAGGACAAACTCCAAGGCAGAGTACAAAGTAAATGGCAGGATACTTGGCAGTGTGGAGGAGCAGAGGGATCTGGGGGTACATATCCACAGATCCCTGAAAGTTGCCTCACAGGTAGATAGGGTAGTTAAGAAAGCTTATGGGGTGTTAGCTTTCATAAGTCGTGGGATAGAGTTTAAGAGATGCAATGTAATGATGCAGCTCTATGAAACTCTAGTTAGGCCACACTTGGAGTACTGTGTCCAGTTCTGGTCGCCTCAGTATAGGAAGGATGTGGAAGCACTGGAAAGGGTACAGAGGAGATTTAAAAGGGTACAGAGGAGATTTACCAGGATGCTGCCTGGTTTAGAGAGTATGGATTATGATCAGAGATTAAGGGAGCTAGGGCTTTACTCTTTGGAGAGAAGGAGGATGAGAGGAGGTGTACAAGATATTAAGAGGAATAGACAGAGTGGACAGCCAGCGCCTCTTCCCCAGGGCACCACTGCACCAAGAGGACATTTCTTTAAGGTAAGGGGAGGGTAGTTCAAGGGGAATATTAGAGGAAGGTTTTTCACTCAGAGTAGTTGGTGCATGGAATGCACTGCCTAAGTCAGTGGTGGAGGCAGATAAACTAGTGAAGTTTAAGATCTACTAGACAGTATATGGAGGAATTTAAGGTGGGGGGAGTTATATGGGAGGTAGGGTTTGAGGGTCGGCACAACATTGTGGGCCGAAGGGCCTGTAATATGCTGTACTATTCTATGTTCTATGCTGGCATTAGAAGGGTCCAGAGGAGCTTTATGAGACTGCTCCTGGGAATGAAAGGTTTAAAACATGAGGAGCGTTTGATGGATCTGGGTCTGTAATCACTGGAGTTTGAGAATAATGAAGGGGGATTTCTTTGAAACCTATGAATATTGAACGGCCTGGATAGATTGAACATGGAGAGGATGTTTCTATTAGTGAAAAATTCTACAGCAGAGGGCACAGCTTCAGAATAAAAAGGTGTCCCTTTAGAAGAGTGATTTTAGGAAAGGGTGGTGAATCATTGCCACAAGCGGTTGCTGGGATCAAGTCATTGATATATTTAAAGCAGAGCATAACAGGTTCTAGATTAGTAAGGATATTAAAAGATACGGGGAGAAGGCAGAGGAATGGGTTGAGGTGGAAAATAAATCAGCTATAATCAAATGTCAGAATAGACTTGATGAACTAAATGGCCTAATTCTTCTCCTATGACAAAGAATGACATTTGCTATCTCCAGTATTATGGTACTACTCTTGTGACTAGTGAGGATGTAAAGATTATTGCGAATGGTGCAATCTCTTCCCTTGCTTCACATAGAAACCGTGGTATATGTCAGGTTATTTACGTAGGCAAACAAAAGTATGTTGTATACTCAGAAAGACTAAGGTTGACCCTTCAGTGTTGCATTTGGGAAGTACTGCTGGGAAATGCCACCTTGGAGAAAGATTGAGGGAAAATGCAAAGCCTCTCCAACGCAATTGCTTAACATGAAAACACTGCTGTAATACACAGAGCTTGCTCTGCAATACAGAATTTGGATTTTGCCTCGACTACTCTGCTCTAGGCTTCATCAAAGCCTTGGACTAAATACAGATAAAAGAGATTTCAGAGCTGTGCAAAGAATGCTCTTGACATTAAGGCTGAATTTGACTAGGTGTAACACCAAGAAACACAAGTAAAAATTAAGTCAATGTACAATATTGAGAAAACACTCCAATGGTCAGTCATTCCTCGCATAAAGTAAGAAGGCTACAGCTGTTGGAAATCTATCATCCCCATGCCAACACAAAGCTCCAAAAGTTTCTTTGGGCATCTGTAGGCCCAACCATCTTCTACTGTTTCATCAGTTGCTTTGATTCCATCACAAGATCAAAAGCAGGAATGTTCAATGCCATTAAACAATCCATCCATGTGGCCTATAGTTAGGCCACACTTAGACCCCCTCTAGTTCGCCTACCAGCCCCGACTAGGATTTGAGGATGCCATCGTCTACCTGCTGAACCATGTCTACGCCCACCTGGACAAGCCGGCGAGCACTGTGAGGGTCATGTTTTTTGACTTCTCCAGTGCGTTCAACACCATCCGCCCTGCTCTGCTGAGTGAGAAGCTGACAGCGATGCAGGTGGATGCTTCCCTGGTATCATGGATTATTGATTATCTGACTGGCAGACCACAGTATGTGCGCTTGCAACAGAGTGGTCAGCAGCACTAGGGCTCCACAGGGGACTGTCCTGTCTCCCTCTCTCTTCACCATCTACACCTCGGACTTCAACTATTGCACAGAGTCTGCCATCTTCAGAAGTTTTCTGATGACTCTGCCATAGTTGGATGCATCAGCAAGGGAGATGAGGTGGAGTACAGGGCTACAGTGGGAAACTTTGTCACATGGTGTGAGCAGAATCATCTGCAGCTTAATGTGAAAAAGACTAAGGAGCTGGTGGTGGACCTGAGGAGGGCTAAGGCTGGGTGACCCCTGTTTCCATCCAATGGGTCAGTGTGGACATGGTGGAGGATTACAAATACCTGGGGATACAAATTGACTATAAACTGGACTGGTCAAAGAACACTGAGGCTGTCTACAAGAAGAGTCAGAGCCGTCTCTACTTCCCAAGGAGACTGAGGTCCTTTAACATCTGCCGGACGATGCTGAGGATGTTCTACGAGTCTGTGGTGGCCAGTGCTATCATGTTTGCTGTTGTGTGCTGGGGCAGCAGGCTGAGGGTAGCAGACACCAACAGAATCAACAAACTCATTCATAAGGCCAGTGATGTTGTGGGGGTGGAACTGGACTCTCTGACGATGGTGTCTGAAAAGAGGATTCTGTCCAAGTTGCATGCCATCTTGGACAATGTCTCCCATCCACTCCATAATGTACTGTTTAGGCACAGGAGTACATTCAGCCAGAGACTCATTCCACTGAGATGCAACACTGAGCGTCATAGGAAGTCATTCCTGCCTGTGGTCATCAAACTTTACAACTCCTCCCTCAGAGTGTCAAACACCCTGAGCCAATAGGCTGGTCCTGAACTTATTTCCACTTGGCATAATTTACTTGTTATTATTTAATTATTTATGGTTTTATATTGCTATACTTCTACACTATTCTTGGTAGGTGCAACTGTAACTAAACCCAATTTCCATCGGGATCAATAAAGTATGTCTGTCTGTCTGCTTGCATGCAAATAGATTTTTAGTGGAAAGTAACATTCACATCACAGAAGTGCCAAATCAATTACTTTTTCTAGTAAGACTCTAACCATCTACCTTTTGATACCATCACTTGAATCCACTACCATCAATATTATGTGGAAAATTACCACAGATTCAGCTGAACCACTTAGAAGAGGCTTTATTCTGATGAATGAGCTTCAATCTTGAATAATATCTCAAAGGCTAGGTGACTCACTTAATTCCTGATATTCACAGCTTTTCGACCATTTAAAAGATGCAATTCTGCAACATTGTCAGATACTTTGCACTTGATTGGAAAAGTGCATTGCCAACAATTCTCAAGAGTCTTGATACATACAAACCAAAGTACGACTGTTACCCCATCCACCACCAGCACATTAAGGCTACAGTGTTTACTATTTATATAATTAGACTTTTTCTGTGCTGTAGTGCTCTGACTGTTACAAAATGCACTGTGGACTCTAACCTTTAATAGGAGAATAGCATCCTGCCAACTCCCAAGACGGTCAAAGGAAACGGACAACTGAGAGTACTACTACCTGCAAGTTCCCTTCCAAATTCCATACTATCCTCACTTGAGAATATATCTCTGTTCCTTTATTTTCAGTAGGTCTTTATCCATACCCAACAAAACCATAGGAATACCTTTAGATTAGAACAGGCATGGGCAAACTACGGCCCGCGGGCCATGTGCGGCCCGTTAAGCTTTTTAATCCGGCCCGCAGAACTTGATGAAATTATATTAATAAACCTTGTTAACGTTTTTTCCCCGCAATTCTGGCGTTTTCCCAATAGATGACGCACTCTATATACATTTGTGGCGACCCATTTCCTGGCACATCTGACCCGGCTCACAATTAGCCAGCGTTCCGGCGAAGGGAGATAGCCTGCGGGGATTTGCGAGCACAGAGCTTTGGAGCCTGTGCGCAGGGGGGCAGGTTGAGGGAGGCTTAAAAGTGAGGCTGGGGATTTCGAATAAAGTTTTTTTCTTCGACTGCAGTTACCGACTCCGTGTCGTAATTTTGGCGCTGCATGTAGCACACCGCTACACATTGACCTTTGTTGAGGTGCAGCGTATTACTCCACATTTGCGCTTTACTCTTTGTTCGGCTCGACCTATTTGTGTGAACAGGCGTTCAGCGTCATGAACATCAACAAAGCCAGCCACAGATCCAAGTTAACTGACCAACACCTCAGATCCATCCTGAGAATCGCCACAACAAAACTAAATCCAGACTTTGATGTGCTAGCTAAAAAGGGAGACCAACAACACTGTTCCCACTGAAATTAAAAATAAGTTTCTTCCTTGTGTTATGTAAAAAATGCATTTGAAAATATTTTTTTCAATAAGCCTTACATGTTACATGTCATTTCTGTTAAGTGATGGACATGAGTAGTGCGCAGGTGCACGTACGATCTCAAAATAAAAAATGCGCTCCAGATCAAATAATGCGCTCCGCATACTGGCGCGCTGTCAGTGTTCTGTCTTTGTGCCGGTCGTTGTTGAGTTTTGACACAGGGGACAATTGAATAAGAAGGAGCAGGACAAGTAGACCAGCATCTCCTACCGTTTTTGAAATAAAGACAGTCAGGAGGAGAGTGATGATGATACTATCTTGAAGGATAACAGAATTTTCAGTGCTTTAAAATAATAACTGTTACTATTAAAAAAAAGCTGTATTTTATTCATTTAATTTTCAGTGTTTTAAAAGTCATTTCAATAAATAGCTAAAAACCATGGGACTTGAAAGACAGATATTTTGTTGTAATGCATTTGTTCATTTTCAATTGAAATTAAAGCACGTTTTCTACGTATCCCATGATAGTTTATTTTCTCTTATGAGGTGTATTACCAAAACACTCCATCCATCTGCTCCTGGTCCGGCCCCCCTGTCAAATTTTAGAACCCTTTGTGGCCCACAAGTCAAAAAGTTTGCCCACCCCTGGATTAGAAGGACTGCAGCTGTTTAAGGTGACTCACATTACCTTTTCAAGATGATTAGTTATGAGGAATAAACATTGCTTATGCTAGTAAAGCTCTCAATCAGTTAATAAACAGGAGCAGGGAGCTTCAGCTGATTTTACTTTTCCTTAGTCCTGGGAACCCAAGGGCAACTGCTACATAATCAATAGAAAGATAAGAGCAGCATTTACTAATTAATCACTGGGGGAACTCTCAAAATTCCTTTAAGATTAAAAACTGCTTAAATGTTTAAAATGCAAAATTGCCAAGTGCTTTCTTCTGCAACATTGTATTGCAAATGGATAAAAAAAAAGGGATGGTTGGAAAATAATTCGCACATACCATACCAAGTGGTGGACAGACCTTCAATAAGTTTTACACATGCTTGCTTGAATTCAGATTTAATTTCTTGCCAATCAGTATTCAGGAATTTTTCATCAAGAGTGATGAAAGCACGAAATGAACAGCAAGCAAATTCTAAGATACTGCTTAGCATTCAGATGTTTAAACTTGCATTCCCCATTTCCATGTTTATGCAATGGTGCAACAGATCCCTAGCTGTCTTCTCTATGAAGAAATTATTGTTAATGGACACAGTGAGATGGACACTGGGTGTTCTCCTAGGCTAGTGGTCACCAACCTTTTTAAGCCCAAGATCCCCTACCTCAGCCTCAGTGAAAGGCGAGATCGACCCCAGATCGATTAGTTACACGCATGTACATTGGGGCAGAAAAGACCAGAAGTAAAACCCCGCAACCCGGAAGTAAAAATAATGCATAAACACCAGGGGTACTCCCCCTTTTCCACTGTGGACCGGTTTAATATTGACAATACTCTTGTGGACTGGCCAACGGAGGGGGGGGGGGAGGGTGTTAAACACGATGGGAATACAGTGATACTCGAAGCAGGTTCCTTATGTCCAGTCTAATCTGCAATTTAGTTTTCGCAGCTCTCGGCACTTAGCTGCTGTCCCGCGCTGCTCATGTTTTTCCACTGAAAAAACTCAGCAGGTTCGTCTTTAAGCGCAGAGTGCTTGGACTCAGTACAGAAGCAGTTTTGAGAGCTTCATTGCCTCATTAGACACCCTCCCGGCCCGAACTCCAGCCTCTGCCCGCCCACCGCCAGACGCCTTGGCCAGGTGCAACTGGTCTTGGGTGGGGTGAGAGGACAAGGTCAGGCCCAGAGGTCCCCGTACTGGAGCCACAACGGTCGCAGTCCAGGGAGAGCAACCGACCGAGCGAGGAGAGTGACAGGCCCGCGCCCACCCCCCTTGTAGGATCTATCGGCCGACAAAACTTTGTTTCAGCAGATCGCAGCGAGGTAGCTGCTCTGCTCCCTACAAAACCTTGAGCCCTTGAATTAGGTCGTCTGCGAATATTTTAGCACCGGGTTCCCCACGAACATTCAGTGTGCTAAACAGGTTCAGAGGCGGCGCCCATCTGTCCATACTCCGGGCCAGTAGCATCGGCGTTTCTCGACGGCTGCACGAGGCGAACACTGGCAGGAGGGCGTCACTGTGTTTAGGCAACTGATGACCTCGCATGGGTTCAAGTTCAACAGTGGCCGTGACAGGGGGTGAGGAAAGATGCAGCTGTCTCGTATTGTTTCCTCGCGGCCCAGTGGTTGGGGACCACTGAAGTACACTGTATAGTGCGGGGGAGCTATGCGCATGCACACTGGGCAGAAAGAACGGAACTAAAACCCCACAAACCGGAAACAATCTTTCAACAGTACTTGTGTATTTTTCTCTTTTTTCGGGATCTACAGGGAAAGTCTCAAAGATCGACCAGTCGATCGCTTTCGACAGGTTGGCGACCACTATCCTAAGCTATTTATTTCTGCAGAGTTTCATTGGTACTTCTGTGCCCTCCTTTTTTTGGAGATCTTAACCTTCTTTGAAATTATTGCCTGTTAACAGTTTAAATAACCAGTTCACATGGAAGCCTGGAGACTGAACATCAGCCTTATAAATTACTAGGGAGATTCCTTGCTTGCTTGAACTTATGTTTAAATAATACCTACTCCCACCATCCAGGGTGGTTTATTGAGCAAATGGGAAACTCAATTAACTAGCTTTTATTTATTTTCATTGAAATTGACGAGATTAACTCTAGTTTCCTCACTAGTGACCCCTGGAGATAAATTGAGGACTTTCAATCCTCGTACTCACCGGTTTATTGATTATCAAGGTCAGAGAGCTAACACTGTAAGGTTCAGTCTAAGACCATAGACACAGGAGCAGAGTTAGGCTATTCAGCCCTTTGAGTCTGCTTCACCATTGCATCATGGCTAATTTATTTTCCATCTCAATCCCAAACTCCTGCCTTCTCTCCGTAACCATGATGCCCTTACTAATCAAGAACCTGTCAACTTCTGCTTTAAATATATCCAATGGCTTGGCCTCCACAGCTGTCTGTGGTAATGAATTCCACAGATTCATCACCCCCGGCTAAGTAAATTCTTGCTTTCAAAAAAAAAATGACCACCCAGCCGGATGCAGGTAAGGAGTGAATGAGAGCTCAGTCCAGCATGTGGTTGGACATCAGCTAAGTGGACAACAGATGTTGAAAGTTAACATGAGAAGACAGTCTGACCACAAGGCTGCTGTAGGAGTCCTAAGAAGCAGAGTGGGACTGGATGGGACAAAGTGTCTGATGTCACTGATGCAGCAGCAACAGGGACAATGGTAATGTTAAAGCTAACAGGTTTTTAACCTGAATGTAGAAACTGTTTTTACACTTCAGGTGAATTACTGGCATGTGGTCAAAGAAAATGGGTGTGGCCTTATGTACCCATGTCATTACAGGGAGGGGCCTAAAAAGAAGGCATCAGAATATCTCAATGTAGTTAGTGAGATGGCAGCAAAGGATAGAAGAACTGAAATTACAGAGTGCCATTGAGGCAGGTGTATAAAGGGACTGGGAATCAGGATGTCTGTAAGTCAAATCAGCTGGTAAAGGCCTGCCTAGGTTAGAACATCCCATCACACACTCCCGGGACCAGAAAGAGAGTGAATCCCCTTTTGTTCCACTGTAGAAAGCATCAGAAGAATCAGCAATATTTGTTCAAGTACCCAGCCATCTAGTTTTCAAGCACCTGAGAATCAAACTGTGGCTTTACAAGAGTTGCCATTCGGTGAGTTCTCCAACTCCTCAAAACCCTATGAGAAATAATGAAAAAAACCTTTCAACCCCTTGTCCAACCCATTCCTCAGCCTCCACTCTCTATGACTTCAAGAGTCCCTCCAAATTTCACCCCAGCCATTCCACTCATCCAAAGAATTAATTCTTCATCATGTGGGAACCCTTCATCCCTTGACTGATTAGCTTGTAAGTCTGCCTTTACTGCATACTCTCCTGAGTTTTGTGTTGATACATTCCAACACCAGGCACAACCACTACTCCCTCCCCACCCATCCTCAACATGGGTGTCCTCCCCAGGGCTGTGTGCTGAGCCTATGGCTGTACACTCTGTTCACACATGATTGCGTGGCTGAACACCCAAACGATCGCCCAAGTTCACTGATGACACAACAGTGGTAAGACGCATTACCAACAAGGATGAAGTGGCCTACAGAGAGGAAGTGGAAGAGCACGAGATCTGATGCAGAAAAGTAACCTCTTACTTAATGTCAACAAGTGCAAAAGAGATAGGTACTGACCAGGAGCCCTCACACCACATACAGCCCCTTTTACATCAGTGGAGACAACAAGCAGTTTCAAGTACCTGAGAGTGCACATTACACACAGCCTCTCATAGTCCCAGAACACATCATACACAGACAAGAAAGTTCACCAACACCTCCACTTCCTGAGGAGTCTAAAGAGAGCTGGATTTTGCACGTGGATACTCATGTCATTCTAGATTCACAATAGAGAGTACTCTGGCAAGCTGCATCAATGCTTGGTATGGAAACTGCACTGCAGCAGACAGGAAGGCTCTACAACAGGTAGTCAAAACTGTCCAACACATCACCACCACCAATCCACCCACCAAAGGACATATACATAGAAAGATGCTGGAAAAGGGCAAGTGACATGATGGCTCCCATCCTCCGTGCTCAAGGACTGTTTGCCCCATTCCCATCCATGCTAAAACCACAAGACTCTAAAACAGCTCTTCCCTCAAGCAGTAAGGCTGATCAACATCTCCACCCACTAACTTCCTGTGAATTATCTTGTGTACAGCCTAGTGTCATTTTATGAACATATAATCAATGTATATAAGCTATCCTATGTATTTATATTTATTGTGTTTTTTATTATTATTACTGTGTTCTATCAGATCAAGAGTAACAATTATTTCATTTTCCTTTACATTTGTTTTTCAAGTCATTTTCTGTAAACGATCTTGAATCCTGCCACAAGGAAGGTCAGCAAAAAGCTCACGGTCAACAAGAAATGGAAGGTATTGAACCTTCTAAATTACAGAGCAACACAGGGAGATTTTTAAGCTTGGCATGCTGTTACTCCCAAGAGCCCTCGGAAAAATGAATTTTCCAATGATTCACCACACCTTAAGGCAAGAAATTTTGTGCTCCCTCCTTCAACTGGTAGGCAGTGAAGTAATAACACAGCCTACCTTTGGACCATAGGACTATAAGGCATAGAAGCAGAATTAGTCCATTCGGCCATTGAGTCTGCTTCACCATTTCATCATGGCTGATTCATTTTCCCTCTCAACTCCATTCTCCTGTCTTCTCCTCATAATCTTTCATGCCTTGACTAATCAAGAATCCATCAACCTGATTTACTGCATGATTGTCTTAACGTGCATTAAACAAGAGATTCTCTGATACCATTAATACCAACCCTAAAGATAATTAAATAGATGAAAGTAGTGTTTTTAGCCTGCTGTAGATGAGAGCAAAATACTTCAAGACAGCACCACACAGTCACAGTGAATTGCAAGCAAAAAAAAAATGTAATATGTGGATACTATAGAGAGAGTGCAGAGGAGATTTACAAGAATATTGCCTGATTTGGAGGTTGTACCTTATGGGAATAGGTTGAGTGAACTTGGTCTTTTCTCCTTGGAGTAATAGAGGATAAGAGGTGACCTGACAGAGGTGTATAAGATGATGAGGGGCATTGATCGTGTGGATAGCCAGAGGCTTTTTCCCCAGGGCTGATATGGCTAACACAAAGGGACACAGTTGGAAACACTTGGAAATAGGTACCAAAAGGATGTCAGGGGTAGGTTTTTCACACAAGGTGTGTGGAATACACTGCCAGCAGCAGTGGTGGAAGCAGATACAATAGGGTATTTTAATAGCCTCTTAGATAGGTACATGGAGCTGAGAAAAATAGAGCACTATGTGGTAGGGTAATTCTAGGCAGTTTCTAGAGTAGGTTACATAGTCGGCACAACACTCAGAAGAGTGAGCACTTTGATGATATTGTATTATAGGTCTCAACAGTTTGTGGAAATCAGAGGAGCAAAAAGGTAGGAAGATTGTGTATAGCTGTAAAGACAATAGTGTTATAATAATAGGCAATTTTTACTTTCCTAGTATTGAATGGCACTGCCATTGTGCTAAGGGCTTGGAATGGACCAAAATTATTAAGTGTATCCAGGAAAGTTTTCTCAAATAAAATGTAGATGGCCCTACGAAGTCAAGTTGTCACTTTTATTGTCATTTCAACCAAAACTGCTGGTACAGTGCATAGTAAAAATGAGACAACGTTTTTCAGGACCATGGTGTTACATGACACAGTAGAAAAACTAGACTGAACTATGTAAAAAAAAACAACACAGAGAAAGCTACACTAGACTACAGACCTACACAGGACTGCATAAAGTGCACAAAAACAGTGCAGGCATTACAATAAATAATAAACAGGACAATAGGGCAAGGTGTCAGTCCAGGCTTCGGGTATTGAGGAGTCTGATAGCTTGGGGGAAGAAACTGTTACATAGTCTGGTCGTGAGAGCCCAAATGTTTTGCAGCCTTTTCCCAAACGGCAGGAGGGAGAAGAGATTGTATGAGGGGTGCATGGAGTCCTTCATAATGCTGTTTCCTTTGCGGATGCAGAGTGTAGTGTAAATGTCCGTGATGGCGGGAAGAGAGACCCCGATTATCTTCTCAGCTGACCTCACTATCCGCTGCAGGGTTCTGGATGTTCTATTGGGAAACGAGGCAGAACAAGTGACAGAGTTGGGGAACACATTGGGAGCAGTTACTATAATTCTATTAGTTTTAATTTTTTTATGGAAGATAAGACTGATACACAAGTTATCTTACATTGAAACAAGACTGATATTGATGGCATTAGATAACACATTGCAAAGGTTAATTGAGAGAGGCTGCCTGTTGGTAAAAGAAACTCTTAACAAGTGAGAAGATCTTGGAGCATTCAAGGCTACTATCTTCCCAAGGCTAGCAGAATTAAGGATCTCTGGATAATAAAGGATTTACTTATTTAGAGAGAGAGAGAGAGAGAGAGAGTATGGGACAGGCCCTTCAAGCCATGTTGGCAGTAAGCCACCAATTTAATCCTAGCCTAACCATGGCAAAATTTACAATGACCAATTAACCTACTAACCGTGACATCTTTGTAGCGTGGGAAAAAACTGGAGCACCTGGAGGAAACCCACGTATTCCATAGGGAGGACGTACAAAGTCCGTACAGAGGACATCAGGATTGAACTCTGAACTCCAATGCCTTGAGCTCTGATAGTGTTGCGCTAAACTGCTACACTCCCATGGTGCCCCCATATTAAGACACATCAGGTACAGGCAGCTGGGATATTGAGACACCTCAGGTATAGACAGATGGGATTAAGAGAGTCACTTGAGGAGTACAAAGGATGTAATGGACACTTAAGAGCAAAGGTAATTAGCATGATTTGTAAATTTGTGTGCAGTTCTAGCCACCTAGCTATAGGAAATATGTCAATAAGCTGAAAAGGGTGTAGAAAAGATTTGCAAGAATGCCACTGGAGTTGGAAGGCTTTGAGTTATAAAGAGAGCTAGATAATATGATTTTTCTTCCCTTTAGGAGGCTGAGGGATGACTTTATAGAGGTGTGCAGTAAAAAATTATGAGAGGCGTAGTAAAAGTGAATGATCATGGTCCATTTTTCCAGGGTAGAGCTGACTAAAACGAGAAGACATAGGTTTAAGGTGGGAGGGGGAAGATATAAAAAGAACAATCCTTTTGTGGATTTTCTATGTACGAATTGGCTGCCATGTTTCCTCAGAGTATTGTCATTATTGTTCCTTTTTGGGCCTTGTGGTGCATCAGGCGGCATTTTTTGCAGTTTCCTTACCGTTTGTCTGTTTTGTGCGAGGCTGAGATGCCAGCTTGACATTCAACCCAGCACGGATGGAAAGAGCACAAGGGGCAGGCCAGATCTGACCAGGGGTCATTTGCCTCGAAGTCCAGTGCTGATACCACTACACTACTGGCCAGCTTTCCCCACAATATGCCACACACAGTTCACTTTGGAACACTACAAGTGATAAAAGCATACTTAATTGCATGTTTTTCTTGATATACTTCAGATAAAGGTGTTCAATTTTCCTCATTTAAGAGTTTTATTTGCATTTGTAAGCTATGATTGCCACTCTAATAGTAGGCAATTTCTTTTCCTCTAACGTCCTCCAATCCTCAGCTTCTGAAATGAACTTGCTCAAATGCTGCTGTCTGCACTCGAATCTTGCTGAAATCATGTTCATGCATCACTCTACCTCCTCCAGTGGTTGTTGATCTACATTTTCTTATGATCCCTCATCACATATTAATTTAAAATTCTCATTCTCACTATTTACTGTGCCACAGCTGAGACACAAGCAAAACCAACACTCCTCTAAATGATATGATCAGGCAGCTTTTATCCCTCATCCCTTGGATCAAGTTAAAATGTGAAAAAATATACTTTGCCAATAAATTCAGAAACTGGACTTGTAAATACCTAAGACCTTATATTACGATATAGCTGCAGATTTGCAGTCCTCATCTAGGGAGATAAAAGCCATCCGACTCTTACATTCCTGGAAATATCCTCATTAAATTAAATTTTGTGCATCTCAAAAGATTTTAGCCAGTGTTGGATCAGAGATGGAGCAGATGGATGGACAGCTTGTGAGATGATGTGTTCCTCCTGCCACTTCTACAAGGCCTCTGTGTGCTCGCAAATAAGAGTTGATGTTCTCAATATCATCCTGAATACACCACCTCTCCTCTACTTTAAACGGTCACACACCAGGGATTCCCAGGAATTAGTAGGGATGGATCACTTCTTTAAGGAAATTTTGAACACATCTTTTAATCTTTTTATCTGACTGCCTGATCATCCCCTGAACATGATTGAGCTTAGAGTAGTGTGCATGCTTTGGGACAGAAAACACACTGTTGGAGGAACTCTCCAGCAGGATCTGTTCTCAATCAGATATTGTTTCATTGCCTACCAAGAATTTTTGTCAAAATTTAAGATTTCAAGCATTTGCAGTATTTTACCTTATACATACAATATATTGAGTGCCAATAATGATGGTCAAGCCAATGACACAAGAAAAATAGGTGTTTTAATCAATCTAATTGAACATAAAAATCATATAAAGTCTAAAGAGCTGCTTACGGTCATTAAAGAAACGTTGAAAGGAACTTAAAATTTCACAGTACTTCCCTTCAACTGTACAGGTGGTCCCTGTTTTTCGAATGTTCACTTTACAACAGCTCGTGTACGCGCCGGTTTTTTTCTCCAAATCGATTTTGGCTCGCTGTCTTCCTGATTTTGATAAGTGAAACTACACTGTACATACAGTATTTCTACTTTATATAGCTGGGTCTTTATTATATCGTTACTGCTTTTACTATATGTTCGAGTTATTTTAGGTTTTAAGTGCTAATTGGTATAATTTGGTAGGTTATTTTTTGGGTCTGGTATGCTCAAAAATTTTTCCCATATAAATTAATGGTAATTGCTTCTTCGCTTTATGACATTTTGGCTTGCAAATGGTTTCATAGGAACGCTCTACCTTCAGATAGCGGGGGAATCCTGTACTATGTTCCAGGTTCCTAAGTTTACACTATAATACTGACATCAGAATCATGTCCTCTGCCATCAACACTTCTTCATTGGATCATCTGGGCCTTCCAGGTAAACCCTGCACTTTAAAACAACTGAAAGGCTGAATCCAGCAGTGTGAATTACTAATCTGTATGGAGTAGATGTATTGCTAAATACTCCAGAAGTTCACCAGTTCACCAAGCACAACAGTTATTACCTCCAACACCACCTCACTACAGCATCAACAAGTACAACCTACAGCATACTAAACACCAACTTATCAATATTATTTTACATATATTTCCGTCCTTATGGTAATGACAGATACATCCTCTCCAAGACATAAATTATTGTTAATTATGGGTATTATATAAATATGGCATTTCATCTAGGGATAAGTATTCTTAAAATAAGATGAACAGTAAATGTGCGATCATAAAACAAAAACTAACAAGGCTACCCATCTACAAGCTTCTTAAAAAAAATACCAACTCATATTTGGACATATAGTATTTCTTATAGTATTTCTTCTATTTCTTCATGAACATAAACTGCATGAATCAACGCAGATCATGCAACTGTACCCTTGTTTAAGTTGATAAACATGTTAACTTCTTAAGCAGCAAATTAAATATTACTTTAATAAGTTACAGTTACCTTGTTTATTGCAGCATTTAAAAAATGACAAGGATTCATGAGCCAATGTAAACATAGGCAATAAATTACTGTGATACAACGTGAGTGTCAAGCCTGGACTAGTTACTTGTCACTGCTAGGAAAGGTACATTTCTCATGATTTTACAGTAAGTGTGAGTGCAGGGGCAGAAGAGCAGCTGGTGAGATAGATGGTGTGGTGGGTGTTGGCACAGGGAAGAGATAAAATAATTTGGGCAAATAAGGGACACAGAGGAAGAGTACATTCAGGGGTGAGGATAGGCCAAATATAGAAGGAAAACTTAAGTCAGTCCAATAGACAGAGGACTGAGATTTGATAAGGCACAAGGGAGGAATGCAAGGCTGCATTACATCTATTTTAGGGCAAGGAGACTAACAAGTAGGCAGATGAACTTCTTGCAAAGGGAGATAAATTCTCTACCCCAGAAGGAGCTGGAGACTAGATAATTGGGAATATTTAAAGAGGTAGTAGATAAATATTTGAAAGTTAAGAAAACTGAGACCTGTGGCAAACTTGCACCAAAGAGGAAGTGAGGCCTGGGGCAGATCAGCCATAATTGGCAGAGCAGATTTGAGAGCTGCAGTGCTCCTGTTTTCTTATGATCTCAGATTAACATATAGGTATACGATATTGTTGTTATCATGGGAATGTGGTTGATAGTGGCAACTCAACATTTCAAGATATTGAATCTTCAAGTGCAACAGTGGGGTACACGAGAGGGATGTGTCAACAGTTATCAAGAAGTCCATTAGTGCAGAACAAAGGGAGGTCTCCAAATAATCAATGCAGAAAGGGAAACATATACAGGTGTCCCCAGGTAATAAATTCTGTTACGTACTCGTGACACGTGACAGTGGTACCCTTGTCACGTGACTGGGGTTGAAGCTATACTGGACTTGAGATAATGGTCTTGTGATGGTGGAGTGACATCATTTTCCCGCCAGTAGAGATCATGTGACAGGTTTTTTTTTACAGGTTATAAAAGGAAGACCCCACCCTGTGAGGAGGGGCAGTTTGTGGCTGGATTTGCCAAGCTGACTTCATGCCACTGCGTGATTTAATGTGATGAAGCAGTTTAGTTGAAAGATGAAGTTTTATCTAATGCCTAAAGTTTAAAAGGTCATTGCCAGCAGGTTCTTTACAATACTGCTAGTTGAGAAATCAGTGGAGAGTGAAGATCGGAGTTTGGGAGTTAAAGATCGAGGAGAATCGATTTACAATGGTGAAACAGATTCGACCTTATTTAATCCTTATTCGGAAAGGAATTCATTGACTGTTCTCGTGTTAATCTCTGCCGGATAGCAGAAGTTTGAGGACAGTGTGATAAAGGAAAGGTCAGTGCCTTTAAGCCGTTTTGTTTCGTAAATTCTTCGTGGGAAAAGTTCGACGCCGGGGATCGAAGCAAAACAACGAGAAAGAGAATTTAAATCGTCTTATAAAGTCTCTCCTTTTAAATGGACTGTGAGCATTTCGAACTTTTGGCAATACTACTTTAAAGAACTGTTTTTGCAACATCGCTTTAAGAACTGTTCGAGCTGCCGCACAGCAGCTGTTTCCGGTTACGTTAGTGTTTGTTTACTTTTGGGGGGTTTGTTTTCAGTGTTTAATAAATGTGTTATTTGTTATATAAACCCTTGCCTAACTTATATATTTATTGTTGCCTGAATACGTAACAATTCCATTTTTACAGATGTCCTCAAGTCGATTTTGTCCATACTCAAAATCACTCTATGTGGTAACCATACCTCCATGGAATTGTAATGGATGGCTTCAGAAGTACAGGTTTCCCCTGCTATTCGAAGGTAGAGCGTTCCTATGAAATGGTTCATAAGCCGAAATGTTGTAAAGTGAAGAAGCAGTTACCATTTATTCATATGGGAAAATTTTGTAAGAGTTCGCAGACCCACAAAACAACCTATCAAATCATGCTAAATAACACATAAAACCTAAAATAACAGTAACATATAGCAAAAGCAAGAATGATCTGATAAATACACAGCCTCTATAAAGTAGGAATACTTTTCTACAATTATTGCAGCACTGTCCGCAGCAGCGAAAATCTCACGCAAGCGCTCTCAGCAGAAGCACTCTTTCCAGTAACCTTTAAGCTATGAAGCTGCCAAATCATACCAAATAACACATAAAAATACACAGCCTACATAAAGTAGAAATAATGTACGTCCAGTGTAGTTTCACTTACCGGAATCGGGAAGACAGCGAGCACACTGATGATAGTGTGTTAGGCTGAGTCGTCGGAGGTTCGGGTGGTGGGAGGTAGAGGAGACTGGGGTGTCATCTGATTCCATCAGGGTAGGCAGGTCACCTTCTTCTATGTCTGTCTGCCTCGATGTCAAAGTTCGAGTTTTGTCGTCTGCTGTGTCTGATGTGGAAGGCTTGAGAAACGACAGTATGCTTGACTGCCTAGCCTCGCACATTTTTCTATCATACAGTTCTTTCCAAGCACTCAAATCATCCTGAAAATATGCCCTAAACCTACGTGCCCTTTCAAAATTAAAGTCATACTTTTCTGCAATCATTGCAGCATTGTCAATCGCAGCGAAAATCTCACGCAATTGCTTTACGTTCAGTTCCTGGACAACTTCGCTACTGCGTTCAGCTTCAATTGTTATCCTTTCCTCTTCATCAGCTCTTCATCTCTCAGTTCTTGGTCATGGGATGCCAAAACCTCTTCAACATCATCTTGGTCAACTTCCACAAACCCTTAGCCATACTCAGTATATCCTTACTTCGTTTACCACGATCGAAACGCTTTATTATGTCTAGTTTTACGCTGTGTAACACCCTTATGCGCTCTTTTAGGCTTTTCCAATACCTTAGAACTCATCACTAATGATCACTAATGCTCACAGGCACGTGTTTAAGCAATGCTGGCTAGAATGCAGTTCCGGGGGAGGAGCTTGGCTGCTCGACGTGCCTGCTCCCTGTTTTCGTGCGCTGCCTTTTGTTGTAACAGTGAAAACACTTTCTGTTAGTGAAAACAGGTAACTAATGCAGGTCTTTCGTAACAGCAAGGTGTCGTAAAGCGAACAATCGAAAAACAGGGGACACCTGCACATAAAATCACTCAGAAAGAATTACTACTAAAAGTGGAGTAAAATAGTTAACTAGTCAACCATATATACATCAGACATTTGAATTTAATATTCTGACAGCTCATTTGTATGTAGGGGTGTCCATATGCCAGGTATTCATAATGGCCTGTATGTAGAATAATCAGAAGGAATTATAAAAATAATAGGATAAAAGTAGAAAGGGAATTTAATCTGCCCCATGATAAACAGGATCACCTTATTGTGCACGGCTTACAAGCGGCAGAATTTCTGGCGAAAACTTTGATCCAGTACAGAGATATTTTTACTACAAACCTTTGAAGAATATAAATTTAAACAAGGAATTAGGATCACTAAGAGGGATCATGAAATGCTCAAGGCAAGTAGAATTAACGAGAATCCCAAGGCATTTTTAAATGTCTATTACAGAAAATACTGGGCAAAATGTGGTCCACCCAAGGACAAAGGGAGAAACTTATGTGTGGAGTCAAGGGAATGTGGGCAAGGTCCTTTTATGAGTATTTTGCAGTATATTCATCATGGACAAGGACAAGAATGATGCTATCAGGAACAAGTATGTGATATTCTAATGCATGTCAAAATTAAAGAGGAGTTATGCTGGATGAGATGAAAATCATTAAGGCAGCTAACTCTCCAGAGCCTAATGGAATTTATCCCAAGATACTGAGAAAAGTAAAGATAGAGATTACAGAACCCTGTCAGAGATCTTCTGTCCTTTTCAGTTATGGGAATGGTCCAAGAAGACTGGAGAATACCAAATGTTGTTCCTTTGCTTGAGGAAGGCAATAGGGATGATCCAGGAAATTACAGGCTGATGGACCTTATATCAGCGATAGGAAAATCAATGGAAATAAAAGGCACTGGATATTGTCTGCATGGAGTTCAGTAAAGCATTTGACAAGATCCCTCATAGTAGAGTTTGTCCAGTCATTTGGGATTCAGTGAGGTTATTAATTACAGAATCAGAATCAAGTTAAATATCATTGGCGTAGATCATGAAATTTGTTGGTTTGCAGCAGCAGTGCAATGCAATACATAATTTTTTTAAACTATAAGTTACAAGAAGAAATATGCAGTAGATTCTGGTTAATTGAGACACATCGGGGCCAGTACATTTTAGTCCAATTAAGCAGCTGCCCCAATTAACTGAACTTTCATGGAAGTAGTTAAAAAAGGTATAAAAAAAGACAAACTACCAATTAAATGAGTAAGAAATTATGTATTTAAATGAAAAACATAATAAATTAGAACACTACTAATATTACTTCCATGCTATAAAACTGTGGAGTTGTTCCTAATAGTTACCAACAGAGGAATTAATCCAATGTATACTGCCATGTATGGGGCGTCCAAGAAGGGGTAGCATCTCTGACGAAGGAGCTTGTCGTGTCCAAGGCAACTCACTTATTTTTGGCCCCCATCAGACATTCAACTCTCACTTGTGGCTCCAATTAGTTGTTTGCATGCAACAGCAGCCACACCATGATACAACACTTCGATAAGCAAACCAATACCAGGTGAGGGTAGCAGATAGGCCTCATACATCAGTGAAATAATAATATGCCTATCCTAGCATACGAAGGCAGCTCCAGCGGACTGAGCAGATGAGATCAACAGTAAAATTCAATGGCAAAGAAGGCAGTTCAGCAACACTTTGTGGAGAGCAAAGGGCATGATATGGCACAGAAGAAGTCACGGTTATCTACCGTATTAAAGGAAGATCCCACTTTGTGACGTCTATTTGTACCAATGGGCCCAGAGAACAGAACTGCGCCAGTGCAATGGCTTCCACTTTAACAGCTCTCCAACAGATTTTGCTGTCATTGTCAGAGATGACAACTAACATGTTGCCATGTTCTTTTGATTAACTGAGCAACATTAGGGCAGATACCTAGTGCAGATAATGGACTGCATTCGTACAATGCTTTCAACAAATGTATCCTCCAAATCTTTATTTTCATTGTAACATTCAAGAAGATTGCCGATATCTTCAAATTCTTCATAGGCTCTAACTTATTGAAGTAGTGAAATCACTTCATTTTTACTTTTGGCCATTCCTGGCATTTTCAAGCCTGAACACTTCAAACTGCAGCAATCAAAAAAGTTCTAAGTTGTCTCACTGATTATTTCTCACCAATTATCAGTGACAAAAATCACAACTTTTTGAACACAAACACAAGCAGCTGACATTATTTAGAAACTGTTTGTTCTAAAACAGCCACAAAATTTCATGCAACTGGTGCTAGCTAGAAACTGTTACTGGCAACAGTCTCCTGTCGCAATTAAATGGCATAGTGTCCGAAATAAATGAAGGAAATTATGGCTATTTCCTCGATTAGTTTTTGTTCTTTAGGAGTTGTTCCAAATAAACGGCTGTCCCAGTTAACCGATGGACAAATTAACTGGAGTCCACTGCATTTAAAAAATTAAATTAGTCCAAAGTGAGAACAAAAAAAAGAAAAAGAGAGGTGGTGTACATGGGTTCATTGTCCATTCAGAAATCTGATGGCTGAGGGGAAGAAGCTGTTCCTAAAATGTTGAGTTTATGTCTTCAGGCTCCTATCTCACTTCCTTAATGGTGGCAATGAGAAAGGGGCATGTCCTGGGTGATGGGAGCCCTTAATGATGAATGTCACCTTTATGAGGCATCGCCTTTTAAAGGTGTCCTCAATGCTGCGGAGGCTGGTGCCCATGATGAAGCTGGCTGAGTTTCCAACTTTCCACAGCTTTTTTAAATCCTGTTCAGTGGTCCCTCTATACTAGAATGTCATGTGACCAGTTAGAATGCTCTCCACAGTACATCTGGCATCTCTGGTGTCACTAAATCTCTTCAAACTTCATGAATTTGATACAAAATTTCCCATTGTAAGAGGTGAATTGGGTGAGGCCGGCCAACAGGGTTCTGGTGAAGCTGTATAAGGCAATTCCCTGTACAGCGAATACAATGGATTGCAGAGTACTGATGAGCTCCAACCATACCATCAACTTCAGAGGATGATGGAGATGGGAGGTCATCAATGGCTCGTGCCCCACTGGGAGCAAAGTGTCCAAGAAGAAGACCACAGAAGACAAAAGGTTGTGCTGGAGGGTTGTTATTCAGACTGGAGATCTGTGACCACTGGTGTTCAGTGTTGGGACCTCTGTTGTTTGGTAATCTCTGTTGTTAAATGATGGATAAGAAAATGGCAATCAGATGAGTTAGTTTGCAGACTACATGAAAATCGGGGGAGTTGTGGATAATACCAAAGGTTATCATAGAATATAATAAGGTGGAATATAATATTACACATAATAAGTTGGAAATTTGAACAGAGTAATGGCAGATGGAGTTTAATCCAGACAACTGCTGGATAATACATTTGGGAGGTCAAATGTGAATGTATATAGTAAATGGCAGGTGCTTAGGAGCACCGACATACAGAGACCTGGGGTGCAAGTCCACAACTCACTGAATGAAGCAACATAAGTGGATAGGGTGGCAAGGATGGTACACAGCATGCTTGCCCTCACTGGTCAGGGCACTGAGTAAAAAAAAAAGGCAGTCTTTGGTTAGGCCTTTTGGAATATTGTATGCAGTTCTGAATGCCACATTATGGGAAGGATGTAGCAGCTTGTGAGAGGATGCAAAAGAGGCTTACAATGATGTTACCTGGATTGAAGAGTATTAGTTAAAGGAAAGCTTGGATAAGCTTGGACTGTTTTCTCTGCAAGACTGAAGGAAGACATGATAGAAATATATAAAATTGTAAGAGACATAAAAAGTGTAGAGAGTCTTTTTCTCATGGCAGAAATATCACATACTATATAGCTTTAAGGTGAGAGAGGGAAAATGTTTAAAGGAAATATGTAAAGCAAGCTTCTTTTTGCAATTGGTGCTAATTTATTGGATAAATGGGAAACTCTGTCCTATGTTGCCTCCACTTTGGAACCAAGTTCATTCAAATCTTAGATTTCAAACCACAGAATACAGATGTGCTTGTGCTTCTGCATGTTTAACATTGGAGCCCAGTTACAAGCCATCAATGTGGGGATGATGGGCAGATGGAGAGGGTAAGGGAAGGAGAAGACCGAGCACCTTCACTACAACCAGTAAGCCAGCTGGGTCTCCCAGTGGCCAACTGTTTTAATTCCACCTCTCATTCTCCACACTGACATGTCTGTCTACGTCCTCCTCTAACCTCAGATTTGAGGAACAGCACCTCATATTCGGCCTGGTGAATTTCCAACCTGGTGTCATGAACAACAAATTCTCAAACTTCCAATAATCACTCCACTCTGCTTTTTTTTTTCTTTTCTCTCTCTGCCTGACCATCAGCACACACCATCCTGCCTTTCCCTTCCCCAACCCTTTCCCCATCAACCACACACTCATCCCATTGATTCCTCTCCATTTATTCCATGATCCACTTTCCTTTCCTATCAGATTCCATCATCTTCAACCCTTCACCTATTACCTCCCAGCTTCTTGACATCAATACCATTCTCCCTCCCTATTACCCCCTCATCTAGATCCAACTATTACCTGCCAGCTTTGGTTCCACCCCTTCCTTTTTAGACTGGTTCTCTCCTCGCTTTCTTTCAATCCAGATGTCAGGTCTCAACCCGAAACATGAACTGTCCACTTCGCCCAGCCTGACCACATTTGTGTGTTGCTCATCAACTGGACAGCACGTTCTGTTTCTTTAAAATGGTATGTGTCTTCCTTTGTCATTTTGCAAAATGATTGTGGGGGAGTGTACTGATGAATGGGAGCAAGATGTATAGAATTAAATAGCATTTGTGGGTGTTTAGGAGAGGTGCAGAAGTGACTTGTAATTTCTTAATGACTTGTATTAATTTTCTGATTCTGCTGAGCTTCAAAACTGAATTTTATTGCATGAGTTTTCAATGACCACAGCTCTTCTCCTTCCTCACAAATGGTGCAGATCCTTCGGAATAAACTGGGAATGGGAGAACTGACTTTTTCTGGTTTGATCAAGAACTGTCATGTTGCTTGTTTATAAAAACTCTACTCCACAGTTGGGGGGATTTGGACTTTGAGCATTCTATATGCTTGACAAAGCCAGTTATCAGATTATACACTTTACTATATTTTAATATTTTTATAAATGATTTTATCTGGCCTGAACCTGTTACTAAATTATTTAGAACAATTATTTCTAAATATGAGTCATTCACCAGCACTGTGCTTTTTACCATGCAAAACACTTTAATAAAAGCATCATAGAAAGCTGAGAAAAATGGCTGGAGGGAGAAAAACTATTATCCATTTCTCCATTCCTTCATGTAACCCCTCCCCCACAAATCCAAAGAACAGAAAAGAAGCAAAACAAGAACCATTCATGAACTAGGCCGCAGCAATACAGAAAGCAGTGAATATATAATGCCAACTCTTGTTTAACTCCCACCCATCTCCTTTCTGTACGCACATACAGCCTTCTACCTTGCCAGGCTGCAATAAACACACATTAGAGATGATTAATGAGAGGTCTGATGAGGGCTGGCATTTCATTTCATTACACTTCCTTCAAGAACAGAGGAACCCTTGCCAAGGCCTGACAGCTCTGCTCTGTTCACGTGACCAGGAATGCCTCTGGGAATCATTTCTGCAAATACAGCTGAATAGTGGTTAAACCTCGCCTTGCAGGGGTATATCAGTTAACACACAGCTGTTGTTGATAACACCCCGCGGGGGGCCCCCAGCCCCAGTGCTGAGTTTTAAGTCTCAGTGCAGCAGTTTTCTTTCCCTCTTCTCTCTTTGTTTATCTGCCCATTTTAAAGTTCAATTTTCCGTTGATGAATGGATCAGTTCAATCCTAAAGTTGCCGAGAAAGATAGGAGGGCCTTGGCAGCCTCTTTGTTTCCGATTGCTACCTCTTTTAAACAGGAAAAGGAGCCCAATCTAGACAACAATGAAGACTGCTTATTGACAAAGGAAGAGGACGAAGTCCAGCCTGGCAAACACAGTATGGAAGAGAAGGGGCTGCTGACTCTACAACAAGATAGTGGGATTCCATACAACACAAAAAAAGCAACAGCCTGGGGAGTTAGAGTTTGGGACGAATGGGGCAAAACGCGCAACAGCTACATTATGGAGCAAGGAGTCCAGCGCAATGAACTCTTCCTTTATGTGCCCGAACTCTGCTATGAAATCACTCATGATGAACTTAATTTCTGGTTGTGCAAGTTTGTGCTCGAAGTACGGAGGCAAGATGGTTCAGAATACCCTCCCAACTCTCTCCGCCTCCTATGCTGTTCGATCCTTCGACACCTGCGTGAGAACTGCAGGCGATCGGATATTGATTTCTTCAACAAGCTGAAGCCAGACTTTGCCGAGTTCCGAGCCACCCTTGATAAACGGATGAAGCAGTTACAGCGATTAGGCATTGGGCTGATAAGGAAACAGGCACAGCCATACACGGAGGATGATGAAGAGAGGCTATGGCAAGTGGTCTTTCACCTCCGTGATGCAAAAAGCTACAGTTATGCTGCCTACTTCTACGTCTGCAAAGTCTTTGCTCTGTGTGCAGCTAAGGACCACCATAAACTAACAGTTGATCAGTTCAGATTTAGCTGTGACATGATTAGTGAATACGTGGAGTTTACTGGCAGACCTAGTAATCCTCAAGATAGTCTTGACAAGCTGAAAATTGTCCAAACAAGACAATATGCCGATTCCCCAAACCCAAGATGTATCGTTTCTCTGCTGCGTCGCTACCTCAGTATGATTCCCCGTGAAGGCCCATTCTACCGCCGTCCCATGCTGGGTACTATGCAATTCTCAGAACAAGTAATAGGAGTTCACACTTTGGAAAGATATTCCAAAGAGATATGCGAAGCAGCAGGAATATCAGGACACCACACAGGGCATTCCGGAAGGGTAAGAAATCAGAAATATTATTTACTACTATCATTTCAGTAATTCTAAACTCATCTACAATACACCTGATACCTGAAAGTAAGAATATTTCTGTAATAGAGGATTAGGGGGGTAAACAGTACTGGCTAAGTGTACAATTCACCATGTGGGGTGTTTGATCTGTTCAACTGTGGTGGAGTCCAGACTTCCCAAGAACACAAGAATCAGCAATGGCCTATATCAGGGGTCGGCAACGTTTACCACTGAAAGAGCCAATATGGACCCATTTCCCACAGAAAAGAAAACACTGGGAGCCACAAAACCCATTTGACATTTAAAATGAAATAACACTGCATACAACGGTTTTTTTTTTGCCTTTATGCTATGTATAAACAAACTATAATGTGTTGCATTTATGAAATTGATGAACTCCTGCAGAGAAAACGAAATTACATTTCTGCATACAACAAAAACATTTTGAACTCCGAAAAAAAGACGTTGGGTTGAAGGTTACTCCATAGTTAGCCTACCTTGGATCGAAGAATTAAAAGAAAGCGCGCACTGGCGGGTGTCAGGCATTGGCAGTGATGATGTATATTAATAGCGATAAAAAACATGTTGTAGCAGTGTAGTGCTACACGCAGCGCTAAAATAAAGACACTGCAGTCAAAGGTAACTTTATTCGAACTAAACAGCCTTGATTTAAAGCCTCCCTCAACCCTTCCCCTAGGGCGCGGATGCTCCAAAAGACACGTACTCACAAACCCCCGTAGGTTATCTCCCTTAGCCGGAACGGTGGCTAATTGTGAGCCGGTTCGGATGTGCCAGGAAATGGGGTCTCCACAACATTTTTAGATTGTACAGGATCACCATAATCTTCAAATTTCGAATTACATTTCAAAAACTAACAAACTACGGGGAGCCGCAGCACAGAGATCAAAGAGCCGCATGCGGCTCCGGAGCCGCGGGTTGCCGACCCTTGGCCTATATCAATCTTGGAGTGACTTTCTGTAACTCCAAGCAATGAGTAACTAATTCCTCTACCTAACAGCCCCCCATCCCTCTCTGGGCAAGGATAAGGCCAGCTTCCACCCTGTCAGTTCTAAGATGCATCAGACGATATGAAGCTGATTAATTGAACCTCCAGCCAGACTTCTTTGTGATGACGGAAAGTCTGTAGTTGCATCAAGGCACTAGTGGAATTCAAATGCTTTAACTTGTATCCACTTGTATTATAATATATAACACATAATAACTTGTAGTATGGTGCTGCATTTAATTTTTTATTGAGATAGTACTGATGTATCACTAGACTTGTAGCAAACAATGAGGCTACTTGGCCAAATTATGCCATTGATGTTTCACTGTCAGGAAAAGGTGCCGTGAGAACTTGCAGTGCATGAAGATATCTTACACACACATTGCTACACTTCATTGCTTCATTATAGTGATGCATGACAAGAATGACACTACTTACCAATGCCTCAGAAGCAAGTATAGTACCTTGAAGCTCCACAGACACAGAGCTGTTGAGTCATTGCACAGTGGTACTCCATGGCGATGATATTACATACGAACTTACCACAAGCATAGTGCTATGTGTACACTGTCCCATGGGTAATGTCATTACCTGATGATATTTAAATGGTTTTATTCAGTGCCATTATATTCTCTGCTACTATTTATTACAGAGTTTCTATTATCAAGTCCATCTTCTTCAGATGTGGACTTCAAATAGTATTTCCACTGATGCCTATTGGAAATCAATAGACATTTCTGGTAGATAAAGGATAAAAGAAACCTTGGAAAATCTTATAGTGCAATTGATTATCATGGTATTTGTGAGTTTTGTGACTGAAAGAAGCCTTGGAAGGTCTAATCAGAGTGTAATTAATTATCCTGGTCAGATCATACACAGTACCAAACTCAAATCTCAGCAAGGCTATGTCCAAAAGATAGTCATTCACTAAAATTAAACTCAGTATACACGTTATAAATTGAAAATCCCAAGTGGCTATTTCTACAAATCCAACCAATTTGGTACTAATTCTACCACATAAAGATTATTTTCATATATCATGATATGGACAAGTGAGGTGCCCGGCAAATAACCTCTTCCTTAATGTCAACAAGACAAAGGAAATAGTTATTGACTTAAGGAGAACTCACGCCACTCACAATACCCTTTACATCAGCAACACAGCAATGGAAACTGTAAGTGTTTCAAACCCCTGTGAGTGCACATCACATACAATGTCTCATGGTCCTAGAACATATCCTACAGAGTCAAGAAAGCTCATCAATTCCTACACTTTCTGAGGAGGCTGAAGAGAGCTGGACTTTGCACATCTATATTCACATCATTCTATGAATGCACAGTAGAGAGCATCGTGACAAGCTGCATCACTACGGAAGGTACGGAATCTGTACCGCATTGGACAGGAAGGCTCTACAATGGGTGGTCAAAACTGTCCAATGCATCACCAGCATCAACCTACCCACCAAAGGACAAATACATAAAAAGGTGCTGGAGAAAGCAAGTAACATCATGAACATCCCACCCACCCTGCTCATTGACTGTTTCCCATCAGAGAGGAGGCTATGCAGCATCCTGTCAGTCACCTTATTGTACAGCCTAGCGTCACTTTATGGATATAGAATTGATGTACTGTATATAAGGCATCTTATGTATTCATATTTATCATATTTTTTCTTAATTATTGAGTTCTTTATCTTTTTTGTGCTATATCAGATCACAGTAACAATTATTTCATTCTGCTTTACATTGGTGTACAGGAAATAACATTAAACAATTTTGAATAGCCAGTCATCCACTCTGCCAGTTCTAAAGTTTTTTCAGTTGATAAAGATGATTAATGGAATCCGCATATAGACGTCTCTATGATTGCCAATTAAACTACCAATTTCATTCATATTCATTTTCATTTCCTATTTCTCAGAATCAGGAAAGTTAATTGACAACTATACTCCAGGTCTGGTTTATAAAGTTGAGGTTCATTGCTAAAATGGTACTTGAATGGATTTAAATAGAATTTATTTGGAATTGGATTATTAACCTCAACAGTCCTGCCTTCGACTTTACTCTTTCATTACTCCTTTCAATCCAGAGAATAAATCAAAACTACGCAAGTGCAGTAGTCTGTGGCAAAGAATTACTCCCTTCAACTACACATGACAGGATACAGATGAACTACATTGTTCGTGATCTTACATCTTTTATACACCATCCCTGATGCATGATAGAAATGGTCTCAGTTCGTGCTAACATACTCTTATTTGAGAGCTATATCCAATTTATTCTAAGGACTATTTTCTTCCCTGGTATTTTTCCTCTGCCCCTATGGTATTGCTTGAGTAACCATTCCTTAAGTATTTGGTTGCATCACAAATGCACAGTTATACAATGGGTGATATGCTGCTATTCACTAAACTAATAATAAGCTATTCCACTTTGATGTAGGTACAATTTAGTTAGATCTTCAGGACTGTGATTTTGTGATGGAATTCTGACTAACATTTCTTCTACTTCGCAGGAATCTAGTTGATCTCCACTTAAGTCTTGCCGACTGTTGCATAGTTGTTCATACAAATTCGTTTTCCTTTGGCATTCAGTTCTAGGTTAACTGGTTTTTACTTGTATGTGTGCATGTATAGGTCAGCAGTGCAACAACCCTGTATAATCGAGGCTTTGATGAGCAGTCGATTAAAGAACGGACAGGACCTGCAGCTAGTTTGGCAAAGGGCTACAGGAGACCCTCTCCTGCTCAAATGAAGGCCATGTCAGACTGTCTGCAACCTCCCAATCCTCTCAAAAAGATTTCAGCATGTTCACCTTCATCATCTGAAGACCACAGTTCCTATCAGGATGAAGGCCCAAGCAACATCATCAACTCTGAAGATGGAATCAATCACCCACAAGAAACTACAACCATATTGAGCAGGCCTGAGGTGACAATCACAGAACAGGATGGTGTACTAAAAATTGAAATACCATCTCGGACTCCCCCATCAGTGCCCTTATCTTCACTTCATACCATTAGAAAGTTAAAAATAGTAAAAGGGGAAATTGTATTAGAACTAAATTTGTAAGAGCTAATTTATTAACTGAAAATCTATGTTCACCAGTGTTCATTTTAGTTTACATGCTCTAACATTGCTCTTCACTGTTTCTGCCGAAGTGTGATTGGATAAATACTAAGTATCCTGTGAAGTACAATCTACGAATCAAAGTGCCACAATCCTGATGACTAGTACATACAAGCTTGTTCTATTATCCTCCTATTAGTCACTGATAGCTGGCACCAAGACTAAGTGTTGCTTTAAATATTTCTCTTGTATTGCTAAAGCTGGTGGCTCCTTTGTACAGGTCCAGTCAGGTAACCTTCAGAAGAATGAACAATGAGTGCTGGCAAGCTATACAAATAAGAAGGATACATTTCCATGGCTGATTACAATTCTTTTGTCATATGATAAACAAATTTCCTTCCTAGTGGGAATAAGTGAATAGCTTAGTTAGCTGATAATAATCAAGAACAGGTTTCCATTCCACAGGCTAACGGTGTTAAAATTGTCTCTTACTACTCCAGATGAGCTCAATTAAGTTAATAATAATGGAGAGCCAACAAATCTTTGTTGGTTACAAATCTCAATGGTGTAGCAAACTTACTGAGAATCTGAGAGCTGCATGCCTGTATATACACTACTGCTGATCAACTTACAGCTCACATTAAGTCATTCAAATGTTAGTATGAACAGTAAGATCCCTACATTAAAAAAGTGTTTAATTGTGATTCACCAGCACTACCGGGATTATATATTGGACTTGGTCTGAACCTCATCAAAATACTTTCACTTTTGAATCCTAAATTTAAAGCTAGCCCTGGTCTTATCATTCATTAAGCTCTACCGGAAATTGATCTGAACAATTCCAACATTATTTTGCTGGGCACAATTTTGTAGAACAAAATATTGCCAATTCAGCACTACTTTATCAATTTCACTCACTGAGGCCAGAAGATGCCTAAAAATAAACAAGTCCACACTAAGTCAATGTTAATTATTTGTGTAGAATGAAAAAAGCTAAAATCTTTGAATCTATCAATGGACATTTTTTTTTAAATGGGGGTACAGAAATGGTTTTGATCTACTTATCCTTGGAGCATTTGATGAGACAGTAAGGAAATTTATTCGAAAGTTACACTTTGCTGTATCTGTCTTTGGTATATTTGATATTGTTTCCTTTGCCTAATGAAGATAAATATGAAATTGAAGTTCAATAAATTTGTGCCACAAAACTGAAAAGACAGACTTTACATAGTGTTTTATCACATCAAAGAGCTGCATGTAAAATGAGAAGATTAATTTGAACCATAATATATGGACACTATCTTGTGTTTGAAAACAATAAATGAATTTGGAGATCTAGAACTTGGAGGATTATGTATAGTCATAATAAATGAGAGGAGGCCTATACAAGCTCACCAAAGAATTAGTATTCATGGCAGCAAGGTATTTAAGAAAGAAGGATATGAGCCGGGAAGAGAGTTGGTGTCATTAGTAATCAACTATACCATTTCTTAGAGAGATAATATTCTTCATGGTTTAAAGACAAAATATTGTTGGTCAGGAAACAAAGGAAGAGCAAGAAAATTTGTGGCCCATCAAATAATGGGAAGCAGATAAGAGAATAACTGCAGTTAATTTTCAAAAAGATTCAAGAATTACATTGAGTTCTAATTTTTGAACACTCTAAATAACCAAGAAATGTCTGGAGAGAGTAATTCCTGAAAACATTCTTGATCAGTATGCTTTCAGTTCAAGCAGGAAAGAAATCTTGCTCAGCTTGTTCTGTGGAATGAAGTGGCACATGAAAAGCCAACAATTAGTGAAACGATTATCATAATTGAATTGAACTAACTTTATTACTTACATCCTTCATATACATGAGAAGTAAAAATCTTTACATTACATCTCCGTTCAAATGTGCAATGTGCAATTATAGTAATTTATAATAAATATTATGTACAACAGGATAGTCAATACAACATCGAAATACAGTTGCGTCAGCATGAATTAAGCAGTCTGATGGCCTGGGAGAGGAAGCTGTACCAGACCCTTTTGGTCCTGATTTTTATGCTGCAGTACTGTTTCCCGAATGTTAGCAGCTAGAACAGTTTCTGGTTGGGGTGACGGGTCTCCAATGATCCTTTGGGCCTTTTTTATACACCTGTCTTTGTAAGTGTCCTGAATAGAGGGAAGTTCCCATTTACAGATGTGCTGGGCTATCTCTCTGCAGAGTCCTGCGACTGATGGAAGCACAGTTCCCATACCGGGCACTGATGCAGCCAGTCAGGAAGCTCTCAATCATGCCCCTATATAAAGTTCTTACAATTCGGGGGTCCATACCAAACCTCCAACCGCCTCAGGTGAACGAGGCACTGTTGTGCCTTTTTCACCACACAGCTGGTATACATAAGGCATGTGAGATCCTCAATGATGTTTATGCTGAGGAACTTAAAGCTGTTCACCCTCTCGACCCCAGATCCATTGATGTCTATAAGGGTTAACTTGTCTCCATTCCTCCTGTAGTCCACAACCAAGCTCGTTTATTTTGCGATGTTGAGGGAGAGGTTTTTTTCTTGACACTACTGTGTCAGGGAGATGACTTCCTCTCTGTAGGCTGGCTCATTAATATCTGAGAGGAGGCCAATCAGTGTAATCAGAAAATAAATCATTTGCATCAGTGTAACTACAAAAAAAGGGAAAAGAACAACATATTCAAATGACAAAAGAATAGTTTTGGAGAGCAGAAGGCAAATCCAGCCCAAGTGAACAAAACTACAACTAGAACAACACATAGGCCCTAACAGAGTTTAAGCTGCAGGCACTGGTTAAGCATTTGCCAATACAGGAAAAGAAAGCCATTCAAAACCTGGAATTGTTTGGATGACAAAAAAAAATCGGAAATTCAAAATAATAAGACAGATAAAGGAAACACATCTTACGTGCCAAGCTAATAATAATACTCGGGGATCAAGATGAATAAGTGTAAAAACATTAACAGGAAAATAAGACAAGTGAGAGTACAACAGGTCACATGCAATATCAGAACCAGAATCATGTCTATTATCACCGGCATGTGACGTGAAATTTGTTAACTTAGCAGCAACAGTTCAATGCAATATACATAATATACAAGAGAAAAAAATAATAACAAATAAACACATGCATCTATTATAGTATATGTATATTGAATAGATTTTTTTTAAAACATGCAAAAACAGAAATACTGTATATTAAAAAAAAGTGAGGTAGTGTCCAAGGATTCAATGTCCATTTAGGAATCGAATGGCAGATTGGAAGAAGCTGTTCCTGAATTGTTAAGTGTGTGTCTTCAGGCTTCTGCATCTCCTACCTGATGGTAACAGTGAGAAAAGGGCATGCCCTGGGTGCTGGAGGTCCTTAATAATGGACACTGCCTTTCTGAGACACTGCTCCCTGACGATGTCCTGGGTACTTTGTAGGCTAGTACCCGAGATGGAGCTTACAAGATTACAACCCTCTGCAGCTTCTTACAGTCCTGTGCAGTAGCCCCTCCATACCAGTGACGAAGCCTGTCAGAATGCTCTCCATGGTACAACTATAGAAGATTTTGAGTGCATTTGTTGACATGCCAAATCTCTTCAAACTCATAATGATGTATAGAAACTGTCTTGCCTTCTTTATAACTACATCGATATGTTGGGACCAGGTTAGAGCCCCAGAGATCTTGACACTCAAAAACTTCAAACTGCTCACTCTCTCCACTTCTGATCCCTCTATAAGGATTGGTATGAGTTCCTTCGTCTCACCCTTCCCTTACCCTTCCTGAAGTCCACCATCAGCACTTTTGTCTTACTGACATTGACTGCCAGGTTGTTGCTGTGGCACCACTCAACTAGTTGGTATATCTCACTCCTATACACCCCCTCATCACCACCTGAGATTCTACCAACAATGGTTGTATTGTCAACAAATTTATAGATAGTACTTGAGCTATGTCTAGCCGCACAGTCATGTGTATATAGAAAGTAGAGCAGTGGACTAAGCACACACCCCTGAGGTTGATCACCAGTGAGGAAGACACGTTATCACCAATCTGTGGTCTTCCAGTTAGGAAATCGAGGATCCATTTGCAGAGGGAGGTACAGAGGCCCAGGTTCTGCAACTTTTAATCAGGATTGTGGGAATGAACAGCATCCTGATGTAGGTGTTTTTGTTGTCCAGGTGGTCTGAAGCTGTGTGAAATGCCATTGAGATTGCGTCTGCCATTGACCTATTGAGATGAGAGGCAAAATGCAATGGGTCCAGGTCATTGCTGAGGCAGGAGTTCAGTCTAGTCATGACCAAACTCTCAAAGCATTCATCACTGTCGATCCGAGTGCTATCGAGCGATAGTCATTAATGTAGCCCACATTATTCTTCTTAGGCACTGGTATAACTGTTGCCCTGTAATTTTGAGGGTAAAATTACTGATGATGTATCCCAGTGCACACCCGGTTCATTAAGCCAAGTGGTGTCGGACCACGATAATGAAAGGCATGAGCCAGGTTAAAGTAAATCCACTACACTATCCTATCCGTCATGGCACCTCATACCTCACCACGCAAAACTCCATAACCTTATCTCTCCCAACCCCACATATACATCCGCCAGTCCTACCCTCAAACCTAACCCTAAGGTCCAATGGGGCACACACGCCCACTAACCCGATGTGCACCCCGGTTAACCCTGGCCACACCCCCACAAAGCTACAGCCACTACACTAACCTATCCGCCAAAGCCCCACATCCTCACCACACAAAACTTCACAACCTTATCTCTCCCAAACCCAAATTCACTTCGACCAGCCCTATCCTCAAACCTAATCCTAAGGTCCAAGGGTACACACATCCCCACTAACCCAAGGCGCACGCAGACTAAACCTGGCCACACACCCACAACCCAATGACTTGTGTAAGAAGGAGCAAAATCCAATAAAGGCAAATGTTGGACCTGGTTAATGAAGGTGTGGGCCAGATCAAAGTGGCAGGGTGCAGTGACACTGAATCTTAAGTGACGAGATCAAGAGACAAGAGGGATGATTCGCCCACTTGCTGAACACTCTCAACCACTAATATAAAAGTGAATGTAGAAGTTTTTTAACATAAATATTAGATTATTAGAAATTTACATTCTAAATGAAAAGGGGACACAGGAGCAAAACTAGTAATGGTGATATTTATTCCTTTTCCTTTTCTATCACCATATAACATTCTATTCCTTATGTTTATTAATATAATTTTAGTATCCACATTTGCGTTAACTGCTGATCTATCCTAAGACTCTATTTCAATTTTCTTTTCCAATTATCCTCTGTATTTTCTTTATTCAGCCTGGTTCTCCAATACATTACAAGCTTGGATTCTTGTGTATGCTTTCCCTATCTATTTTAATACACAGAAGTACAGGATAGTGAATGACAGAGCATACAAATTAGTAAGGGTAATTCCAGTATGGTTGACAGTTTGGTGAAATTATCACATTTTGAAACAGCTAATAGGATCAAAAAATCATAGAAGAGGGCACAGGGTCTATGCTGACTTGTACCTAACTTTACATTTAAATTTAAGTGCAGTTGCTCTCTATGCTTGGTAATTTAGGTGTTCTTCAATGTTGTGAGACGACCTGCCTTCAACTTCTTCTCACTCAGATTCTTACCACCCCACAGGTGAAAAAGTTATTTTTTTAAATTCTCTCTTCACCTCTTGGCTACTTGCTTTAAACCTGTTTTCTCTAGTTTTTGACACCCGTTAAACTTCTCTTATATTGAATGGGACTGCTAAAGTACTAAGGGATTAAATGGGGGAAAATGTGTTAGGTGCATACAGGAAAGTTTTCTCAAGCAATAAGCAGACTGCTTCCTCTTGCAAAACAAGGCCAAGCAAGTGGCTAAAATATCAATGGGTGAAGCACCCTGGGGACTATCATTCTGTCAGTATTAAAATCGTTTTGGGAAGAGATAGGATTAGTCCACAAGTTAAAGTCCTTGATTGAGGAAATCTAATTTTGATGACATTAGGTAGAAACTCAAAAATTCAGATCAGTTTATCATCATGTACACCAGGATAAAATGAAATTCCTTGATTGCATGAAGCTCAGAGTAAACAGTATGATAAATGGTAATAATAAATACTACAATAAAACAATGAGTACAAAACGGTAGAATTATGCAAAAAACTGTAGCCCAAACTGAAGCAGTGCAAAAACAAATGCTGTAGTAACAATAATGGAATAACTGATGTAGAATTAAGAGTACGGGAACTGCCCAGAAGGGGATGTGAAAGAGGAGATTGGTTCAGAAGTTTGATAGCATTTGGGGAAAAGCTGTTCTTAAGCCTGTATTGCATGTTTTCAAGCTCTTGTAACATCACCTTCTATCCGCTGATAGAAGAGAGAAAGGGAATGGCCAGGGCCAAAGTCATCCTCGACAGTACTGTTAGCCTTGCAGCAACACACTGTGAAATGGATGATATAAGGAAATGATGATTCTGTGATGGACCAGGCACTGTTAAAACACTTTCTGCAAATTTAATCTGCTATAACTCTTCCATTTTTACATCATCCTTTTACTGATTTGTTACCCTAACTGAACTGCTCTGATCTTTTATATTTCTACTTTGATCTCAAAGTTAACAAATTTTAAGCAGTTAAATGGTATTAACATGGTAATGCCTCAATTAATTTAATTCATCTTACTTAAATACTTGCCCTACAATGGAAATCAGCTGACACTCACCTGCCAACCAGCTCACTGCTCACATAAGGTATCAGTTATTTTTTTTCTCTCTCAAATGTTTAAAAAAAATCCTGGAGATCATCACAATAAATTCCTGGTGACACTGACCATCACATTTCTAATTTATTTCCCTGGAAGCTGCTAGCAATCAGCTGATAAGATTGATTTGAGTATATCTACAGATCTCATTGATGAGGAAAAGATTGGCCTCTGTAAAGAAGTATTCATTCAAAGTAAGAACAAATGCAAGTAGTTCATTGTTGCCAAGAAAATCTGAGCCATTGATCATCCATCAGCAGATGTAACATATATTCGTATTCATCACTCCCTTGATGCTCCCTAACTAGATAGACTATACACTATATAGCATGTATTCAAGGGGAAAAAAATTACCACCACATAAACTCAAATTGACAACGGTACTGCCTCCCTTCTTTGAAAAAATCAACTTATTTTGTTTTGGATCTTGTACATTAAGACTGAAAAATATAACTAACTGTACCAACTACAATGTAAGGGAACAAAAATTGCTCTCCAGCGTGGTTTGTGCTTAATCAGAATCATAGCAAAAGTTACTCATTGATGTCAAACAATTATACAAAGTATCTGTTCTTTTACTAGATATAGGTATCAAAAAGTCCTTTAATCCAATGAAAGATCCACACATATGCAATAATAAATATTATTTGTGGTAGATAATGATTCAAATTTTCCAATAAGAGCTGGCATTTATCTGCAGAATGGCTAGTTTTTAAGCTGCAACAGTTAGGACCAACAGAATTCAGAAAGCTTCCAAGCAGCTGATTATGAGAACTTTCCAGACTAGACCCCTACATTGGACTCTGTACAGAGTTCTGAGACGGAGTACAAACTTCTGCAGATTGCCAGCACTTTTGCTGCTGAATCAAAGGTCAAAATTCAAAGTGCGTTTATTATCAAAGTATGCATACATTACACAGCCTTGAGATTCATCTCCTCACTGGCAGCCACGAAATAAAGAAACCCCAAAAGAACCCATTAAAAAGACCGTCGAATACCCAGTGTACAGAGAGAAAAGAAATAATATGCAAACAATAAAAGTAAGCATGCCACGGCCTCAGTTTGACATAGAGATAAGTAAAAGTTGTGGGACTACAGATACAAAGCTTGGCATCACTGCAGCCAGAGCACACCACAAACTCACTTTAGTGCAGAGCTGAGTAAATGTCCTGAAACAGCGAGCAGAAGCAGGCAGAACTGGCCTGACCTCATCTCCAGTCAAACTTTTCAATCTGGCCTCGTGTTTAAACCGTCCAAACATCGGGTCGTTCCTCACTCTCAGACTGCTCTGGGGCCTGGACCCCACCACCATGATTCAGCCTCTGCCCAACCTTTACAATTTGGTCCAGCACTTAAATCGATCAAACATCGGGATTTTCCTCGCTCCCACCTCCTCTTGCCTCTGCCATGCCTCATCTTCTCCTCCACCTCCCATCTCCACTCACCTAGCACACCTCTTCATTGTTAGCAATGATCATTATTAATAAGGTGTTTAGTAATTTCCTTTGTTTTGTATTTTGTCGCCAATCAGTCACTGGGCATCACCAGTGCCATTTTAAACCAGAACATACACCAGATTAAGACCATAAGACACAGCAGCTGAAATTTAATCATTCGGCCCATCAAACCTGCTCCATCATTCGATCAAGGCTGATTTTTTTTCCTTCTCAACCCCATTTTCCTGCCTTCTCCCCATAACCTATGAATCAAGAACCTTTCAACCTCCACTTTAAATCTACTCAATGACTTGGCCTCCACAGGCATTAAACCCAGCACAGGTTCACAAATCCGTTCATTTCAAAGGAGATAAGAAGTAGCAAGGAAGACAGGTTACAGCTAATTCAAATAATTTTATGATTTGAATTATATATTTTACATTTACTTAATCATATGTTCTCTCGCTAGATTAGATACTGTGACTTTTGCAATATTAATTTTATGCTTTTTAAATTAATCTGTCAATGTTTGTCAATGTCAGAGTCATTGACAAATGCTGAAACTCTTTGATGTCTGGTTTAGGCCAGAGGCTATCCAATTGGTAAAGCACTGCACTGCTCAAGGTTTGGCCAGACTTGCTGGCTTCTTTGGGAAAGTTCATAACAGGGAAGAGCACATTTAGAGTGCAGACATAAAACACCAGGTTTTTTTCCCCCTTTTCTCCACAAATACTGTGGATTTTCACCATTTTTTATTTTTATTCAGATTTCCAGCACAATCTTTTTGCATTTTAATAATTCAAGTTTGGCTGCCTTCCACCCCATATCCAAACCTCCCTGAAAGTATCAATACAAGTAGGTAGATTGTAAAGGCGGCATATAGCACATATGCTTTCATTGCTAAAGTCACAGAGTACAGGAATCAGTAAGGCTAGTAGTTCTGACCACCCTGTTACCAGAAGGAGGTGAAGACTTAAGAAGGGGGTTCAGAAATAGCTTACCAGGACTGGTTTGTTATTGTCACATGTACCAAGAGTACAATAAAGAAATTTTTGTTTGCATGCCATTGATACCAATAATTTCATCACATCAGTACATCGAAGCCCAAAAACGAAAAAGCAGTGCAGGCAGAAAAAAAGTTGCAAGATCACAGCAAGTTAAGTTGTGAGGCCAGGAGTCCATCTTATCATACAGAGGAACAGTTCAATGCCTGGATTAGAAGGCATTAGCTATAAGAAGCAATTGAACAAACTTGTTTTCTCTAGAACTGGATTGGGGGGGGGGGGGGGGGTCTTGATGGAAGATTATAAAATTATGAAAATTATGCTAGGATCTTTTTCGCAGGGTAGAAATGGTCAAAGACTGGAGGACATAGCTTTAAGGTGAGAGAAGGGGAATTTAAAGGGGATGTGCATGCCGTGCAAGTTGTTTATTTAAAACACAGTGTTAAGTACTTGGAACACATAGCTAGGGGTGGTGTTGGAAATAGATTCCATGGTGGTGTTCAAAGGCTTTTAGATATTCACATTATCTTCAGGGAAAGGAGGAATATCAATCACGTGTAAAAAGAGAATAGTTTAAATTTCTAAGAACGAGCAAAGAGAAACATAAAGCTGTATGTACTGTATAAAAAAGCACTCCTACCCAAACTCACAGCCTATTAATTCAATGAGCTGAACTGAGCCCAACACTTTAGTTTTAAAGTTTTAGATGCAGACGGAAAATTTAAATTCTGGACTATCACTGTTATCCCATCTAAATGTAAATAAGTACCTAAATTTCTATTCTGTATTGCAAAGATCTTTGAGAAGATCCTCCATATGTTGCTTGCAACAGTGATAGAAAACTCCTCATATACACATGAAAACCCTGTAATTCACCAAATGTACTTCACTAACCACACTTGTTCAAACACAAACTCCACATATAAATTACATAAGGGCATGGAATCAGTGTTGAACAGTAGGATCAGCACTGAAAGACTGTATTTAGCCCTTCTACCTGGCGCCAGCACATTCAGAAGTAGTACAGGTTGTTTTGGGGACTGGAATGGAATGGACGGGTAGGGGGAGATATAAAATGAAGTCAGTTAATCATTTTCATAAATAGGATATGACTAGAAAGTAAAAAATCCACTTAATACGATGAACAGTACCAAAAGAATTTGTCTTCATCTGATCTTACTATATTGCAGAAGTGTTTGAGACAGATATTGGTCGTCATGAAAGAAGCACTATTTATCCAAGTCTTCATATACTTTCATTTTCACTTTCTTGGCACTAGGTTTTGATGGAGCGTGGAAGATCAGAAGCTCTTAATGGAGAGCTTTCCCCTTCTATACATTTATGGAACATGGGCTTTGCTTGTAAGGCCAGCAGTTGCTGATTAGCCCAACTGTCCTTCAATCTGCCCTGCTGAAAAGTTGTCTTCAATATTTACAGAGAGGTAAGCTGTTAATCCTCCTGTTTTTGTAGTGGAAAGCTTCAGGGGAGGAGTGGGTGGAGAGGAATATCCAGTTCAGGGAACTGAACTTCCAGTTGCATTTATTTTAACTCTTCCTCCCACTCCCACACCAACCTGTGTAGCCTGTTACAGAGAGACCAAAGGCAAATTGGGAGAAGAACATTTTGTAATCTGTCTGGGTAGTTTCTGCCTCTGTTCACCCATCTAATTCCACTCTCCCACCCCCCCCCACCCCTAACACTCTCTGTTTCCATCTGCCATCATTTCCTCCCTATCTGGATGGACTAGGTATATGAGAGGTCCCCTCTTCATCTTCCCACTTGCCAAACTCAGACCTACTATCACAGCCCAGCCCCTGTTCTGGCATATATCGGCAATCTTTCTTCCTCCCTCTCAATCACGATACAAGTCCTGACCGCCTGCCTCCAACAATGCTGATAAAGATGCGTTCAGCCAAAGTTCTGTATTTGAGGATGTTAATGACATAGCCTATGCATCAGAGCCAAATGAGCGTAGCCAAAGCACAAAGATACCACAGATTTCCTTCCCCAAAGAACATGGGCTAACCTGATATTTTTTTTAAACATTCCTGTACACCTGGTGCTTCTTCTGACCATACTCTTGCACACTCATTAAATATGAATTCTTTTGTTGTTTAAACTGCTCCCATCAAAATCTCTCTTCAATCTGCTAAGTGCTTGCAATATTTGGTGTCTTTTATTTCAGACTTCTGGCATTCATCATAACCTTCGCCAACCCTGCCATCGCCGTCATGGTTCTCTGCACTTGTTTCTTTATCATAAACCTGAATACATTTCCTGCATCCTTCATGTACTCATTCACAAAATCCTCCTTTCTCACAAAGCACAAAGCCTCTTTCATTTTTGACACCTATAATTTTAGAATTCAAGGTTAAAATTCAAGCCATGCTTACTTTGTTACTCTCAAACTGTATGAAAGGCAGTCACAGGGTTATGCTGTCATGCAGCTCAGCACAGGGCAGTTCAGGATAGCTCATCAAGTCTATGCTAACCATAAGCTATCTACCCGTGCATATTAATCCTATTTATTAACTCTTGGTAAGTAACCCTTTATGTTTTGACAATTCAAGTATTGTATACCTCTTAAATATTGTGACAGTACCTCCACATCCAGTCAGGAAACACATTCCAGATCCCAACAATTCTCTGGGTGAACAAGTTCTTCTTTAGAACCCCTCAAAATTTTATTCCTTTATCCACCCTTTAGTTCCTAGATCTAGTTTCTCCTATTAAAAAGAAAAATTGCCTTAATCTATCAAATGCAAACTAAGATTGCCTGTTGCGATTAATTGTCACTTACACAGCCTTCATATCCATCAAGCCAATAGACAGAAGGCAACAAACCTCCTGATATGCACCACTTCATTTTAAACCTTACATTCCTAATTTCATCCACTTCTGAAAAAAGATTAGCAAGGCAAAACATGATTTCTGTTTCTCTTTGCACGGAGAGATGCCTAAGCTAATCATTTCTAGCTTGCTCTATTTTTATCATTAGCAGAAAAATATATTTAATACCTGTTATCGGTTCTGTCGGGGCTGGTTCTGGGATAATTTTCTCGGTGAAGTTGACGTTGCACATGTCAGTGCTACAGCAGCAGAAGCGGTAAGTCCCATTCTCTTTGTGGTTTGTCACCACACACTCTGGAGGGTGGCACTCCTCCTTGTCTCCGAAGTGAGCCCAACAGCCTGATGCAGAATCAGAAAGGGAAACGTAGGCCTGAGATATTGCAAAGAAACATCTGGGCAACCCATTAAAATCCTGAAGTTAAATGGTCTGCTCGTTTCAATCAATTAAAGAATTCTAAGTCAATATGATTAAAGGCTGGACTGTTTAGAAAGGCAGTATCACATTGTATCATCATCTGGTTTGTAAAATCTTAAAATTGTAAATTTTCATCTTCCAAACTTCAATTATGCCTGGGGCAGTACTTTGAGATTTTTATTGCTGCCAGGAGATGAGAAAGGAGCAGAAACCAGCAAACCAACCCTATCCTTAATTGTTCACTTTTGAATGTTCCATGAGTTGCTGAATAGATCACCAATGGAAACAATGTCAGTTTTCTCCAACCAAAAGATCCTAGTTTACCCACCATCCCAGCTGAAATCTTAACAGATTGGGACTTAACAGAACTAAAAAAAAAGAATGATTTTTTAAAATATATGTATATCCTAATATAATCCTGCCTTGAAAAATTATTGTGGTTTGCTCTATAGAATCAGAATTTCAATTAACAAAGAGTCATGAGTTCAATGTTTCACTGTGAGATTAGATTTCTGTTTTGCAGCTCAATGAGGAGAAAGAAATGGGCATCCCAAGTCACCACAATGAGAAGATAGGTTAAAAAGATACACTCTTGTATTCCTATTATATTCTCAGCACTTTTTGCATTCCATATACTCATAAATTTATGTTCAATCTTCTAAGAACAGAACAATGAGATCCATTAGGTTACAAACCAGCCATTTCCTTCAAAGATGGATCAAATCTAATCTGAGCAGATGACTGTGTGAAAAGACACAGTCCAATCCAAAGTTCACAATCCAATCCTTAAAAGATTGACTGATCTACCAGACTGCAATCTCCCAGAACAATCATGGGAAGATGTCAAATGCTCCTATTCTTCTGAGCCTGAGACACACATGAAGATCTTTGTTCCACATCTTATCATCCCTCATCTAGAAATTTTGTAAAATAAATATGAAATAGATTTAGTTTCATATCCTGAGATTTTTTAACCGAAACACATGGCAACATCACATACCATGCTAGCTTGCCTGTGAATATAATTATTTCCAAGGATTCAATAGGACATATTGGTGAATCATGCACAACATTCAAAGTGTTTGCTTGAGCTCCTACTGTGATTAAGTCTACAGGTTAAGATCACAGAGGGTTTTTTTAATGTTTGAGGACAAAAAAGCAGGCAGAGAGACAGACAAATGAATAAACTAATCATGTCAAAGTTGCTTGGCCAGACAACACTAGCAACTGCACAAAATCCAAGCTGTAAAAATAATAGGAGTGATTAGGCTTCACACCAGCCTTCCGGTCAAGATGGCGCCTGCGGACAACACTCCTTCAGTGATACCTTCTGGATAGTTCATATATCTTTCACTTCTTTTATATCTTTTACATTTATTTTTCATCTTGGATGTGATTCGGGAACTGCTGGAGCCTGTGATTTGCTATTTAGAGATTGGGCGTTGCAGTGCTCTGCAGTCCCTGAGAGGATTCTAGGAAGCAGAGGAAGCATACACAAACCTTGTGGTGGGCAGGCTGCAAGAGATGGGGAACAAGCCAATGTTCGACCCCATTTCGGCTGTTAAAGTTTCCACTGTTCCCTGATTAAAGTGAAGAGGGAGATTGAAACATCGAGGTGAAGGTGGAAGTTTGGAGATCGTTTGAGTGCTTCAGTGCTCTGCAGTCTTTGAGAGGATTCTGGGAGGCAGAGGCAGATGCGTGAACCTCATGGGAGGCAGGCTGCAGGATGGGGTGTGAGGTGATTTTTGACTCCATTTCATTGATCGCTGACTAATGCAACAGGGGAGAGTGAAACACGAATGCTGAGGGTGAGCAACGGTTGCCTGCCTTTTGATTGCTGAGGATTGCTCTGCTACACTACCATAAAGGAGAGAGCCTGCCACTGTGCCTAGAGAATGGTGCCCAGGTTTTCTGCATTTTGGATATGGGCTTGGACAATAGACTTTTCTCAGTCTTATAATTTTTTTGTATTCCGTGCTTTTTGCCTAATCTTTTTCGATTTTTTGTGGGGTGGGCAATTTGGGGGTCGACGTATCTCTTCCATTTTGTTTATTTTTTTGTGCAGGAGGAGGGGTTTGGGGGTTGATGTGCCTGTTACATTTTTGTTCGCTCTTCTGTGCAGGGAAAGGTATTTGAGGGTTGCTGATTGTGCTGCCTTTCCTTTCTTTTCTTTCTTGGTTTCATCACTACCCAGAGAACAAGAATTTCAGAGTTTGATAATAAATAATATATACTTTGATAATAAATTAACCTTTGAACCCTTGAATCTTCAATATGTTTCAATATATATTAATGATTTAGACAAGGGAATTAAATGCAGCATCTCCAAGTTTGCAGATGACACAAAGCTGGGCAGCGGTGTTAGCTGTGAGGAGGATGCAGGGTGACGTGGATAGGTTAGGTGAGTGGGAAAATTCATGGCAGATGCAATTTAATGTGGATAAATATGAGGTTGCAAGAACAGGAAAACAGATTATTATCTGAATGGTGGCCGATTAGGAAAAGGGGAGGTGCAACGAGACCTGGGTGTCATTGTACACCAGTCATTGAAGATGGGCATGCAGGTACAGCTGGCAGTGAAAAAGGCAAATGGTATATTGGCATTCATAGCAAAAGGATTTGAGTACAGAGCAGGGAGGTTCTACTGCAGTTGTACAAGGCACCTAGAATATTGTGTGCAGTTTTGGTCCCCTAATCTGAGGAAAGACATTCTTGCCATAGAGGGATTACACAAAGAAGGTTCACCAGATTGATTCCTAGGATGGCAGGACTTTCATATGAAGAAAGACTGGATCGACTAGGCTTATACTCACTGGAATTTAAAAGATTGAGGGGGGATTTTATTGAAAAGTATAAAATTCTAAAGGGATTGGACAGGCTAGATGCAGGAAGATTGTTTCAGATGTTGGGGAAGTCCAGAACGAGGGGTCACAGTTTAAGGATAAAGGGGAAGCCTTTTAGGACTGAAATGAGGAAAAACTTCTTCACACAGAGAGTGGTGAATCTGTGGATTTCCCTGCCACAGGAAACAATGGAGGCCGGTTCATTGGCTATATTTAAGAGGAAGTTAGATATGGCCCTTGTGGCTAAAGGGATCAGGGGATATGGAGAGAAAGCAGGTACAGGGTTCTGAGTTGGATGATCAGCCATGATCATATTGAATCGCGGTGCAGGCTCGAAGGGCCGAATGGCCTACTCCTGCACTTATTTTCTATGTTTCTATGTTTGACATACTTATCAACCATAGCTCTCTACAGCAAAGTAGCTGATGTCACCAGATAGAAGACTTAACTGTAAAGCATACAGTGGAGACCTTATAACTGGTATCTGGAAGGAAACTGAAGAGTGATGAAACGGAATCATGGAGTTTTAACACTTTACACAGAGACAGATACCAATTCTATCTGTTTACATCGCAGCTTGCTCTGCCCAAGATCACAAGAAATTGCAGAGGTGTAAATACAGCCCTAGCTATCATGAAACCCAGCCTCCCTAACACTGAAACTGTCTGCATTTTCTATCGCCTTGGGAACATAGACAACAAAGCAAAAGATTCTTCCCACCCTGATCATTCTCTTTTCTCCCCTCGTCCTACTGAGCAGAAGAAACAGAAGCTTGAGAACATATACCACGAGGCTCAAGGATTGCTTCTACCTTGCTGTTAAAAGACTTTTGAATGGACAATTTACTATAAAGATTAAATTGTGATCTTTCAGTTCTCCTCATCATGGCCCATGCACCTCAACCGTCTTTTCTCCAGAACTGTAACAATGTATTATGCATTTAGTTAGTGTTTTTCTTCTTTTGTATTACCTTGGTGTACTTATATATAGAATGATCTGTTTGGATGTCATGAGAACAGCACTTTTCACTGTATCTCAGAAGATGCAAAAATAATAAATCAATTATCATTTTGCCTGAGCAGCCTTAAAAAATCATGAGCTGCCCCCCAAGGTGCTACCAACACTGCTTAGAAGAGGAAAAGCAATTTCAGAAGGCTGCAGCCAAGTCGAGGAGTATTAAGAGCACATGCTTAACATTGACCAAAAATCAAGGCTTTGATGCATTGTGAATAGAGAAAGAACAACATTCTTTAATTGACAATGCTAAGAGAGTAACCAGAAGAAACAGACATAACCCTGTCAGTCTATATAAAACCTTTACAAAACTAATGTTGTTCTCTGAAAAGAACCAGACATCCAGATCCAAGAGCTGCTTACCTTGCTTCTTTATACGAACTCCTCCATCACTCATCTTTTCCCACAATCCATAGCACTGACTGCCCTTCGCACACACAATGGTGCCATTTTCTTGGTTGATGCGTTCTTCACTGATACCATGTTCTTCAGAATTTGTAAACGAGTCTTTAAAGGCACAGCGCCTCTCATTATTCTGGGCAGCTGAAATAAAGATTGAGACAAAAATTAACTTAAGACAGTGAAAAAATTTCATGGAGTTATCTGAAATACTGAATTCCAAGCAATGAAACACACAAATCTTCACAGTATAATGTATACATCATACTCCGTACGTAATTTAGAGAACTAGTTTCAATGTGATTTCTCCAGCTTTCCTTCCCATTTTCCAGCATTTCCATTATTTCAGTATGTAAGTGACCAATTTTCCACACAATACTTTTGTTTTCTGATCTTAACACTTTCACCTGTGCTTTAATTGAAAGAAACCCTACCATGGAACACCTAAATTGGAGATGCAGTTGATGTGTTTTTAAAAGAATACGCTACAGTCATCTTCCTCAACAATATTCAACAAAATAGAAGTATAAAGTATCTTCAGTTGCATTCATTCAACAAGAATCCCCTGCTCATAAGAGGTACTGAAATCTCTTACGTCCACCTGAATCACTAACGTGTCTCAATTTAACTTATCTCCAGAAATTCATTTTTGAAGCCTAGCATTATGCTCCATACTGCACCGGATTAACATCCTAAACAGCAGAAAACCTTAATTCTAGAATGAGACTTGAACACCATATTAATGTAAAACTACAATAATTCTATCAGTTGCCTAAGAATGAGATTGTATTGTAAAAGGCTTTCCTTAGATACAGAGCAAAAATTGCTCACAATATTCCAAATGCATTCTAATCAATGCCCTACAAAACCTCAGTAGTACATCTTTGTCCTCTTAAAATGAACACGAACATTGCATTTGTCTTCATTACTACCAACTCAACATCCAAGTTAAACTGAAGAGAATCCTGAACTAGAATTCATCCTTAATAACGGACTCTAAAATACTACTGACCACAGAGGTACTCCTGTACACCTGCTTGTAATGCAAATACAGTCAGCCCTCCTTAACCGCAAGTTCCGCATGTGCAAATTCAACCAACTGCGAATCGAGAAAACCCGGAAGTGCTCTTTCAGCACTTGTTGTTTGAGCATGTACAGACTTTTTTTACAGACATTATTCCCTAAACAATGCAGTATAACAACTAGTTTACATAGCTTTTACATTGTATTAGGTATTATAAGTAATCTAGAGATGATTTAAAGTATACAGGAGGATATGCGTAGGTTACCGTGGATCGGGATCGAAAAAAAATTGGAAGTTCTCTTACTAAGTAAGTCGGAACAGGTACATCTGGTATTATTTAGCGTCAGTTAGTCAAACGTTTGTCTTAGTATATAGTATATATTTTACCTTTCTATGCATATAAAACACTTAAGAACGTATGTTTCAGTGCTGGGCTCAGGAAGTTCCCGAGTTCGATCCAGTGTCAGACCATTTCCGAGCACGCTCTCCTTCCCTGCCTGGTTGATGTGGAGGCTCAAAAACCCAAAATCTAATAATTAAACCACTGTGTTGCTTAGTAATAATTGCAGCTTTCATCAGGGCAGAGCCTTTCTCACTTTATCCTTTAAAACTGTTCCGATCGTTGACCGACTGCAGCCTAACACTTTTCCAATGACTGATGGCATTTCACCTCTTTCCAATCGCTTTATTATTTCCATTCTATTTTCAATCGTGATTATTTTCATGAACAGAAACGCTGCGGATTCAGAGCTCGGCTGCCGGGTCCTTATATCCTAATGCTCATTAATGTAAATATATAATCAGCCAATCATGTGGCAGCAACTCAATGCATAAAAGCATGCAGACATAGTCAAGAAGTTCAGTAGTTGTTGAGACCAAACATCAGAATGGAGAAGAAATGTGTTCTAAATGACTTTGACCGTGGAATGATTGTTGGTGCCAGGTAGGGTGATTTGAGTGCCTCAGAAACTGCTAATCTCCTGGGATGTTCATGTACAACAGTATCTAGAATTTACAGAGAATGGTGTGAGAAACAAAAAACATCCAGTGAGCAGCAGCTCCATAAGAAAGACGCCTTGTTAAGAGACATAACAGGAGAATGGCTAAACTCGTTCAAGCTGACAGAAAGGCAACAATAACTCCAATAACAACACTTTTACAACAGTGGTGCACAGAAGAGCAACCCTGAAAGCACAACATTTCATTTTGATGTGGACAGGCTACAGTAGCAGAAGACTATGAACATACTCAGTGACCACTTTATTAGGTGAAGGAGCTATCTGTCACATGTGCAATGAAACATACAGTGAAATGCAACATTTGCATCAACGACCAACACAGTCTGAGGAGTATGCCATACGATCCTTTAAGCCTCCTCCACAAGTTAAAACAGCCACATTGATCATCTATTTATACAGCAGATTCCTGCCTTTTCCCAAACTCCTTGATACATTGCACATCTAGAAATCTCCTTAGATGACTTCTCTTAATCCATAGAACCATAGAACATTACAGCACAGAAACAGGCCTTTTGGCCCTTCTTGGCTATGCCGAACCATTTTCCTATCCCTATTCAAAATCTCTTGCTCTGTAAGACGAAGCTGAGAAACTAGCCACCTCCGTCCCCATTCAAAATTTGATTAAAATTCAATCATATTCAAGTTCAAGGTTAATTACCATTCAACCATACGCATGAATACAGCTAAATGAAACAGCATTCTTCTGGGGCCAAGGTGCCAGTAGTCATGCACAGCACATATAGCACAAACAAATATCAAGTCAATTCAATCAATTCAAGTCACTTTTATTGTTATTTCAACCATAACTGCTGGTACAGTGCATAGTAAAAATGAGACGACGTTTTTCAGGACCATGGTGTTACATGACACAGTAGAAAAACTAGAATGAACTACGTAAAAAAAGCAAAAACACAGAGAATGCTATACTAGACTACAGACCTACACAGGACTACATAAAGTGCACAAAAACAGTGCAGGCAACATAATAAATAATAAACAGGACAATAGGGCAAGGTGTCAGTCTAGGCTTCGGGTATTGAGGAGTCTGATAACTTGGGGGAAGAAACTGTTACATAGTCTGGCCGTGAGAGCCCGAATGCTTCAGAGCTTCTTCCTAGACGGCAGGAGGGAAAAGAGATTGTATGAGGGGTGCATGGGGTCCTTCACAATGCTGTTTCCTTTGCGGATGCAGCGTGTAGTGTAAATGTCCGTGATGGCAGGAAGAGAGACCCCAATGATCTTCTCAGCTGACCTCACTATCCGCTGCAGGGTTTTGCGATCTGAGATGGTGCAATTTCCGAACCAGGCAGCTGCTCAGGATGCTCTCAATACAACCCCTGTAGAATGTGATGAGGATGGGGGGTGGGAGATGGACTTTCCTCAGCCTTCGCAGAAAGTAGAGACGCTGCTGGGCTTTCTTTGCTGTGGAGCTGGTGTTGAGGGACCAGGTGAGATTCCCCGTCAGGTGAACACCACCAAGAAATTTGGTGCTCTTTACGATCTCTACCGAGGAGCCGTCGATGTTCAGTGGGGAGTGGTCGCTCCGTGCCATCCTGAAGTTAACAACCACCTCTTTTGTTTTGTTCACATTCAGAGACAGGTTGTTGGCTCTGCACCAGTCCGTTAGCCAATGCATCTCCTCTCTGTAAGCTGACTCATCGTTCTTGCTGATGAGACCCACCACGGTCGTGTCATCTGCGAACTTGATGATATGGTTCGAGCTGTGTGTTGCAGCACAGTCGTGGGTCAGCAGAGTGAACAGCAGTGGACTGATCATGCAGTCCTGGGGAGTCCCCGTGCTCGGTGTGATGGTGTTGGAGATACTGCTCCCAATCCGGATTGACTGAGGTCTCCCAGTCAGGAAGTCTAGGATCCAGCTGCAGAGGGAGGTGTTCAGGCCCAGTAGGCTCAGCTTTCAAATCAGTTTCTGAGGGATGATTGTGCTGAATGCTGAACTGAAGTCTATGAACAGCATTCGAACGTATGTGTCATTTTTGTCCAGGTGGGTTAGGGCCAGGTGGAGGGTGGTGGCAATGGCGTCATCTGTTGAGCGGTTGGGACGATACGCAAACTGCAGGGGGTCCAGTGAGGTCCATAATAGCAGAAAACATAAAGTTACAAAACAGTATTTAAAAAATATAGCCCAAGTGCCTGAGTGTCATGGCATGTGGATTGATGGTGCATGGACGTTGTCCTGGAGCCATATTTCTGCAAGAACAGCCCAGAGCAGTTCTCATCTCGCACAAGTGCAGCCGCAGACTAAGGAAATCCAGCTTGTCTTCCACTGAGTGAACAGTGAAGAACAGTACTGGTGGGAGGGGCCAGATCCCACCCCAGTACAGAATCAAGCAGCACACAGCCAGCTCCAGCATATTCTTTCCTGACCAGCTCAACAGGTGACCTGTTGAGCTGGTGATCCCGAGACATGAGCGTCTTGTCCGTGCAACAACCAAGGCAACGCAGCTCTCCCAAATCAGTCTCGCCAATCGGACTCTCAGTATTCTACATTACTGATGTCTAACAGGGTCTTGCAAACACAACAAAAATGTCTAAGACAATCACCATTGGACCGTGCACCGTGCACTGTCTCACTTTGTGCAACAAGTCCAGCTACACCGCTATCAAACAACTCCCGGAGGTAGACTTGCAGTACTTGGTGTACTAATGGCAAGCTGTGCATTGCCATTGTGAAAAAAATGTAAAGGATGAACCATTTCCACTGCATCTGAGTGCACTGCCTTCTTACCAGGAAGAAGTCCTGTCATTCTTCCAAACTCTAGTGAATACAAATTTAGTCATCCTGATCTCTCCTCATGTATAGTCCTCCTATTTCAGAAAGAAAGCTGGTGAAGTGGCATTGCACTCCACCTATAGCAACGACGTTCTTTGTTTGGATACACACAGCACTCCAGATGTGGTCCCAACTCGGTCCAGTACAACTACAGAGAAACATCCTTGCTTCTGTTTTCTATTACTCTTGTAATAAGACCAACATTATTTACCTTAACCGCTTATTGATCTGTAGCTAGTGTATTAAAAATAGCCAAGTCTGTTTACTCCACCACTTTCCGATATAAGACCATTTAATTAACACCTGCTTTTCTGTTCTACCTCCAGCATTTACCATGTTTTTGTCTATTCCTTCAGACTTGCAGATGGACTTTTTAAGCCTCTTTGCATTTCATCAAAATTCAAATCAACACCCACTTTAGTGTCAGTATACATCAAAATATTATTGTAATTGTATTACATGTTCACCTAAACACCCCATGGATCCCTGTGTTATCCCACTTGTTACTGTCTGAAAAGCCAAAAATGACTCTTTCCTTTCTATCAAGCAATTTCAATCTCTGTCATCACCCTATTCCTAATATCATGCCCTTTAATCAAAACCTATTTACAGCTGAAGTCAGAAGTTTACATACACCTTAGCCAAACACATTTAAACTCAGTTTTTCCACAATTACTGACATTTAATCCTAGAAAACATTCTCTGTCTTAGGTCAGTGAGGATCACTACTCTATTTTAAGAAGGTGAAATGTCAGAATAATAGTAGAGTGAATGGCTTATTTCAGCTTTTATTTCTTTCATCACTTTCCCAGTGGGTCAGAAGTTTACATACACTTTGTTAGTATTTGGTAGCATTGCCTTTAAGTTGTTTAACTTGGGTCAAACGTTTTGGGTAGCCTTCCACAAGCTTCTCACAGTAAGTTGCTGGAATTTTGTTCCATTCCTCCAGACAGAACTGTTGTAACTGAGTCAGGTTTGTAGGCCTCCTCGCTCACACACGCTTTTTCAGTTTTCAGCAATAACTCCACCACAATCATTCTCAGTATCAGTGCCCTACAAGGCTGCGGCCTTAGCTCTCTACTCTTCTCCCTGTACACTCATGTCAGATTCTGCACTAACTCCATCTACAAGTTTCATCTTTGCTTGCTCTCCTGTTCATTCCTTTCTCCGCAGCGATGAGGCTGCTAACTGATGAGACTGCTGTGTGTTTCAGCTCCACTGGTAAGAAACCGGGGAGCGAGGCTTGGGCCTACTCTAGCTGCTCCAGGAACTGACCTGGGACTTAGTCTGATTCAGAGTACTGTTGGCTTGCTTCTGTTGTTTGCACAATGTGTTTTTTTTTCCTTTCTCTTTCTCTGCACAGTGGTTTTTGGTTTTTTTACTTTTTTAACTGGGTTATTCAAATTTCTTGCTTAATGCAGCTAAATTCCAAGTGTATAATTTATACATTCTTTAATAATAAATGTTTTTAGAATCTCCAAAATCTGTAGATGATAATACCATAGTGGACCATATTTCAAATAACAATGAGTCAGAGTTGAGGAAGGAGCATGCTCCTGTTTACATCAAAATTGTCAAGGTTGGGAGGATTGAATTTCAAGAAGTGAAACACCACCAAGAGCCTAACCTAGTCCAACAACAGTGATGATACAGCAAAGAAAGCACACCAATGCCTCTACTTCTTCATGAGGCTAAAGAAATTTTGCATGTCCTCTTTGATCAATCATTGTAGAGGGCACCCTATCCAGATGCATTATAGGTTTGTATGGAAATTGCTCAGCCTGTGAATGCAAGACATGGCAGAAAGTTGTGAACAGATCTCAACACAGCACAGAAACTAGCCTCCCCTCCATGAACTCTTTCTACACTTCTTGCTTCCTCAGTAAAGCAGCCAGCATAATCAGGCATCACCCACCCTAATATTCTCTCTTCTACCCCCCCCCCCCCCATCAGACAGAAGATAAAAAAGCCTGAAAGAACTTATTGCCAGGTTCAAGTAGTTTCTATTCTACTGTTATAAGACAATTGAACGGTTCATTATTATGATAAGATGGGCCCTTGATCTCATAGTCTACCTTGTTATGACCTCTGACCTTATTGTCTCCTGCACTGCACTTTCTCTGTAACTATGACACTTTATTCTGTACTTTTATTATTTCACCTTGTAATATCTCAATGTAATGAATTTACCAGAAGAAGGTGAATCTGTGGAATTCATTGTCGCAAGCAGCTGTGAAGGCCAAGTCATTTGGGTATATCTAAAGTGGAGGTTGATAGCTTCTTGCTTAGTAAGGGCATCAAAGGTTAGACGGAGAAGGCAGGAGAATAGGGTTGAGAGGAATAATAAATCAGTCATGGTGGAATGGTGGAAAAGAGTCAATAGACCAAATGGACTAAAGTCTTATGGGTTTGAGAACCAGTATGAATAATATTCAAGACCAGCTTTTCATTGTACCAAAGCACATAAACCAATTTATCCCTTCAAGATATCCAAAAATTAGTCCACATGCAGCTGTCATGGTTTGATGCTGTAACATTCTCTTCCTAAATCTCTCTGCTCCTTTCACTCTGTCCTTTAAGTGATTTTTTTTGTCTCTCTTAACAATCTAATATCTCCTGTTACACTTCTGTGATCTGCTTTTGCACATTTAATTAATTGAAAGCACTTTAAAAATTCATGTTGTTTCATGATGTTCTACAATATAAAGGCAAACATAAAAGGTCCACAGTACCAGTGAAGTACCAAAATTTCCTGGTGTACACAATGTCTCAACCAACATCACATTAAAATAGTTTAACTGGCCACTTATCTCACTAAAGCTTGTAAAATGAGCAAATATACTTGTGTGTATGTCTGTATGGGATATCTGAGGGGTATAATAAATGTTACTTTTTTGTTATTATTTCTTCATCTCGAATGTTCATTCCAGAAACATTTTCTGTTCCATTTTATTCATACCCCACTATCTTCCCTTCTGCCCTGTACTCAAACATTCACTAGCAGAATATAATTGAGATTTAAATAAATCCAATGATAAAGTGAAAGGAATTAAGTATGAGTTTCCCTGCAGTAAAAAAACACAAAATTATCAGACGCACTAGAACTTTTGATGAGGGAATTGACTCATGACTCATGGCAGTTACTTGCATTTAAAGACTTTCACTGATACAGACACATATACAGTAGCTGCTCAATCCTTGGCAGGAGTTACAGCCCATCTTGAATTCTTGGCTGTTTGCTGCAACTATCCGGAGCTGAAGATTCAACAGAAAGGGCAGAATACAATGGGATGCAAGGTCAAAAGGGCATTGGGTATTATTACAATTGAATAAATTTCTCGTTATTATAACACAACCTCTACAATGAATGACACCAAAAATTTGAAGAGAGCAAGCATATGAATGACATTGTGAATCTGGTGATCAGGACTCTTTCCAACTTTTCTCTTCAAAGATGACCGGAAAACAGACAATATTGTAGTAAACACAAAGTACACTGCAGATACTGTGGTCAAATCAACACATACAAACAAGCTGGAGGAGCTCAGCAGGTCGGGCAGTCAACGGATGCTGCCAGACCTGCTGAGTTCCTCCAGCTTGTTTGTATGAGACAATCATGTAGCTTTGGAGGATGGCAAGTCTTTATATACAGAATGACATTGATGGGTAGAGGAATGGCATGTGGAATTTAACCTGAAAAATGGGAGTTGATATACTTTGCAAAGACAAGTAAGGCTTGGTTATACAGATTAAACTCCAGGAAAGTACTCAGGAACACTAGCTATACGTCCACAAAGGCAGCATCACTGGCACTTAACTTGGCTAAAAAAAAGTTTATGGGATATGCTTTCAGTGGCTGGGGCATTGAATGTACAAGCAAAGAGGCTATGGTGTAACTATGCAAAACATTAGTTAGGCCACAGCTGAATACTGTGTGCGGTTCTGGTCATCACGCATTTTCGAGGGAACACCAGAATGTTGGCCAAGTTTGTTTTCCTTGGAGAGGAGGAGGCTGAGTGGTGATATTACTATGGTTTGCAAGGAGGTAAAAGGCATAGAGAGGGTAGATTGCGAGAAACCTTTCCTTTTTTAGCAGAATAGATAAAATGTGTTTTAGGTTAGAGATAGGAGATTGAAAAGAAATTTCAGGAAGAATTTTATTACCCAGGTGGCAAAACTGGAGGACGCAGATTTAAAATAATTGGTATATGTGACCCACTATTACGGAAATTGATGCTTATAGAATTCAAAAATTACCACCCGAAACCCTGAGGTAGGCAATACAATTCGATCTCATTGAACTTATGTGAAAAAAACAAATAAATAAGTAAATAAATACACTTCTTTGACTTGTGCAGATGATGTAGCTTTGCATTACAGAAAATTGTAGTGCAGAATTTTTTCTAAGAATATGACCCCCCCCACCCCCCCAACCTACCCAGTAATGTGTGTACTGCCTAGTTGATGTTCAGAGATTAGGAAAAGCTCCTTCATCTGGAACTCACTACCTCAAGAGATGATAGAGACAGACACCAATACAAATATTTTTGTTTAAATGCCTGGAGCTGTTCTTGAGTAGCAGTGACCTGGAGGGCAATAGACTCATGCTAGATAGTAAGACAAAGCTGTGTAACTCTACAACCAATATCAACATAAAAGCACAAAGGATAGCAGACATTTTTGGTAAATTAGATCCAACATTGGCTGAGTAATAGGAAGCAGATAGTAATAGAGGTTTTCTGACTGAAAATCTGTAACAAGTGAGACATTGAGCAGTCAGTGATGGGACCTTTTATATATAAGTGACCTGGATGAGAATGCAGGGCAAGTTTCCAGACAACATGAAATTTGGTGAAGTTGTAGATAGCAGCAAAGAAGGTCTTCTAAAGGTACAGCAGGACATAATTCAATCGAAAAGATGGCAGTAGCAGATGAAATTTAATTCGGATAAAAGTGAGGTCATGTACTTCTGGAGGTAATGATGTACAAAGGGATCTCTTTTCAGCCAAGGTGGCATGCAGAGGGTGAGAAACGATGTCCAGAGTTGCCAGGATTTTCTGTAGTGTCCTTTGTTCTATCACAACCTCCAGTGTGTCCAGTTTGACTCCTATAACAGAGCCAGACTTTCTAATCAGTTTATTGAGCCAGTTGGCATCACCCGTGTTGATGCCAGTGCCCCAGCACACCACCGCATTGAAGACTGTACTGGTGACAACAGTCTGGTATAACATGTAAAGGAGAGGCCTGCGTACTCCAAAGGACTTCAGTCTCTTCAAGAAGTAGAGGCAACTCTGGCCCTTCTTACACACAGCCTCTGTGTTGGTGCTCCACTCATGTCTCTAATCCAAGTGCACACCCAGGTACTTGTAGATCCTCACTACATCCACATTCTCACAATCAATAGTAATAGGGAGCACTGCAGGTTTAGTCTTCCTAAAGTCCATCACCATCTCCTTTGTCTTACTAATGTTGAGCTGCAGATGATTCAGCTTGCACCATTTGACTAAGTCCTCCACCAGGGCCCTGCGCTATACACATGCTTCAAGGTGCTGTGCCTGTATTCCTAAGAGTCAAGTTCAGAGTCCTTCAGGAGATCATAAAATCACTGGTGCATTTAGATGGTTCAAGTGCATTTCTTAAGGAAAATTACAGGCTGCATTGCTAACAGTTCAGAAATTGCATATCTATTAGTTTTATGAGTTGCCTATAAATCATTACCATGTATTACCAGTGTAGGCTTAGAATGCATGGAAGAGGAAAAATGGCAAGCAACCCAGAGACACCATAACTATGACCATCTTTAAGAAAGGCAACATATCTAACTGCAATAGTTATACAGAGGTCTTCTGCTATCAGCATCAGGTAAAGTCACTCCTAAAGTCACTTTCAACTGTCTTCCAACCCAGTGGCAAAAAGGCTGCTCCCAAATTACTTTGTGTATCCATCTAGATGCAGAATGAATATAATCCAATACACACAGCAGCATCTTCTTTAAATTCAACTGATCCTCAGAAAGTCACTTCATCTTATGTTTCTTTCATAATACATACAAATTATGGTTCAAACCAAAAGGTCCATAAACCAACTTCAATGTATCAGAATCAGGTTTAATAACACTGACATATGTTGTGAAGTTTGCCATATTGTGGCAGAAAAACAATGCATTACATAAAAATACTATATTACAATAAGAAATATATATATGTGTAGCGCTTACGCGATCGGCTGGTGTATGTCTAGGGGAAGATTCGTCCACCCACCAAACTGCACCTCCCGTATACGTGGATGCTGTGAAATGCACACTGGTACAAACTCGCATACACAATATCAAGCGCACACCATGTACATTTACAGAATAAACTTTATAAATCTTACTAGAACTAAGTGATGAACAGCGATACAATATATATGAAAGAAAAGGCGCCAGAACTTATCAGGGTTCAGTCAATTAGTGTGCATCGTTGGAGCTCAACCATCAAGTCTTCAGTCCACTATTCGATCTTCTCCGACCTCCACGACCCACGCGCCTGGGACCACCCTCAGTGATCAACCAGCAGCGCCTCCAGCACCATCCACCTTCCTTGCGATCTCCTCCCTGACTCCCCAAAAGTCCGCGCAACAACAGCACACAGACCCACAAGAAAGAATAACATCTATCCCAATTGGTTAACAAATTCTCATTATCAGTAATTATAACCCAAACAAGCTGCGAGAGTGCTCTGCGAGAGAAAGCACTCTCACCAGTTAGCATAACAAAGAAGCATTTTTACTTTTAACAAACAAAGAAGCCATTTTGATTAACATACGCAGTAACATAAGAACCCCTTTACATATGCATAAATGAAATTAATTAGCTAGTGGAAAAAAAGAGAGCAAAAATAGCAAGATAGTGTTCATGGATTGGTTCATTATCCATTCAGAAATCTGATGGCAGAGAGGAAGAATCTATTCTTTAAATGTTGAGTGTGTGTCTTCAGGCTCTTTTACCTCCTCCCTGATGGTAGTAATAACAAGAGAGCACGTCTTCGGTGATGGGAGTTCTTAATGATGGATCCTGTGTTTTGAAGATGTCCTCAATGCTGGGAAGGCTAAGCCTATGATAAAGCTGGCTGAGTTTGCAACCCTCTGCAGCTTTTTTCCGATACTGTGCAGTGGTTCCCCCAAAACAAACGGTAATACAATCAGTTAGAACTCTCCATGGTAGATCTGTAGAAATTTGCTAGAGTCTTTGTTGACAGACCAAATCTCCTCAAACTTCTAAAGAAAAATAGATGCTTTTGTGACTTCTTTTTTATTTATCTATCTATTTATTTACTTTAACGAGATGTTGAGTGCAGAATAGATTTTCAGAGATGTTGATGCCCAGGAACTTGAAACTGCTCATTCTTTCCACTACTGACCCCTCAATGAGGACTGGTGTGTGCTCCCTCGACTTCCCCTTCCTTAAGTCTATATTCAATTCCTTGGTTTTACTGTGACACTGAATGAAAGGTGGTTGTTAAGACACCACTCAACCAACTGATCTATCTCACTCCTGTATGCCTCCTCATCACGATTGCCAACAACAGTCGCATATTTAGCAAATTTATGAATGGCATTTGAGCTGTCTCTAACCACACAGTCATGGTTGTAGAGAGAATAGAACAGCAGGCTAGGCACACATCCTTTTAGGTGTGCTAGAACCATCGAGGAGATACTATTTCTGATCTGCACTTACTGTTTTCCAATGAGGAAGTCAAGAATCAATTTGCAGAAGGAGGTACAGAGGACCAGGTTTTGAAGCTTAATGATTACTCCTTAGGATGATGGTGTTGAAGGTGGATCTATAACCAATAAACATTATCCTGGCATAGGTATTGCTGTTGTTTAGATGGTCCAAGGCTAAGTGGAGAGCCAGTGAGACTGCTGTAGACCCATTGTGGCAGTAGGCAAATTGCAGCGGGTCCATATCTTTGCTTAGGCAGAAGTTAATTCTAACCATGACCAACCTCTCAAAGCACTTCATCACAGCAGATGTAAGCACAATTGCCCAACAGTCATCCTGATCTTCTTAAGCACTGGTATAATTGATTTCCCTTTGAAGGAGGTGGAAACAGATAGAATACCGAGTAGGGGAGGATGGGGGTTACACACTTCAGCAGGAAGAATAACTTAGAGAAAATTCAGAAATTGGAGGTGCAGAGATTTGGGAGTCCCAGTTCAGGATTCTCTTAAGGTTAACTTGCAGATTGAGTAAAGAAAAGAAGGAAATGCAATGTTAGCATTTATTTTGAGAGGACTTGAATATAAAAGCAAGGAAGTACTGCTGAGGCTTTATAAGATATTGGTGGAAATGATAGAGGTGTTTAAGAGGCTCTTAAATAGGCCTATGAATATGCAGAGAATGGAAGGATATGGACCATGTGCACTCAAAAGAGGTTAATGTAATTAGATATCTTTGGCTTATTTAATTCGGCATTTAATTAGCCCATTGCTGTACTGTTCTATATATTGTGAACAATTTTGGGCTCTTTATCTGAGGAAAGATGTGCTGTCCCTGGAGAGGGCCTAAAGGATCACAAAAATGATGATCCCAGGACTAAAGGGTTTAGTGTATGAGGAGTGTTTGATAGGCCTAGGCTTGTACTCGATGGAATTCAGAGGTTGAGGTTCAAGGAAACAAACCAAGTACTAAAATACCAAGATAAGATAGATGTGGAGAGGATGTTTTCATTAGTAGGAGAGTCTAGGATCCGAGTGCAAATCCTCAGAACAAAAAGACATCCCTTTAAAACTGAGATGAGGAGAAATTTCTTCAGTAAGAGGGTGGTGAATCTGTGGGATTTGTTGCTAGAAAGAGAGGCCAAGTCATTTGGTGTATTTAAAGCAGAATTTGATAGATTCTCGATTGGTAAAGGGGCTTGCATGGAGAAGATGCGAGAATGGAGTTGGAAAAGCATTTATCTTTATTGAATGGCAGAACAGACTCAATGGATCCAATGGTCTAATTTTGCTCCTATACCTTACGGTAAAACACAGCTATTTGTACACTCTAGTGTCTGTGATGATTCAGAGCTTTGCCTTCAAATGTGCTCAAAAGCAAGTATCTTGTGTATTGCACAGAACATAAAAGTCTACATCACAATACAGGCCCTTTGGCCCACAATGTTGTACTGACCACGTAACCTATTCTAGAAACTGCCTAGAGTTTCCCTAGTGCATAGCCCTCTATTTTTCTAAGCTCCATGTACCTATCTAAGAGGCTCTTAAAAGACTCTATTGTATCTGCTTCCACCTATCACCTCCCAGTTGCTCACATCGTTCCTTTCCCCCCTTCCCCACCCACCTAGCTTCCACCTCACTTGGACTTGCCTATCCCTCTGTTACACTTGTACCCCTTCCTCACCTTTTTATTCTGGGTTCTGCCCGCCTTCCTTTCCATTTTTGTTGAAGGGTCTCAGCCTGAAACACTGACGTAGATGCTACCTGACCTGAGTTCCTCCAGTATTTTGTGCATGTTGCACTTTTCCAAGGACTCTGTCTGCACTTCTCGCTACCTCGATACAGGAGCCAGCATAATCCAAGACCCCACCCACCCGGATATTCTCTCTTCTCCATCCTCCCATTGGGCAGAAGATATAAAAGCCTGAAAAGCACATTCCACCTGGATCATGGATAGCTTCTATCCTGCTATTATAAGATTATTGATCGGTTCCCTAGTACAGTAAGATGGACTTTTGACCTCACAATCTATCTCATTATGACCCTGCAATGTATCGTGTACCTCCACTACACTTTCATTCTAACTGTAACACTTTAATCTGTTATTGTTTTACCTTGTACTCTCTTGTACAATGTTTTACCTTGTAATAAATTGATCTTTATGAATGGTACGCAAGTCAAGATTTTCACTGTACCTTGATATATGTGACAATAATAATCCAAATTACTAATTTAGCACTCTGAAGACACCCTTCTCACTACCATCACCACTAATTTTTGTGTCATTTGAACTAATATCAGCACAACTGCATGTTTCACTGCAGTCAATTAATAGTGAAGAACAAATGAAACAAGATTATTTAGTTGGTATTCTGCAATTACACTATTGCAATACTGTAAACTCATTTAAGGAAATTTTACCATGGTAATTAACCCACAAAATTAGTTTTAAGAGCAACAAATGTGAAGCAGACATATTGGGACTTATTCCAGATAATTTATTATTGCGCAGTGTGCACAACAATGAGTGGGATGCAGGATTCCGTTTAGTTTCAGTCAACATTTCCGGTGGAGACCCTTTATCAGGATTTCTGTTTATTTGTTCCCAGTTAACCTGGGAAGAGGGATGTGACGCAAAGGAAAGAGAGTCTGGGTGAAAAAACAGATATCCAGATTGTAAAACACCTAGCAGAAAGTTGAATCTGTTACGAATGTGCCACAACTCTGAGGGGCCAAAGGGTACAAAGTAGCCCCCTCCTTTATGAGAATCGCAAGATCGCTATTAATTCGGGTCTGGGACCCAGGAAATGAGAGAGAGACACGTAGAATCCTCAAGGTTTGGAATGTGTCCTGGGCCTCCGAGAGACAAAGCCACGGATGATGGCCATTGTCTCTTGGAGACAGAATTGTGTATTGAGTACTGTACTATTCATTGAAGCCCGCAGGGAATGAACAGAGGGGGCTGGTTGAGGGATTGCATCATCCCAACCTGATTGACATCTGAGACCCCGTGAGTAAGGATAAAAGAGGGTCTGGGGAACAACCCCTTTAGACGCACCAGGAGAAACGCTAGAAATCCCGTGACAGAGTTTAATAGCGACATCCGGTGGTGACTCGTGTGTGTGTGTCCATCCTTGCCCAGATGACGAGTTTTCCACGGAACGGCTTAGCTAAAGGACCGACTACAAAAACGGAACTCTCGAAGTATCAACATCATAAAAAGGAAAAGCTGGCAAGTGACTTTTATATTTCCATCAGACAATACATTATCCCCTAGACAACGATAGAGCTTATTTCTTATTATTATTATACCCGCACTTTTAGAGTTAGTATTGACGACGTATATTATCTGTATGTTTGCATTGATATTATTTTTGTGTATTTTTACCAATAAATACTGTTGAAAATAGTACCATCAGACTTCAACGGACCTCTCTATCTTTGCTGGTAAGTGACCCAGTTACGGGGTACGTAACAAATCCAAAAAAAAACCTAAAATTCTAGCTCTTGGATTCTTGTTCACAGACACAACAGGTCACATTGGAATCTATGGCACAAAAACTACTGGATGATAAAATGTCAAAGGAACATTTGTATTTTAAGTTTAGCAGAAAGCATAAAATATTTCCAAAATATGTAACTAGGAAATGATTAAAGGGTATCTTCTTTCATTGGCTATGAGCATATGTGCACTCCTCCTGCATATCTACACCAGAAGGCAATTGTGGAACGTCTTGACACTATTCTGATACCATGCATGGGAATCTTCAGGAGGACAGATAAAATATTCAAGTTCCCTGATACCTCAAAGGAACAATCATTTATGATACTGAAGCACATTGATCAGCGGACCTCCAGTTCAGAGTTAGGCTAGCAATTAGCACAATAAATAGCTAAAAAATTATAAATACAAGCAAGTGGGACAGCATCTATGTACAGAGAAAAACATTTAGAAATTATGACATTTCATCAGAACAGTTTTGACATTTTCAGATTTGAAGGCACCAACTTGAAACCCTTAACTATATTTGATCCCCATAGATGCTGCACCACCGGCTGAATATTTATAGTATTTTTATTTTTATTTCCAATTTCAGTATCTGAAGTATTTATTTATTAATTAGTAGTAAGCTATAAATGGAAACAGAAATGTAAGCCAGACAACTACTTCTGAATCAATACATCCTGTAGGAAAGTAAATGTCACAGAAATGCATTGCGTCACTTGTATTAATATAAGGTAGCAGTTCTGTAATGTCCTACTTTAAACTGGTTGTATTGAAGTCAGTTAAACAGAATTTCAAAAGCAAGTTAAACCTTAAACCCACTACTAAAATATGCACGTAGTTTATGAGTTCAGTTACTATCCAATATACATCTGCAAATCAGATGGGTGCAATGCTGCAGGACAAAGAAGGAGCAAGAAACAGCAGGTGCTTTCATCTGGAGCAAAAAATAAATTGCTGGAGCAACTCAGCAAGTCAGACAGCATCTCTGCAGGGAAATGGATAACCCAACATTCTGAGTCAAGACCCTTCTGAAGGAGTAGAGGGGTTACTGCCAATATAGAAAGGAATTGGAGCAAGAGCTGAAAAACAATAGCTGAATTCAGGTGAAGAGGAGAGATAGGTTGGTGAAAGAGGGAAGAATGGAAATACTGATAGAGGTCAGAGATAATTAGTGGAACTAGCAAAAGACTGCAGATGCAATCTGATAGAAAAAGAACGTGGAGAATGGAATCAAATAGTAGAGGTGGGTGGACAGATGGAACAGTGGTGGGAAGAAACCCAGTAGGGGAAATGTGTGGGTAATAGGTAGGTAAGAGTAATGGAAGAGGGAATACAACAGGGTGATAAAAGGTTGGGGATTGGGGTGGAGGGAGTGGTGTTTGTAAAAGAAATTGGGATCAATGGAAGCAGAGGGAGAGCAGATTATCTGAAACTGAAGAATTCGATGTTCTTGTTATTGGGTTGTACACTACCCAGATAGAATAAGAAATTCTGCTCCTGTAGTTTGTATTTGGCCTTACACTGAAGGAGAGAAGGCTGAAGGCAGACAGGATGGTGTAAGAATGGAAAGGAAATTAAATTGGCTTGCACCCGGGAGCTCCAGATGGCACAGCAGATGGAACAAAGGTGCTCAGTTAAATGGTCGTCTCAACTGCACTTTGTCTCACAGGTGTATATGAAACTTCAGTCTGTAGCTAAGGAATGACATGTCGTCTAGAGTAGTAATCTCATAATGGAGTGTGCGGTTTCATATAAATTATTCTTTACAAATGGCACAATTGAAGTTGGAGAGGACAAGCCATGGCATACATTAGCATAACTCAAAAAACATGACTGAAACAGAATATTAAACAAAATCAAGACATGCATGTCTTGTAGGTACATGGAACAGACAATAAAATACTTGATATTTCTTAGCCCCAAGAAATTCCCATCTTAAACTCCTAGGAGCAATATCTGACTTTTAATCCTCAAACAACTAAACCTATACATTTTCGTGGTCTATTCTACAAACATTTGTAGATGGAATATCTTGCTTTTCCAATAGGAAATGTCACGGATATCAGCTGAAATTTCCTGATCATTTATTGAGAAAATGCACCAAATAACATGGAACTGAGCCATTCATGCAAAAGATTGGACCAAGCTTTGATTTACATCTAAACTAAGCTGAAAGAAATCTACCGAAACTCCAGAGTTAGGCACGTTTGTGCATTACACGTTTGTGTTTTGCAAAATGGCGGAAGATGGAAATAAATAGGAGACTCAGCTTAGCAGTGTAAGGCTGCCTTGAAGTGATGGAATAGTACCCCATACGAGGTTATTAGAGGAAGAAAAATTATATAGTATCTCAAAAGTTATAAAAACAGAAAATGCCACAAAAACTCAGCAGGTCTTTGGATTTTCTGTTGCCTTTGACCTAAAAGGTTAACTTTGTTCTGGTTTCCAGCATTGCTACTTGACCTACTGAGTGTTTCCCTACCACCTCTTACTCCCCCTCCCCCCACAATTTCCAGCATCTGCAGTTTTTTTATGCATAAAGATTACACTGGGATATAGAGATTTTGTCTCCAAATGTAGCACAATATTTAAAGATCTGTTTAAAGCAAATGTTTAAGATCTAAGTGAATTTAAGAAACAAAGAACTAAACGGCAAAGAACTGCATTTACATTGTGCATCTTGTAACCTAGGAGATCCCAAAACAATTTACAAATTATTAAGAATTTCATGTCCTTAATGTCTGAATGAAATTAGAGCAAAGTGTTCATAACCTTCGTGGCATATTTGATTCCCAGACAAACATTAAACTACGTATCCAGCTAACATTATAAAAGCTGTTCAACAATTCTATTTCCTTGGACTGTCCTGCTAGGTCAAAAATGACTTTGTTACCAGAGGTAGTTTACTGAGAATTGCAAAATGCATCCATATGACCTATGTTAATGTGAAATAGCTATTGCATACTAGCCACCTACAATTTTGGAAGAGCAAGGTCTTGCTCCAATGTCAAGGAGATTGAAGATGATTGAAGACAAATGGATATGCTAAATGTACACACACATGCTTAGACACTCTAAGCACATGCCAAAGCTCTCTGATCTTATATCCACAACACACAATTATCCATTCTCTTACACAGTCTCTATCTCTAACCTCCTTATTCCAGTCTGCCTCCTCCTTCAGTGTTTTATCCCTACTCCACTATCCTTACTATCCTGCTCTCCCTATCCACTGTCGTATTCATCTACCTCCAATGGGCTTTCTGACAAATCATAGGCAGAAAATGGAGATAACCGCCCCTCCTCCAAAAATACTGCCTTGATTTAGCCATCTCATCCAAAAGATGGAACTTCTCACTCAAAACTGCATTGTGGAACGAGCTTCCAGTAGAAGTGGTAGAGGCAGGTTTGATCTTGTCATTTTTTTTAAATTGGATTGGTACATGGACAGGAAAGGAATGGAGGGTTATGGTCTGCGTGCAGGTCAGTAGGACTAGGTGAGAGTAAGCGTTCAGCATGGACTAGAAGGGCTGAGACAGCTTGTTTTCATGCTGTAATTGTTATATGGTTATGATTATATGGAATGTCAGCCTTCAGTGCTGTCTTTGATTCTTGAATCCACTACCATATGACTCTGATATGAGGGCCCCCAACTGAACCAAACAATCTATTCTCCCTCCTGCCATCTGGGAAAAGGCCCCAAAGCATTCGGGCTCTCGCAACCAGACTATGTAACAGTTTCTTCCCCCAAGCTATCAGACTCTTCAATACCCAGAGCCTGGACTGACACCTTGCCCTACTGTCCTGTTTATTGTAATGCCTGCACTGTTTTTGTGCACTTTGCGCAGTCCTGTGTAAGTCTGTAGTTTAGTGTAGCATTCTCCGTGTTGTTTTTTTTTACGTAGTTCAGTCTAGTTTTTGTACTGTGTCATGTTACACCATGGTCCTGAAAAATGCTGTCTCATTTTTACTATGTATTGTACCAGCAGTTATGGTCAAAATGACAATAAAAATGACTTGACTTGGTTCCATTTCTTAATAAACATTACCTTTAAAAACAGGCATCTGTAAATTCCATTTGATTCCCAGGTTACAATTTTTGGTTGTTTCTGTTCCATTTTCTTCTCATGGGGGATGTTTCTTGTACGGGTAGGCATCTCAATGTAGTGGTCATTCTATAGCATACTGTATCAGTGGCAAGCTATTGCGCACCATTTAGATTACAGCCAACCACTAACTTGCAATAGTTCCTACAGTGTATTTATATGCTTTCCACTTGTTCATTCATTAGCAAGAGTAACCACAGAGAACCTACAGTTACTTCAAGATCAGGAAAACTCATACTGTCTGGTATTGTTATGGTCCAAATGGGTCATCCACTCTCTGAGCCATAAGGGAGTCAATTGTCTGTATCAGAGGCAAAAATATAACCAGATGACAGTGGTATTAACATCTTTGTTAATACATCCATTATGGTGGAAGTGGCCAATGTATGATGGGTAGACATATCTCAAAATCAGTCCAGCTAAGATATAATTAAGTAATGCAGTCCATATACAGTGCCCATAAAAAGTACTCACCCCTTTGGAAGCTTTCACGTTTTATGGTTTTACAGCACTAAATCACAGTGGATTTAATTTGGCTTTTTTAACATTGATCAACAGAAAAAGACCCTTTTGTGTCAAAGTGAAAACAGATCTCTACAAGATGATTTAAATTGATTACAAATATAAAACACAATAATTTATTGCATAAGTATTCACCCCCTTGAAAATGACACAACAAATCATCACTGGTGCAGCCAATTCGTTTTAGAAGTCACATAATTAGTTAAATGGAGATCATCTGTGTGCAGTCAAGATGTTTCAATTGATTGCAGTAAAAATACACCTGTATCTGGAAACTCAAAAACTGGTCAGTCAGTATCCTGGCAAAAACTACACCATGATGACAAAAGAACAGTCTAAGCAACTCCACAAAAAGGTTAATGAAAGCACAAGCCAGGAGATAGATACAAAGAAAATTTGCAAGTCACTGAATATTCCTTGGAGTACAGTTGAGCTAATCATGAAGAAATAGAAAGAATATGGCACAGCTGTAAATCTGTCTAGACCACGCTGTCCTCAAAAAATGAGTGACCGTGCAAGAAGTGGACAAGTGAGGAAGGCCACCAAGAGACTGATGACAACTCTGGAGGTGTTACAAGCTTCAGTGACTGAGATGGAAGAGAGTGCACATACAACAACTGTTGCCTGGGTGCTTCACCAGTCACAGCTTCAAAGGAGAGTGGCAAAGAGAAAGCCGCTGTTGCTGAAATCTTGGCTAGAATTTGCCAGAAGGTATCTGGAAGACTCTGAAGTCAGCTGGAAAAAAAGTTCTATGGTCTGATGAAACCAAAATTGAGCTTTTTTGCCATCAAACTAAATGCTAAGTTTGGCATAAGCCAAACACCGCACATCATCAAAAATACACCATCCCTACTTTGAAGCTTGGTGTTGGCTGCATCATGCTGTGGGGATGTTTCACTGCAGCAGGCCCTGGAGGGCTTGTGACGGTAGAGGATAAAATGAATGCAGCAAAATACATGGAGGAAAACCTGATGCAGTCTGCAAGGGAACTACAACTTGGGAGAAGATTGTTTTTCCAGCAAGACAATGATCCCAAACATAAAGCTACACAGGAATGGTTTAAAAACAACAAAGTTAATGTCCTGGAGTGGCCAAGTCAGAGTCCTGACTTCAATCCAATTGAGAATTTGTGGCTGGACTTGAAAAGGGCTGTTCACTCACGATCCCCTTGCAATCTGACAGAGCTTGAGCAATTTTTTAAAGAAGAATGGGGAAAACTGCAGTGTCCAGATATGTAAAGCTGATGAAGATCTAGCCACAAAGTCTCAAGGCTATAATTGCTGCTAAAGGTGCATTTACTAAATATCAACTTGGGGGGTGAATATTTATGCAACCAATTATTTTGTTTTATATCTGTAATTAATTTTGATCACTTTGTAGAGATCTGTTTTTACTTTGACACAAGTCTTTTTCTGTTGATCAGTGTTTTTTTTTAAAAAGCCAAATTAAATCCACTGTGATTCAATGCTGTAGACAATAAAACATGAAAACTTCCAAGAGGGGTGAATACTTTTTATAGGTGCTGTATTATCTCCTTTCCCCTTCCATAAGTGCCCATATCAAAACAAAATTTCTTATATTCACAGATTTTTGTTGTATTCTCAAAATAACTTCCTATTCCTTACTGTATCCTCTCAACCTCTCAACTGCTCTGCATTCCCATACCCAATCTTCCCTTGCTATTGACTTCCCATTCCATATTTAAGCCTCATTTTCCATACCCCAATTGTGATCCCTTTGCCACATTGCCCATCACATTTTCTCTGATCTCTGTGTTGTATTTATAATCTTTTGCCTTTTTACCATGACAAATAAAAGCAGAAAATGATGGGCCCAGATGACAAGTCAGGCTGCATCCCATGGAAAGGGAAACTGAGTTAATATTACAGGTCCCTCTTTCCAGATTCTGTCTGACTTGCTTTAATAGTTCCAGAAATTTTGATCTTTTCCAAATTTCCAGCATTTTCAGTTTTTTTGATTTTGATCTACCTTAGAGGCCAGACATTCACTACCATCTTGAGAGAAGAATTTTCTGTGCACTTCAATATTAAATGACCAAACTCTTATTTTGGGATTGGGCATTCTATAGTATGATTCACCTGCTGACCTCTCAACCTACATAGCTCATAAGGAGTGCGGAAGAGTCTACAACATTTGCCTGAGCACCACAACTACAACTAAACAAGCTCAATGCTATCTAGGAAAAAGATGACTGCATTGGAATAAGTACAGCAGAGTTTAAGGTGGGTTTTATCACCACTTTCTAACAGCAATTAGGGATGAATAATAAATGCAATGCAGTCTAATCCAAACTCTGAGAGATAGCACCTCAAGCCTCAGCAAGCACAAGCTGCTAGGCTTGTTTTCCCTGGAACAGTAGAGGCAGAAGGGGATCTGATAGGGATTCATAAGATTATGAAAGGCATAGATACAGTGGACATCCAGTATCTTTTCCCAGCACTGAAATATCTAATACCAGAAGAAATGCACAGAAGGTGAGGGGATTAAGTTCAAAGGAGACGTGTGGGGCAAGTGGTTTTGTTTTACTCAGTCTGTGTTGGATGCCTGGAATGTGCTGCCTGGTAATGGAAGCAAATATGATAAGGGTATTCAAGAGGCTCTTAGATGGGTACATGAACATGCATGAAAAAAAAGTAGAGACAAAAACAAAGATATGAGGTGGCAACAGAGATACGGGGATAGATGGGAGAGAGAGAGAGGGAGGGATGGGGAGTATGGTAAACAGACACAAACAGTTTGCTAACACAAGTCTAAACACTTAAAGAATGATTTATATTATGACAAGATCCAGCATATCAGAAAGTTAACACATAAGGGATCCAAAGTGTATTTGCAAACTAGATCTGAAACATGCCAGATGATAGGAGGCGGAGGATAGAGGTGGATGGGTGACCTTCTGACTGAAAATGTATTTCAAGTTGTGCTTTACAGGGATATTTGTTTATGTAGAGGGTATACTCATAAGTTTACAGATGACAAGAAAACGTCACCCTGAATGTTCACTTCCTCTCATTTATGCATCACATCTGTAAGTGTCCCATTTACAAAACATGTCAGGACCTATAAAGCCAAAGGATCCAGATGGACTACCATGTAGTGTAACAAATTTGCATAATACAGCAGTGAGTTTCGAGGTATTTACCTGTATATCAAAGTAAACTGGTTAAACTACATTTCATTCACCGCAAAATTGAATTCTACATTTGATGTATATGTGGGCTCCTTTCAGTATCAGAAAGGATCAAGGTACAGTACAGCACTGTAAAGGTGTTTCAGCCCATGATGTTACACCAACCTTTTAACTTACTTCAAGATCAATATAATCCTTCCATCCCTCAGAGCCATCCACTTTTCTATCATCCATGTGCACTTCTAAGAGTTGCTTAAATGTCCCTAATGTATCTGCCTTTACCACTACCCCGGCAAGGTATTCCATGCACTTACCACTCTCAATGTAAAAAGACCTACCTCTGACATCCCCCTTATACAGAGTTCAATTCCGGTGACTTCTGTAAAAAAAAAATCTCTGTACGAACTCCCTGTGGAATGCATGAGTTTTCCCCAGATGTTCCAGTTTCCACCCATGGCCCAAAGATATATCAGATATCTTCATTGGTTATTGCAAATCATCCCGTGATGGAATTAGGACTAAAACAAGGTTGTTGGGGTTTCCTGAGACGGTGCACTCGAAGTACCAAAGGGCCTATTCCACACTGTATCTCTATATAAAAAGAGTCCTTAATGAATACTATGCTTCACTATTCACCACTGAGAGGGACTGTGACATTTGTGAGGACAGTGTAAAACAGGCTTATATGTTAGAACATATCAACATTAAGAAAGGGGATATGCTGGAACTTTTGAAAAACATTAGGATAGATATGTCTCTGGGACCGGATGGGATACATCTCAAGTTACTATGGAAACAAGGGAAGAGATTGCTATGCCTTTGGCAATGATCTTTGCTGACTACAGAAGTAATACCAGATGATTGCAGGGTGTCAAATGTTATTACCTTATTCAAGAAAGGGATCAATGGAGCAAGGGATAACCCTGGGAATTACAGACCAGTGAGTCTTACTTCAATGGTAGGCAAATTACAGGAGAAGGTTCTGAGAGGCAAGATTTACAAGTATTTGGAGAAGCACCATCATGGATTAGGGATAGTCAGCATAATTTTATGAGGGCAGGTCTTGCCTCATGAGCCTGGATGAATGATTTGAGGATGTGACAAAACACATTGATAAAGGTAGAGCAGTGGAGGTGGTGTATGTGGATTTTACTAAGTCGTTTGATAAGGTTCCCTATGTAGACTCATTTAGAATTAGAGGGCAGGCCCCTCTCTGGCCTGACCTCTAATTCCCCTACATCTCAAATCCTAAATCTCCCCTCTCTGTCCCCAAAACCATCCTTAAGAACCTAAAAAAGCAATTAAAAATTGAACAATTACAGAATTTAAAAACAACTAAATCTGAGCTGTGACTCATTGGAGGTCAAAGGTCACAGCTCAAAGTCATCCTGAGGAAAAACTTGTGGCATTGCTTTCAATAAACTATGTACCAGTAATCCTAAATCCCCGTTCTATTACATACATAGGGTATCAGCATCCTTTTTTCGCCCGTAACATGGGTATCAAAAACAGGTAGACATAGGTTTAAGGTGAGACTAAGGGGTTTTAAAGGGGATCTGCAGGATACTTAATTTTTTAACACACACAGAATGTGATTGTCGTCTGGAACTTACTGCCAGGGTAGTTGGTGTAATCATATATATTTGCTTCATTTCAGAGACATTTAGGCAGCCACTTAAATAGGCATGGCATAGAAGGACAAAGGCCTAGAGATGACAGATAGTATTAGGTTAGTTGGGTAAAAAAATCAGCATGGATATAGTGGGATTAAGGGCCCTTTCTGTTCTGTACAATACAATGACACCATTCTCCTGAGATGTAATGTTATCCCATGATTCCTTCTAATATGTCTTCAATTACTCAGAACCTTTCCCCATCTCGTTTGTTAAATATTATTAGAGTACATTTAATGTTTTGTCTGTGCTGGCCTGAAATATGTTGCATGACAACTTTACACCATATGAATTTACTGCTTCAAAGTTTAAAGTAAATTTGTTATCAAAGTACACGTATAATCACCATATACAACACTGAGATTTATTTTCTTGCAGGCATTCTCAATAAATCTATAATGGAATAATAACCACAACAGAATCAATGAAAGACCACACCAGCTTTGACTTTCAACCAACGTGCAAAAGACAATAAATTGTGCAAATATAAAAAGAAATAATAATAATAATAATAATAATAAATAAGCAATAACTATCGAGAACATGAAATGAGGAGTCCTTGGAAATGAATCCATAAGTTGTGGGAACATTTCAATGATGAAGTGAAGTTATCCCCTTTGGTTCAAGAGCCTGATGGTTGAGGGGTAATCACTAATCCTGAACCTGGCAGTGTGGGTCCTGAGGCTCCTGTACCTTCTTCCTGATGGCAGTGGTGTGAAGTGAGCATGTGCTGGGTGGTGGGGGTACCTGATGATGGATGCTGCTTTCCTGTGACACCATTTCATGTAGATGTGCTCAACATATGATTTTCTATTCAAGGGCATAGGTGTTTTCATACCAGGTTGTGATGTAGCCAGTCAATATACTTTCCACTGTACACCTATAGAAGTTTATCAAAGTTTTAGGTATCATGCTGAACCTTCACAAACTCCTCAGGAAATAGAGGCACTAATATGCTTTCTTCACAACTGTGCTTACATGCTGGGCCCAGAACAGATCCTCCAAAATAACAACACTAAAGAACTTTAAGTTGCTGATTCTCTCCATTCCTGACCCTCCAATGAGGACTGGTTCATGGACCTCTGGGGTTTCCTTCTTCTAAAGTCAATAATGAGCTCCTTGGTCTTGTTGGCATTGAGTAAGACGTTGTGTAATGGCATCACACAGCCAAATTTTCAATCTTTCTCCTAAGTGCTAATTTATTACCATCTTTGATCAAAGTCTTGGAGCTTATTGATTAGTTTTTAGAGGATGGCAGCATTGAATGCTGAGCTGCAGGTGATCAGGAGCATCCTGATGTATGCATCTTTTGCTATCCAGATGTTTCAGGATTGAATGAAGAGCCAATGAGATGTCATCTGCTATAGACCTGTAGCTCTGGAAGGCAAATTGGAGCTGATTCAAGTCATTTCTCAGGTAGGAGTTGATCTATTTGATCATCAACTTCTCAAAACACTTCATCACTGTGGATTTAAATGCTACTGGACAAGAGCCATTGAGACAGATTACCACATTTTTCTTAGGCACAGGTATAAGTGAAGCCTGCTTGAAGCAAGTGGGTATCTCAGACTGCTGAAGCAAGAGATTAAAGATCTCAGTGAACTCTGCAGCCAGTTAATCAGCACAAGTTTTTAAGTACTTGGCCAAGTACCCTGTCTGGATGCTTTTCGTGGGTTCACACTCTTGAAGGCTGCTCACATGTTGGCCCCAGAGACTGAAATCACAGAATCATCGGGGGCTGTGGGAGTTAGCAGTGGTTCTTCCACATTTTGACAGTGTCAAAGCAAGCACAGAAGGCATCAAGCTCATCTGGAAGTGAAGCCCTGTTGTCACCTATGTCATTTGGTTTAACTTTATAAGAGGTAATAGTATTCAAGTCCTGCTGCAACTGTTGAGCCTTAGATGCCACCTGGCCTGCTGAGTTCCTCCAGCATTTTGTATGTGTTGCTGAGCATCCTTCATTGATTCAAGTTTAGTTCAGAGTTGCTACTTCTCCCGTGAAATCCGGAGATACCATTTCTAGAGACCGTACCTGGACCTCTTGTAATTTTCTTGGACACCAGACTTGAATGTGTCTGATCTGGCCCTCAGCAGATTGCAGACCTCCATGACAACTATGGTGGAGTCATTCAAATCCACAGTTAAGTACTTGAACATGGCTCAGTCCACTGACTCAAGGCAATCCCATAGCTGCTCCTCTGCCTCCAGCAACCACCTCTCTGTTGTTCTAATCTCTGGAGCTTTATTCTTCAGCCTCTGCCTATATGCAGGCAGCAGAAGTACAGCCAACTGATCCCATTTACCAAAATGTAGTCTGGGCATGGAATGGTAGGCATTCCTTATCTTAGTATAATAGCGCTCGAGTGTGCTACAGGTTATATGCTGATAGTAGTTGGACAGGGTTTTCTTCAAACAAGCCTGGTTGAAGTCCCCAACTATGATTTGAAATCCTGATGAAGGGTTTCGGCCCGAAACGTCGTCACTACCTCCTCCCATAGATGCTGTCTGGCCTGCTGAATTCTGCCGGCATTTTGTGTTTTTATTTATTTCCAGCATCTGCAGCTTCACTCATGTTACGTTTGTATGATTTGAAATGCATCAGGATGGTCTGTTTCTTGTTTGGAGATTGGATCTTGTTGTATCTCAAATGTTTGATTATAGTCAGCTACCTGTGGTATGTAAACTGTGATCATAATTATGGAGGAGAATTCACTAGGTAATTAGAACAGCTGGCATTTGACCATTAGGTGGTCAAGGTTAGAGAAACAAGTTCAACAACACCACCACATTAGAGCACCACTGAGAGTTTATTATGAAACACGCACCTCCACCTTTTGCCTTTTCAGATCAGCAGTTCTGTCCATTCCGTAAATCAAGAAGCCTACCTGTCTGATCATAGTATCCAGCATGCTGGAAGAAAGCCACATCTCGCTCAAATACAGAATACAATAATTGCTCATTTCCCTCAGCAATCTTGTCCTCAGGTCCTGAATGTTGTTCTCCAGCAACTGCACATTTGTTAACAAGATGCTGGGAAGAGGGGATCTCATCCATCCGTGTTTCAGCTTGGCTTGGGTTCTCCCTTCCTGTCTCGCTTCCAGCTATGGTACTGAACCACTGTCCACTTAAAGTGTCATACCTGCTTGGTTCGCCAAGTCCTTCAGAAGATTGTGAAATCTGTAGATAAGTTAATTTAAAATACATTGCTGAAAAGGAAATTACGGCTGCAGATTGCAGTGAGAGTAATTCAAAAAGGGGTATATTTAGAAGTATTGTATGTAGCCCACAGAACATCGCTGGGGTTCATCTGCACCATCTTGCTTTAGCCAGCTTTAAGTATTTTCTTGCCCATTATTATTGCCAGTGTAGTTCATTTACCCCTGTTGCTTCCAACATGTGTGGCCTGGTAGATTAACTGGCCACTATAAATTGCCTCTAGATGTACTGCATGTGCATTCTCGAATCTGAGGAGAATTGGTGAGAAAATGGGGAGAACAACAAATGGGATCAATGTAAATAGGTAGATGATGTTCAGGTTGAAGTCAATGGACTGAATGGCCTGTTTCAATGCTGTATCTCTATCTGGCTCTAAGGATATATAGATATTGGAGGCCATCCTAAAGAGATTCACAAGACTAGCTCCTGGCATGAGTCCTACCATGAGTGGCTACAGAAATTAGATCCATTTGTTCTTCAGAAAGAATAGTCTTAGAAGAATGAGACTTGATTTTATTTAAACACCTGACATCCTATATGACATGGAAGAGTAGATTTTGAAGTACTTCCACTAGTAGAAGAAACTCAAACAAGGGGACATGGTTACAAGATTAAGGGGCAGTCATTTAAAATTGATGTGCATAGGCGGTGAATCTCTAAATGTCTCTGTTCCAGATGACTAGAAGACAAAGGGCATTTAAAGGACATTGAAGTCTATGAATTGAGAACTGGAGTAGGTCATATTAAATTTTAGGGTATGTATGACAGGCCAACTGGCCTATTCCTGCTCCTAATTTCATACAGTACTTGAATAAGATCTTCACACCTATCTACTTCTAGTGCTATCTGTGGCATTATGGGAAAAGCATCTTTTATTGTAGACAAACAATGAGAGGTAGGCATAAATGTAAAATATCAAAGACACAAGAAAAACTGCATATGCTGGACACCTTGAGCAACACGCACAAAATAATGGAGGAACTCAGCAGGTCAGGCAGCACCTTGTTTATTCCTCTATAGATGACGCCTGACCTGAGTTCCTCCGGCATTTTGTGTGTGTTGCTCAATGTAAGATATCAGATGCGAGGTGTGTGAAAACTATAAGCAAACTGGGATTCTACAAACAGCTGCAACTCCTATCATTGTTATTCAGTCCAAAAACATCTACATTCTTGCACCAAATTGTTTGAGAAGTATTTTAAAACAAAATTTATAATTTAATAGGTGATGGCATTAATTAAGCCAGTGCTTAGTTTGGATAAAAGGTCAGTACTGAAACAGCTCCTTCTTCAAGCACTTGACTGAACATCTGTTGAGTAGAATGTGTGCAGATGCCAGGTGTGGATTTAAATTGGAACAGCTGCAATACTCTGACTGCTTAAGGCCTGACTTATTGATGCATCAAGAGCACTAATAACCTTCTTCTTTGTGTGTCAATCTGTAAGATTATAATTGCCAGTGTGCAGAATGTGTACTTTATACTAAAATTCCTACTGCACAATAGCATCAGATCTCCTTTAGGAGTCAACATAGACATTGAACCAAAACAAAATACAACATAAAGCCCAAATAGTACAACAGCAGCATAAGAATTTCTCTAATGGTTAGCAGACTGCTAACAAGGGGGTAGGCTCCAAAAGAAATTATTTTATACAGGTAGTTATTATTACTTCATATGTTTTCACAGAACTTCAAGTTGGAGATCTAGCACAAGTGGCCAATTTATAATCTTCCATGCCTTCACATTTTGAATTTGTTTTTCTTGACTAGTTTTTATTTTACAGAATTCCTGGAACAGAATTCAAAGTTCAAAGTACATTTTATATCAAAGTATGTACTAAATATAACCTTGAGATTCGTCTCCATACAGGCAGTCAGTCACAAAACAAAGAAACCTAATACTGTAGAACGAATTAAACACTCAATTTGCAGAAAAAACACACAAATCGTGCAAACAATAAAAGTGCGAACTAAAATTCACAAAAGTGAGTCCACAGCTACGAAGCTAGTCATTACTGCAGCTAATCCAGGAGCCCATTCGTTGCAGGTCACAGCCTCAGTTCAGCACAGAGATGATAAAAATCTCACGTAGTGAGCTGGACACCAGCCCATCCCTCTCCTCTGGGGGCTATGACATCCTGACCTTTTCAATCAGGCCCAGCACTTAAATTAGCCAAACCTCAGGTCATTCCTCACTCCCTGCCCCAGGCTCTGCTGCTCTGATACATCTCAGGCCTAGACCAGTCTCCCAAGCCTCGACCCAAGCCTCAAGACCCTAGCCAAGCCTCGTCATGTCCTCACCTGGGTTTGGGGGTCAAAGCCCGAGGCAAGACCCAGGTTCTGGGTCCTTGTCCAGTCTCGGGCTCAGAGTCCATCCCAAGCTCCTTGTTCCCAATCCCTCAACCTGGTCCTGCTTCCCCTGCCTAGACTGCATCCATCCCGTCCTTGGGTTCCATCTCATCCTGTTTCCGGGACTCCAGTGTCTGTACCCTGCATTTGGGTCCTGATTCAACACCCAAATTATGACAAGTATGCCCATTATGTCCAGCAGAACAACATAAACAACAACAGCAAAACAGGTCTGTTTCCTCCCTCCCTCCCATCCACTCACACATACACAAAGGCCTCCAACCCCAGGATAGGCTGCCTCCAGGCCTCCAGTGCACTCATGAGTCTCACAGACAGTAATCATGCTTCCAACATCCAGACACACCAACCCAGGGCTTCAGTCATTGGACATCAACTTCCATATTCTCTGACTTCGGTCTTCAGCCTTGGGGTTTGATTTTTGCTATCAACCCCAGGACCTAATTATCATAGGACCCTGAACTCCAGGCTTCGAACACTGGACTCGCATGGACATCTAACCTTGGGACTTGCCAACCAGGGGTGTCACTAATCCTCTTGCCTCCTGTCCACATGGAGCTCCAATCCAGAGACCCACCAACCTGGAGGGACTCAGCAGTCCTCATCCGTGGGCCATACTAACTTCACTGACCATGGGAAAACACAGAGTTAAAGATGGCGCCAGAGGGCAACTTCTCCCAGCTTATCAGTGAAACAGTTAAATTCTCCCTATCCAAATGTCTATATTTGCTATACATTCCTAAACCAAAAGGTGTGTATGAATGAAGAGGTTTGTCATCTGCTGAGGGCTAGATCAATGGCACTTAAGTCTGGCGACCCAGACCTGTACAAGAAAACCAGGTATGACTTGCAGAGCACTACTTCAAGAGGGAAGAAACAATTCTGAGCAAGGCTGGAGGCGATATCAACTTTGGAAAGGTTTGCCAGGTATTACTTCCTAAAAAGTGAAACCCAACAGCATGAATGGCAGGGATGCTTCACTACCAGATCAGCGCAAAGCTTTTTCTGCCCGCTTTGAAAGGGAGAATATAACTACAGCTGTGAAAATCCCTGCTGCACCCCATGCGATTTTTGTCTTGGAAACCAATGTCAGGCTGTCTTTCAGGAGGGTGAAGCCTCATAAAGTGGCAGGACCCAATTGAGTACCTGGTAAGCCTCTGAAAACTTGTGCCAACCAACTAGCGGGTGTATTCAAGGACATGTTCAACCTTTCATTGCTACTGTCAGAAGTTTCCACCTGCTTCAAAAGGGCAACAATTATACCAGTGCCCAAGAAGAGTAGTGTGAGTTGCCTTAATTACTATTGTCTAGTAGCACTCACATCTACTGTGATGAAATCCTTTGAGAAGTTGGTCATGCCAGAATCAAATACTGCTTCAGCAAGGACCTAGACCCATTGCAATTAGCCTATCACCACAATAGGTCTATGGCAGACAAAATCTCAATGTTTCTTCACATGGCCTTAGATCACCTGGTGATCACCTGGACAACACAAACACCTATGTCAGGATGCTGTTCATTGACTATAGCTCAGTGCTTAACTCTATCATTCCTAGAGTCCTGATTGATAAGCTACAGAACCCAGGCCTCTTTACCTCCCTCTGCAATTGGATCCTTGACTTCCTAACCTGAAGACCACAATCTGTGTGGATTGGTATTAATAACTCTTCCTCATTGATGAACAAAACTGGCACACCTCAGGAATGTGGGCTTAGCCCACTGATCTTCTCTCTATATACCCATGACTGTGTGGCTGGGCTTAGCTCAAAGGCCATCTATAAATTTGCTGATGATACAACCATTGTTGACAAAATCTTAGATGGAGACGAGGGGGTGTACGGAAGCGAAATATACCAGCTACTTGAGTGGTGTTGCAGCAACAACCTTGCATTCAACATTAGTAAGACCAAAGAGCTGATTGTGGACTTTAGAAAGGGTAGGACAAGGGATAATGAACAAATCCTCATAGAGGGATTAGACGTAGACAGAGTGGGCAATTTTAAGTTCCTGCGTATCTCTGAGGATGTACCTGGTCCCAATATATTGATGCAGCTATAAAGAAGGCAAGACAGCAGCTTAATTTCATTAGGAGTTTGAGGAGATTTGGTTTGACACCTAAGGCACTCAAAAGACTTCTACAGATGTACCATGGAGAGCTTTCTGACAGGCTGCATCACTGCCTGGTGGGGGAGGGGGGCTACAGCAAGGATTGAAAGAAGCTACAAAAACTTGTAAAATTAGTCAGCTCCATCTTGGGTACTAGCCTCGGTAGTATCCAAGACACCTTCAAGGAGCAGTTCCTCAGAAAGGCAGCATCAATCATTAAGGACCCCCATCACCCAGGACACGTCCTCTTCTCATTGTTACCATCAGGAAAGAGGTACAGAAGCCTAAAGGCACACAGTCAGCAATTCAGGAACAGATCTTTCTCCTCACCAATCCACTCCTAAATGGACATTGAACCCATGAATACTACCTCACTTATTATTTCTGTTTTTGCAGAAGTTTTAATTTAACTGTTTTATATATATATACATACTCACTGTAATTCATTTACTTATTTTTTATATTATCATGTATTGAATTGTACCGCTGCTGCAAAGTTAAATTTTATGATATATGCCAGTGATATTAAACCTCATTCTGATTCTGATTTTCCTTTTCAAGTTGGCTGGGGTCGTATCGGGATCTTGATCTACAGCGGCACTCAAAACTGCAGTTCCACAGGTCACCATGTTCCCGTTCTTGAAGCTCGCCAATCAGCCACATTTCAGTATATCTGGGTTTGACCTGAAGTCACGTGACTTCAGGGCCTTGTGCAGCCCCTGTGGACATGAACTCTCGCCAGTGTTACAAACTGAAGCACAGCGGGAGCCGGAACATCAAAGACAGCAAGTGTGGCTGTCAAAGGGCTCTGCACTCAGTAATCAATCGATCTCTCTCTCATGATGGTGAAAGAGAGTTTGCTGCCAATTCTCAAGTCAGAGAACTCAAAATAAAAAGCAACACTTCAGATTGATTAACATTGAAATAGCAACTGCTGTTCCCCCTCTCACTGTGAAAGGAGTGATATCTGTATCTCCCTTGTTAGTGAGAGAGAGTGCCTGCAGGATGTCAAAATTTTGGAATGAACATTAGTTTTTGATGTACTGTAGACCATGGTTTCTCTTTGGGGGCTTTGCTGTTGTTGGCATGGTGGGTGTTGGGAATGCTGATGCTTTACGCTTCAATAAGTGGGGGAGGGGTGGGGGAGGTTGATGCTGCTTATGTGTGGGAGAGGGCAGGAAGCTTTGGGGTTCTTAGGGTTTTTCCGTCATTCACTCTTCGGAGGTTTTCTTCTGTTTCGGGAATGTCTGCAGAGAGTAAGAATTTCAGGTTGTATGTTGTATACATTCTCCAATATTAAATGGAACCATTGAACTATTGTATCATTGATCTTCAACTGGGATCGCTGTTCTTCGCTCTTTGCTGGCCCAACATCCACCCGTGAATAACACTGGTCTTTGACCTTGCAGCACTCAAACCTGGACTCTAGCCTGTCCTCTAACTCTTTCTCATCCCTGTCCCTAAGACTTAATCTAACCCCTAACTCCCTGCACGATCCCCTAAAACATACCTACAAACCTAAAAAAACAAGAACCATCACCTCGACAGACATTGCAGCTCTGTGCCATCTTGACTGAAAGAGACCAGAAGTGCAGCGGAAATAGAAGGGAATCAAGGGTGTATAACAAAAAAACTGGGATTTCTCTTTAAAATGTCTGCTATTGTTTTATCATTAGCAAACCTTATAACCCATTTCCCATTTTATCTTAGCCAGTGCATACTTCAACGTCCATAATTGGTTGCTCGAGTGTCATTTTGAAATGTTATACAGAATTCTATCACATTTCTTGAGATTTTCAATGGTTTTAAAGTGTTACTTGCTGTTATATGGTCACTTTCACCTAAACATAAATTAAACATTAAATTGTCTGTGTACTGACACACATTATAACTGGCCTCTTGGCTTTATGTCGACCATGGATTTCTAGTGTGACCTCATTCAAATGAATGGTCACTACCTATTGAAACATTTGACAAAAGTCACTCTTTTCCAACTTACATTAACGTTTTTAATCAAATTACAACAGTTCAACCTGATTTTAACAAAATATATTTTAATAGTTAAAACTATTTTTTAATAATTGCAAGTGCTTCTCTTTGACAGACAACCCACAGAACAAGGTTTCAAAGCAGCCATGGCTACAAAAGGTGAGTGCAAATGATTTTTTTTTAAGAATTCATTGAACAGAAGTCAGATTTGTTAGTTTAGGAGGCTGCCATTTTTACTACTTTTTTCCAATTAGCTAGTGACAACCCTTAAAATATCAATACAGCAAAAGACACGATAAATATAGCAAAAATTGTAAAGAGTCAAGGATCCAATGACATTAAGAAACACAAAGTTTCTCTTTAACTTATCTGCCATTGTTTTCATCAACAAATATTTTAACTAAATTCCCAAGTTTCTTCATCCAATGGAATCTCAAAACTGTAATGTTAATGGGGATTAACTCAAGTACTACTTGGGCTGCTGTATCTAGCTCCAATATGCACTGATCACCTTAATATTGCCAGTAGACAATTCAATATTCAAGACTGGAAAATTGCCAAAAATCTACACAGTGAAAAGGGTAGATGATTTCTATGCATTCTCTATGAATCTGTTCCACACCACCTAGTGTAACAATGAACCAGCAAAACCTAGATGGATCCAACTAGATTTGCTGTGGAAGCATGACAATTGGCTGTTCAAATGAAAGAGATAAAACTAAATCAGAGATTCACTTACCAGAAAGAGTGCCTAGAATAGAGCTCTTAAAAATGTAATAATGTAATAATAGTTCAATAATGTAATAATCCACTCAGAATCCACAAGCGATCCAAAGGCCCCAGCCAACACCCTATAAATCTCACTTTGCATTATGCTGTGAATCATTCGAAAATAAATGTACCAAGCAGCATTGATTAAAGAGGAACCTGTAAATACCTTCTGTGGCAATGCTCCTCAACTTAAAAAGCTTCCCTGGTGATGTCAGCCAACTAAAGCCTGCCTTTTCATTGGCTACATTTAACAGTTCATGTTCTAAGCTTTCCTTATTAGCTCTTCAAGCTCTCCAACTGAAAACACCCTCAACAATTTCTTTCGTCTTTTGCCACTTTCTCCAAACTCACATGGCGACCCACGTGGGCCCAACTATGCCTTTTTTTTTGTATGCTATGTGGAACAATCCATGTTCGAAGTCTTCCCTAGTAATGTTACCCAACTCCTTCTGCCCTATATCGACAACTGCATTGGAGCTGCTTTATGTACCCATGCTAAGCTTGTCAATTTCATCTCAACTTTACCTTCAATGGTATAAATGGGTGTTTTTCCAGTTGGCAGTCTGTAGTGAGTGGGCTGCCGCAGGGGTCAGTGCTGGGCCCATAGCTGTTTACCATTTACATTGATGATTTGGAAGAGGGGACTGAGTGTATCTTAGCAAAATTTGCTGATGACACTGAGTGAAAAAACAAATTGTACAGAGGATGTGGAGAGTCTGCAGAGAGATATAGATAGATTAAGTGAGAAGGCCAAGGTCTGGCAGATGGAATACAATGTTAGTAAATGTGAGATCATCCACTTTGGAAGGAATAATAGAACAGCAGATTATTATTTAAATGGTGAAAGATTGCAGCATGCTGTTGTGCAGAGGGACTTGGGAGCGCTTGTGCATGAATCGCAAAAAGTTGGCTTGCAGGTACAACAGGTTATTAAGAAGGCAAATGGAATGTTGGTCTTCGTTGCTAGAGGGATTGAATTCAAGAGCAGGGAGGTCATGCTGCACCTATACAGGTGAAGCTGCACCTGGAGTACTCCAAACTTGAGGAAGGATATACTGGCTTTGGAGGTAGTGCAGAGGAGGTTCACCAGGTTGATTCCAGGGTTAACCTATGAGGAGAGATTGAATCGCCTGGGACTATACTCTCTGGCATTCAGAAGAATGAGAGGGGATCTTACAGAAACATACAAAAAGCTTTAAGGGATAGATAAGATAGAAGTAGAAAAATTGTTTCCATTGGTAGGTGAGACTAGAACTAGGGGACATTGCCTCAAGATTCAGGGGAGAAGATTTAGGACATAGATGAGGAGAAACTGTTTTTCCCAGAGAATGGTGAATCTGTGGAATTCTCTGCCTAGGGAAGCAGTTGAGGCTTCTTCACTAGATTTTTAAGAAACTGTTAGATAGGTTTTTACATAGTAAGGGAATTAAGGGTTATGGGGAAAAGACAGGTAGATGGAGCTGAGTTTATGGACAGATCAGCCTTGATCTTATTGAATGGCAGAGCAGGTTCGATGGGCTGGATGGCCTACTCCTGCTCCTATTCTTTAAGTTCTTATGTTCAACTTCCATCTTGCCCTAAAATTCACTTGGTCCATTTCTGATACCACTCTCATTTTCTCAATCTGCTTCCATCTCTGGAGACAAACTGTCTACCGATTCCCACAGCTATCTTGACTATACCTCTTCCCACCCTGTCTACTGTAAAAATGCGATTAATTTTTCTCAGCTCCTTTGTCTCCACTGCATCTGTTCCCAGGACAAGGCTTTACTTTTCAGGACATTAGAGGAAGTACTGACTTTTGTCAAAGGTTCTTCAAAGAATGGGCTTTTCCTTCTTTCACCATTACTGCTGCCCTCACCTGCATGTCCTCCATTCCCCATCCTCCCGCTGCCTTAACTGGGATAGGGCTCCACTTGCCTTCACCTATCACCCCATGAGCCTCCCCATCCAACACATCATTCTCCACAACTTCTGCCATCTTCAACAGGGCCCTACCACCAAACACATCTTTACCTCCCCCCCACCACTCTCAGCTGTCTGCAGGGATTGCTCCCTCCAGGACCCCCTTGACAATCTATCCCTCTCCACACTTCCCCCTCATGCTCCTCCTCTTTCCCTTTCTCCCATGGTCCACACCCCTCTCCAATTAGATTCCTTCCTCTCCAGCTTTTTGCCTTTTCCAATTATCACCTCTCAGCTTCTTACTTCATCCCCTCCCCCACCCAGCTGGATTCACCTATCACCACCTAGCATGTTCTTCTCCCCCCCCACCCCCACATCTTTTTATTCTGGCATCTCCCTGCTTCCAGTCCAGTCATGATGAAGGGTCTCAGTCCAAAACATCAACTGCTGATTCATTTCCATAGATGCTACCTGACTTGCTGAACTCCTTCAGCATTTTGTGTGTGTTGCTCTGGATTCCCAGCGTATGCAGAATCTCGTATTTACACCCTGTAAATGTAATGTATTGAGGCTTGCAAAAAGCATCTGACAAAGTACTAAATAAATGGCAGCTCACTGCATTGGAGAAAGTATTACGTAGAAACTAGAGGGTTATTAAAATGGGTGTTTATCAGTTTGGAAGGATGTAACTAGCTGAGTATTTCAGTTATATGAATGGACTGGATAGGATGGGTTTGTTTTCCATGGACCAGAAGCCTCAGCCAACACCCTATAAATCTCACTGTTACTTTTGTGTTATGATGTGAATCATTTACAAACAAATGTACCAAGCAGTAGGGCAGGAGGTGACCTGATAGAATACCTGAAATTATGAGGGGAATAACTAGGGTAGGCAGTAAAAATAATTTTCCCAGGGTAGAGGAGTCTAGAACTAGAGGGCACAGTTTTAAGGTGAGAGGGGAGAAATTTAATGGAGATGTAAGAGGTGTTTCCACAAAGAGGGTAGTGGTTATCCGCAACAAGGTGAAAACAGCAGATAAAACTGCAACATTTTTAAAAGCACTTGGACAACATTTAGGTAGGAAAGGCATGGCGAAACGCAGCTGTCATGCAAGCAAATAGACATCAACAACATGGGATCTAAAGGCCCATTTCTGTGTCTAACAAGAGGACATAGGTTTAAGGTGAGATGCTTAGTGGGGTTCCATGACAAGTTTTTAGTACACAGACAGTAGCTTGAACCTGAAATGTGCTACCTTTAAGAGGTGGTGGAGGCAGATACTCTCCCAACATTTAAGAAACACAGACACGTATTTGAATTGCAAAGGCTTAGAAAGCTACAGATCTAATGCAGACAAATGAGTGTAGATCGGTACACCAATCCCATGCATACAGTGAGCCATAGGATCTGTTTCCATGCTGTTAAAAAAAAACAAAGACTTCACCCCAGGGATCAGTTCTCAGCTCTTGGTTACTTACTATGGATTTTATTTACGAGAAGTAAAAATGCAAAGTATCTAAATTTACCAAATAAATGGAAAGCCATGTTGTGATAAGTAGAGTGAATGAGTGTGCAAAAACTTGGCAAATGGGAGTTTGATGTGGGAGAGTGTGAGGTCATGCCCTTCAGTAAGAGGAATCACAAACAGGACATAAAAATGCAAAACTCCTGCAAATGAGTGCAGTTCATAGGGGAATCTATCACAATAAGGAAATTAAGGCCTGAAGCAGATGAGCCATGATTATACTGAATAAGGATAGTCTGGGGGAAGGGGAGCAGATCTAACCACACTGTTAATCCAAACTGCTTGTGCCCTTGTCTAAATGTGACTACAATGCATTGTCACAAAAAAAAATTTTGGCCGGTAAAGAACAGTGCAGCTGGCAATATCGCATTAATGTAAAAATAAAATCAATAATAGAATCAACACATGCATAAACATCAATATACTTTTGGGAAACTAAAGATCTAGAAAGTCCGGACTCACAGCAAGAAAGGCTAAACCTGGCTTTAGTACCTCAGCACAGCTCAAATCACTTCACAACTTCAAACAATACAGAGAAGGCCAATGCAACAGTTGATCTGCATAGAGCAAACCTTAGGTTTAAAAGATATAAAATGACCAGAAATTCTCCTGCACTTTTGAATAGTACCATATTAGCTTTTCCATCTGACTGAACAGACACCATCTCGTTTTTAAATCTTGTCTGAAAGTTTGCAACAACAAACTAGATTGTAGATTGAAATGCCTGGAATAAAACTGCTGTAATTGCCACTATCTCTTTTTCTTTGAGGGACCGCGTTGGCGGTTTGATGTTATTGTCCCTGTTTTTTTGTGTGAGGGAGGGGATTGGGGAGGGGTTGGGGTTTTTGATGTTCCAGCTGCTGTTTTCCATGAGGGCAATCTGTTAATTTTCTGAGCAAGGGAGAGGGTGGTTTTATTTCTTTTTCGTGATGGGGGAGTTGATACCTTTTCCTTCAAAAACTGTATATCTGTATTTCATAACTATCTGGAGAAGACAAATATCAGAGTTGTATTGTATACTTTGACAATAAAATGAACCTTTGAATCCATAATCTAAATCAATAGTTGCAAAAACCTGACACAAAGATAAAAATGCAATGTCTTGGACTTGAACTAAACTGCTGTATGTGAGTAAGACTGATGTTGATCTTGCACGCTGGAGCAGGAGCAAGTTACATACTGACCACTGCTCCAAAGATTATAGCATATTGGTTAAAATATGCAAAAGCTTGGGCACCCCAAGAGATTTGAGCTCTCAGATAACTTTTACCAAGGTCTCAGACCTTAATTAGCTTGTTAGGGCTATGGCTTTTTCACAGTCATCGTTAGGAAAGGCCAGGTGATGCAAATTTCAAAGCTTTAGAAATACCCTGAGTCCGCACACCTTGTCCCAACAATCAGCAGCCATGGGCTCCTCTAACAGCTGCCCAGCACTCTGAAAATTAAAATAAAGGATGCCCACAAATCAGGAGAAGACTATAAGAAGATAGCAAAGTGTTTTCAGGTAGCTGTTTCCTCAGTTTGTAATGTAATTAAGAAATGGCAGTTAACAGGAACAGTGGAAGTCAAACTGAGGTCTGGAAGACCAAGAAAACTTTCCAAGAGAGCTGCTCGTAGGATTGCTAGAAAGGCAAATCAAAACCCCCGTTTGACTGCAAAACACCTTCAGGAAGATTTAGCAGACTCTGGAGCAGTGGTTCACTGTTCTACTGTGCAGCGACACCTGCTCAAATATGACTTTCATGGAAGAGTCATCAGAAGAAAACCTTTCCTGCATCCTCACCACAAAATTCAGTGTCAGAAGTTTGCAAAGGAACATCTAAAGAAGCCTGATGCATTTTGGAAACAAGTCCTGTGCACTGATCAAGTTAAAATAGAACTTCTTGGCCACAAAGAGCAACGGTACGTTTGGAGAAAAAAAGGTGCAGAATTTCATGAAAAGAACACCTCTCCAACTAATAAGCACGGGGATGGATTGATCATGCTTTGGGCAGTGGCATGGGGAACATTTCACTGGTAGAGGGAAGAATGAATTCAATTAAATACCAGCAAATTCTGGAAGCAAACATCACACCGTCTGTTTAAAAAAAAGCTGAAGATGAAAAGAGGATGGCTTCTACAACAGGATAATGATCCTAAACACACCTCAAAATCCACAATGGACTACCTCAAGAGGCACAAGCTGAAGGTTTTGCCATGGCCCTCACAGTCCCCCAACCTAAACATCATTGAAAATCTGTGGATAGACCTCAAAAGAGCAGTACATGTAAGACAGCCCAAGAATCTCTCAGAACTAGAAGCCTTTTGCAATGAAGAATGGGTGAAAATCTCCCAAACAAGAACTGAAAGACAGAAGGCTGACTATAGAAAGCGTTTACAAGCTGTGATACTTGCCAAATGGGGTGTTACTAAGTACTGACCATGCAGTGTGCCCAAACTTTTACTTTGGGCCCTTTTCCTTTTTTGTTATTTTGAAAATGTAAAAGCTGTAAATAAAAAAAGTAATCTTGCTTAAAATATTAAAGAAATGTGTCATCTTTAATCTTATGCCTTTTGGAAATCAGGTCATCTTTTATTCACTTAGCTATTCACAGTAACAGAAATTTTGACCAGGAGTGGCCAAACCTTTGCGTGCCACTGTATTATATAAACAGCATATCAAAATACAACTCATATGAACATGCAACACCCACTCAGGGAGAATTGGACATGTTTTAACTTTTAAACTCGCTCTTGAAAACTTTTCAAAGAAAAACAGGAGACAAAGGCATGCAATGAAGGTCAAATGCTGATTTAGGCCCAAGACTAAATCAGTATTTGACCTTCCTACACTGCCAGTCAGCAGTGGAGGATGGAAGATACACCATTTGGAAAAAATCTTAGGTTATCCATTTTGGTAGAAAATCACTTTAAATAGTGGGGAGAAAGGTCAGGAGAACGTGGTTATCATTGTACACAAATCACTGACAGTAAGTCTGCAGGTGCTGCATATAATCAGGAAACTTAATGTTACACTAACCTTTGATGCAAGAGCAACTACTTAAAGCCATAGGCAGATCATATATCATATCTAGAATTATAATACTCATCTCATTTCAGCACATAACAAAGGATATAATTATGATAGAGGAAGTGCAGCAAAAATTCATTAGATTTATTCCTGAGACGTAAGAGGTTTGTTCTACAAGAAGAAATTTTAAAAATCTCGGTCCGTGGTTAGAGTGTATCAAATAATGAAGGGTTACTTCATTGAACATACAACATTCTGATAGGTCTAAATGGGTAAATGCCAGGATAATGTTTCACCTAGCTGAACTAACTGGAACCAAGAGTCAGATTCTCAAAATAAAGAAATAGCCATTTGAAAATTAAGTGAGAATAAATTTCTTCAGCCAATGATAGTAAATTCCTGGAATTCTTTATTCAGTAGGGTTCTACAAGCTCAATCATCAAGACAGAGATCAATGGGTTTTTGGACATAAAGGGAATCAAGGGATATGTGGTCACCACAGAAAAGCGATGCTAATCTTACTGAATGGCACAGAGACATTTTACAAACAATGGCAATAAAAATTGTTTGTAAAATGTCTCTGTATGAGCCCAGATGTGAAGCTACAGTAAGGAGGTCAACCATGCAGACATCACAAATATCCCAATCCTGCAATAGTAGTGAAATGCTGGTATCTTCACTAACACTCCTTTATTTGGCCTGATGCTAATTTCCCTAGTCAACAGGACAGAGATTGACCCAGTTATAAAAGCAACACGGTTTTTATAAAATATTCAATTTGTTCATACAGTTTATGACATTAACTGCCCATTTTTATATGGTCATCCAATTAATAGTTTTGGGCAGGGGAATAGATTTCTTTTAAATTGAATAAAAATGCAGAACTACAATGCCCCCATGGTTAAAAAATATTGCCAGCACAGCAAATAGACTGAGGAACAAAGGACAAATTTGTATGTACAGCAGTCAAAGGAATTTCAGTGTCCCAGAATAAGGATAAAATTAACAGTACACTGAATGCAATAATAAACTAAAATAGCATTGGCAAAATTGGATTGGAGATTTTGCCTCTTTTTCCCTTACATTTTGCCTGCTTTGGATTCAAATGAACCCTCATCTGCACAACACGATGGTGGCGCAACGCAGCGCGCAGCGGCCACTTTGGAATGAATATCTGTAATCTGTCATGTAGGATGCCGTGTACAATCCTAATTTGATGGAGACAGACTTGTGAAGCACGGAGGAACATCTGGTAAACTTTTGAAATGCCTGTTTCACTGCCGCTGCTACTGTGCGATTGGAAAAATCTCTGGGAGGAAGGCCCCAAATCCTCAGCTTTGCCTGTTGCTTGGTGGCCGATGCCGGGGTCGAAGCACTCCGCAGAGATGGTGCTCGGTGTTGGAGGGCTGGTCAGAGGCTCAAAGTTTTTGGATGGACTCAGTTGGCTGTGGTCGGGGCTCCCAGAGTGCTGTATCGGCAAGCTGCGGCACTGGAGGTTAATGGCAGGAAGGGTTTTTCTTCCTTCTACCGTCTGCGTGAGATGATGGGCTGTCGGGACTTTGAGACTTTCTTTTAAGCCATGCCATGGACTGCTCTTTATCAGATTATGGTATTGCTTTGTACTGTTGAAACTGTGTTATAATTATGTGGTCTTTGTCAGTTAGTCTTCTATCAATTATGATATTGTCTGCACTGTTGAAACTGTATGTTAACTATAACTATATGTAACTATGTGGTTTTGTGTAGGTCTTGTAGCTTTAGTTTTGTCTGATGGGTTTGTATTTCCTTTCCGGGGAGCGTGCTAAGATGGTAGCGTGATATCGATATGCAGCAGCTTCTCCAGACTCTGGATTAGGGATTACCAAATGTTATGTGGTTTTTCTTGTGTGGTCTGTTTTGTGCTTTTTCGTGGTATCATTCCGGAGAACGTTGTCTCATTTTTCAACTGCATTGTATTTGTGGTTTATAAATGACAATAAACTGAATCTGAATCTGAAATGATATTAATTCCCATCCCCATTCTGACATGGCCTCCTCCACTGCCACAATGCGGTCGCTCTTAGATTGGAGGAGCAATACCTCATATTCCATCTGAGTAGGTTTTCACCAGCTTCCAGTAATTCCCCCACCTTCACTCTTCTTCAATTCTCCACTCTGGTCCCACCTCCTACCTCTTTGCTTCTCATCGTCTGCCTATAATCTCCTCCTGGTGCCTTTCCTCCTTCCCTCTTTCCCAGGACACACACTTCTTTCTTATCAGATTCCTTCTTCTCCAGCCATTTAACCTTTTCCACCTATCCTCCCAGACTTTTACTTCATACCCCTCCTCTACCAACCTGGCTTCACCTATCACTTTCTAGTCACCTTACTATTCTGGATTCTTCCCCCCTTGTTTTCCAGTCTTGATGAAGGGTCTCAGCCTGAAACATCAACTGTTTATTCACTTCCACAGATGCTACCTGACCTGCTGAGTTCCTCTAGCATTTTGTGTGTGTTGCTGTGGATTCCCAGGATCTCTTGTGTTTGAGCGTACTGTTTATCAAGACTCATTTGGATGCTCACCACGATGTCAACATTTACCAGATTTGCTTCTCATAGATGGGAATTGGACAGACAATGTTTTGGGTCACTCCAGTTTCATGTTGCTCCAGGTTCTTTTGTGTCTTCATTCATGGAATTGACTGTTAACTCTAATGAATTTGGTAGCAGGTTGGTAGGAACAGAAAAAAAGTGAATTCTGTAATTGAGAAAATATTTAATACATTGTAGTATTCTGCTTGCTCCTGAATTTCAATTTTCCAAGTTTTATTTTCCATTGAGTGCACGGGAGACAAAATCAAAGTGACTTCAATCACAGCAACTACTGCTTGTACATAATTTGCTTTCTGTAAACTGAACAGGATGCAATGAAGAAGGAATTAAATTTTGGAAAGGTACAGATTAAATGAAATTTCCCTTTTCTTAAAAATATTTTAGGCACCAAATCTACATGTCATTTATAGTAAAAGATATCATTCTATAGATTCACAGTATATTTATTATCAAAGTATGTACTGTATGCAGTATACAACCCTGAGATTCGTCTTCTCACAGACAGCCACAAAACAAAGAAAGACCATGGTACCTGTTCAAAGAAAACAGTCTGCATCAAATTACCTGATCAAAATCATGCAAAATAGTTACTTTTTTAAAAAAGAGTAACCAGATCCCCGAAACACATGTAATATGAACCACAGTCCTCTAAAAACTAATCCAATCCACAAGCCACACCTATCAAACCTTCCCCAAGACCCAAGGCTCCCGCATTTCTTCCGGCAGCAATGAATGAGAGGGAGAGGGAGTCCAGTCAAACACAGGCAGATGACATTGAACATCTACTTGCCTTCCACTCCCATCCTCAATCATTTTATTTTGCTTGACACTTTCATCAGCAAGATTGGCAAGTAATCGGCCCAAAATAAATTATCAAAATGTAAATCACAAGCTCCAATTGAACACAGATTAGCAAAGTATGTTTAAAAGAAGCAGTTTGGGATGTTGCCATTGGTTGCTGACACCATTTTGCCGGAAGCATGACAATAGGTTTTCTTTCACGTATATTCCATGAGAGGTTTTTAATATTTGTCTTTTATATTCCTGTAGAACCCAGAGTTGCATGGTACACAGCTGTAGTTTTGACAAAACTACTGCATCACTTTCTCAATAATACCTATACCAGAAGGAAATTAATGCTGGACTCATTCTAAACACAGCTATCTCAAGGCAGCACACAATCCGTGTATGGAAATTCAATCAAAGAGAGCTGTTCTCCGGTGATGTGTCCCTCAAATAATTTGGACTGTTTGTTCAGGGATGTATCTGTCTAATAACTTAGACTGTTCAGGGAATGATCAAACAGGATTCATCATTTGCTATTCCACCAGGGCCTTAAGGACATTCCAGGTGTTCTTCTGCACATAGTTTTTTTTAAACATTAGAAAACTTCAAGATAGTGCCAGAAAAAATGCGACCAATGGCAATGTCCTGCAGACAGTTCAGAAAACTACTATTTTTCCTTCTTCTTTCCAGTACGATTCTACCACTAAGCTGCATGCGATAGGAACATGTGATTTACATCTTGATAATGTATTTTGGGCCAATTGAATGATCTGGCACTTTGCTATCTCCAAGCAAATTTGGTGAAGTTGAGAGGGAATTGTGCAGCTTTGGTGGCTGGAGACAGGGAACAAACCCATGATCAATCCCATTCCTGCTTCCCGATTAAGGCTGCGAATAAGGTTGCAGTCCACAAAGAGGAGAGTAAAGGACAGGCGGGTATCCAGTACCGTCTGCCTGCCTTTGACCAGTCTTCCTCTCCCTCTCCCTCTCAGCAGCTTGGGTTCCACATTGCAAGAATTGATCGGCAAGGTTCCTGGCTATAGGTCTAGTTCTGGGTGACTTTAAGGTTCTATTTGCTGGATTCCAGTTACTCTTTTTTGTTTACTGTTTTTGAGTGGTTTGATTGAAGCAATCAGTAAGAACTGGGTTGTGTGGTGAACTACGTATACCTGTCTGGACACATATCCCTGCTGACTGCTCCTGTGGCTCCTCCCACTGACCCCGGTATAAAGGCAATTGGAGACACAGCCCCGGCCTCAGTCTCCAGAATGTAGTGTGGTGGTCAATTGCTGCTTGTTCTTTCTTCCAGCCAATAAAAGCCTATATCTCACCTCACGTCTTCGAGAGTTATTGATGGTGCATCAGGGTGCTTTGGTGAAGACTATCTCTATTGCCTCTATGATGTTTCTTTATTTCATGGCTATCTGTGGTAGGACAAACCTCAGAATTGTATTCTGTATATGTACTTCGAACTTTTGAACTTTGACAGTGGTACAGCACAGTACAACTGAATGGGATGTTCCACAGCAGTGTGGGAAAAATCAAACTTTGCAAGACAAGAAACATCTGGGAACTCAGCAAGTATAACACTTGATGTTTGAATATCTATGATCCAGGCCCAGTTTGAGGCAGTCACATACAAGATGAGGAACACTTAAGAGTACACTTTCCCCTTTAATCTGCAAATATAAACATTATGTCACTTGCGATCTCTGTATTAAATCAAATTTAGCTCAGGTTACAGTTCCAGCCCAGGAATAGGAGCAATGTATGGGCTACACTAGTACTACAAACAGCAACATCAAGGCCACCATCCATCTGGCCCTTGGTTCCTTATCATAGTTAAGGGGGAGTGTCGCTCACACAATTGCAGATTTTGCTTCACCTTAAATGTGTGAGGAGAGGAAAAGAAAAAAATAGGAATTCAGAAACTTAATCATAAGTAGTATAAAAATGTTTGGTAACTTTAGTGAAGGCATTAGAATTGAGACAAGAAAAATTATTATTACTTGCTCATTTTACAGTACAGAGAATCTCTCACAACAAAGCATGCTACCATCAGTATTCACAAATTGGCTTTCTGGCTTGAACACCATGACCTCCTATCTGAGAAAAAGAGATTATGAGCAAGCAAACAAAGGCAATAATCGAGAACATCCTGATCTACAATTTAGAGCACTGTGCAACTCATCTCACCCTTCCTAATCTTGCAAAACAAGATTTAATTTGAAAAGAGAATCAGATTATCTGAGACTAATACAAATAACCACAGAGTTTTCACTGATTTATTCCCTGTGACGGAACAGCTTGTAGCTTTTCATTTTGCACTGTCAATTGAAATATAGAAGAACGCTGGAGGTCGATCAAAAATTTTTACAAACTTTCTGTTGACAGCATCTGCTGCACTTTTACACAACAATGACTGACATTTCTATAAAATGTCCATTGTCAAATCCAAGTGTTTCTTTTGTGTTTCAGCAAGCATAAACAGACAAAGGTAAAAACAGAACATTTCCATTTGAAATAACCTAGGGAGTTCCTGTCTAGGATAGATACTGCATCAAAAGAAACCAATTCTTTCAAAGTATCCTTTACATGCAAATAATCTAAAACCATAAATCAAATTTGATTATGAAAGCACATCACTGGGACATGTAAACTTCACACTGAAGTCATTCAATCACAACTGCCCACACTGTTTTCATCATTATTCAAATCGCACTGAGAATGTTCAGCATTATTTGCAGAACATCATGCCAGGAGAAATAAAGTTGAGAACAAAGCAGCAGCAATTTTTAAAAGACTTAAAAATAAGCACCTAGAAATTCAAAAAACTGACTACATCAGCAGAAGAGATTGAAGATTAAGGATGGATGCAATCTGTCAGCTCAAGAGGAAATTAAAGCATTCAGATGACTGAAACTCTAGATCTCAATCATAAAATACCAATATATAAAGCAAACTTTCAGGACAAATAGCATGAGCATTGCAATATATCTATGCTTACCACTACAATGTGTCACTACAAGAAGTCACAAGGTATAAATAAATCCAAAATAAGTGAAAATGATGAATTGTTGGCTATAAGACAATTAAAAATATAATCACAGGCTTTTATTATTGCTTAAGTAGAAAATTTCCACTGAAAGGTAACTTGTACTTTCTCATAAGCATATCTTTACAGGAAAACTTTTGATCAATTAATAGTTAACAGTGCTACTGTACAAGGGATTTCTAAATATGTAAAACAAGGATGTGGCTTTTTTGATATTTCTTTAAAGGTAACATTGCCAGCTCCGCAGCCATTTGTCCATTTTTGATAAATTATATAGGGAATGAAGCACATGATAATTTTATTTTTAAATGATTTTCAGGATCCGGCTGTAAAGGCAACATTTATTGCCTGCCTTCAGTTGCCAACAAGAAGGATCGAACTTCTTGCACTAGTGCACTCCTCCTGGCAACCATAGGGAGATCCAGGTGTTGGATCCAACAATGGTGGAGAAATAGCAATAGATTTGCAATTGATGATATATGAAAATTGAAGGGGAAACTGCAGGTAATGAAGTTCCCCTAGCTCAGGGGTCAGCAACCTTTACCACTGAAAGAGCCACTTGGACCCGTTTCCCACAGAAAAGAAAACACTGGGAGCCGCAAAACCCGTTTGACATTTAAAATGAAATAACACTGCATACAACGTTTTGTTTTGCCTTTATGCTATGTATAAACAAACTATAATGTGTTGCATTTATGAAATTGATGAACTCCTGCAGAGAAAACGAAATTACATTTCTGCATGCAACAAAAACATTTTGAACTCCGAAAAAAAGACGTTGGGTTGAAGGTTACTTTTAAGTAAAATACTCAACGTCTATTTGAGTCCTTCTTGTATTTATGAAAAACGCCAAACTTAAATTTGCCGCCAGCAGCAAACCAAAAATAACCTCAGCCAGCTGTCAACCTGAAAAATAAAAGGACTATTTCACTGAACAATGAAAACATATGAATATACGTAAAATAATAGGCAATTAAAATATTTATCATACTTGGTCAGGTTGACTCACACCTGACAATGCAGTCGTATTCAGTAGGGATGGATCGATGCTTAGGGGAGTGACCGGGAAGGATAATGTGTTTTTTTCCTCTCTGAACTCACAGAAGCGTTTCCCAAACGATGTTTGCATTGCGATGATTGCAGAATGTAAATACTCCGAATTTCTCATGTCGTGACCTTGTTTGAACTCTCTCAAATTGGGGAAGTGAGACAATGTGCCTTTCTGTAAATCTCTGGCAAGCAACGTCAACTTGCGCTCGAATGCCAAAACATCCTCCAACATGTGCAGGGCTGTACGTCCTTACCCCGTTGAAGAGCTGGGTTCAGCGTGTTCAGGTGCACTGTCATGTCTACCATGAAGTGTAGCTTTTCCAGCCACTCTGGCTGTTCCAGCTCAGGAAAGTTGAGCCCTTTGCTGCCCAGGAAAGTTTTCACTTCTTCCAGACACGCGACAAAGCGTTTCAGCACCTCCTCTCTGGACAGCCAGCGATAAAAACACGTTGTAGCGGTGTGCTACACGCAGTCAGTAAACTGCAGTCAAAGATAGCTTTATTCGAACTAAACAGCCTTGCTTTTAAGCCTCCCTCAACCCGCCCCCCATGGGCGCGGATGCTGCAAAAGACACGTACTCACAAACCCCCGTAGGCTATCTCCCTTAGCCTGAACGCTGGCTAATTGTGAGCCGGTTCGGATGTGTCAGGAAATGGGTCGCCACAACGTCTTATTTAGATTGTACAAGATCACCATAATCTTCAAATTTAGATTTACATTTCAAAAACTAACAAACTAACATAAAATACATTTTAATTAAATACTGACCATGTAGCGGTGTGCTACACGCAGCGCTAAAATTACGACACGGAGTTGGTAACTGCAGTCGAAGGAAAAAACTTTATTCGAAATCTTCAGCCTCACTTTTAAGCCTCCCTCAACCTGCCCCCCCCCCCCATGGCGCAGAGGCTCCAAAGCTCTGTGCTCGCAAACCCCCGTAGGCTATCTAATTGTGAGTCGGTTCGGATGTGCCAGGAAAAGGGTCGCCACAACCAATTATTTCCCAAAGCAACAGGGAGCCGCAGCACAGACGTAAAAGAGCCACATGTGGCTCTGGAGCCGCGGGTTGCCGACCCCCGCCCTAGCTATTGATGTGCCTAATCCCATCGACCTGCACATAGGCCTGCATACCCATCCCATCCATGTACCTATCCAAATTTCTCTTAGATGCTGAACTGGAACCCATATCCATCACTTCTGCCAACAGCTCTTTCCACACTCACCACCCTCTGTGTAGAAGATCCCCCTCGGGTACTCCTCAAACATTTCACTTTTCACCCTTAACCCATCACCTCTAGCTCTAGTCACCCAACTTCAGTAAGAAAAGCCTACCCTATCTATACCCCTGATAATTTTGTATACCTCTATCAAATCTCCCCTCATTCTTCTATGTTCTGAGAAATAAAGTCCTAACCTACTTAACCTTTCCCTATAACAGGTGCTCAAGTCCTGACAACACAGTCGGCCCTCCGTATCTGTGATATAGATGACAAACAACAATGGAGCCAGTACCAATCCCTGTGGCACACTACAAGTCAGAGGCCTCCAGTGAAAGAGGCAGCCATCGACTACCTCTCTGGCTTCTTCTTCTAAGCCAATATCTAATCCAATTTGCTACCTCATCTTGAATGCAAAGCAACTGAACCTTAATGACCAACCTCCCATGTGGAACTTTGTCAAATACCTTGCTAAGGTCCATGTAGACAATATCCACTGCCTTGCCTTCATCAACTTTCCTGGTAACTTCCTCAAAAACACTTTAAAATTGGTTCGAGATTACCTACCATGCACAAAGCCATGTTGACTAACTCTAATCAATTCCTTACCTATCCAAATACTTATGTATCCAGTCCCTTAGAATACCTTCTAATAACATACCCACTACTCATGTCAAGCTCACCAGCCTGCAACTTTCAGGCTAATTTTCAAAGCCTTTCTTAAACAACAGAACAACATTCCTCCAGTCCTCTGGCACACCCACGGCTAAGGACATTTTAAGTACCTCTGTTAGGACCCCTGCTATTTCTGCACTAGCTTCCCACAGGGTCTGAGGGAATGTATTGCCAGGCTCTGATATATCCCAATTTGCTCAAAAGAGTAAACACCTCCTCCTCTGTAATCTGTGTACGTCCATGACCTCACTGCTGCTTTACCTCACTTCTATAGGCTCTGTGTCTGTGTCCCAAGCAATTACAGATGCAAAAGATCCATTCAAGGTCTCCCCCATCACTTTCAGCTCCATGGATAGGATGATCACTTTTGTCCCTTGCTAGCCTTTTGTTCTTAATATATCTGTAGAAGCCTATGGGATTCTCCTTCACCTAGTCTGCTAAAGCAACCTTCTGCCTTCTTTTAGCCCTCCTGATTTCCTTAAGTGTTCTCTTGCATTTGTTATTCTCAAGTACCTCAAGTGCTCCTTCCTGTCTATACCTGCTATGCACCTCCTTCGTTTCCTTAGCCAGGGCCACAATATCTCGTGAAATCCAAGGTTTACTAAACTTGTTATCCTTGCCTTTTATTCTGACAGGAACATACAAACTCTGTACTCTCAAAATTTCACTATTGAAGGCCTACCACTCACCAAAAGCATCTTTGCCAGAAATAAACCTGTCTAAATCCACACTTACCAGATCATTTCTGATTGGCCTTTCTGTAATTTAGAATTTCAACACAAGGACCAGACCTATCCTTCTCCATAGTTATCTTGAAACCAATGGCATTATGGTCACTAAGTGCAAAGGGTTCCCCTACACAAACGTCTATCACCTGCCCTGTCTCATTTCCTAACAGAAGATCTGGTATCGCACTCTTTCTGGTTGGGACCTCTATGTACTGATTAAGGAAACTTTCCTGGATACATTTGACAAACTCTATCCCATCCAGCTGTTTTACTGTATGGGAGACCCAGTTAACATGTGTAAAGTTAAAATCACCTATGACAACCTTATTGAAACAAATGTATCATTAAAATAAGCAGAGTTGTGATGATCAAATTCCTAGTGCCATCCTACAAATTAGCAGAACTACTGAATTCAATTTCATTTCCTGAAGATGATAATCTAGGACCACAGTTACCATGAATCAGAAATACAAGTTTAGGATTAAGTAGGCCTTGACAACAATATTTCCGTAGTCAAAATATCAACCTAAGAATAAATACTTGCACACAGTATCAGCAAGTGAAGTAAATTGGAGCAAAAAAAGTCACATAACACACTTTCACAATGTATGGGCAAAAACACAACAAAATCTAAATGAGTGACTTTGCTGGCTGCGCCATTAAGTCAGTGCTTTATACAATCCAATTTGAATCTTGTCGACTTCCCAAAGGTCGGATTACTGCACTTGTAGATGCACTGTAATAATTTATATTCAGGGGTGACAGAGGAAGGTTGCTTTACTGACAGAAATAGTTAGTTCTTCAGGAATGCTTTGGTTACTTTTTTTCTCTGTTTACGCTGTTACTTGAGATCAGCGAACAGTTCCAGTTGTACAATGTCCTGTGTATGTTACTCAAAATGGATTTTTTGGTTTGTTAAGAGTAGGAATGCTTCTTTGATAAGTGTTTCTCTCGCAGTTGTTTTGCTTTATACTTGTTGATATGGTAATTGTATTCATTTGTTAACCAATGGGGAATGTTATTTTGTCTTGTGAGGCTGGGAACTTGGGGGAGGGGTTTTCACGGGCTTTTTGGGAGAGAGCGGGAGGAAGACGTCGAGGAAGGAGGACGTGCGCTACACTGCTCGGAAGACCACCGGGCGTGGTCCTAGGTGCAAAGACGTGGAGGTCGGAGGCAAGCGACGATGGGTCGAATGGTTCGATGTTTGAGCTCCAACGATGTGCACTAAACTGACTGAACTTTGATAAGTTGGCGCCTTTTTGTTTGTTTACCTTGCATACATATTGTATTGCCTAATACTCTTTTAATTTTAGTAAACTCTTTAAAGTGTATTTCATAACGGTATTCGTTGTGGGTTTGATACTGTGGGCGGGCGCGAGGCATAAACTCGATTCTCACAGCACCTGCGTGTACGGACGATGGGATTGGTGTGTGGCTGGATCTCCTTTTCCCCTAGACATATACCAGCCTGTTGGGTAAGTGTTACATTTGTGGGGTGCTCGTCCCGGATTGGATTGTCAGGGGCTGTGGAATCGCGCAGGCAGCAGAGGAAGATGGACAGAGATAAGATTGTTAGCTGGTGCGAATTTGAAGGTGTACCGGCGCAGTATGCCTGTGCAGTTAGTGGATTGAATTTTTGAGTTTCGGGAGACTCGATAGTGCAGGGCTTAAGTTTGGTGAAGGGTATTGGGCAGGTAGAATTGGTAGCTAGACGGTGTGGTAAAGAGATAGAGTCTATTTGGCTGTTGGTTTGTATGGGTGCTGACGTCATGATGTTGGAACTGCCGGCGACGGTCAGTGTTCCGGGGGAGGCAGGGCCGTGGGGGCTCCACACCCTCTCCAAGGATGCTGAGGAGCCAGAGCTAGAGCTAGAGGTGGACCTCAGAGAGGTGCCTGGCACTAGTAAAGGGAGGTGGGAGGAGGGAGTCGTGACTAAGCCCCGCTCCCCAGGTATGGGGGAAGCCTCGAAGCTGGCAGCCACACTTAACTCCCTGGTGGGGGTGGCCGAGAGGCCACGGCTGAAGCTGGGGGTGTTCTCCAGAGCTAAGCCTACTCCTGACGGGGAGGTGGACTATGAGACCTGGATCGAGCATACGTCTTTGATGTTAGAGGAGTGGCCAGGCTCGGAGGAGGAGAAGAGGCAGCAACTGGTGGGAAGTTTGAGGGGTTTAGCAGCCAAAACCGTCCGGGAGTTGAAAGCTGAGAAGCCTGGGGCCTCAGTGGAGGAATGCCTAGAAGTTTTGGAGGGAGCGTTTGGGTTGTCAGGGGAACCCTGGCTGCTTTTAGCAGAGTTCCAACGCCTGGAACAACGGAGAGGGGAAAAGCTCTCCGAGTACATATTTCGGATGGAGGGGATGCTTACGGGATTGCGGCGCCGGGGGGGTAGTGAAGGCGCCTGACGTGGCCAGCGTTAGGATGAGCCAGATATTCAGTGGCTCTCTGGAGGAGGACAAGGTGGCGTGGACTATCCGGCAGTCTTATAGGAAAGGCCCCCCTCCATCATTTGGGCATCTGATTAGAGAGGTGCGGGAGGAAGAGAGAGCGTTGGGGCGGAAAAGGGGCACGGGCCTATGGGAGCGATCTTCAGCGATACAGGAAGTGGTGGCTGGGTGGAGGATTGACAACCCCCCGGGGAGTAGGGAACCCCCTCTGAAGGGGAGGGACAGGGGAGGTACCCACTCCTGGGGCGACCAGTGCAGTGGGTTGGGAGCTGGAGCTGACCTGGGAGAGGAGGGGCAGCAGGCAGCGTGTGCTTTAACTGTGGGAAAGGGGGGCATTTCAGGCGGGACTGTGGGTGGCCAAGGCGTATAGCTATAAGTGTCAGGAACACCACGGCAAGAGAAATCACCTTTAAGAGGGGAATGCCGCTGGCACATCTGTTCCCGGTGACGGTAATGTCTAGTGCACCAGTGAGAACCCTTAACGGGGAGGGATCGGAGCATCGAAGGGATCGGAGCATCGAAGGGAGCTGAGCGCTGAAGCCTTTAACTTCGGGGATTCCCCAGTGTCGCTGGAGTGGAAACGCAGGCTAGTGGAGAAGATGCTGAAGATGGAAGCTGTTTTCTCTTGGGGCGAGTTTGATGTTGGCTGCTCCAAAAGCACTCGCCACACCATCCAGGTGACGGAAGACACCCCGTTCCGAGAGAGATCCCGGCGGCTGGCTCTGGCAGATGTTGAGGATGTGCGGCAGCACTTGTGCAAGTTGGAGGCCGGAATCATAGCTGAGTCTCGAAGTCCTTATGCGTCCCCAATAGTGGTGGCACGGAAGAAGAATGGGAGAGTGCGCATGTGTGTTAAGTACAGGACCTTGAATCGGCGAACTGTCCCTGATCAATATACTGTCCCAAGAGTCGAGGATGCGCTGGCCTGCCTGAGCGGTGCGAAGTGGTTCAGTGTGCTGGACTTAAGAAGTGGGGCTGATAAGCTGATGAGTGCGGCTGATAAAGAGAAGACCGCTTTTATCTGCCCGCTGGGGTTCTTTCAGTTCGAACGAATGCCCCAAGGCATATCGGGAGCCCCAGCCACCTTCCAGAGGCTCATGGAGAGAACTGTGGGGGATATGAATCTGTTGGAGGTGTTGGTGTGTCCTGACCTGGTGGAAACCGGTGGTGCTGCCCCCCTGGTGGGGACTAACTCCCTCGTTGTGCGACGGCTCCTGGGAGCTTGTAAGAAGAAAGGGGGGGAAGACTTTCTGGAGACCCTCTCGGTGCATCCAGTGTTTCGAGTGGTGTTCGAAGAAGGGGTTGCCTCCCAAGGGCTGGACCCGGAGTGTAAACGAGGGACGGTGTGGTGTACGCAGGCGAGGCCCAAGGTGATCCGACCAGGGGAGGTAGCACTAGTGATGGGGACCCCCAGATTCCCAGGAGTGCCGACGGGCGAAGCCCTGTTAGTAGACGCCCCGGACAATCTTGAAGGGGAGACACGATTTCCGGCGGGGGCACTGGTGAGGCCCGAAGTGCAGAGACCAGAGGTGGTACATGCGAGGGCGCGGAGAAAGGGAAGAGCCCGCTGCTGAAGAGTGGGGATGGGTCCCTCACCCGGGAATGGCTACCGATTCGGAAGAGGACGACTCAGATGAGTGGGCCCTGTTCCCATTCGCTGGCGCTCCAGTACCAGAAGAGGAGGCTCCTGGCCCTTCCCATACTGAGTTGGGTGAGAGGAGGGAAGGTCTTGAGGGTCAGATGGAGAAGCAGCCAACATTGGGGGGAGAGAGGGTGGAACCCGAGCGTGAGCCGGAGAGATTTCAGGTGAGGGAGGACCCCAGTGAAGAAGGGGGTGAGGGTCTGTCAGGTAGACCTGGGGAGTCCGAGACAGTGGATTCGCAGGTGAAGAGGGAGCCCAGTGGGGCAGAAAGAGTATGGAGATCTCAGAGGATTAGGTGCCCCCCGGAGCGGTTGACATATGTGGTGCCCAGAGAACCAAGTGTGATTTCTACTGCTCTGGGTAGTTATGTCACTGTTTTCTGCACCTGGGTTGGGTTTTGGGTGTTGCAAGAAGCGTTGGGGAACTCTGGTAATGCCATGAGGGTATGACATTTGCTGGTGGGGAGAGAATGTACAATGTCCTGTGTATGTTACTCAAAATGGGTTTTTTGGTTTGTTAAGAGTAGGAATGCTTCTTTGATAAGTGTTTCTCTCGCAGTTGTTTTGCTTTATACTTGTTGATACGGTAATTGTATTCATTTGTTAACCAATGGGGAATGTTATTTTGTCTTGTGAGGCTGGGAACTTGGGGGAGGGGTTTTCACGGGCTTTTTGGGAGAGAGCGGGAGGAAGACGTCGAGGAAGGAGGACGTGCGCTACACTGCTCGGAAGACCACCGGGCGTGGTCCTAGGTGCAAAGACGTGGAGGTCGGAGGCAAGCGACGATGGGTCGAATGGTTCGATGTTTGAGCTCCAACGATGTGCACTAAATTGACTGAACTTTGATAAGTTGGCGCCTTTTTGTTTGTTTACCTTGCATATATATTGTATTGCCTAATACTCTTTTAATTTTAGTAAACTCTTTAAAGTGTATTTCATAACGGTATTCGTTGTGGGTTTGATACTGTGGGCGGGCGCGAGGCATAAACTCGATTCTCACAGCACCTGCGTGTACGGACGATGGGATTGGTGTGTGGCTGGATCTCCTTTTCCCCTAGACATATACCAGCCTGTTGGGTAAGTGTTACACAGTTATAGAGCAGTATAACCTTCCTGGCATTATACAAGCTCATTCTTATCACAGGCCTCAATTACACTTTATTTTGGGTTAATTTAAGTTCACGGCTCAAGTTTTTACTTATCATTCTGGCACCAAATAATCACTGCACTCTTCAGCTACAAGCACTCTGAAGGTTAGGATCCTCAATGCAAACCAGATAAGCACAGTACAAACAGAAGCCAACCACCTTATACCTCCTTCAAACAAAATTCTGCTACTAAATAGTCAAAGTAGGAAAAATATAGAGTTTCTGCGGTCGATTTTTACCCCAGTGGCTAGAAACAATAGCATGCTGCAAAGCTACATAAGGGATTTTATTTAAGTTGTCAGCAATATTCAGCAGCAGGACACAGTTTGCTGCCAAACTAAACTTTCAATCAGTCCATGGATGATGGAATCTAGACTCACCAGTAGCAATCATCAGAAAAATAAAGAGCAATTCTGCCCATTACTTTCACGGATCAATAGACAGAACTTTTACAGTTAATGAGATTTCTTGAATTCTTCCATTCTCTCTGAAGCAACCAAGCATAGTGCTGGAATATCACCCGCCTAAAAAGTGCAGTCAACAAAAATGAAATTCTACAACAATTAATAGTGTAATTTAAACATTCAATGTAATTTCTGACAAGGGGTCTTTAGCCTAAAATGTTAATTCTGTTTATTTTCTACAAATGCTGCCTGACCCAATGAATGTTTACAGAATTTTCTGATTTGTTTTGAATTTCCAGTTCTTCTAATTTCCTGCAATCACCCTGCAAATAATGGAAAACTGGCCAAGACAAAGAAATTTTTACTCTTGTTTGTTTCATTCTTTAAATGGCGCAATATCCATCATGTTACTCCTAAACGAATAAAAAGTCCTGACCAATGATCTCAGCCCGAAACATCAACTTTTTAATTCTCAGCATTGACGCTGCCTGAATTGCTGAGTTCCTCCAGCACCATGTATGTGTTATTCTAGATTTCCAGTCAATTCAATTCCATCTGCAGAAAATCTTGTGTTTCAAATACAGTTCTGACTTTTTAAACTATGAAAAGAAAGTACATTCAATACAGCACCAAGATTCTAGCTGAGAAGCAATGCAGTAGATGACGAGAAGTGAGGGCAATCAGCCAAATTTCACACTCCTGATGGCTATTCAATGAACAGTGAACAGCCAGGCTAGTTTTGCAGGTCAACTGGATGTTGACTGAGAATAGTATCAGGCTTAGCTGCCATGTCCTCCACACACACACTGTCTAGACTCATAAATAAAGAGTAGGCAATTGGCCAAGACCACAGTATCCATGGAACAGTAATCATGAGTTAGTATATTGAGAGGAAAACTGAAAAATGAAGCAGGGATGAGTAATAGAAAAACAATGATATGCCTTTGGAGTAGTTTTGATATTAAAGTCCTGCTATGATCAATAAGCAACAATAAAAAGTGCAGTATCAGTCTCCCTTACTGCACAGTAACTGCTAATGCAGTAGACCATCAAGACTACCTGTTGAGAGAGTGATTTATTGGCTTGCTCTCTGCTAAATCAACAATCTGGATTGGTCAGCAAATTATGAATCTCTTTCAGAGTTCTACAGAAATTGTGAGGCTTCATCAGGAGTCAGTTACTAAAGAAGCACAATTTTATTTTGGATCAAAGGTTTGTATGTAAAGGACAGATTATTTTTATCTATTCCCCATTACACCATTGCCCTGACATACCAATAATCAAGTTTCTTAAGTAAAATAGAACATACTATATAATGAATATACTTTGGCCTTATTTACATGAAATGTACCACTCAGAAACAGAAAATTTAACACAATTACTTTGTGCTATACTCTTCATGAATATCAGCCCATTCACTGCATTTTATAATTTTTGAAGTGCTTTATAAATAGGTGCTCTGCTTCTTATTTTAAAAGTTAACTTTACATCAAGTTCAACTGACACTAATAAGAATTAATATCACTCAGAACTTTGCCAGTATTTTAACCCAATGTACATAGCATTTAAAAAAATGCTTACATCTGTGAGAAATTACAGAGAAAAACATTCCTATAAAGGCTGTAATTATATTTTGACAAACCAACAATTAGGCAGATGATTTCCCAAAATTTGAAAGAAGATCTAACAAATCTGTGCCAATGTTTCTGCAAATCAGAAAAATATATCCCAGTCTCAATCTTTTCCCACTTTCATATTGTTCTTTTGCAACTTCTCATGAATTTTAAGTGACTCAAAAGTTCCAAAGATTCCCAGTTATGAAAACTATGTGCTCCAATGATCCAGCATGTAAACTAATTCCAATTTACCCAATCATGAGTGTTAACCTCAAATTTTCTTTCCTTCTCATCCATGTTATTTATGTATTTATAGATACGGTGTAGAACAAGCCCTTCCATCCCAATGACCCGTGCCACACAGCAACCCACTTATTTAACCCTAGCCTAATCATAGGACAATTTACAATTACCAATTAACCTACTAACCTGTATGCCTTTGGACTGTGCGAAGAAACCAGCGCACCTGTTTTCATCAACTATTAACTATTAGAGACACATCTACTTTTTCCTAATCTTTCACATCCTACTTTTTCCTAATCTGTTTACATAACAATTTGTCTCCTGTTTATGAACCCAAAATGGACTACTGTTATTTGGACAGATTGTGCCATATATTTGTTCACAAACTATTCAAATAACACCCTTGTTTGTGACATCTGCAAACAATTACTTCATCTAAAAAACAGAAAAATATATTGTAAATAGCTGCGGTTAAACACATCCTTGCAGTACTCCACTAGTCACTAGCAAATTGGTCCAATTATTCTTACTCTATTTTATGTCATTGAACCAATTCTCTCCCCATGTCAGTAATATCCCCTTGTGCTTAGCACCCAAATCTTGATCCTATTTACCCTTGATTCTATAGTTACCCTTTTGAAAGTCTAAATATACCACATCTATTTATTTCCCCACATTATTCTGAAACTTTGCTTAAACATTGAAATCAAACTTGCATGCACCATTTGTGCTAGCAGCTCATTCCACACTCCCACAACCCTCTAAGTGAAGAGGATTCCCAAGTATGCTTGCAATTACTCTATCTACACCCCTCATAATTTTGCATACCTCTATCAAATCTCCTCTCAATCTACAACGTCCTAAGGAATAAAGTCCTAACCCTATCAATCTTTTCTTATAACAAGTCCTCCAGACCCGGCAAAATCCTTGTAAACTTTCTCTGTACTCTTTCAACCTTATCTACATCTTCCCTGTAGGTAGGTGACCAAATCTGCACAAATTAGGCCTCACCAATGTCTTATACACCTTCAACATAGCATCCAATCTCCTGTACTCAATGCTTAATGATTTATGAAAGCCAATATGCCAAAAGCTATCTTTACTACTTTATCTATGACACCACTTTGAACAAGTTATGGACCTGTATTCTACACTGAGTGCCTTACTCAGTGCCTTACTGTTCACTGTTTAGGAACACATTTTTCCAGCTGATCCAGACCTCTCTGCAAGCCATGACAGCCTTCCTCACTGTCTACTACACCCCCAGTCTTGGTGTCATCTGCAAATTTGCCAATCCAGTTAACCACATTATCATTGAGATCGTTGATATAAATGACAAACAACAATGGAACCAGCACTGATCTCTGTGGCACTCCATGAGTCACAGGCCTCCAGTCAGAAAGGCAACATCTACTACCAATGTTTAGCTTCTCCCACAAAGCGAATGTCTAATCCAATTTACTACCTCATCTTGAACGCCAAGTGACTGAACCTTCTTTCTAAAGTCCATGTAGACAACATCCATTGCCTTGCCTTCATCCACTTGCCTAGAAACTTCATCGAAAAACTCAGTAAGATTGGTTATACATGACCTACCATACATGAAGCCATGCTGACTATCTTTAATCAGTCCATGTCTATCCAAATACTTATATATCCAGTCCCTTAGAACACCTTCCAATAACTTTCCCACTACTGATATCAGACTCACCAGCCTATAATTTTCTTATTTATATTTAGAGCCTTTCTTAAGCAGCAGAACAACATTGGCTATCCTCCAGTCCTCCATCTTTCAATATCAGGGCCTCAATATCTCTTGAAAACCATGGTTCCCTACACTTGTTATCTTTACCTTTTATTCTAACAGGCACATACAAACTTTGTACTCTCAAAATTTTACTTTTGAATGCCTCCCATGTACCAAGTACACCTTTGCCAAAAAACAGCCAGTCCCAATCTACATTTGCCAGATCATTTCTGATACCAGAAAAATTGGCCTTCCTCCAATTTAGAATTTCAAACCGTGGACCAGACCTACCTTTGTGCATACTTACTTTGAAAGAAATGGCATTGTTAAGGTAGCAACAAAATTGATAATGAACTAAAACTAGAGAACTCATTCATGGGTCTCACCTCTTTAAAACTAATTTCACAACATTTTCCAAACATTCTCCCAATGCCATTAACTCAATTTGTTTTTGGCTTCTCAATCTGAGGTACTGCCATCTCTCAGCATAGCTAGCCTCTAGTACCTAAGAAGAAGAAGGTAATGTGCCTTAATTGCTACTGCCATGACTTTAACATCCACCATCATGAATTGCTTCAAGAGACTGTTAACTGTTAACTCAGCCTCCCAAATAAACTCGATCCTATCACCGAAACAGATATATGACAGACACCATCTCCCTGCCCCAACACTCATCTCTGGAGCATCTAAACAATAAGGACTGCCTAAAACAAAAGTGGTGTGATACAGAGGAAGGATTATACAAACTACAACCATTATTATGCAAGTCATTAATACTCACATGCAGTACTTGAATAATGCTTTTAATGTTGCAAAGCATGCCAATATACACGTCCAAAGATCATCAACTTGTCAGGGTGGAATTGCATGTGAGTTCCTGAAATCCCAAGGCTGATGGTATCTGGAGTTTAGCCATCTGGCGCTAAACTCAAGTGATTGTACTACTACTGCTACAGATCAAAGATAGCACCAAGGATACAAACAGCCTGCTTTAGTTCAGACAACAGTCAGGCTGAAAACTAATTGGAGGCTAAGGACCCAATGCAATCCTTTATTCATTCATAATATTTAAATGAAAGAAACTTTAGGCTGACTGACTGTCTACGTATCAACAAGTTGCAGACTGCAGATGTGGGGTCAGAGGTGGAATCAATAAGGCAGGTGGCAACACAGAAATGGATGACAGTATCAATTATGTGGAAATGGATCATATTTTTTAATGATGGTGCTAAAGGGGAAGACGTAGGTGAGGAAGAACAGAAAGGGCCATTGCCAGTGGTGCCACCATATTCTCATAGTCTTAATCCTACCTCTCTTGGTTATTTTATTATTGTCACATTAAAACTTCTATTTACACTAATTCAGACTGTACACTATACTGTTTTGTATTCACAGTTGTACCATTACACTCAGAAGCCACTTTATTAGGTAACCTGCTCATTAATGCAAATATCTAATCAGCCAATCATGAAGCAGTAACTTAATGGCTAAAAGCATGGTCAAGAGGTACAATTGTTCTTCAGACCAAACATCAGAATAGGGAAAAAAATGTGATCTAAGTGACTTTGACCATGGAATATTTGTTGATGCCAAATGGGGTGGTTTGAGTATCTCAGAAACCATTGATCCCCTGGGATTTCACACACAACAGTCTCTATAGAGTTTACAGAGAATGACGCAACAAAACAAAAAAAAATGGCAGTTCTGTGGGTGAAAATGGTTTGTCATTGACAGAGGTCAGAGGAGAATGCCAGACTAGTTTAAGTTGATAGGAAAGTGACAATAACCCAAATAACTATGCATTGAAACAGTAGCATATGAAGAGCATTTCTGAACACACATCAAACTTTGAAGTGGATGGGTTACTGCAGCGGAAGGCCACAAACATACATTCAGTGGCCTCTTTATTAGGTACAGGAAGCACCTAGTACAGTGGCTACTGAGTATATATTTATTATTACCATGTATACTGTTTACTCTGAGCTTCATGCATGCAGAAATTTCATTGCATCCTGGTGTATATCACAATAAACTAATAATAAATCTGAATTCTTGGTTATCAACTAGTTTACAATCTGGGATGGGGGAAAGGAGAAGCCACTGCAGGTGATCACTGATGGCAGGTGAGTACAGTCAAATCCAGCCTTTCTCAACTTTTATGCCCTGGAGGAACCCTTGAAGTAATTTTCAGGCCTCAGGGAAAACCTACATAAAAATTATTATATCTAGAGCTCACGGTACATTAGCGCTATTAGTAAATTGTAGATATAATAATCCAAAAATAATTGTCAATGCTCTTTTAAGTGGAGAATGAATTTTTAGCCAACCTTTCTGAAAATAAAGATTGTTAAGCTTAGCTTACTTCCTTGAAATTATGTTTCTTTATCTTTCATAATTATTAAAAACTCATAAGGCAAACATAATAAATTTCTCAATTCTGGGTCGAACTTGAGATAAGCATACACGAATTTCACCTTCAAATGAAATGAGACGATTTCTATCCTTCCTCTTGATGCTTGTTAAACAAGAAAAAGCTTGTTCACTCATACAAGATGATGAAAACCACAGCAAAATATTCATTGCTTTCCTATGAATGTCAGGACACTCTTCTTTCACAGAAATCCAGAACTTGTCCAGGGGCATGTCAGTAAATCTCATCTCGAGTACATGATTAGAGTGCAGCTCACAACGTTATTCCTCTCCTCTCAAAGTTAAGTTCTCAGGCTGAACAGAAGATTCAGAGAAAGGGTCCCTCACCAGTCATAAACTTGTGTTGAAAGGGAGGAAAAATACTGTTCAATTTTGTTCTGCAGTTCTTCCAGGTGGTTTCCAATCAGACTTGAGACTTTCTGATATCCTTCCTCACTCTCAAGCCCAAGCTGCTGTGGAAACATTTCAAGATTTTCTTTAGCAACATCATTTTTCCAAAGATTCAGTTTCCTTTTAATTCCAAGAATCTTGACACTTGAAGTTGAAACATTTTCTCCAGGGCCTTGCAAAGACTTTTCAATTGGTTCATATGATGAAAAATATCTGTTAAGTAGACTAGTTTCTGCAGCCATTCTTCATCTTCAAATCACTTAGCAAAATCTGTCCTACTATTTTCTTGAAAGCACTCCTGCAATTCACCTTTCAGCTCAAACACCCTGTTGATAACTCTTCTTCTGCTAAGCCATTGGATTTCTGTATGTAGTAGGAGATTGGTGCGAACTTTGTCCAAATTTTCACACAGTGAGTGAACTGGTCTTAAAGCTACTAAATAATTTGCATCCTGAAACTTTTTACTGACTGTCTTTATTTTCAAAGCTTTAATCTGTTTGTTTTGAGAATCCAATAGTCGTTTAAAATAATCAGCACTGTTACGTGTCATATTGCTGTGATTTGTTATTTAAATGTTGTTTCAATTTTGCTGGCGCCATTGCTACATTTGTAAGATGTTTGCCACAAACTAGGAACAATGGAATAGGACGACTTGGATCACCAGTTCATGTAAGACCCACTGATAAGTTGTGTTCACTGTAAACCTATGGTACCAGCTGATTACTTTAGTGTCGCACACTGTTTTTGTCTCCAAGATCCAGAAGAGGCTCGTGGACTTCTTCTGAAGGAACAGGAGGCATTGGGTCTCTGCTGCAGTTCTGAGTCTTCCAATCAGAGGGTGGGCAGTCATTGGTGTGTGTTTGCGTGCATGTGTGTTCACTCCTAGCTGGGGGCTCTCCGCCTCAGGACCTTGCACAGATATCTATGCGGTTACCACCTCCAAGATGTCATGCTCCGGCAGCGTACTTTCTCGACCGAGGACACTGCCTGAAGGACATGCTGCTTCCAGCAGACAGCATCAGCTGTACCCGTTTGAAGGAACTACCTCAGTTTTACCATGGGCTGGTGAGGGTCTGAGGTCAAGCCTCCTGAAGACATGGTGCTCCGGTGCCAATGGGGGACATTGCTCTAGCTGCAAGGGGACTGGTCCCCATCCTATCATGATGGGTGTCAAGGGAGCTCGGGGAAGTGGAGAAGTTCCAGCTGCACCACCAACTGATGGTCACAAGTGCTGAACGGACCCTGGCCTTGGGATACCATACGGGGTGAACCATCCCGCGGCAATGCCTACATGACGCTCCAAAGCGTTTCCTATACAGGCTGCTCTTGCACTCCTTTCACTTCCATGCCTCCATCTGCCAACCAGACTCACCTTGGCAGTCTGTTTTACCGTATGGCAGCGGAGGGGTCCCTGGTGGAAATATCTTTATGCAGGGGTCCTTTCCCCTCTACATTGGAAGGTGTTGCATAGGTTTGTACCATGCAACAGGTCTTTAAGCAAATTTACTGACACTCTGTCCACCTGTCCATTCTGTGGCCAGGAGGAGTCAGTGTATCACACTTGTATGGAGTGTGAGGGGACTGAGTATCTGAAGGGGCTGTTGCTCAGGTTCTGGTTGCACTTCAGCCCCGCACTCCTTACATATGGGCACCCAATACAGAAGGGGGCGGATTGGGAGGGGGATCCACTGGTGGACTTGCTCCTGGGCCTGGCCAAGTCTAAACAGTGGAAAGTTGAGGGCTCTCCCAGGGCCAACTGCCTGCCCCTCTTCCGAGGATACATTCATGCCCAGCTGTCCTTGAGAGGGAGCATGCGGTCACAAGTGGGGGGTTTCCTGGAGTGGTGGGTCCCCCCATTGAATTGACAGTATGATGCACCATCAATAACTCTCGGAGGCAGGAAGTGAACGATAGGCTTTTATTAGCAGCAAAAAAGGGAGCCCACAACATCTCGGAGACTGAGGGAGGAGCAGTGCTCCAATAGCCTTTATACAGGGGTCTGTGGGAGGAGCCACAGGAGCAGTCAGCGGGAGGGGGGGGGGCGTGTCCAGACAGGTATATGTAGTTCACCACATTCACCCCACCTTTGTTTTAAAACAGAGTCCCCATGGGGTGAAGTTTCTTACAAGTATATTTACAGGTCAAGTCTATCAGGCGGGCGAGTCTGTCGCTGTGATCTACGTAGCACCGGTGGTGATTGCACCGGTGACGGTGGTTGTGCTGGCTCTGGCCTAATTTGAGGTGCCAGCCCGTTAGGCATCAGTAATCCCCCATGCGTGTGCATGGCGCCCAGTATGGGAGTGCATGAGGAGTCTGTGTAGGGCTTGGCGTGCGTGATGTCTCATGGGTATATAGATCGGTGGGTACGGGGTTCATAGTCACCATGGAGTGTTTGGGGTAGGGGCCTGGTGCTCCTGCGGGCACCAGGTCGCAGACAGAGACCGTGTCCTCCCGCCCAACAGGTAAAACCACGTAGGCATACTGGGGGTTCACATGAAGTAGGTGAACCCTCTCAACCAGTGGGGTGTATTTATTGCTCCTCGCATGTTTCTGGAGCAGCACCGGCCCTGGGGACGTCAGCCAAGCCGGAAGGGTGGTCCCAGTGGCAGACTTCCTGGGAAAAGAAGAGAGTTGCTCATGAGAGGTGGCATTGGTGGACGTGCATAACAGGGAGCGGATGGAGTGGAGTGCCTCGGGGAGGACCTCCTGCCAGCGAGAGACCGGCAATCCCTTTGACTTAAGGGCTAAGAGTGTGGCCTTCCACACAGTGGCATTCTCCCTCGCCACCTGTCCATTTCCCTGGGGATTATAGCTCGTGGTCCTACAAGTAGCAATACCCCTAGCCAGCAAATATTGGCGCAGCTCGTCACTCATAAGCGAGGACCCTCTATCACTGTGGATATAGCAGGGATATCTGAACAGAGTGAAGAGCTGGCACAGGGCTTTTATGACGGACATGGCAGTGGTATCAGGGCAGGGGATGGCAAAGGGGAAGCGTGAGTACTCGTCGATTATGTTAAGAAAGTACACATTACGGTCAGTGGAGGGAAGGGGGCCCTTAAAATCGACACTCAATCGCTCAAAGGGGTGGGTGGCCTTGATAAGTTGTGCCTTTTCAGGACGGTAGAAGTGCGGTTTGCACTCAGCGCAGACTTGGCAGTCCCTGGTCATCGTCCTGATATCCTCAAGGGAGTAAGGCATGTTCCGGACTTTCACGAAATGGTAAAGCCGGGTGACCCCCGGGTGGCAAAGATCTGCATGGAGGGCATAAAGCCAGTAGAGCTGCGTGCTGGCACATGTTCCCTGAGATAGGGCATCAGGGGGCTCATTGAGCCTTCCAGGCCGGTACAGGATGTCATAGTTGTAGTTCTATTCTCCATCTCAAAATTTCATTATTTTTGATTTTGCCCCGCTGTTGGTTGCTAAACATGAACGCAACTGAGCGCTGGTCGGTCAGCAAGGTGAACCTTTTGCAGGCGAGATAGTGCCTCCAATGCCTAATAGCTTCCACTATGGCATGGGCTTCTTTCTCCACTGTGGAGTGCCGAATTTCAGGGCCTTGAAGGGTACAAGAGAAGAATGCTACCGGCCGTCCTGCCTGATTGAGGGTAGCAGCCAGCGCAAAGTCGGAGGCATCACTCTCTACTTGGAAGGGAATGGTCTCGTCCACCACATGCATCGTTGCTTTGGCAATGTCCCCTTTAATGCGGCTGAAGGCCTTGCAGGCCTCGGCTGAGAGGGGAAATGTAGTGGTCTTGACCAGGGGGCGGGTCTTGTCTGCATAGTGAGGGATCCATTGGGCGTAATAGGAAAAGAAGCCCAGGCGCCGTTTGAGGGCTCTGAGGGTGGTGGGAAGAGGGAGTTCCAACAGGGGGCGCATACGGTTGGGGTCAGGGCCAATGACTCTGTTCTCCACGACATACCCAAGGATAGCAAGTCGGGTGGTACTGAACACCACTCGTTCCTGTTAAAGGTAAGGTTAAGAGCTTTGGCCGCTTGGAAAAATCGTTGGAGGTTGGTGTCGTGATCCTGACAGTCGTGACCGCAGATGGTGATGTTATCCAGATATGGGAATGTGGCCTTCAGTTGGCACTGGTCCACCATCCGGTCCATTTCCCTCTGGAAGACAGATACACCATTTGTGGCTCCGAAGGGGACATGCAGTAAGTGATAGAGCCTGCCACCTGCCTCGTGTAGGGGAGGTCCTCCGGGCGGATGGGCAGCTGATGGTAAGCAGATTTTAGATCTATGGTCGAGTACACCTTGTACTGAGCTATCTGGTTGACTATATCTGCGATGCGGGGTAGGGGGTACGCGTCAAGCTACATGAACCTATTGATGGTCTGGCTATAGTCCATGACCATCCTATTTTTCTGCCCAGTCTAAACAATGACCACCTGGGCCCTCCAAGGACTTGTGCTTGGCTCAGTGATCCCCTCCCTGAGCAGCCGCTGCCCCTCCGACTTAATGAAGGCCCTGTACCCCGCGCTGTACCTCCTGCTTTTAGTTGCTACAGGTTTACAGTCGGGGGTCAGGTTGGCAAACAGCGGTGGGGGAGGGATCTTGAGGGTGGAGAGGCTGCAAGTGGTGTCTGTATCGCGGCTGTAGGCATGGTGTTGGGTGGGATGTGCCGGTCGGGGTTTGTGTGTGGTCAGTAGCGGGGTATGTGACGAAGTGCCACAGAACTGAGGATTCCTGACAGTGATTGGTGGGAGGGGCCCCTCATACTCCATTGTCACACTTTTCAGGTGGCTCTGGAAGTCAAGCCTCAATAGCACAGGGGCACACAGTTGAGGCATGACCAGTAAAGCAAAGTCCCAATACTCCGTGCCCTGCACCACCAATGTTGCTACACAACCCCCCCCCCCCCCCCCCCCGGATGTCTGTGGAATGTGATCCAGAAGCCATGGTGACCCTCTGCGTTACCGGCTGTGTCACGGGTCCACAGCATTGCACTGTGTCCGGGTGAATAAAACTCTCAGTGCTGCCCATATCAAACAGGCAGCTAGTCCTGTGCCACTCCACCAGGGTGTCCATCATTCACCTTGCGAGCTGGTGTGGAGCATTTTGGTCGAGGGTCATGGAGGCCAGAGTTGCATTGCCGATTTGGTGCCTGGTAAGCACCCATGGGTTGGAGACAGGGCGAGGTGGCACCAACAAAGATGGCCGCCCCCATGCTTCGCACACGGCGTGCAGGCAAGATGGCCGCCCCCATGCCCTGCACGCAGTGGGCAGGCAAGATGGCGGCGACCCCCATGCCTCGCACGCAGCGCTGCTCGACCCCGCTCGTGGTTTGGACTTACAGGCCTTGGCGAAGTGGCCTTCATCAGGACTGTAGGAAAAAAAGATGAGTTCAGAGTAAGAAGTCAGGAGAAGGGAAGGAAGAAATACAAAATAGTAGGTGATAGATGAAACTGGGAAAGGGAGAGGGGTGAAGTAAAGATCTGGGACATTGATTGGTGAAAGAGGTAAAGGGCTGGAGAAGGGAGAATCTGATAGGAGAGGACAGAAGGCCATGGAAGTCAGGGAAGGAGAAGGAGCACCAGAGGGAGGAGATGAGCAAGTAAGGAGATAAGGTGAGAGAGGTAAATAGGAATGGAGATGGTGAAGGGGGAGGCCATTATCAGAAGTTCATTAAAAATCAATGTTCATGCCATTAGGTTGGAGGCTACCAGATGGAATACAAGGTGTTGCTCCTCCAACCTGAGTCATGCCATCAGAACCAAGAGTCAGGTTTGATGTCACCGGTATGTGTTGTAAAATTTGTTAACTTAGTGGCAATGATACAATGCAATATATGATAACATGGATACAAAGTAAATCAATTACAGCTAGTATTTATATATATATTACATAGTTAAATAAATATAGAGCAGAAATATAGATAATATAAAAAAAGTGAGGTAGTGTTCATGGGTTCAATATCCATTTAGGAATCGGATGGCACAGCAGGAAAAGCTGTTCCTGAATCACTGAGTGTGTGGCTTCAGACTTCTGTGGCTTCAGAGCTCCGTGCCTCCTTCCTGATGTTAACAATGAGAAGAGAGCATGTCCTGGGTGTTGGGTGTCCTTAATAATGGATGCTGCCTTTCTGAGGCACCACTGGAGTACCAGTTTCAGACATAGCAAAGTTATTACCAGATGAGTCAACCTTAAAAATTCTTACTCAAAAATCTGATTGCCCCTACAAACTAGACAACAACAACCAAGCATAACAAATACACACAGAATCATACTTTACCTCTGTGCTAAACTCCTCCTCACAATCCTAGCATTGTTTTGCCTCATCTACAGCACAGATGTATTAGAAAAAAAAAGTCACAGGTATACAAGTGGGAGAGAGTAGCCCCTAAATACATCAATATTAACATCAGACCTCATGAAATCTACACGAAACATGTACAAGGATAGCTCATCCAGATTTACACTATACTCTTGATCTTATCCTTGCCGATCTAGCTGAGCAGACATTGATGGATATGATCCTATTTTCACACCAAGATCAACCTCCACCATGTTGTGCAGCACTAAAATCATGCCAGACTGAAGAAACTCACACTAGGTCCAGGCATCCATTAGATAATAGGGACCACCTGCAACAATGTAAACTCCAACAATGTCAATTCATGGTGCAGTATCTCATTCGAGCAATGGGATCAACCCTACTTGAATGAGGAGTGCAGAAGCATAATGAGAGCAACATCTTCTTGTGAAACTACGATCCATGAGATTTTCTAAACTACAAATAACAAATCCAAGCAAAGCTCTGAAGTCCTACCACATCTAGTCATCAATGGTAGCAGACCATTAGTTGATGGGAAGCGGCACTTCCAAGAATATTCCCTGGCAAGATCCACCACTTGAGTTCTAAAGACAGTTGAATCATTTACAACTATGTTCAGCTAGAAGTAATGAATGTGTGATCGATCTTGCCTTCTTCTGAGAGCGACACCTTCACAAAGGCTGGACAATTCAATTTAATCCATGTAATGTTTTAAGAAATGGCAAAGAATACTGCATTAAACAAAGGCTTTGTAACAAAACAACATCCTGCTATAGTACCAATGACTTGGCCTGCAGGACTAGCTTTAATTCCAGCCCTGCTGTTCCAATACACTGACAGTCACCTAACAAAGTGGAAAACTGCCCAAATACGTCCACATCACAAAAAGCAGAATAAATCCAATCCAAGCAACACACACAAAATGCTGGAGGAACTCAGCACACAAGGCAGCATCGATGGAAAAAAAATACAGTCAACGTTTCAGGCTAAAATCCAATCCAGCCAACTATTGTCCAATCAAATTATTTCTAATCATTAGAAAAGTGATAGAAGTGATAGAACTTGCTCAGTTCCTCACTAATGCCCAATTTGGGTTTCACCAGAACCACTTGGCTCCAAACACAGACTAATAATGCAAAGCATCTCAAGGCCCCCGTTTAGCCCTTTCTCTCCTTTCTATACTCATGACTATGGCTAAATCCACCAATGATACTACTATTTTTGGGTAACCGTGGATGACAATGAGTCAGCTTACCAAAGCGAGATTGGTCACCTGGTTGAGTGATGCCACAAAGTTCACCTCTCAACATCAACATAACACTGACTTTAGGAAGAGGAATGAGGATGAACATCCACCATCCTACGCTGGCAAACTGGTGGTAGAGAGTCAGCATCTGGATATTAACATATCAGGTGACCTATCCTGTGCCCAGCACATAGATGCAATCACAAGCAAAGCATGTCAATCTCAACGTGAACCCTATTAATACGCAAGCAGTCAGAGATTGGCCACCACTATCCAATGTGAACCAGGTCCAATGATTCCTGTGGTTTGCCAACTTTTATCGAAAGTTAATCAGAAACTTCACTCAATGTCGGCTCAGCTGACAGCACTAACCAAGAGATCCACAGGCCCTTTTGTTTGGACTACAAAAGTGTAGGCTGCTTTTGCAGAGCTCAAACAATGGTTTATAACAGCTTCCATTTTGGGTGCACCTAACCCAGACCTTCCCATTATCATAGATGTGGACGCCTCGGACATCAGAGTAGGTGCAGTGTTGTCTCAACAGACATCTTCAGACAATAAACCACACTGTGTGCATTCTTTTCCAGGCAGCTACCTTGGCAGAGGTGAACTATGACTTCGGTAATCAGGAGTTTCTTGCTGAATTCCAGGCAAGGCAGATGGTCTTTGTTCAATTAACTGCTTTAATTTCATCCTGACATATTGACCAGGGTCAAAGAACCAGAAGCCAGATGCCCTGTCCTATCAGTTTGACAAACCGGAATGAGAAGAGCAGCCTACCAGAATTTGGCTTCAAGCCAAGGTGGTGGCGCCAATTCATTGGGGAATCGAGACTCTTGTTCACAGGAACAAAGCGCAAGGGGAGGTTCCTAAGAACGTTCCTTCAGGTCAGCTGTTTGTTCCAAGTTCTGTATGGTCCCAGGTACTCCAATGGGAACATTCATCGAGAATAACTGCTCACCCACAGATTGCCCGCCTTGAGTTTATCAAGTGGTGGTATTGGTGGCCTGAAATGACGAAGGAAGTACAACGTTCAACCAGGCATGCGAGGTGTGCTCCCCGAACAAGGAGCCCTGAACCCGACCGCAAGGGCTTCTCCACCCCTTTCTGTTGAGGACAGAGCATGGGTGCACACCTCTATGGACTTGTCACAGGTCTACTTCCTTCCAAGGGGAAGACTGTAATGGTAATTGTGGATCGCTTTTCAAAGGCCTGCAAATTCATAGCCTTGGACAGACTACCATCTGCAGTGGAATGACCAAGACTATCCTGCATCAGGTCTTCAGGATTCACAGTTTCCTGGTGGATGTGATGTTGGATCGCGTTCCACAATTCGCATCACAACTCTGGAGGGCATTTTGCAAGCTTATAGGGGCAACATTGAGTCTTTCCTCCGGGTTTCACCCACAGCCCAATTGTCAGACCGAGCAAGTGAACAAAGATCTGATACGAACTCCAAGATGCCTGGCCTCTGAAAGACAAGATAAGTGGAGCAACCATTTGATGTGGGCAAAGGTCACTCACAACACCTTATAGCATTCCCTCTCAGAGCAGAATGTAGGAAATTGATGTCCAAGTTCACTGGACCCTTCAGGATTCTCAGGAAAGTAAACCTGGTGGCCTACACCTTCTAGTTCCCCAAGATCCTCAAGATCAATCCCACTTTCCACATTTCCAAGTTAAAGCCTGTGAACACCAGCCAGTTAGCCCTGGAGAACAGGTTTTCAAGGTGAGAAGAATTTTGGACTCATACCGTTTGAGGTGTTTGGCAATACCTAGTAGACTGGGAAGAGTTACTGGGTGTTTGAAAGTGATGTCTTAGATCTGGGTCTCATCCATGACTACAATAATCATCCCTCCGAACAGCCAGGGACATCAGGAGTCGGTCATAGGGGAGGGGGTCCTGTTACAACATGCATACATCTGCACAAGCCGAGATTTAGGCACTTATTGACTCTGCAGAGCAACAGATACAAAATGCTGGAGGAACTCAGCAGGCCAGGCAGTATCTAAGGAAAAGAGTACAGTTGACATTTCAGGCCAAAACCCTTCATCAAGACTGCAGGAAAAAAGAGATGAGGAGTCAGAGTAAGAAAGAAACACAAGCTGATAGGGGAAACTGAGAGGAGGAGGGAGAGATGAAGTAAAGAGCTGGGAAGTTGATTGGTGAAAGAGATAGAGGGCTGGAGAAGAGGGAACCTGATAGGAGAAGACAGAAGGCCATGAAAGAAAGAAAAGGGGGAGGAGCTGGAGGCCCATGAGTCAGTACTCATTAGGAGGTGCAGAGGGTCTGGAGCTTTAATTCCCTTGGCATTAACATATGTCCTGGGACCAGCATGTAAGTGCCATCACAAAGAAGGCACAACAGCACCTCTACTTTCTTATAAGTTTGTGAAGACTTGACATGTTATCAGAAACTCTGACACACTTATGGATGATTGGTTGCATCAGTCTAGTATAGAAACAGCAAAGCCCAGAAATGACTGCACAAAGTAGGGGACACAGCACAGTCCATCACAGCCAACGTCCTCCCCACCACTGAGCACATTTACATGAAGTACCGCCACAAGAAACCAGTATCCATCAAAAACCCACAATATCAAAGTCATGCTCTCTTCTCACTACTACCATTGAGCAGGAAGCCTTAGGTCCCACACAACAAGGTTCAGAAATAATTACTATCCTACAACCATTAGGCTCCTGAACTGGTGTGCATAACTTCATTTACCACAACTCTAAACTCATTCTACAACATACAGACTCACTTTCAAAGACTTTTTACGAATGATGCTTGCAGTATTTTTTATTTGCACAATTTGTCTTTACCCACATTGGGTGTTTGCTCATCTTCGTTTACATATGTATGTTTTTTTGTAAATTATATTGCATTTCCTTATTTTCCAGAAAATGCTCATGAAATAACAAATTGAAAATTAGTCTATGGTTAACATATCACATACTTCGATAATAAATGTACTTAGATTTTGTATGTGATCAACCACACCAACAGGTGCAGACTTGAAAAATAGTTCAACATGGTTGCAAGATCAGAATATGTGATATTGGTTTGGGTCTTTTTCAGAATTATAAAAGTGACATGACCAAGACTGAAGAGACTCCGAACAAGCAGTAGAAAAGGTGGAAACTCACAAAGGTAACTGACAAGAGTGTGAATCCATTCATCCTGTCAGGCAAACACATTGCAAAGAGAAAGCAAGAGCTTAATTTTTAAGAAAAGCTCTCTGATATACAATAAGGTATTACAAGATTGCAATGGGTACTGTAAATAGCAATGGCACACTTAAGGATAGGTAATAAATAAAGATAAAAGAAACAATATGTTTTGATAGGGTTAGAAAAAGATAAGTGTGCATAATCTCATTACCACCACCATAACTAATTTGACTAGAATGTCCCAATTCTATGTTTCAGACTCTTGCAAAGTCATCTTCTGCTGTAGAAATGGAACTCTTGGACTGATTCTCCATAGTAAACTACATTGAACTATGTGAACAAATAAATCACTACTAATGGAAGCAACTTAACTAATTGGCCAGAATCACAAAACAACACAACACATTGTCTGTGCTGGCCTAGTCCCATCTATCTGCACCCAGACCATAGCCCTCTCTCATCCATGTACCTATCCAAACTTTTAAATGTTACAATTGGTCTTGCACCTGACACTTCCATTGGCAACTCATTCCACACTCACACCACCCTCTAGTTCGCCTTGTTGATTTTATCTCCAATGCTAAATAATAAGAATCAAATTGTGCCCATTTTTTGATACAAAAGTGATTGTGTTGTGTCCATTGTCATCAAATTGCAGCATAGCAGAGAAAGGGAGCATGGCCAAACTAACCTTCAGTCAATGGCCTGAGAAATCAGTTGAACACCTAACACTTTTGGATATGATTTTGGTCATAACCAGACATAGACAAAAGACCTCAGAATCAGACCTTACAAAACAACTTAAGTTATTTATTCTACACAAGCTTGACTAAGCTTTCTGAAAACCTTCAGCTCAGAGTAGACTCGAGACTTAATATTTCTGGGGAAAGAGACGAAAACCTATGCAAAATAAAACCACGAGCACAAGGGGAGAGAGTGAAAGACAAAGTATAGTTAGTTTTATAGATGTCATAAAAATACTGAAGCAAACTAAACAGAATTAGGCACAGAAGGAAAAGCAGGGACATTTATAAACAGAAAGGACAAAAAATGAAATTGAATTTTACCAACCCCCACTGAGCTTGAACCAAGAGCCATTCGACATGCAGGCAATGAATACCTGGCTCGACTCCAAGCTATGCTTAATGAGCAACTCTCCTGCATTGCAGACAACTTGTACAGAACAAACAGAACCACATAGATAGGATTGCTCAAAGCATGAGAGAAACAGTGGGGGAGGGGGAAAGAGAACGAAAATCAAAAGAAAGACAATCAGTTCTACAGCTGAGAAATGTGGTTTCCATGAAACTTTCAAAACATCCTGGAGATTTTAAGATAATTTTTTTTTAACAAAAGTTGGCCTAATGTATTGTGTGAATGGTACAGTATTTCAGACACAGAATTATGACTTTAAACAATATTGAATTAGACTGCAATCTAATGCCTGAAAAAATATATTTCTGGTAAAGGAAACAGCATATGACTGGGAAACGAGTATTTACATTCACATTCTACTGCAGATCCAACCCCTTTTTCCAAAAGTTTTAATGGTTTGCACAGCTGAACAAGCAACTGGGGCATGTTTGTATTTCTAATCAATAATATATTAACTGCTGATACAATATCTATGCAGGTAGAAGAAAATCAAATATATTATTACATCAGATCATAGCATATCTGTTTGATACGCCACAAAAAAGTAAATTTAATACACTTCCATCTGTGATACTGTATAAAGAACAACAACTGTTTTCAAAATGCTGTAGGAACTCAGAAGCCAAGCAGAATCCATGGAAAAGAGTACACCATCGATATTTTGGGTCAAAACCCTTTGATCTCAAGCATCTGCAGAATTTCTCTTGTTTGAGGAATAACCACTCTAACAACTCTTGATATGACAAACCAACAGAAAGCCCTTTGCTGTAAATAAACCTACTCAGCAAACTGTTATAAACCAATATATCATCCCCTATTACTATTGATAGTATTACTCAGCATTTGCAGCTAATCTAATAGCTTGCAATACAATAACCACACAGTACTAGTATTTGTGCTACAACTAAACCATTTAATATTAATACCATAAATTCTCAGTGTTAAGATTTATAACAACAGAAAAAGTGTCATCTTATTACTGCAACACCAGACTATGTTCCAGTATTGATAATTCTACTAACCTAAGAACAGAGCGAGAATAACTATTATGCAAAAAACAAATATCTACAGTTATGATCAAAGTAAACACTCACTCTGCATTAGTACCTGGCAATTTGTACACAGGTGGCCCTGCTTTTCAAACGTTCGCTTTACGACAGCTCGCTGTTACGAAAGACCTACATTAGTACCTGTTTTTGCTAACCAAAGAGGATTTTTGCTTTTATGAAAAAAAGACACCCACTTTATACGTGTGTTTACCCCAAGAAAGACTACCATGACCGTGAAGCCTTGTGCGGGTAGTTGTGTGTGCATGCGTGTACTTGCATACGCGTTTACATACGTATGTGTGTACATGCGAAGGCGTGTACGTGCTGATTTTTTTTCTCCAAATCAATTTTGGCTTGCTGTCTTCCCAATTTTGATAAGTGAAACTACACCATACATACAATATTTCTATTTTATATAGGCTGTGCATTTATCATATCATTCCTGCTTTTACTATATGTTAGTGTTATTTTAGGTTTTATGTGTTATTTGGTATGATTTGGTAGGTTATTTTTTTGGGTCTGGGAATGCTCAAAAAATTTTCCCATATAAATTAATGGTAATTGCTTCTTTGCTTTATGACATTTTGGCTTACAAATGGTTTCACAGGAACACTCTACCTTCCAATAGCAGGGGAAATCTGTACTAATAAATTAATAACATGGTGCTCTATCAGTAAATTGTAATCAAAATCGGGGCCTTAAAAACTATTATGATCCACATTATAAATTACACCTGCAACTTACTAGGTACAAATATATAGCCCTTTCATTAACAGAGTTTTAAAAAAGATAGGTCTCAGGATCAGTTGGTGAGTTTCAAGAGCTAGGACTTGGAGTGAGACTTTAAAAAAAGGTAGATATTGGGACCTGTTGGTGAATTTTACTTAATAGGACACTAAAAGTCACACATTTGTAAATGGTTAGTTAATAATTATTGGTTAACAAGCTAATTAACAGCAGCCAATAAAAAGAAGTTAGGGTCACTTAGTGCATCCATGTTGGAGTGCATGAGGTGGCTTTGGTGTGAAGGAGTAGAGGAAGTGACCCCAGGTTGGGGGAGGAAGAAGAGGAGCTCCTTTAAAAATATAGCTTCAGTGAGAAGGTACAGGTTAAAACAGGTAATGTTTTAATTTGTTGTTTATCCTTGGTGTTTAATACAGTGTACAGAGGATGTTAGAATATTCCTGCAAGATGTGGGAAGTGAAGAACCTGTGGTCTCCCTAATAACTACATCTATAGGAAGTGCAGCAGATGTAGCTCCTAATAGACCTATGGTAAGGAACTGGATATGGAGTTGGGTACTTAGGATCATCTGAGAAAGACTTCATGTGTGACATTCTGCCTTGGCAGTGGGAGTTCAAATAGAGGTTTCTCCCACTATCTGAAAGTAGTGGTCCTATGAAACCTTTTGTAAGCTGAAATGTGTAAAGCAAAGAAGCAATTGCCATCAATTTATGTGAGTTTTTGAATGTTCCCAGATCCCAAAAAAACCTACCAAACCATGCCAAATAGTGCATGAAACCTAAAATAACACTAATGTATAGTAAAAGCAGGAATGATATGATAAATACATGCCTATATAAAGTAGAAATAATGTATGTACAGTACTTCTCAGAAGTGGGAAGATTTAGCCAAAATTTTTGTAGAAAAAAGTTGGCATATCCATACATGCATGCACACCTGTCCATGCAAGGCTTCAAGTGGGTGTTTTCTTTTGTAAAAGCAAAAATCCTTTGTATTTCTTCCAGTTGGTGAAAATGGGTACTAATGTAGGTCTTCTGTAAAAGTGAAGTTGTGTAAAGCAGGGAATACCTGTAAATGGGTGGCATACAGAAGGGAGTAGGCAGTCAGTGCAAGGTTCCCTGTTATTCTTGTCAGTAATAAGTTATGCTCCTTCAGAAGGGTGGGGGGGTTGAGTTGTATTGACCTATCAGAGTACAGCAGCAGCCCTAGTCAGTGACACTATTCCTGGCTCTGAAACTCAACAGGGAAAGGTAAAGTGGGACAGAGCAACAGAAATAGATTAGTTAGGGAGGCAGAAGGAGGCTCTCTCTGAAAGAGTCAGCAGGATGCTGTGCAGCTCCAGGTTGTTAAGATTAAGGATGTTTCAAAAGGCTGTACAAAACACTTTGGGGGGGGGGGGGTGCACATAGCCACAGTGCACATTGGCATCAATAGCACATGTTAAATAAATAAAATTGTTTTGTGCAGTGAGTATAGTGAGTTAGGAAAGAAGCTGAATAATGAACTTGAAGATAGTTTCTGAATTACTCTTGGTACCATCACATGCTAGTCAAAAACAAAGATAGAACAGATGAATGAGTGATGCACTGGTGTAGTAAGCAGGGTTTGAGGGATAACCTGTACAAGACACACTGGGACAGACAGTTGAAATGTGTATATTTTAATACTAGGAATATTGTGGGCAAGGGTGATGAACTTGGAGCATAGATCATTTCATAGAGTTATGATGTAACCATAATGAAAGTGATTGGAAAAAGGGATAGGAATGGATGCTTTAGAAAAGATGGGTGTGAGGAGGAGAATGTGCTATAAATTGAGGACAATATCACACCTGTACTCAGGATCATAAGGATTTGTGCACAGTCTATAGGTCTCAAGAAATTTGCAATCATTCTGATAGGATTATAATGGAGCCTGTAAAAAGGATTGTTGTGGATGACATAGACTTCCCTAATGTAGACTGGAACCTCCCTAGTGCAATAGGTTTGGCTAGGGCAGAACTTTAAGTGAACCCAAAAGGGTTTCCTGAGATGTGTGGACCTAGTTCAACAAGGGCTAAATAGGTATTGAGTAATGAGCCTGGCCAGGTGACTTTCCTTCCAGTGGGAGAACTAGGTAATGATGGAAATCTAGAAGATTATAAGGCTAGCAGAAAGGAGCTTAAGAAATTGAGAGCCAGAAGTGGCCATGAGAAGGCCTTGGTGGACAGGATTAAGGAAAACCCCAAGGCATTCTATAAGTATGAAGAGCAAGAGGCTATGACAAGAGAATAGGACCAATCAAGTGTGAGTGGAAAAGTGTATGGAACCAGAGGAGATCAGAGGTACTTAGTGAATACTTCAGTATGTGATACTTAGTAATACTTGGTGAATACTTAGTGAATGCTTCAGTATTCACTACAGAAAAGAATCTTGGCGATTGTAGGGATGACTTGCACTGGGCTGAAAAGCTAGAGCATGTAGATATTAAGGAGGATGTGCTGGAACCTTTGGAAAGCAAGTCGTGTAAGTCACCGGGACCAGTGAGATGTACCCCAGGCTACTGTGGGAGGCAGGGAGGAGATTGATGATGCAAGATTATCACTAGAGGCTCAGCAATGGGGATGGGAGAGGTTCCAGGGGATTGGAAAGTTGCAGATGTTCCCTTATTCATGAAAGGAAGTAGAGATGGCCCAGGAAATTAAAGACCAGTGAGTCTTACTTCAGAGGTTGGTAAGTTGATGGGGAAGATCCTGAGAGGCAGGATTTATGAACATTTGAAGAGACATAATATGATTAGGAATCATCAATTTTGCTTTGGCAAAGGCAGGGAGTGCCTTACAAACCTGATTGAATTTTGAGGATGTGACTAAACACATTGATGAAGGAAGAGCAGTAGATAGTGTATATGGATTTCAGCAAGGTATTTGACAAGGTACCCCATGCAAGGCTTATTAAGAAAGCAAGGAGGTATGAGATCCAAGGGGACATTGCTTTGTGGATCCAGAACTGGCTTGCCCACAGAAGGCAGTGGTTGTAGACTAGTCATATTCAGCATGGAGGTCAGTTACCTGTGGTGTGCTTTAGGAATCTGTTCTGAAACCCGTTCTTGATTTTTTATAATGACCTGGATGAAGTGGAGGGGTGAGTTAGTAAATTTGCTGCTGACAAAGGTTGGGGATGTTGTGGATGGTGTGGAGGGCTGTCAGAGGTTAGTGGGACATTGATAGGATGCAAACTAGGCTGAGAAATGGCAGAGAAGGAGTTCAACCCAGATAAGTGAGGTGGTTCATTTTGGTAGGTCAAATATGATGGCAGAATAATGGTAAGACTTTTGGCAATGTGGAGGATTGGAAGATCTTGGGGTCCAAGTCCATAGGACACTCAAAGCTGCTGTGTAGGTTTTCTTTGGGTAAGAAAGCATATGGTGCATTAGCCGTCATCAATTGTGAGACTGAGTTTAGGAGGCTAGAGGTAATGTTGCAGCTATATAGGACCCTGATCAGACCCCATTTGGAGTATTGTGCTCAGTTCTGTTCACCTCACTGCAGAAAGGATGTGGAAGCCATAGAAAGGGTGCAGAGGAGATTTGCAAGGATGTTGCCTGGATTGGGGAGCATGCCTTATGAGAATGGGTTGAGTGAACGTGCTCTTTTCTCCTTGGAGCGACAGAGAAGGAGAGGTGACCTGATAGAAGTGTATAAGATGACAGGCATTGATTGTGTGTATAGTCAAAGACTTTTTCCCAGGGCTAGAATGGCTAGCACCAGAGGGCACAGTTTTAAGGTGCTGGGAAGTTGTACAGAGATGTCAGGGTTGTTTTTTTTAATGCAGAGTGGTGAGTGCGTGCAATGGGGTGACGGTGGTGGAGGCAGATATAATGGGGCCTTTTAAGAGACTCCTAGACCAGTACATGAAGCTCAAAAACAGGGCATGGGTAACTCTGGGTAATTCAAGGTAAGGACATGTTCAGCAGAGCTCTGTGGGCCAAAGGGCCTGTATGGTGCTGTAGGTTTTCTGTTTCTTACAGAACAGTGATTGCAACTCAAATTTTAAGATCCTTGTAGATGGGGATAAATATGGACCTCCCTAGAGGTTGCTCAGCCCAGAATGGCAGTGTGCAGTAGGACCATATTGGTAGTCCATTCTGTTTTTGATGCAAGATAGGAGAGGTCATTAATAATTGGGGTGCTATTTTGCATGGAGGGGATGACAGTAGGCCAACGAGGAGCATGAAGTGTTTTCTGAGCATTAAATGGACTTCTCCAACTTGGGCTGTGACATCGGCCTCAGTCCTGAATTACAACCTCTAAGTTTCTGGCTGCAGAAACTAGGCCACTTAGCAGTCCTTTTTCATATGAACCAGTTAAACAAGTTTCCAAGGCCCTGGAGAAAATATTTTGACTTTGTTTCCTTTTAAATCCAAGAATCTTATCACAATCTTTGGAAGAATCATGCTGCAAAAGGAAATTTAATGTTTTCACTGCTTGCAGTTGAGTGAGGAAGGATATCAGTCTTGAGTGTTACTGAAAACTGCTTGGGAGAATTGCAGAACAAAATTGGATGACTATTTTTCTTCCCTTTCAATACAAGTGAATGACTGAAGAACCCTTTCTCTGAATCTTCTGCTCAGCCTAAACTTTGAGCTGCAGTCTCTGCACTCAAGATGAGACTTGCTGAACTGCCCCTGGACAAGTTCTGGACTTCTGTGAAAGAGTATCCTGCCATTCATAGGAAAACAATGAACATTTTGCTGCAGTTTTCAACTTGCAATGAACAAGCTTTTTCTTAAGCATCAAGAGTAAAATCATCTCATTTCAGTTGAAGGTGAAATCTGTGCTTATCTCAAGTCCAACCCAGAATGGAGAATTTGTGCAGCAAAAAACAAGTGCAGGTTTCATATACTAGGCCTATATTTGAGCCTGATCATGTCACTTCATAAGAATGTTTTTTCAAAATCTTGTATAGAATTGTCTTCAGTTATATTTTATACTGCTTTGGTTTATGGCTTTTAGTAACTTTACCATTCAACATAAATTTTCATCATTAAAACCAATTTGTAAACTGAAATTAAATCTACTGAGCCTATTTTTGGAAAAATTAAATCCATTTTTGGCTTAAGCCAATTAAAAGTTTATTATGTTTGCCTTGAGGTTTTTAAATTTAAGGTAAAGAAACCTTCCTTTCAAGAAAGGTAACCTAAGCTTTACTACCTGCTTTTTCAAGGTTGGCTAAAATTTTCTTGAAGAGCATTAAAATGATTTTAAGATTATTATATCTACAATTTGCCTATCACTAATTTTACTGGGCTGTAAATAATTTATGAAGGGGTTCCCTCTATTTGAAGAGTTCCTCCAGGGCAAAAATGAGATTATATTAATCCCTTGCCATTAAAGCACCTTAAATTGAGCTAATGTATTAAAATTCTGAAGGCCAACACAATTAAGTCTTCAGTGCTGTGGATTATCTTGTAGGGAAGGATAGTTCATTAATTTCAGTATTTTGAGGACACTGAAGGATGGTAGTATTTCCCCAGCCTGCTATGATTTCCAAACCACAGCATACAAGAGGGCACAAATCACTGCTGTCCATGAGACCATGAACTTTGTGCTATATTTGAAATTTGCCCTTCAAATACTCTAGATTTGGGGGCTGTGCTGGCAGAACAATGGCAAGTTGTATCATTGATATCTGCCCTCACTAAGCATTAGCTTGAGGCAGACAGAGGTAGCCCATGTTTTACAGCCTTGCCATGCACTTTTATTGTCAGTAGAGGGCCTTTGTTTGTGTTGAGCAAAATGCCCATCCTCTATGTTTAAAGAGAATGTATCATTGACTTTAACTCATTAGCTCTGCCTCTGAATTCACAAATGTTGCCTCTGTACTGTAAGATTTGGGTCTGCAATGTAGTCAATGTAACAATATTCCATTAGTTCTCTAGCATGGCTCCACTCCAAGATGCAACTCTGCAGCAAGACTGATAAATGCTGGGGACACTGCAGTCTTCCTTGACATTGGTATGCACTGAGATTGCCAATGTTTCTAATTATGATGCAAAGGTTTGAGACCCAGGCTCCACATTCTTTTCAATTGGCTTTCATGAGGTTGAGAAGTTGTTGGTGAACCTATAGTAATTTTATTTTCTGTCTCTGCAGTAAGTAAACAGTAGCATAGCAGTTAGCATGACCTAGGGTGTCAATTCTGACACCTGTAAGTAGTCTGTATATCATGGAATGTGTGGGTTTCCTTCCACAGTCCAAAGATGTACCAGTTAGGTTAATTGGTAATGTAAACTGTCCTGTGATTGGGCCAAGATTAATTTGGAGGGGATTTGCTGGTTGGTGCATTTTTGAAGGACCTATTCCAAGCTGTATCAATAAGATGCACTAGGCGCAGCTCGAGCTTCTGCAAATCCAAATTTTAGATTTATTCATTTCAATTTTCAGAAAACAAAATTGCAAGTCTGACCAAACACATTCTTTCCACAGATGCTGCAACTTTTAATCAAATATTTCCAACACTGTTTTTATGGTTTTAAATACTGGTCCTTTTTAGAATTTGCAAGCTTGTAAGTTGTCAAAACTAAATTCCTCATGGGGGTGGGTGGGTAATCTCTCCAGAGATGAGGAAGGGGAGAACAATCTGAAAACAATTGTCCATAGACAATGAATGCAGTGCAATAAACACTTGCAGGAGTGCTGATTCTGCTTGGCCTCCTCTTTTTGGACCAATGTCTAGAAACTGCAAAAGTGAGTAGTGAATAGCATTAACAATGTACATTAGTGAAGCTGAGTATAAAAACAGCATGTCAGCAACCAATGGTAATGTATACATGCTCCCTACTATCCAACAATTGCAAATAAACTGCAGAATAAGGTGTTCTCCTCTGCCTGAGTAGCATCATTGTGGTACAAGAGGCCTGGACTGACATTTCTTGATTAGTTGGGTAGATCACTTCTTGAAGGAATTAATGGCCATTTCTTGTACTTGTGACTATCAATTCCTGATAACTTCATGCTCATCAGCCAATCATCCTCCCCTCCATGCAAGACAGCATTCACCGATTATCAACAGCCTGCTCCATCTCACATCAAAAACTGAATGGACTCTACCAAATAAACACGATCCTACTGTGCACTTTCATATGGGGCTGAAAAAATTAAGGTGATTGCTATTGGGGCTACTTGGTCACTGCCCACTACTGCAAGCACTAGCATCACATGTTCAAAGTTTTTCTCTCTCCCAGAACCCCTAGTGACCTCTCGTGGAACTCTGGTAGAGACACTCTGTTCCAGACAGTGACTCTTAATGATAGACGATGTTTTCAGATATCCTTGGCAGGGAGGATTTTTCCATAATGGAACTAAGTCTACAATCCTCTGCAACACAATGCTGGTGGAACACAGCAGGCCAGGCAGCATCTATAAGGAGAAGCACTGTTGACGTTTTGGGCTGAGACCCTTCATCAGGACTAACTGAAAGGAAAGATGGTAAGAGATTTGAAAGTAGTGGGATCCTTTCCCTTCTCCAGCTCTGTATCACTTCAACCAATCACCTTTCCAGCTCTTGGCTTCATCCCACCCCCTCCAGTCTTCTATCATTTTGCATTTCCCCCTCCCCCCACTAATTTCAAATCTCTTACTATCTTTCCTTTCAGTTAGTCCTGACGAAGGGTCTTGGCCCAAAACGTCAAAAGTGCTTCTCCTTATAGATGCTGCCTGGCCTGCTACATTCCACCAGCATTTTGTGTTTGAATTTCCAGCATCTGCAGATTTCCTTGTGTTTGCTCTACAATCCTCTGCATATTTGTTTTATCCTATGCATTGAAGCCTCAGATGGTTATGTAACCAGTCAGAATACTCTCCGCAGTATATGTACCAAATCTCCTGAAACTCCTAATGAAGCATTGCCTCTGCCATGGCTTCTTTGACTTGTACCACTGTGTTGAACCCAGGGCAGTTTGAGATGCTAACACCCAGGAACTTAAACTTCTGACCCTTTCCACCACTAACCCCTCAATGAGGACTGTTGTGTGTTCTCCTAACTTTCCCTTCCTTAAATCTACAATCAATTCTTTGGTCTTGCTGATGAATGCAAGGTTGTTGTGACACTGCTCAACCAGCTGATCTATCTCACTCCTGTATGACTCATTCATGTCTGAGATTCTGCCAACAAGTGGTGTCATTAAGAATTTATAGTAGCTGAGTAAACCAGGATAAATTGAGAAGTTGTTGGGAGATTGGAGTTCAGAATGTGTTGCTGAGCTGGTGTCACTAGAAATTCTGCAGCTGCAGGAAATCTTAAGCAACTATACTGGAGGAGCTAAGCAAGTCAGGCAACATCTATGCAGTCCTGATTAAGGGCATCAGCCTGAAACACCTTTCCCTCTACAGCTAATTGACTTAAGTTCCTTCAGCATTATAGGTGTTACTCTGTGGGTATCTGTTAGCATATGGAGGACTAACTTATGGGAGCAAACAAACTCTACCAGTGTAGCAGAAAATTGGAGAGAAATTTTCCTTTTAAAGAAGGCATTTTGCATGCTTTGGCTCAGCTGCTTTGCTATTGTAAACATGGCTCAAGGTGAACTCTACAGGTTAGAAGTGAATTGTATTATGAAGTTTTTGTATTTTTTGAATATCTCATTTACTTGATGTTTTTTATATTGTCCTGACCCTGTTGGGACAAGGTACAGTATAAAAAATTGAAAAGATTTCACTTAAACAGTATAATAAGTCAACATGTCATGACACATGAAGAAGTTTTGATAACCTGGATAAAGGCTCTTTCAGTTTGAGTCAACAGATTTCACCAATAAATGTCATGTTTTAGCATTTGTAAATGATGGCAAAATTCAAGATGACTTCTGTTGCAAAGGGCTGCCTGAAACAAGCAACGGTCAAGATGTATTTAATGTTTTGTCTTCAAATCTGGAAACAAAAGGTTTGTCTAGGAAGAACTGTTGGCTTCTGTACTTATTGACTCCATGAGGGGTTTCCTTTTCCTTTTTCTTAAAAGAAGTCTTAACATTGTCACAACACTGCTTTCTTCAGAGGTGCTGATGTCAAAAACTCCTGGAGATGAAATGAGAAATGTTCTGGATGCTACAAAAACACTTCTATTAAACAAAGACCAGTTCATGTGAATGTTCATATTTTTTTTTAAACTGAAAACCTGGACAAAGAGTACACCAATCTCCTGCTACATACAGATATCTGGTGGCTTAGAGGAAGAGTTCTCAACAGGGTGTTTGAGCAGGAAAGTAAATTTCAGGAGTAATTTCATGAAAACAGTAGGCCAGATTTTGTTGAGTGCCTTGAGGAAAAAGAATGGCTGCAGAAACTAGCCTATGTAACTTTTTTTCAGTGTATGAACCATTTGAACAAGTCTCTGCAGGGACTTCAAGCAAGAAAATTATTAGATCTAAAAGGAAGCTAAATTTTTGAAAAATTCATTTTGGAGAAGGAAATCTTAATGTTTCCACTGCTGCTTGAGAGTGAGGAAGGATATCAAAGTCTTTTTGAAAACAAACTTGCCTTGTTTTTAAATTTATGAAAAGAAATTAATTTCAAGAAATAGAAGCTAAGCTTAAAATTTAAGGTTGGCTAAAAATTCATTCTCTACAAGAGCTTTGACAATTATATTTACAACTTGCTGAACACTAATGTGAGTTGTAGATATGGTTTTTATGCAGGGGTTCCCTGTCCTGGAAAATTGTTTCAAGGGTTCCTCCAGAGCAAAAAAAGCTGGGAAAGGTTGGACTGAAACATGCCCACTTCTCATTATGACCATCAGGGAGGAGGAATAACAGCCTGAAAACCCACACTCCAATGATTTAGGAACAACTTCTTCCCTTCTGCCACCAGATTTCTGAATGGTCCAGGAACTCTACCCCACTATTCCTCTTGCACTTTTTTGTAACTTTTAGTAATTTACACTGTACTGCTGCCACAAAACAAAATTCACAACATACATTGATAATAAACAAGATCCTGTTTCTCTTGGCTGACTGGTTCCAACTTTCTCAACTTTGATTGCAGTGAGAAAACAAATTAAGGCACCTGGCAACAATTCCAATAGTGGCAACATTTTGATTAAAGGCCATGGGTGTAAACTAACCAGATGAGTTCAACCACCTATAGGGAGAGGCTGTGGCCTCCTTTCCTATCAGTTGCAGCAATGTTCATGCTAACAACACCCAAGAACCCCTCATAAACAGGGGATCTAGCCCTAGTGAAGTGCATGTACCTATTGTGAAAATGACTCTTGTTTCATCTGTCACCACCTCTTCTAGCTTCTTCCCTCCTCCTTGTCCTGATAAAGGGTCTCAGTCAAAACATTAACTGTTCATTCCCCTCCACAGATAGTGCCTGACCTGATATCCTCTGCCACTTTGTGTTGCTCTGGATTGCCAGCATCTGCAAAATTTCTTTTATTTCAGATCTAAAGTTATCTCTAAGATCACTGCCATTGACTTGCAGCACTATTTAAGAAAATTGCCAAGTGATGTCATTAAAACATCAACCAAAACTCATTTTTGGTATGCAAATTGAATGTTCTCTGCAAGGTTATTATACACAAATCAATAAATACTGTGGCAAATTAGAATGTGGATGCCCTGCAGCAATGGACTTTGCTGACTTCCTACCTTCCACATGACACAAGTTAGCACTGCACAATACTCTGCACTTGTTGGACAACTGTAGCTTCAACTATGCTCTCAGCTTGAGTAAATTAAGATCCCATGAGAACAGCTCCCTCTTTCCACTAGCTGCTGTGGTCAAATCAAGACATACAAACAAGCTGGAGGAACTCAGCAGGTCAGGCAGCATCCGTTGAAATGAGCAGTGGAAAACCAGAGGAAAGATCAAGGGGTGGGGGAGGGGAAGGGATAGGCTGGAGAGGTGAAGGAATGAAAGGGGAAAGCACTATGAGTAGTAGAAGGCAGAATAATGAGAGAGGTGATAGGCAGTTGGAGGAGGAGACAGAGTGAAAGTGGGATGGTAGAAGGGAGAGGGAGGGAATTGCCAGAAGTTGGAGAATTCGATGTTCATACCAAGGGGCTAGAGGCTACCCAGACAGTAGATGAGGTGTTGCTCCTCCAACCTGAGTTTGGCCTCATCATGGCAGCAGCGGAGGCCATGTATGGACATATCCAAATGGGAATGTGAAGCAGTCCTTCCAGGTGAGGCAACACTTCACTTGAGTCTGTTGGGGTCATCTATTGCATCCGGTGCTCCTGGTGCGGCCTCCTCTACGCGATCTGACGCAGATTGGGGGACCGCTTCGTCCACAACAACAGACAGGATCTCCCGGTTGCCACCCACTTCAACTCTGCTTCATATTCTGCCTCCTCCTTCAGTCCTGACAAAGGGTCTCAGCCCAAAACGTCGACTGCTCATTTCAACAGATGCTGCCCAACCTGCTGAGTTCATCCAGCTTGTTTGTACATCTCTCCAATACTAATGCCAGAAACCCCTAATCTTAAATCTGTGACCAACACTAAATTTTCAATCATGCATATGACACTGTGTAATCCAGAGACCTGTGGTTCTGCTTTTTAACTTAGACCCAGCTGCTCACATTGCCTTGACAGTATCTCTTTTGGCTCTACCCTGGATGGTAAACTAGATCCTACCCTTCACGTACCAAACTCCTCTTCTGCCCAAAAGAAAGGAGCTTGGTATGGCAAGAGCAGGATCTAGTTTACTCTGGCATTAGGCAGATAATGGATTCATGCTTGGAGATGTAATGAACAGTGTCTATGCCATCCAATAGAATGGCCTTTTATAATGACTATCCCAATTTAAATGTCTCATCAATGGTCGGTTTGCTCAACCTCCCTGCAGTCTTTGCACTCATTTACGTAAACTATAGGCGCAGCCCAAGTAACATGTAAAACATGCTGTCTAACCTGTTGAACAACATAGAAATGTAGTGGCTACTTAATAGCTACATTCTAGATTCCCATAAACTACTTGTCCCTGTTCATTGGCCAAAACCACACTGTTTGCATTTGTCATACTAACAAATTTTACTGGAATCAACCCCTGCAAATGGTGGCAACAAAGTAAACTATTCCTCTTTACCATGCAATTAACTATGTGACTGTAGGCAACATGTCACTAATTTTACTGTAAGGTGAACATAAAAAAGTGGGAAAATATACACCCAAAAACCCATAATGCCATCATTTAATGAAACTCAACATTCATGCTCTATATTTCACTTCCTGCCATCACAGACATTTACACTACACGCTGCATCTGCAAAGCAAACAGCATTATGAAGGACCCCACGCACCCCTCATACAATCTCTTCTCCCTCCTGCTGTCTGGAGAAAAGGCACCAAAGCATTCGGGCTCTCACAACCAGACTATGTAACAGTTTCTTCCCCCAAGCTATCAGACTCCTCAATACCCAGAGCCTGGACTGGTTTATTGCCCTATTGTCCTGTTTATTACTTATTGTAATTTCTGCACTGTTTTGTGCACTTTATGCAGTCCTGGGTAGGTCTGTAGTCCAGTGTAGTTGTTTTTTTTTACATAGTTCAGTCTAGTTTTTGTACTATATCATGTAACACCATGGTCCTAAAAAAAAAAATCTCATTTTTACTATGTACTATACCAGCAGTTATGGTCAAAATGACAATAAGTGACTTGACCTGACTTCCAAAATATCCAGATGTGAGCAAATCACCTCATCTCCAGCACAGGAGAAATTTCATACAAACCCTTACCGTGTTTCATTTAGATTGCAGTTTCCTCCCCTTTACTGCTTAAAATGATCATACAGGGATGTGTATTGTCTGAATCTTATTCAGAATCAGGTTTTCAACTAGATTAGCTGTATTTTCTTTATTCCTTAAAATCTCCCACACCACTAATTAATCAATAGAAGGACTTGCAGGCAAGAAGAATAAAACTTTAGCAAATGTTCTATCTTGAAAGTAAAGGTCTCCTGGGAGATGTCAATTACATTTTTAAAAAATGAAACAAGAACAATCTGTTAACAGAAAATGTGCTCTCCCTTCCTAGATGGTTTTAGCTACAAACCATACATCTGATCTTGTACTTTGTTTTGAAATTAGTTGTCCTTTCTTTCATCTTACATTTTTGTCCTCTACTCCAAACTATGCTTGCCCTGTAACGGTTATCTTTAAGTGCCACACTGACTTCTTGAATTGCATCCTGTGTTCCAGGTAAGCAAGAATGCATGACAATGAACTTTTACCATAGCAGTTTCCCTTCGTGACACTTCACCAAAATGGATACAGAAATTAACTTCAAATGGCTTCTGAATTCACTCAATGCCATAAGTTGTTAGCTGAATTGTGTATTAATAGAACTTACTTTACTTGTCAAGTTCTGACCTGAACTAATCTTCCCTACTTGTATATAAGCCAAAACTTTCCAAAAACATTTATAATTTCTAATGTTTGTATATTTAGGAATTTTCCATTCCCACTTGTGTTCTTAATGTTAGATGGTTAAGCATGTATGACTGCAAGACAGTGGAATGGTGAAGGAAGGGTGTGGTTAGAAGAATAAAGCAGGAGACAGGAAAAGCTTGATCACTATACTCAGGCCAGACAGTACAAGACAAATAAGGGAGGTAGACTGATCTTTCCTCTCTGGAAGGTGGGGTGTAGGAAATGGACAAGTGGGCACAAGGGAAGCCTATAGGATTGGAAGGAAGGATATTCGAAGAAAAACATTTATTCGTGTAATAGAAGAAATACTTAACCATCAACTACAACCTTCCTCTGAGGTTTCAATCACTAACTATACATCACAGGGCTCAAGTTAAAGGGTACCCAGGAAGGAACTGAAGAATGGATTTAGGAGAGCTAGAAGGGCTCATGAGAAGGCCTTGAAGACTAAGATTAGGAAAATCCCAAGGCACTTGACACATGAAGACGATGAGGTAATGCAGAAAACAAGCAAGAGCTCAGTACCGACTGCCTTTCTTTTGATCGCTTCCAGAGAAGGAGTTTGTGAGTAACCTATCGCTGTGTGGCTCGCTCTGGCAGGTGGGTAGGCTTCTCTGCATTCAGGTGGTAGCCCTCTGATTATGTCAGAGGATGTTACCATGGTTCTGTGAATACAGATTGGACTACTGCATTTATGGACTGTGGACTTTTTCAGGCTTGTGGTTTTTATTCTGTTTTTTCACCTGTTCCTTTTCAGTTTTGTTGTGCAGTGGAAGGGAGTTTGGGGAGTGATGTTCTTGTTCTGTTGGGGGTTTTTTTGAACGGGTAGGAGGGGTTTGGGAGCAATGTTCATGTTGTATTTTGTGCAGGGGAGCGGTGGTTTGGGTGTTGATGATCAGGATGCTTTTTTTAAAATAACTTTCATAGCTATCTGGAGAAAACAAATCTGTGTCTAATGAAACTTTAAACAGGAGGATGACTAGAGTGAGGGTAGGTAAGACCAATGAGGGATAAGAGGAAATGTGTACCTGAAGTCAGAAGAGGTAGGGAAGGTCCTTAATAGATACTATGATTCAGTATTCACCAGTGAGAGGGACTTTGTAGGTGAGGACAGAGTACAAAAGCCTGGAACTCGTCAAGTTTAAGAAAACACAGAAAACCTACAGCTCGATACAGGCCCTTCGGCCAACAAAGTTGTGTCGAACATGTCCCTACCTTAGAAATTACCAGGCTTACCTATAGCCCTCTATTTTACTAAGCTCCATGTACCTACCTAAAAGTCTCTTAAAGGACCCTATCATATCTGCTTCCACCACCATTGCCGGCAGCCCATTCCATGCACTCACCACACTCTCAGTAAAAAACTTGCCTCTGACATTTCCTCTGTACCAACTCCCCGGCACCTTAAATGGTTCCTCTTGTGGCAACCATTTCAGCCCTGGGAAAAAGCCTCTGACTATCCACACGGTCGATGCCTCTCATCATCTATCAGGTCACCTCTCATTCTCTGTCACTCCAAGGAGAAAAGGCCGTGTTCACTCAACCTATTCTCATAAGGCATGCTCCCCAATCCAGGCAACATCCTTGTAAATCACTCTGCACCCTTTCTATGGTTTCCACATCCTTCCTGTAGTGAGGCAACCAGAACTGAGCACAGTACTCCAAGTGGGGTCTGTCCAGGGTCCTATATAACTGCAACATAATTTTGAATCTCGGCTCCTAAGTTCAATTCCACGATTGATGAAGGCCAATACACTGTACGCCTTCTTAACCACAGAGTCAACCTGCACAGCTGCTTTGAGCATTCTATGGACTCAGACCCCAAGATCCCTCTGATCCTCCACATTGCAAAGAGTCTTACCACTAATACTATAATGTGCCATCATATTTGACCTACCAGAATGAACCACTTCACACTTACCTGGGTTGAACTCCATCTGCCACTTCTTAGGCCAGTTTTGCATCCTATCAATGTCCTGCTGTAAACTCTGACAGCCCTCCACACTATTGACAACACCTCCAACCTTTGTATCATCAACAAACTTACTAACCCATCCCCCAACTTCCTCATCCAGGTCATTTATAAAAATCTCAGGAGTAAGGGTCCCAGAACTGATCCCTGTTGTACTTCTGGAAAAACATTAGTACACAAGTCCCTGACCCTGGATGGAATATGCCACAGGTTACTATGGGAAGCAAGGAAAGAGACTGCTGTGCTGTTGGTCGTATATTACAATGGGACATCAAGTTGTAGAGCTCGGTTGAGAAGAGGCAGACTGAATTCAATTCAGAAAATTGCTAAGTGATACCTATTGGAAGGTCAAATTTAATGACAGGGTTCCTAGTAGTGCAGAAAAATGGGGATATTGGGGTCCACGTCCATAGATCTCTCAAAGTTGTCACACAAGATGATAGGGTGGTTATGAAGGCATTAGTCAGGTATTGAGTTCAAGAACCAAAAGTAATGTTGTAGCTCTAAATCTCTTAAATTCAAATCACTTGAAATATTGTGTTCATTTCAGGTCACCTGTGGAACCTTTAGAGGGTGCAGAGCACATTTACCAGGATGCTGTCTGGATTACAGAATGTCTGTTGTGAGGAAAGGTTGAAAAAGCTAGGGCTTTTCCCTTTGGAGTGAAGGAGGACAAGAGGAGATTTGGTAGATGTGTACTTGAAGTAGGTTAAATGGTCAGCACAAGATCATGGGCCAAAGGGTCTCCTCTTCTGTGCTGTCTTTGTTTTGCATGTCATCCATACAGATTATTTCATCACATTGGTGATGAAGATAATTAACACCAACATTCACAAAACCATGCTTTGTGTATCCTTGTAAACCCACTGCAGTTCCATGTCACTGGCATTCACAACTGTTTTCTAAACCAAAGTAGCACCTGTTTCTCAACGTCTGTCAAACAAGAACCCCCAATCTTCAGTCCAAAATAATACCTCACATTTTTGAAAGAAATGGTAGAATACTAGTTCTCCCAATAATTTTATTACATGCTGTTTGGACATTTTACCTATAGATTTTCTTAGATCTACAAGAATGCTAGAAAGAGTCAATGGGGAGAGGGCGTAAGGGGAATATATCAAGATATTCAAAATCTTAGTGAATCAGTTCAGTAATTTTACTTGAACCTGACTGGTTAAATGCTTGAAGGTAATTATTTCAGAGCTACAGAGATGAGACTGATGTATTGTTATACCACAAGCCTGTACATGACTTGATGGGCCTAATGGTTTTCTTCTGTGCAGTAACAACCCTATGATTCTGTTGCATGTTAATAATCATACAAAGCATCTAAGACAAGTGGGCAAGTAATAAAAATCTCATTTACTGCTCCATGGGATCTCTGCATGAAGCAAGTTAGTAACAGTGCAGTTGTCAAAGCTTAATGTCTTTAAGAATTTGTATGGAAAAGACAACATTAATAAACAGTTGTGTTGCAAATTTCAATGAGAAATTCTGCAGTTTAATTTCAGCTGATTAGACCTTTAACCAACATTGTGCCTAATACTTGCTGATTAGAGATAGCAATGTATTTAGCATATCTCTTGGTAGAACATCTCAGGAAATTTCGAGGAATCAATGATTCTGGCTAAAAGTGTGGATATCTGGACTCGGGTGTGAGGGCCTGTCAATGTATATAAAAATATTCCCTCTTCACCAGCCCCTCCCCACCCAGCTTTGAAGTCCTGCACAGTAAAACAGAAGTAGCCACCAAACTGAGCAATGCCTGTACCCGCTTGGTCACTGAGGCAAATGCAAACATAACCTTATCATGGAATCAGAGTTCAAAAACATCCCCTTAAGTTCATTGCCACAATATTTGCTCCTCTAAAAGCAGAAGAGCACAGGTTCATATTCAAAGATTGAAATGTTTACTACATCAGTTTAGTTACCTGATCCTTTAATTTTGTTCCTTCCCATTAATTTCCATCCTTGCTCTAAATCTGGCATCCCTCTATGAAAAGGCCTATAAACACAAGGATATTACTCAATGAGACCCCTCTACCATTCAAATAGAAAATGATTGATCTTTAACTTAATCAACCATTTCCTGTATGAATGGTGGAACAGTCTTGTCCATAATTTTAAATAACATGGCCTAGACAAACTGATTTTATGAAGATTTTAACTGCTTCCCTCCATCAGGTTCAACAGCCTTCTATTAGTGAATCATTTCTTCCAGATTTCCAATATCCTTTGTCTGTAGCAGTGTTTTTTGTTTGCATAAACCCTCAGACAACCTAGTTTTAATTTTACGTTAAGCACATTGTCCTGAATTCCCTCAACATGAAGTGTTTCTTTACAACCACCTATCAAATCATTTCATTTTTTTTTAACCTCAATTAAATCACATTATTTTCTATACTCAAGGGAATACAATCTAATTTCTGAAACCTTTCATATTAACACATAGTTCCAATATCACTCTAATTTTTCCATCCAACCTGTCCAAAGCCAATTCCAGATTATCATTTTCAAAGCACTCTGTACAAATGAAGGTGGTTCTCCAGCTGCCATATAACTAGATCTCAATACAACTGTAGAATGTTTCCATCCTTCACACAATAAATTCATTCCAAAGCCATTTTCCAATTTAGAAGGGAAAACAAGTTATCCTCTCACCAATTATCTTCAATGAGATATTTTAATTTAGAATCTTAACAGTCAGGGTTACATTGTGAATAAAAATAAAGGAGGAAATTTGTCCTTTAAATCAAGGCAAGTGATTGAGGTAGTAATAAGTGCTTTGCATAAGTATTTAGAGGTTTACAAAAGTTAGAGGATAGTGAAAACAGTGAGGCATGAGAATGTGCTATGGCTTTTTGAGATCAAGGGGGAGTAGTGTTAGGTCTTCTGAAAGCATTAAGGAGGCTACTGGATCTCTGAGAAGGATCTGAGACCTCACTAGCAATAGGTGAGGTCTTGGAGACTAGAGAGTAGCAAATGTTGTTCCTCTTTTTTAGGGTAAATGGGGATAATCCAAGTAATTATAAGCTAGTGAGTTTATTAATGGTAGGGATACTATTGGAGGGGGACAGGATTTCTGCACTTTCAGAAGATGCAGCCTACTTGGGGACAGGCAACATGACTTTCTGGAGGGCAGATCATGCCTTATAAATTTGACTGAGTTTTTTTTTAAGTTTTTAAGTTTTTTTTTTGAGTTTTTTTTTTAAGTGGCTTGATGAGGGTAAGACAGTGGATGTTATCTACGTGGAACTCAGTAAGTTATTTGATAAGGTTGCTCATGGGAGACCAATTCAGAATATATTGCATAGGATCCAGGGTGAATTGCAGGTTTGGATTTGGAACTGGCTTGCCCATAGTAAACAGTAGGTATTCAAAGCTGTTATTCTGTCTGGAAGTTCATGATGGGTAGTGTTTCAGTAATGATTGGTACTGGGCTCTCTGTTCTTTGTGATATACACTTAACAGCCATTTCATTACATACCTCCTCTACCTAAAAGTGGCCACCGGCTATATGTTTGTGTCTTCATCTGTAGGTCATCCATTTCAACGTTCAACATCTTATGCATTGAGATGCTCTTCTGTACACCACTATTGTAACACATAACACCACTGTTGTAACATGTAATTATTTGAGTTACTATCAACTTTCTGTCATTTGAACCAGTCTGGTCATTCCCCTCCTGACCTCTCTTATTAATAACTGTTTCCGCCCATAGAACAGCCGCTCACTGGCTTTTTTTTTGTGCACCATTCTCCAAGCTTTAGAGCAGGGGTTCTCGCCTTTTTTTGTGCCATGGACCCCTACCAGGAGTACAAGGTCAGTGGACCCCAGGTTGGGAACTCCTACACTAGAGACTGTTGTGCATGCAAGTCACAGCAGATCAGCAGTTTCTGAGATACTCAAACTACCCCAATAATTCCATGGTCAAAGTCATTTGGATCACATTTCTTCCCTGTTCTAATATTTGGTCTAAACAACAAATGGACCTCTTGTATATGCCTGCATGTTTTTATGCACTGAGTTGGAGTTAAAGACTTTTAGATAGACACTTGAACGCAAAAGGAATAGGGGGATATGTATGATACTTTTGGAGCAGCAAGAGTGGGAACCACTGCAAACAGGAAGTCTCTTTGCACACAAGTTTCACCCAGGCCAATAAAATGTAAGCTTTAAGCAAAGCAGCCATTGTGGACAGGGATAGTGGGGGACAGAGGCTTTGGCTCAAGAAGCTTCAATGAAAAGAACCAGAGGCTAAGGTCCTGGAGTAAGATTTCGATCAGCCATTGTGTGAGTGGGCCTGTATACGAGTACAAGGTCTGAGGCTTTGGCTAAAAGCTTCAACAAGGAGGCACAGGTGAGAGGCAGCTAAGAATAAGTTACTTGTTGTAACTACATGATATTGGAACTGGTGGACCCCTTTGTGGTTCCTGGTGATCACATCTGCAACTAGTGTTCATTGCTCAAGCAACTCTGGCTCAAAGTTGATTATCTGGAATCTGAGCTTGAAATACTGTGCGTTGGGAGGGGGAAATTTAACTGGATATTGTGTTTCAGGAGGCAGTCACACCCATTAGATTAACAACTTTAAATTCAGTTTGTGGCTAGGGACAAGTGGGTGTGACCGTGAGTGAGGCAAATAGGGAGATCCAAGAGGTAGTGCTGGATAGCCACAGCCTTTAAGCTTGCCTAACAGGTCTGAGAATGTAGCTCCCTGTGAGGATGTAACTGGAGGCTTTAATTAGAATAAGCAACCAAACCATGCTGCCATGGTTCAGAGATCCATTCAACAAAAGAGAGGGAAGAGAAATGTATCAAACTATTTATTGTCAAAAGGGGTTCAGGCAAGGATCGAAAGTCCCAAAGGCTGCCAGGGTTTAGGACATCTCATCTGACCTGCAGATCCATGTGGGTATCAACAATGTAAGAAGAACAAGAGGTTCTGAGGAAATTTGAACACCTGGGGTCTAAATTAACATGCAAAATTCAGTACAGTCATCTCTGGATTGTTACCTCAGCTACATGCAAATTGGTACAAGGCTAATAGGAGCAGGGACCTAAATGTGTGGCTCAAGTGCTAGTGTGGGAGATGAGGGTTTGAAATCCCAGTACAATGGTATAGGAAGAAAGGTGCCGTTCTGATGGGACACACTCCACCGGAAACAGGGTCATGGAGGCAGAGTCATAGAACACTACTGCATAAAAACAGGTCCCTTGGCTCATCTGCCTAGTACCATCAACCTGCACCCAGATCCCTCCATATCCTTCCCATCATGTACCTATCCAGATTTCTCTTAAATATTGAAATTGAACCTGCATCCATCAATTCCACTGACAACTCGTTCCACACTCTCACCACCCCAAGTGAAGCTGTTCTCCCTACTGTATCCCTTAAACATTTCACCTTTTACCCTTAACCTCCAGTTCTAGTCTCACCCAACTGCAGTGGAAAAAAGCCTGTTTGCATTTTACCTTGTCTACAGCCCTAGTAATTTTGTATATGTACATTCATAATTCTCTCATTTTTCTATGCTCTAGGGAATAAAGTCCTAACCTATTCACCTTTTCCCTATAGCTCAGATCCTCGAGTCCTGTCAACATCCTTGCAAATTTTCTTTGCACACTTAATCTTATTTACATCTTCTTTGTAGATAGATGAAAATCCTCATAATACTCCAAATTAGGCCTCATCAATGTCTTAAACAACTATGACATAACATCCTGACTCCTGCACTCTCTACTCCTGAGTTATGAAGGCCAATGTGCCAAAAACTTTTTTTTAAAACAATGCTGTCTACTTGTGATGCTACTTTCAAGGAATTATGGACCTATTTCCCCAAAACTTTCAAAAACATTTTTGCCCTATCTGGTTGTCCTCCCAAAGTGCAACAGCTCACACTTGTCTGAATTAAATTCCATCTGCCATTTTTCAGCCCACTTTCCCAACTGAAAGCTTTCCGCTGTAAACTTTGATAGTCTTCCTTTCTGTCCATTACAGCCCTAATCTTGTCATCTGCAAATTTGTTAATCCAGTTTACCTGATCATCATCCAGATAGTCTCTATTAATGACAAACGAAAAGTAACCCAGCACCAATCCTTGCAGCACACCATTAGTCAAAGGCCTGCAGTCAGAGTCCACCACTCTTTGGCTTCTCCCTCAAAGCCAATGTCTAATCCATTTTACTACCTCATCTTGAATGTGGGACCTTGTCAAATGCCTCACTAAAGTCCATGTAGACAACATCCACTGCCATGCTCTCATCAACTTTCCTTGTAATTGCTCAAAAAACACTTGTTTAGAGATGACCAACCATGCACAAAGCCATGTTGACTATCCCTAATCAGTCCTTTCCATCCATTAAGGTATTCCCTTGAAAACCCTTCCAATAACTTGCCCACTACTCATGTCATGCTCACTGGCCAATAATTTCTTGATTATTCTTAATACCCTTCTTAAACAACAGAACAACATTAGCTATCCTCCAATCCTCTGGCACTTCACCCATGACTAAGGAAATGCAGCTATCACCATTCTGGTATTGCATCTCAAATTCTGCCATGAAAGCATGCAGATTTTTAAATTTATTCTTAAATACTAGGATAATTCCAAGTTTATCATATAGTAAATAAAATACGACTGAAGGACATTTACCTATAACAGAAATGCGACAGCCAATTCGCAAACAATGCAGCAATGTGAGTAACTAGATGGTTTGCTTTAGGAATGTCAAGATAAGTAATATTGGTCTGAACACCCATATTCCTCAAAGTCATTTGGATCTAACAGAGACCTTGCAAAGGGCAAGTCCTCTAACAATGCGGCCTTCCATCTTCGTTGTATAGAAAAGTAAAGGGCAAGACATTAAAAGCAGATCAGAGAAAAATTGTTTCAGGAATGGTGGCTGGATTCTGGAAAGCATTATCCAAAGGGCTAGTGGAGGCGAGTAATTTCACAACATTCAAAAAATATTTAAATAAGCACTTGAATCACCAAGGCATAGTCTAAAGATTAGGTGCTAATGGATGGCCAATATGCTGGGGCACACTTTGATTTCTGTGCAAAATGATTTTACAACTTGATCGCCAGACAGAAACTTTAACCAACATCTGCCCAATTCAGTCAAGCATGCTGTTACAGCAGGTCACTACCAAAACCTATTTTTAAAAAAATATACTTGTTGCCCTGTCCAGAGCACAATCAATCTGCTCCCTAGGCCACACAAACACCACTTTGCAAGTAGCATTGAAGATAATGAAATGCCCACAAGGCTATTGACTGATAAAACTGTGCAGCCTCATCCTATTTCTGCCACTGGCTGAGCAGAATTGGCAGACAGCCCTTAAAAATCAAGCTATTCAATTAACACACAAAATGCTGGTAGAACACAGCAGGCCAGGCAGAAATGCAGAGAAGCACTGTCAACGTTTCAGGCCGAGACCCTTCATTGATAGCGCTTCTCCCTATAGATGCTGCCTGGCCTGCTGCGTTCCACCAGCATTTTGTGTGTGTTGTCTTAATTTCCAGCATCTGCAGATTTCCTCATGTAAGCTATTCAATTGCTGCTTCTAATGGTTCAGTTTACCCACAGAGTACAAATGCAACTCCACCAATGGAACTACTTCCATCTGGCCATTCACATTATGACACTCTTTAAATATTACTAATTATGAAATGAGCAAGAATAGAAACAAACAAAATGTTAACACTTTATTACAACCAGTTCTCTACAATAATTTAGATGGCAAAGATGGTCTAACTCAGGGGTCGGCAACGTTTACCACTGAAAGAGCCAATATGGACCCATTTCCCACAGAAACGAAAACACTGGGAGCCACAAAACCCGTTTGACATTTAAAATGAAATAACATTGCATACAACGGTTTTTTTGCCTTTATGCTATGTATAAACAAACTATAATGTGTTGCATTTATGAAATTGATGAACTCCTGCAGAGAAAACGAAATTACATTTCTGCATGCAACAAAAACATTTTGAACTCCGAAAAAAAGACATTGGGTTGAAGGTTACTCCATAGTTAGCCTACCTTGGATTGAAGAATTAAAAGAAAGCGCGCACTGGCGGGTGTCAGGCATTGGCAGTGGTGATGTATATTAATAGCGATAAAAAACACGTTGTAGCGGTGTGCTACACGCAGCGCTAAAATGAAGACACTGCAAAGGTAACTTTATTCGAACTAAACAGCCTTGCTTTAAAGCCTCCCTCAACCCGTCCCCATGGGCGCGGATGCTCCAAAAGACACGTATTCACAAACCCCCGTAGGCTATCTCCCTTAGCCGGAACGGTGGCTAATTGTGAGCCGGTTCGGATGTGCCAGGAAATGGGGTCTCCACAACGTTTTTAGATTGTACAAGATCACCATAATCTTCAAATTTTGAATTACATTTCAAAAACTAACAAACCACAGGGAGCAGCAGCACAGAGATGAAAGAGTCGCATGCGGCTCCGGGGCCGCGGGTTGCCGACCCCTGGTCTAACTAAAACAAAAACAAATCACCAAATTCCACTTATGAATCCCAAGCACCACCAAACTGACAATGTCAGGTCAATCAGGATCACACTTAAGTCATACAGTGCATTTAAAAAAAAGTACTCAACACCCCCCCCCCACCCCAAAGTCTGGAAGTTTTCATGTTTTATTGTTTACAACAGTTGAATCACAGTGGATTTAAGCTTTTTTCCTCCACTGATCAACAGAAAAAGACACTTCCATGTCAGAGTGAAAACAAATCTCTACAAAGTGATCTAAATTCATTACAAACATAAAACACAAAATAACTCCTGCTGAAATGTTAGTATGAAGCAAAGACAATCATGTTCAGCTTAGATCAGGAGGCTTATTACACAGCCCACCTAGGATAAGGCTTGGAGTAACACACTAAATGCTGGAGGAACTCAGCAGGTCAGGCAGCATCTATGGGGAGGAATAAACAGTCGACAATTCAGGCTGAGACCCTTCATATGAAGTTTCTATTTGGATTGCATATGAAGAATGTGGAACTTCAGTCCATCAAGGCTCACTGCACTCGGCAAAAACAGCAAAGTTTTAACTGAACAACAAATAAAATATAAAAGGTGATTAAAGGTGGTATTTTTCCATGTATTTTGTGAACTATTGATTATCAGAATACAATTTTTTACATTCCATCATCAAAACTCTTAGCTGAGGAACCTTAATTTTTCCAACAGGGCACTCCACCCTAACAATTTGTAACTTTCAAAATGGCTAGTCCAGCAGATACTTATTATTGTTGGCACTTGTAACTTGGATTGGAATGTTTCCAACTAAATCTACACAATGTTGCAATAAACTTTACATGGGTTATTACAGAAGTAGCATTATTAGAGCAAGTCAAATACTGAATCAGCATTATCACGAGTAGACAAAGGGCCACACATTGACATAGCACAGAGACAGACCCTTTGGCCCAACTCATGCTTGCTGACCAAGATGCTTATCTATACTAATCCCATCTGCCTGCTTTTCAACAATCTCTCTCTAAACCTTTCCTATCTACATACTGTCCAAATGTCTTTTAAATATTGTAATTGTATTCCCTCTATCAGCTCACTCCATGTACTTAAAACCTTTCATGTGGAAAATCCTGCTCCTCAGATCCTTGTTAAATCTTCTCCTCATCTTAAAGATGTGCCTTTAATTTTTTTTTAAAGACTCCCTATCCAGAAAAAAAAGACCATCTATTCTCATCTATCAAGTAATTTCATACACCTTCACCACTATCTACTGTGTTACCAACGTGAGGGAACTATGTACTAGTAGCCCTATGTCTCACTGTTCAACACCACCACCCCAGGCTCCACCTTTTAACATGCATCACTTCACAATTATCTAAATTAAATTCCAACAGCCGCTCCCTGCCCTCTTTCCTAGTTGAGCTAAATCATTATACTCACAACAGCAATTTTGATGTAATCTGCAATCTTACTAATTATGCCACCTCTATCCTCTTCCAAATCTCTAATAAATCTGATAACCATTAAAAAATCCATCCAGCAGCAATCCCTTTGCACTCTACTGGTTACAGGTCTCCACTACCACTAAAACAATTTTGGATATGATTTGTTATCTCACCCTGGATCCCAAGTATAGGTCTTCACCAGGTAATAACAGGGTTCCATTCTCATGAACTGTTCATAACCCAAGCTGTTGTAATGCAGTGATCCAGATGCCCAGCCATGTACTTAAATAAAAATATAGGCCTGTGGCGACCCATTTCCTGGCACATCCGAACCGACTCACAATTAGATAGCCTACGGGGGTTTGCGAGCACAGAGCTTTGGAGCCTCTGCGCCATGGGGGGCAGGTTGAGGGAGGCTTAAAAGTGAGGCTGAAGATTTCGAATAAAGTTTTTTTCCTTCGACTGCAGTTACCGACTCCGTGTCGTAATTTTAGCGCTGCGTGTAGCACACCGCTACAGGCCAACCAACGGCACTCTGTAGTTAAACCAGGGTGGTTAACTCAACCATTCAGATTTCTCTGCAAGATGGAGTTCCCACACAGTGGAAAATGCCTGTAACCCCACTGCAGGTGGCAAATCCATCCCACCAGTCTCTCAAATGCTTGTTTATATGTACTTGCTGTATTGTTAGTTCATAACCTAGGGAGGGGCCAGTATCTTCTGGACAAGCCTACCATGCAGGTCTTGTCAAAGGCCTTGCTAAAGTCCATGTAGACAATGTACAAAGCATTGAGGTCACAAAAAAAAAGTTGAATTTATGAGAGCAACACACAAAATGCTGAAAGAACTCAGCAGGCCAGGCAGCATCTATAGAAAAAAGTACAGTCAACATTTCAGGCTACAACCCTTCAGCAGTACTGGGGAGTGTTGAGTAGATTTAAAAGGTTGGGGGGGTGGATAGAGAACCAAAGGGTAATAAGTGAAACCAAGAGAGGAAGTTGATTGGGGAGATGAGGAGAGAGGGAAAAGGGGATAGGAATTTATGAGACATGATTTTCCATGAGCAAAGCTATGCCGACTATTTCTAATCAGTTCCTGCATTTCCAAATGCAAATAAATCCTGTCCCTCAGAATCCTTTCCGGTAACTTCCCTGCCATTGACACAAAGCTAACAAGCCTGTTCTTGCAGTCCTTCTTAAATAAAGACACATTAGCCATTATCCAGTTCTCTGCTAACTCATCCATGGCTAACGAAGCTACAAAATTCTCTGCTAGGACTCCAATAAACATACTTCTTAAACTGTATTAGGTACTACATCAGAAACAGAATTTTCCATACTAAACACAGTCAACAGTCCGTCTCAAAGGAGCACTTAGTCAGCATCAGGATTGAGAAGCAACAAGCTTCATAACTTGCACAAGTTCTTAAATAGGCAAAAGTAGCACATTGTAACCCATTAAATTTTCCAGCTTAATTTAAAATCATTTTAAGATTTCAACACAGCTTCTCAAAACCTCCACAAGTATAAAGTCTATTCCAATATATTTCCCCTTTTTCTGAAACATTTTTCATCTAAAATATGAATAACCATAACATAAGAAATAGGAACATGAGTAGGCTATCTGGCCTGTCGAGCCTGCTCCGCCATTCAATAAAATGATGCAAACACGAAGAAATCTGCAGATGCTGGAAATTCAAGCAACACACACAAAATGCTGGTGGACCACAGCAGGCCAGGCAGCATCTACAGGAAGAAGTACAGTCGACATTTCGGGCCGAGACCCTTCGTCGGGACAAACTGAAATAAAAGTAAGAGATTTGAAAGTGGGAGGGGGAGAGGGAGAACCAGAATGATAGAAGACAGGAGGGGGAGGGATGAAGCTAAGAGCTGGAAAGTTGATTGGCAAAAGGGATACACAGCTTGAGAAGGGAAAGCATCATGGGACAGGAAGCCAAGGGAGAAAGAAAGGGGGAGAGGAGCATCAGAGGGAGATGAAGAACAGGCAAGGAGTGATTGAGAGAGGGGCAGAGAGAGAAAAAGAGGAGGGGAAATGAATAAAGGGTGGGGTAAGAAGGGAAGGAGGGGCATTAATGGAAGTTAGAGAAATCAATGTTCATGCCATCAGATTGGAGACTACCCAGAAAGAATACAAGGTGTTGTTCCTCCAACCTGAGTATCGCTTCATCTTGATAGTAGAGGAGGCCATGGATAGACATATCAGAATGGGAATGGGATGTGGAATTAAAATGTGTGGCCACTGGGAGGTCCTGCTTTCTCTGGCAGACAGAGCATAGGTGTTCAACAAAATGGTCTCCCAGTCTGTGTCGGGTCTCACCAATATATAGAAGGCCGCACTATAAAAGCCATAAAATCATGGTTCATCTGGCCAGGGACTCATCTCCATCAAGCCACCTTTTCCACATAACCCTTAATTCCCCTACTATGCAAAAATCTATCCAACCTTGGATTAAATATTTACTGAGGTCGCCTCCACTGCTTCACTGAGCAGAGAATTCCATACATTCACCACTCTCTGGGAAAGCAATTTCCTTATCTCCGTCCTAAATTTACTTCCCTGAATCTTGAGGCTACGTCCCCTAGTCCCTGTCTCACCTACAAATGGAAACAACTTTCCTATCTCTTTCAAAATTTATTGTTTCTATAAAATTTCCTCTCATTCTTCTGATTCCAAGTACAGTCCCAGGTGACTCAATCTCTCCTCATAGTCTAACCCCCTCATTTCTGGAATCAACCTGGTGAACCTCCTCTTCACCACTTCCAAAGCCAGTATATCATTCCTCAATTAAGGAGACCAGAACTACACACAGTTCTTCAGGTGTGGCCTCACCAATACCCTGTACAGTTGCAACGTAACCTCCCTGCTCTTAAATTCAATCCCTCTAGCAATAAAGGACAACATTCCATTTGCCTTCTCGATAGCCTGCTGCACCTGCAAACCAACCTTTTGTGATTCATGCACAAGCACTCCCAAGTCCTTCTGCATAGCAGCATGCTGCAGTCTTTTCCCATTTAAATAATAATCTGATCTTCCATTTTTCCTTCCAAAGTGTTTCTTGCATTTACCAACTTTGTACCCTTGCCCACTCATTTAACCTATCTTTACCTTTCTGCACTCTCCGTATCTTCTGCACAGTTTGCATTTCCACTCAATTTAGTGTCATCAACAAACTTAGATATGCACTACACTTGGTCCCCACTTCTAGATCGTTAATGTACATCACGAACAGTTGCGGGCCCAGCACAGACCTCTACGGCACACCACTCACCACTGTTTGCCAACTATAGAGACACCCATGTATCCTAACTTTCTGCTTTCTATTGGATAACCAATCCTCTATCCATGCCAATACAGCATCCTCAGCTCTGTGCATCCTTATCTTATGATGAGTCTTTTATGCAACACCTTATTGAACACCTTCTGGAAATCCAAGTAAATAACATCCATCTGTTCCCCTCTATCTACTGTGCTCATTATATCCTCAAAGAACTCCAATATGTTTATCAAACAGGACCTGCCTTTGCTGAGTCCATGCTGTGTCTGCCCGATGGATCCATTTCTTTCCAGATGCCTCGCTATTTCTTCTTTAATGATAGCTTCAAGCATTTTCCAACTGCAGATGTTAAACTGTCTTTTGCCTACATCCTTTGTTGAACAATGGTGTGACTTTCACTGTCTCCCAGTCCACCGGGACCAGCCCAGAGTCCAGAGAATTTTGGTAAATTATTATCATCAAAGCCTCTACTTTAACTTCTGCCATTTCTTTCAGTACCCTGGAATGCATTCCATCAGGGCCAGGGGACTTGTCTATCTTCAGGCTCACAAGTTTGCCCACCACTGCTACCCCTTTAGTGATAGCTATTATATTGAGGTCCTCACCTCCAGTTGCATTCATAACCTCTCTCTTTGGCATGTTAGACGAGTTTTCCATGAAGACTGACACAAAATAGCCATTCAAAGCCTTGGCTATTTCTTCATTAACCAATATCAATTCCCCCTTCTCGTCGTTCAAGAGAAATACATTCTTTTCTGCTTTATATAATAATTAAAAACTTTTACTATCTAATTTTCTGCGTTTATTTTCATAATCCAACTGTCCTTTATTGCTCATTTCGCATTTTTTGTTGCTTTTTAAAGTGTTCCCAATCTTCCAGTTTCCCACTACTCATGGCAACTTCGTACGGTCAAGCTTTTAGTTTGATGTCTTCCTTTATTTCCTTAGTTATCCAAGGTTGGCTCTTCCCACCCTTGCTATCCTTGCTTTTAACTGGAATATTCTCTTTAGAAGTCTTCCACTATTGTTCAACTGTCCCATCATATAGTCTGTGTTTCCCAGTCTACACTAGCCTAATCCTCCCTCATCCCATTGTAGTTTCCACTGTTTAGAGATAATACACTGGTCTTAGAACGATCTGTTGCACCCTCCGTTTGTTTAAGAAACTCATTCATACTGTGATCACTCTTTCCAAGAGGATCCCCAACTACAAGATCACTAATTTTATTTGTCTCATCGCACAGGACCAGAGCTAAGATAGCATGTTCTCTTGTAGGTTCAGTTATATGCTGTTCAAGACAGCTATCATGGATGCATTCTATGAAGTCCTCCTCAAGACTACCTCAACCAGCTTGATGAGGTAGTCAATCTATATTCCACAATAACTGTTGTTCCATTTTTAGATGCTTCATGTATTTCTCTGTTTATTGCCTGTGCCACTGTAATGTTATTATTTGGCAGCCGATAGACAACTCCCACCAGTGACTTTTTCACTTTACTATTCCTTTTCTTTTTTTTTACCTTTTGCTTTTACCTTAACTTTATTCACACTTTTCTCTTACTTTATCCATATTTCTCCAATCTGTTGAACCCACCGTTCTACTACTTAGTTTAAAGCCCTATCCAAAGCTTTAGTTATGAAACCCTAGAGAAGGCTAGGCCTTTACTTGAGTTTAGAAGAATGAGGGGATCTCATAGAAATCTATCAAATAGTGAAAGGCCTAGATAGAGTGGACACAATGAGGATGCTTCCTATAGTGGGGGAATCAAAGACTAGAGGGCACAGCCTCAAAATAAAGGAATGTCCCTTTAGAATGTAGATGAGAAAGAGTATTTTTTTATATAGCTAGAAGGTGATGAATCTGTGGAATTCACCGCCACAGACAGCTGTAGAGGCCAAGTCATTGGCTATATTTAAACTGGAGGTTGATAGGTTCTTGATTAGTAATAGTGTCAAAGGTTATGTGAGAAGGCAGGAGAACAGGGTTGAGAGGGAGAACAAATCAGATTAGATAGAATGGTAGAGCAGACTCGAAGGACTGAATGGCATAATTCTGCTCCTATGTCTTATGATCTTAGAACAAAAGCTATGATAAAAAGGAAGAAGTAACTGGGTGAAATTAGCCTTTATTTATAATTATGATAGAGAATGGGGCAGTGGAGAAACTGAGTAAAACTAGGAGCTGATGAGGGGCTCAGCTGAAAACAGCTTGAATATTACATGCACACACAACAAAAAATGGAAACAGAAGTAAACGAGCTGGCACCCATATGATCATGTCCCATCTACCTTTGGCCATATCCCTATAGCCTCACACCCATGTTCTTTCAAAATTTATCTAATTTATCCACTTTAATCACTACTAATGAGCTAGCTGCCATAGTTTCTGGGGCAAAGATTTCACTGCTTTACCTACTTTTTAAATGACAATTTCTTGAAATTTTGTCCTCCCTTTTTGAAATTTTACATAAGCTAAAAACATTTCACCATGTACTGTGTCATGCTCCCAAGGATCTTGTGTTACAGAAAGATCACCTCTTGTTCTTTTAGACTCCAAATAATAAAGACCCAGCCTGTTTAATAATTGATGGGATAATCATCTTGTTGCTGAAGTTAGCTTGTGAATCATTTTTTGTTCTGCTTCCAATGCTGCTATCTTCTTTCCTGGGTAAGGGGGCCAAACTATGCATAGTACTCCAAGTGTGGTCTTGGCAATTCCCTGTGTAACAGTTCCCTCTTTCTAAACCGCAACCCCTCTGCAATAAAGACCGAGATGGCATTTGCTCACTCTACTTGCTGCACTTCTCTGCTGATGTTTTGCAATTCCCTGAATATCCCTGGATTTATTTGTAGTCCTTTTCCATTTGGGTAACAATTTGATGTTAGACTTGTTTTCAGGCTGGCAAGGATACTATGAAAATTAGTAGTGACCTATCAGTTACTGTACAATCTGTACTGATGACTTTTTAAAAAAATGATGGAGTGTAAACTTCGCAAGCATGCCATGATGCAAGCTATGTGGGCGTGTGAATTGAGGAGGCTGCAATGGATATGAACTCTGGCCACTTTATTGGGTACAGGAGTGGAACCAAGTGTAGTCATTGCTGTAGCTCATCCACTTAAAGGTTTGACGTGTGTTCAGAGATGCTCTTCTGCGCACCACTGTTGCAACACCTGGTTATCTGAGTTATTGTTGCCTTTGTCAGCTTGAACCAGTCTGGTTATTCTTCTCTGACCTCTCTCATTAACAAGGCAATTTTGCCTACAGAACTGTTTGTTGTTCACTGGATGTTTCATTGGTTTTTGAACTATTCTCTGTAAACTCTAGAGACCGCTGTGTGTGAAAATCCCAAGAGATCGGCAGTTTCAAAGATAGTCAAATTACTCCGTCTGGCACTAACAGTCGTTATACAGTCAAAGTCACATAGATTGCATTTCTTCCCCATTCTGATGTCTAGTCTGAAGAACAAGTGAACCTCTTGACCATGCTTCTATGCATTGAGTTGCTGCCACTGATTGGTTGATTAGACATTTGCATCAACAAGCAGGTGTACAGATGTACCTAATAAAGTGGCCACCGCGTGTAGATACTTGAAGTAAAACATACAAGAACTGGAGCTACTCAGCAGATGAGGCAACATCTATGGAAGTGAATAAAGAGTCCTCCAGTATGTTATAAGTGTTACTCTGGATTTCTAGCATCTGCAGAATATCTTGTGTTTAGTTTGTGAATGGGTAAGAAGTGGATGATAGTACTGTATGGCAAATTGGAAAGCTATTTAATTGGAAGAGTTGCAAAGAACAATACTGCAAGTAGTGAGAAGCTAGTGAACTTTGTTTTACAATTATACTGGAGTACTGAGGGAAGATCTGATGTTTCTATAAGATTGATAGATCCCAAAAGAAATCAGTGTCACAGTAGCATTGTAAGTGCACAAATATACAAATATTGGAAGAGAAGTAAGAAAGAATTTTTAAAAAAAAGATACCTCAAACAGTCTAACAGGAGGGGATCATCACTTCCTCGGCTACAGGTTGACTCATCATAGAGCCTAATGGCCAAGGGTAAAAATGACCTTGTGTAGCACTCTTAGGAGCAGCACAGTTGTCTTAGTCTGTTACTGAAAGTGCTCCTCTGTTCAGCCAAGGTGGCATGCAGAGGGTGAGAAAAGTTATCTGGAATTGCCAGGATTTTCTGTAGGGTCCTTTGTTCTACCATAGCCTCCAGTGTGTCCATTTTGACTCCTATAACAGAGCCAGCTTTTCTAATCAGTTTACTCAGCTTGGCATCACTATGTTGATGCTTTTGCTTCAGCACACCACTGCATAGAAGACTGTACAAGTGACAACAGACATATAGATATTAGTCAGCCCTCTTTATCTGCTTGTTCCGCATGCACGGATTCAACCAACCGCAGATTGGGCAAACCCGGAAGTTCTCTCTCTAGCACTTGTTCTTTGAGCATATACAGACTTTTTTCTTGTCATTATTCCCTAAACAATACAGTATAACAACTATTTACATGATATTTACATTGTATTAGGTATTATAAGTAATCTAGAGATGATTTAAAGTATACGGGAGGATATGCATAGGTTACCGTGGTTTGGGACGAAAAAAAACCAGAACTCTAATTTGGAACAGGTATATCCGGTATTATTTAGTGTCAGTTAGTCAAAACATTTGTCTTAGTATATGGTATATATTTTACCTTTCTATGCATATAAAACACTTAAGAAATGTATGTATTTCAATAATTAAACCACTATGTTGCTTAGTAATAATTGTAGCTTTCATTGGGTCAGGGCCTTCACATGCTCCATTATTCTCACTTTATCCTTTAAAATTGTTCCGATCGTTGACTGACTGTAGCCTAATGCTTTTCCAACAACCAATGGCTTTTCACCTCTTTCCGATTGCTTTATTATTTCCACTTTATTTTTTAATTGTGATTGTTTTCCATCAACGGAAGAGAAACACTGCAGGCGGAGGGGCCTGAGCTCCGCCGGGTCCTAAAGTCCACCACACTGAGACAGGTTAAATAAGGGTACTTGAGCATCCGCGTTTTTTGGTATCCATGGGGAGTCCCGGAACCAATACCCCGCAGATGAGGAGAGCTGACTGTATAAAGATGATAGGTATCTTTTTCCCCCAAGGTTGAAATATCTTAATACTAGAGGGCATACATTTAAGGTGAGTGCAAAGGGGATGTGCTGGGCAAGTTTTTTTTAAAATACAGTGTGGTGTGCACCTTGACTGTGCTGCCAGTGGTGGTATTGGAGGTAGATATGATAGACATTTAAGAGGCTCTTAGATAGACAAATAACTTTGCAGAGAACAAAGTGGTAAGGATTTGGGTAGGCAGATGGGACTAGTCCAGTAGGGTTTTAGTAACTGGTTTAGTTAGTTCAGTAAAAGGTTGTGGACTGAATGTCCTGTTCCTTTCCTGTACTGTTCTATTGTAATGGAATATTTGCAGATACTGAAGAAGATGGGACAAAGACAGCATGGTTTCCTTAAGAGAAAATCTTGCCTGATGTATGTGTTGGAATCCTTTGAGGTGATTACATGTAGGATAGATAAAAAGGATGTAGTGGATGTTGTATATTTCGACGTTGACAAGGTGCCACATATGAGGTTGCTTACCAAGTTAAGTGCCCATGATATTATAGGAAAGTTATTGGCATGGTTAGAGCATTGGCTGATTGGTAGGAGGCCACAAATGGGAATAAAAGTATCCTTTACTGGTTGGCTGCCAGTGAGTAGTGGTGTTCCGCATCTACTAAGTACTGACTTGATTTGAAGGAGGTGAATACTTATGCAATCAATTATTTTGTTTTATATTTGTAATTAATTTAGATTACTTTGTAGAGATCTGTTTTCATAATGAGTTTTTCCCTGTTGATCAGTGTCAAAAAAGCCAGATTAAATCCACTGTGATTCAATGTTGTAAAAGAATAAAACATGAAAACTTCTGGGGTGGGGGGGGGGGTGAAAACACTTTATAGGCACAGAATGTCTTGGATATAGTATATTATTTCCAAAAATTCTTATTATCAGGAGCAATTATTCCTGCTAAGGCTTCATATCAATGACAGTCATGAACAAAAGTCATTTTATTTTATTTGCTGCCTAGCAAAAGGGAAAACTTGTCAATGAATTAAAAATTAGAAAAGTCAGAGTGGAGTGCAGAAAAGACAAGTGCAAAAGAGACAAAGATTACCAGATTTTAAAAGCACAATGAGTGCAAGGGCACTTTTTTTTTGAATGCCTGTAGTATTTGAAACAAGGTCAGTGAATTTGTGGCACAAATCAGTATAAAGGAGTATGATTTACTGGCTATTACAGAATTGTGGTTGCAGGGTGGACAGGATTGGGAATTAAATATCCAAGGATATCAGGTAATATGGAAGATAGGAAGGAAGTTGAGGTAGGTGGGGTAGCACTGTTTATTAAGGATGAGATCAGGGCAATATAAGATCTGAGGAGCAGAATGTTGATTCCTTCTAGGTAGAGATTAGGAATAGTAAAGGGAAAAGTCACTGGTGGGAGTTGTCAATCGGCCGAAGGCCACATGACAGTGGCACAGGCAGTAAACTGAGAAATATGTGAGGCATGTAAGAGTGGAACGACAGTTATAACGAAGGGCTTTAACTTGCACGTGGATGTAAATATAGGCCAGTTAGTTTAACATCTGTAGTTGGGGAAATGCTTGAAGCTATCATTAAAGAAGAGGCATCCTGGAAAGAAATGGATCCATCAGGCAGACAGCATGGGTTCAACAAAAGCAGGTCCTGTTTGACAAAATTACTGTCGTCCTTTGAGGATATAACAAGCGCAGTAGATAGATGTTGTTTCCACTGGTAGGTGAGACCAGAACTAGTGGACATAGCCTCAAGATTCAGGGGAGTAGATTGGGGACGGAGATGAGGAGGAACTGCTTTTCCCCCCGAGTGTGGTGTATCTGTGGAATTCTCCATCCAATGAAGCAGTGGAGCCTACATCAGTAAATATATTTAAGACAAGGTTGGATAGATTTTTGCATAGCAAGGGAATTAAGAGTTATGGGCAAAAGGCAGGTAGGTGGAGATGGGTCCCTGGCCAGATCTGCCATGACCTTATTGAATGATGCAGCAGGCTCGACGGGCCAGAAGGCCGACTCCTGGTCCTATTTCTTATGTTCTTATAACTGCTGCTCCCATTTAAAAACAACCGTTCTTCAATCCAAGGTACAATACTAATCACAAAACTGCAAGTCCCTTCTTCACATAACAACCCACTCTGTAATAACATACCTTTTAGAAATTCAAATATGCCATATCCCTAAAAATAAACCTTAACAAGCAACTGAAACATAAATCTCAACTAAAGCTGCTTCTTCACAAATGTTGAACTATCCAACATGAATGTATGGTATACTTCTTAGTTGTTACCTTTCAGATTTCCTCAATCTGTAATTCTTCGTATCATCTCTCCACACTATTTTTCATTCTTTTCCTGTCATTCATCGCTGTGACTGATAATGAACACACAGTTGAAAGTACACTCAATGCACTCAAACCAAAACAATCTCCTGGATGAAATTCCACCTGTCCTTAATATTTCTCGAAATATCTCGGGTTTTTTTTAAGTATCACAAATTTGCAGCAGTTAGCGCAATGCTATTACAACTCAGGGCCTCAGAGTTCAGAATTCTGCCACAGTCTGTAAGGAGTTTGTATGTTCCACCCATGACCATGTGGGTTTCCTCTGAGTGCTCTGGTTTGCTCCCACAGTCCAAAGGTTTACTGATTAGTAGGTTAATTAGTCACTGTAAGTTATCCTATGATTAGGCTAGTGTTAAATAGGTGGGTTGCTGGGCAGTGTGGCTCGTTGGCCAAAAGGGTCTGTTCCATGTTGCATCTCTAAATAAATAAGGGTGCTCTGTGAATGTTTTGAAACCACACCTTGAGCAACTTTGTCATCCATGTGATTTTTATTTCAGATAGTACAACACACAATTCTAGAGGTGTGTTTATACAGTCAGAAGTACAAATTTACAAATCTGCTTAACCACAAATGTTCCTTCACTAGTGATTTCTGGGTTTTTTTTACAATCAGGCTGAGGCAAATGGCAAGAAAAGGGGCACTACTAATCAAGCATCACCCACCAGTATACTTGCTTTGCAACTACACCCAATATCCAATAGTGATAAATGTGAGGACTTAACATAAAACAAGCACCCCAACACATTCTACAAATGTTTTTTTTAACCCACCTTACATCAACAGCAACACTTATTCACAAATAATAAGAAAGGAATGCAGCTGGACTGAAATACAGATATCAATGCAGCCTTGATATACTTGCTTTTATTCCTCTCTGTTCATTAAGGATGGATGTGGGCTGTACAATACTGCACAAAGAAGGCGGTGAGAGTTGGATATTCAGGTATTTATGGGAACTAAAACCAAACCAGACCTTATTCCAATCTCCCAGTGCTCTAAAATAAATGCATAACCAACTGACGGCAGTCTAAAGAAAATAATGTATCTGATTTTCTGCACGAGAACCAATCGCAAGTAAATATTTTCAAAACGTGAAGGCCAAGTCCAGGGTTTATGACTCAGTGATAACAACGACCACCCTTCTCCCTCCCCACATACGCTCTTCCACCCACTATTTTTCGTTCTTCTTCCCCCTCCCCTTCCCTATTTCATACCCTCCCTACTCTCACCCCTCTGTCGGGGCCTCACCAGCCCCCATCACCTCGTTCCTGCCGCCCCTCCCCCATCTCCTGGGCCTTGATCCCTACCACCATCTCTGTCCCTACCCTCTGCACATACCCTCTTTTGAGTGACACAGAGGAGGCTGTGAGTCTCTTTACTTTCCCGCCGGCTCTTAAGCCTGCATGGAGAGAGAGAGAAAAAATCAGTCACTTACCGCCCCCGGCGCTCGAAAAGGCGGCCAGCATTCCAAAGAAGAGAAGGCAGAAGGAAGCAGCCATGTCCTACGAGGATGAATGTACAAACAAATGCAATCAGAAGGCGCCGTGTGGGCAAGTGTGCGACCCCCTTGCTCACTGACAGCCGGGCAGCACACCGCCAACAGCCCGTGACCTGGCACTCATCTTTGCTGCGGCCAGACAGGCAGCCGGGACAAAGTAAAGAGCCTCGAAATCCCGTCAGAGGAGAGCGGCGGGCCCCGCCACCCGGCCGAATGCAGCCGACCGTCAGCTCGCGCCTCCCGCCGGCGCCGTCGTGAATCCGTGCGGCTGGCCGCCTCCGGCCGCTTCCCCTCGTCCCCAACTCCCGGTCAGGTCGGACCTATAATTGTTTTCCTTTTTAAGTGCTCGGTTATTTAAAAATCCGGGGCGGGGAGCCACCGGCTTCCAGACCAAGAGGGTGGGTAAAATCCTCTTTGAAACTTATTTTCTTCTGCAGGACACCACACTGAAGAATTCCAGCTGTTGTTAAATTTTTCCTCAAAGTTTAATTCGGTGTGGAAGGGTGGAATCGGTAATTTTTTTTAAAAAATAAACTTGTCTGAGGAGGTGGAATCGCTGTGTTTTTGAATTCCAACGATGTCCCGGTTTCTTTTCCTTTATCGACGATGCTGCTTTTCCGCTCTGAGGGAAGGGAGAGAAAAATAAACGTTCACTTATTAAACAAATAAGTGGTGTTTTGAAGAGATTTTCCCCTTGGGGTAATTTTTTTTCTCTCTCTTCAGCATGAAGTTCGAAATTACTTTTAATTTTCCTTGTGTGATCTGCTTTTTATCCAACTGCTGATGATTTTCCCTTCCATTTAAATTGCTCCCTCCGTCTGCTCGGAGATTGTTTTATTCGTCTATTTTCTTCCCTCCCCCTCCTCCCTCGCCGCTTTAATTCTCCATTGACCGCCCTGCCGTTCCACGAAAGTAAAAGAAAATGCTCCGTGGCCGCGGGTTTCCCCCACCCCCTCGCCCCGCGTGTCCCTTCCCTTGCCCCCCGCCCCCGGTCTGCTGCAGTTTGAGCGGAGCAGGGAGAGCGAGGAGGATGTCTGGGCCACTCGTACAGCAGCGGGGGACAGGGGCCAGCTCGATCCAGTGGATTCGCACGGCGTCGTACTCTCCTCTCCTCGCCTGTGTTAAACTCCCAGATCGTGCCCCAGCATCGACGGATCCAAGCTACGGCAGACGTCGGGGTGCTGAAGCCCGCACCGCCACGTAGATTTCCAACTCACTTTAATTTTCTGCTGCGGCTGCCGCTGGTTCCCGCTGTTGTATCTGGAGAAGGAAGATAGTGGGAAAGCAGTCGGCTGCGCCAAGAGGTGACCATGAACGTGGAGTGAGATCCGGAGCCAGACACACAGCACGGTAAAGAACCGGGGAAACGCCCGCCTGGCACACCGCGTTCAGACACCGAGCCAGAGGCTGTGTCTGATTTACAGTTCTGGAGGAACAGCTCCCTCTATTGTACAGGCTCTGCGATCAAAAAAAAAGAATTTAACCCTCATATGGCTGATGAGAATAGGCGAATCCGGTCTCCCTCAAGTTACGTATGTCTACATACATTTGCGTGGTGCTCTTTAACATGGAATCGATTGCCCAAGCCACTTTAGAGCCATCATCCATGATAACTACGTAAATATCTAGTCACTGTTGTCCTCGGAAGATTTTCATTGCCATCTTCCCACACAGTCTGTGGTCCAGGCTGGCCAACACATTTGAGAGGAAATCCACGTGGTCATAGGGAGAATATACAATTCCTTACAGATGGCAGTGGAATTGAACCCTGTATTGCACTGCTCTGCCACCCCTTGAACTTCATTGGAGCTCTTCTTCCCACCCTCCACACACACACACACACACACACACACACACACACACACACACACACACACACACACACACACACACACACACACACACACACACACACACACACACACACATATTTCACTGAGACTCCCTTCCCAATTTCAATTGTACATTGTCCTTCACTGAATGAATCAATTACATCCTTCCATTTACACTTCTGTACTGGAAATTACATTTACAAATCTTGAATCTTTGTATTTATGTGTATCATTAATGCTCTCTGCCAACTTTGGGGGTTCTCTGCCCTGAACTAATTTCTTTCATTCAAGTATTATTACCCTTTTACTGAGGCCCTTCACCCTGCAATGAGATCCTGTTCCTTCCTCTGCCCTTTCTACATTCAGTGATATCTCCATGAAACAATTTTCTATCCCCTATAAAATATGTTTTCCTCTACTTTCTTTCCACTTTGCAACTTCCCTTGATGAGCCTCTTTCTTTCCCCCCCCCCATTACTGAGGTCTCCTTTTACACATCTGAGATCTCTTCCCCCCCCCCACCCCACTTCACAAATGCCCTTCTCACTTTGCTGAAGTCCTCTTCTCCATCTTCATGCATCATCACACTTTGGTCTTTGATTCATTTGATCCCACTTTGGTGATGTTTCCTTCCTTCTATTTGATGACTTTTGAGATTTTTCTTCCCATATCATGGAGATTCTCTGCATGGTTTTCTTGACCTCTTTCTCTCACTTCATTGAGGATCCTTTCATACTTCATTGAGATGTCCTCCCCCTTTACATTAGGAATCCTCACTTTGCTTCTCTGAGATCCCTGTTCCCACTTTATGGAAGTCTCCTTTCTTCAGTCTTTAAGACTGACCTCCATACTTCATGCCTCCTTTTCATGACCTCTTCCTCCCTTCAAGATCCAGTTTCCTCACTTGCTGCTCTTCCCCACTGAGATCCTCTTTCACACTTCTATTACACTGTTCTCTGTTTTCCTGTGATTTCTGTTTTCCATTCTTATTTCATGGGAGTCCTTTGCCCTTTTCTTTGAGATATCTCATATTGGCACTTCACTTAGGATCTCGTCATCTTTCAGTAAGGTATTCAAACCATTTTTCACAAATCTCTCTCTGATGCTGCTGTCCTCTTCCTTTCATTATTCACAGTTCCTCTACACTAAAGTCTTGTTTTTTTTCTATTGAGGTCTAACTCTCTTTCTCTTCCCTTTCAATGACTTGTTCATCCTTTTTAACATTTCTCCCTTTTGTGTGATCTTCACTGAGATCTACTTCTCCCTGTCACCTGTTTCCACTTTCACCTCCACAGATTCATTAAAGCTTCTTCTCCCTTTTTCCTATGTATTTCTTTGAAGTCCTCCCACTGACTGAATTCTTCCCATTTCAAAGAGGTTCTAATTTCTCCATCACTATCCCTCTTCTCTCGTGTCCTCTTCCATTGTGTTCTCCTTCTCTCATCATGTTAACCTTATTGGTGACATCTACCTCTTCACTAATCTTGCTGGTTCATTGAGGTCTTTTCCTCTGTCACTACTGTCATGTCATTGCTCTCTTTAGAGGTTCCCTTTCACCTCTGATCCACTTTTTGTCCACTTCACATTTCACTTCAGAAGTATCATTCACTGAACAAAATTGTCTCCTTCAATCAAGTCAAGTCAACTTTTATTGTCATTTCGACCATAACTGCTGGTACAGTGCATAGTAAAAATGAGACAACGTTTTTCAGGACCATGGTGTTACATGACACAGTACAAAAAACTAGACTGAACTACGTAAAAAAAAAACCAACACGGAGAAAGCTACACTAGACTACAGACCTACACTGGACTGCATAAAGTGCACAAAAACAGTGCAGGCATTACTATAAATAATAAACAGGACAGTAGGGCAAGGTGTCAGTCCAGGCTTTGGGTATTGAGGGGTCTGATAGCTTGGGGGAAGAAACTGTTACATAGTCTGGTTGTGAGAGCCCAAATGCTTCAGAGCCAGTTCCCAGACGACAGGAGGGAGAAGAGATTGTCGGAGGGGTGCATGGGGTCCTTCATAATGCTGTTTCCTTTGCGGATGCAGCGTGTAGTATAAATGTCCGTGATGACAGGAAGAGAGACCCCGATGATCTTCTCAGCTGACCTCACTATCCACTACAGGGTCTTGCAATCCGAGATAGTGCAATTTCCGAACCAGGCAGTGATGCAGCTGCTCAGAATGCTCTCAATACAACCCCTGTAGAATGTGATGAGGATGGGGGGTGGGAGATGGACTTTCCTCAGCCTTCGCAAAAAGTAGAGACGCTGCTGGGCTTTCTTTGCTATGGAGCTGGTGTTGAGGGACCAGGTGAGATTCTCCATTAGATGAACACCAAGAAATTTGGTGCTCTTTACAATCTCTACCAAGAAGCTATAGTCATTGGAGCAAAATCTTATACTTGCCACCAAATATTGTCGTGAATCTGTTCAAAAACAAAAAGAAACAAATACTAATTGAATATAAATGCAAACACATAGGATCATAGATATAGTTGTTATGGAACTGAAGAAAGTCATTCAGCACTTCAAATTTAAGTCAGCTTCTAGTAGAGAAATCCTGTCAAGTCTTTTTCACTACAAATTTCAGTTGTCCTCTTAATTTTTGAAAAGAAAGCAGAAAGTGCTGGGAATACTCAGCAGGTTATGCTGCATCTGTGAGGAGATAAACGAGAGTTGATGTTTCAGGTTGCAGACCCTTTCTTGAAGAGAAGTGGCAGCTAATTCAACGTATGTGAAAACACTGGACACATATTTTTTCGATAGTGTTGCTTCCTCAAAAACTGCACACATAATTTCAGACCATTTGTATCACATAGCAATTTGGCAAAAGAAATTAACTTATTAAATATAATGTGTTTAATTGTGTAACAGTGCTGACACTTTGCAACAGTTCAACTACCTAAAAATGTTTTGTTGATGATTTTTGTTTATACTCAGTGTCTAAGGCTTCTTGCTTAAGTATCCAATAATTAGCCAGCATTGATTGATTACAGTTGCCGTGATACTGTGTCTCCACTCCTGCTATGTTCTGATGAAATCTTTCACCATGTTTGTCACTGACAGCACCAAGGTATGAAGGGAAGAAGTCTAAATGGGAATGCAGAAAATGTACCTTTAGTGACATGTTTCACTTCATGGTTTTGTATGCATGAAGCATGTTGTCAACCAGCTGCATGTAGTTTGGTGCTCTATTGGTGCGAAGAAAAATTTTAACAACATCCTTGAATGCCTCCCATGCAATTTCCTCCAGTCCCGAGAAATTCTTTGAATTGCCTGTCATTGATGACCTGTTTGATTTATGGACCAACAAAAATGCCTTCCTTAATCTTAGCATCAGTTATTCTGGGAAGCATCTGTCTCAAATATCGAAATCCTTCACAGAAATTTATAGCCTTTCTAAAGCCTGTCCTTGCTATACAGTATCCATCCTGCCTAAGCAAGCCTGGGCAAGATAGAAAACTCTTCAGCTTACATTGTGGGCAACATTTTAATTGACTTGAATTATGAATTGAAATAATAAATATAGGCAATTTCAAAAAAAAAGGCACATTATACGGAAATTTCACAGTGATTTTCATGATCAGCAGCCTGAAATCCATAAGATACACACTAAAATATTCAGGAAACAAAATCTTTGTTGTCCACTGAAATCAAAAAGGGTATTCAACATGCAACATAAATTTTATTTTTCTTCCCACAGACAAGTAAAAGCTGCTGATGATTTCCATCAATTTCTGTTTTCATTTTAGATCTCAGGCAACTGCAGTTTCTTTTTCCCTTTTCCCAAATTTTCCCTTTTGAAGGAATTAAATAATTTTTCTATCATCCTTGAAAACAAAATCTTAGATCCCAAGTATTTAGATTCTGTGTTTAAAATAAAATCCTCAAGTGTAGCTTATATATTTTGCTCATAGAATTGAATTGAGTTGAATGATCTTTATTGTCATTATACATAGGTACATAGTGTTAATTCTATGTCACTGATCCATGAACTGTGCTAATAAGAACAAAATCCTTCCACATATCCTGCCTAAACCAGTCATGTTCTTATACACTTCTATCAAACCTAATTAGGATGTCAGGCATATGTTTTTTCAAATAAAACAGTAGTGATGGATGCATGGAACATGCTATGAGGACTCATGGTAGAGGAAGTTACATTAAGGACATTTAAGAGACTCTTAGGCACATGAACAATAGAAAAATTAAGAGAAGGGTTAGATTAATCTTAGAGTAGGTTAAATATTGGCACATCATTGTGGGCCAAAGGGCCTGTACTATGTCGTAATATTCTATGTTCTATTTTTTTGTTCCAAAATGATCATTCTTAATTTCTACAGTTAAACCTTTTTACTGAAATCTCTCATCCACTCTCTCAACATGGCCTTGTATTTTAAGATATGTACACAAGCACACTCATGTACTGTTCCTGCACATCCTTTGTATGTTTCCATTTACTTTCTTCCTTTATTTTCTTATTCTTTCTACCAGCATATCACTTCATACTTGTGTTAAATTCTGTTTGCTGTTTCTCTTTCTAATCAGCCAATTTATCTGTTATACCTATTACCATCGTCCCTACTGTTTACCAGATTTACAAGCTTTGTGACATCTGCAAATTTAGAAGTTTCACCCTGCAAACCACATCCAAGTCAAAAATGCAATAAATGGGGGACGTCACGTGATGACGTAGGATCGAGATGTGGAAATCCAGCTCTCCCGTAAAAAAAACTAATAAATTAATGTTTAAGTGAAGAAAAGTTAGTAAATATTTTCTAAAAACTACGTCTAAACTACTCAGGATTTTCCTTAGATATGCCTCCTAAGCAGACGCAGAAGAAAACTACTACTTTGAAGATAGTACAAGCTGGGCCGGCCACTATGAAGAAGCCTCGGACTCAAGTGCATCTTACCTCCGGCGACACAGAACAGGAATCGGCAGCAATATCAACAGTCTCCAAGAAGTAACAACAGGAACTGCGCGTGTGCGAAGGAAGGGGCATGCGCAAGCACAAGCAATTTGAACTACAAATCTCAGCTATGATTGGAAGTGGAAGTGAAAATGAATCTGAGGTGGATTCGGATTCTCTGGAACATACAGATGAAGATGAGAAGGTAAAAGAAGAACAACAGGAAGAGGTTGGAGGTGGAAGATCTTTTGGAGACATAAGAGAAGCTTTGGCGCAAATAATGCATGAATAAAAAGAATTAAAAACATTAAAAATAATAAAAGAAGATATTAAAAATATGAAGACTATGTTTGATAAAATGGTGAAAAGACAGGAGAAAATGGACAAGAAAGTTAAAAAGTTGGAAGAAATAATGGGAGATGCTATTGATAGAGTGAATAAAATGGAAGATAATATTCTTGCCTGGACATCAGAAAAAAACGACTGTTCGAAAAAATAGACGTGCTTGAAAATTTTAGTAGACGAAATAATATTAAAATTGTTGATCTTAAAGAAGGGAATAGAGGGAGAGGATCCAATAAAATTTTTTCAAAAATGGATCCCAGGAAATTTGGAAATGGAAGAGGGAACCCAGTTGATTGAAATCAAAAGTGTCTACAGAGCCTTAAGACCAAAACCTCAACCTGATCAAAACCCACGACCAATCTTGATAAAATGCTTAAGATATCAAGATAAAGAAAAGATCCTGAAGGCGGCTGTCCAACGTGCCAGAAAGAGAAATGAGCCATTGATGATAGTAGGGAAAGCAGTTCTTTTCTATCCTGATATAAGTTATGACCTTTTGAAGAGAAAGAAGGAATTTAATCCAGCAAAAAAAGTTTTTTGGGAAAATGGTTATAAATTTATATTGCGCCACCCGGCAACACTGATAATTTTTTTGGATGACGGGAAAAGAAGATTTTTTTACTGATCATCCGGATGCAGAGGAGTTTGCACAAGAACTTCCAAATATTCGCTAGACAGTAAAGATTTAAAAGTGAAACAGATTAAAGATGAAGATGGGGACAGTGAAGTGAGTTGATGGACATTAAGGACAGAAGAATATTTGAATATACTTTTAATTATATGATACAGGGGGAGAAAGGTAAAAATTTGAGAAATATTAATCAAGAGTAGTGATATTATTTTTTTCTTCTCTTACATATACTTTTCTCATGTTACAGGGGAGCTGGGGGAACTTTGGATCGATCGCTATGGGATTCACGTGTCTAATCATGGTGTTTGCCATCACCCGCACAACAGAAGGGGGTAATGTTGTGTTTTTTTCATTCACAACATTAGCGGGGGGGGGGGGGTTTGTTGTTTATTCTTTATAATCTTTTTTTCTTTTATCTTTCTTTCTTTGCCTGGATGATCAGAGGGGAGACACATAGCAACATGGAGAATTTTAAAATAATTCCCCAAGGTACTATGAGAGTTGAAATATTATGTATTATTATAGATTGGAGTAACCCCGTTAAAAATAATGACTAATTTACTGAATTTTTTAAGTTTTAATGTTAATGGGCTTAATGGACCAGTGAAAAGAAAAAGAATTTTAACATACATTAAGAAAATGAAAATAGATATAGCTTTTATACAAGAAACACATTTAACAGAGATAGAACATCAGAAATTAAAGAGAGATTGGGTTGGAAATGTTATTGCAGCTTCATTTAATTCAAAAGTGAGGGGAGTTGCAATTTTGGTTAACAAAACTTTACCAATTAAAATACAAAATGTATTAATTGATTCTGCAGGAAGATATGTAATTATACGTTGTCAAATCTTTTCAGAACTATGGACTCTTATGAATATTTATGCACCAAATGAAAATGATGTAAAATTTATACAAGAGGCTTTTTTGAAATTGGCTGACACACACGATAAAATATTAATAGGTGGAGACTAACTTTTGTCTAGACCCAGTTTTAGGTAGGTCAACAAAGGTTGTTACAAAACCAAAAGTAGCAAAATTAACTTTATCAATGATGAAAGATTTAAATTTGATTGATATATGGAGAAGAATTAACCCAAGGGAAAGAGATTATTCATTTTATTCAAATAGACATAAAACTCATTCAAGGATAAATTTTTTCCTACTATCAGCAAATATTCAAGACAGAGTGAAAAATATGGAATATAAAGCAAGAATATTGTCAGATCATTCCCCCTTGATAATGACAATGATAATGATGGATAAGGAGGAATCGATTTACTGATGGAGATTTAATTCAATATTATTAAAACGTCGATTTTTGTGATTTTATCAAAAAACAGATTCAGTTTTTTTTGATACAAACTCACATTCAGTTGATGATAAATTTATATTATGGGAAGCGATGAAGGCATATTTAAGAGGCCAGATAATAAGTTATACTTCTAAAATTAAGAAGGAATATATGGTAGAAATAGATCAATTGGAAAAAGAGATTACAAAATTAGAAAAAGAATCTCAAAGATATACGACAGAAGAAAAACAAAGACAACTTGTTAATAAGAAACTACAATATAATACACTTCAGACATACCGAACAGAAAAAGCAATTATGAGAACTAAACAGAGATATTATGAACTAGGTGAAAGATCACACAAGATTCTTGCTTGGCAGTTAAAAACAGACCAGGCTTCCAAAACGATAAATGCAATTAGAACAAGTGTAAATAAAATTACTTATAAAGCTTTAGAAATCAATGAAACTTTAAAAATTTTTTATTCTGAACTGTATACTAAAATATTTGATTGCTTTATGGAATAAGATAAATGTTGATGATGAGATAAAGAAATCTTTATTAGCAAAGAGACCTTTAATTCAAAATAAACATTCCTTTTACAATGGATAATCAATTTTTATATAACTGGTTTCACAAAGGGATTAGATATATAGGAGACTGTTTTAAAGGAGGTATATTAATGTCATATGACCAATTAAAGAATAAATATAAAATATCAAATAACACTCTTTTCTGTTATTTCCAATTAAGGGCTTATTTAACAGATAAACTGGGTCAAACAATATTATTGCCGAAACCTAATGAAATAGGAACTTTAATTCATAAAGGAAAAATTAAAAACTTTATTTCTGGTATGTATAATTTGATTCTAAAACAGGCAATTAAACAAGGAATTCATGTCAAGACAAAAATGGGAAACTGATTTGAATATTAAAATTAATGAAACAAGTTGGTCAAGATTATGTTTTGACAGTATGACTAATACAATAAGTGTTTGACTAAGATTAGTACAATATAACTTTTTACATCAATTATATATTACACCACAAAAAATAAATAGATTAAACTCAAATTTATCTGATCAATGTTTTCAATGCAATCAAGAAATCGGTACTTTTTTACATTCTACTTGGTCTTGTTTTAAAATTCAACCTTTTTGGACAAATTTAAGAGTTTTACTGGAACAAATTATTGGAACACAACTTCCACACAATCCAATATTATTCTTACTAGGTAATATTGAAGGGATAAAACCAAAACCCAAATTGAACAAATATCAAAAAAGAGTTCATAAAAATTGCATTGACAGTAGCCAAAAAGGCTATTGCAGTTACTTGAAAATCGGATTTATACTTAAGTATAGATCATTGGAAGAATGAAATTTTCAGCTGCATTCCACTTGAAAAAATTACTTATAATTTAAGAAATAAATATGATATATTTCTGAAAAATTGGTGCCCTTATTTACAAAAGATAGGATTAAATATATAGGTGCTCCAAAGATAAAATTATTGTTCATCTGGGGAAAGAAACATATATATACATTAAAGCTAATTTGAACTCCATGGAGCATGTGGGGATCTTCCGATATCCAGGCACTCTTTCTTTCTTTCTTTTTTCTTTTTTCTGTTTTTTTCTTTTTCTCTCTCTCTTTTTCTTATATATAGGAATATGTTAGGGGGAGGGGGGAGGGTTGATAATTTTTTTTTCCTTCTATTTTGTAACCCATTTAAAAATTCAATTAAAAAAAATTAATGCAATAAATACAGTCATGGTGCAGTTGTACAAGACACTGGTGAAGCTGAATTTGAAGTATTATGTACAGTTTTAGTCACCTAACTACAAAAAATGCATTATTAGATGGGAAAATGTAGAAAGATTTAGAAGTATGTAGCCAAGGCTTAAGGGATAAAGTTATAGAGAAGTGTTAGACAAGCTCGGACACTTTTTAAATTTGAAGTGTAGGAAGCTGAATGGTGATCGTATAGAGGTATATAAAATCATGAGGGGCATAGATAAGGTAAAAAGGATGATATTGTAGCGGTGTGCTACATGCAGTGCTAAAATTACGACACGGAGTCGGTAACTGCAGTCGAAGGAAAAACTTTATTCGAATCCTCAGCCTCACTTTTAAGCCTCCCTCAACCTGCCCCCCGTGGCACAGAGGCTCCAAAGCTCTGTGCTCGCAAACCCCCGTAGGCTATCTAATTGTGAGCCGGTTTGGATGTGCCAGGAAATGGGTCGCCACAATATGCCAATTCCATAGTTGGGGATGATATTCAGTAGCATTACCATCTCAAGCATTATCATCCTGAGGATGGGTTACCATTGACCAAAAATGCAATTGAAGTAGCTACATAGATTTAGTGGTTGCATTATCTAGTCAGAGGTTAGGGTTACTGCAAGTCAGGAACGTGATGGAATAATTTCCCACTTGTTGTGGGAGTTGCACTCATTCAGACAAAAAGTTTAGCACCATTCAGATTAAAACAGTATGCTTGGTTATAACACCTCATCCACCACCCTAAACAATTATTTCCTCCAATATCAGCACCATCCTAGTTGTCCTTTCACTTCACTGAACGCAAATCCTGGAATTGCTGACTGAATAGCATTGTTAGAGAACCTTAAGCAGAAGGCGAACAATTGGAAAAGATGATTCACCAGCTCTTCAAGGACAATTACAGACGGACAGTAAATACTGTTATTTTCTGCAAAAGCCAAATGCCCCCAAAAATAATAACTAAGATAAAACTAAGGGTTAAGTGGAGATAGTAGATACATTTTAAATGGCAAGTTTATGGAAACTTTATAAAGTTACAGGGATCCACGGCTTTATCAACATCTGAAAAGGACAAGATTTATACTAAAACTTTATCAATTATAGGTGAGATCTTGGCTAAAGTATTCTGAGATTACACTTTAATCATATTTACTATAATATCTAGAGATGTAGGACTAAGTGGAAAGATTAAACAAGATGGCATTGGTCTCAGTAGAGAAGTTTAAGAGTGGATTTCATAATGATGCTCTTCATCATGAGGTATTAATTGAATAAATACAGCACACTATCTAGAATTCACATCTCCGTAGGGTACAATTGGGCAGGCAATCATGGCTATCCAGTAGATTGGAGTATTGATCATTACACTTCTCCCTCAGATTCCCCAACCTGGTGCATTGAAGGGAATGATAAACATTCAATTGTCTGCAATCACAGAGATGTGGCTCTTAAGACATGAAAAGTTCTTCCTTAATGGTATTGTCAATGAATTTTTGTAAGGTTGAAAAATTCCATGTGCAGCATTTGATAAATTTCCCTACACTTTTTTGGTATTATCACACAATGAACATTATTTCTATTGTACACCTAATGGATGAAATTTGGGGAATAATTCTTTGGCCATTGAAACAGGAAAGTGAGGAAGACAGTTCCGATTACCTTGTCGCTGGCAGACAGTAAGGAGAATACTTCCATGGTTACCACAGTCAAATTTACAGTACCTATAACAAGTATTTACTCACCCCCATGAAGTTTTCACATTTTATTGTTTTACAACTTTGAATCACAGTAGATTTAATTTTGCTTTTTTGACACTGATCAACAGAAAATGACTCTTTTGTTTCAAAGTGGAAAAAAACCTCTACAAAGTGATGTAAATTAATTACAAATATAAAACACAAAATAATTGATTGCTTAACTATTCACCCCCTTTAATATGACACACCAAATCATCACTGATGCAATCAATTGGTTTTAAGTCACATAATTAGTTAAATGCAGATCACCTATGTGTAGTCACAGTATTTCAATTATCTGTTGTTAAAAATACACCTATATCTGGACAGTCCAACTGCTGGTGAGTCAGTATCCTGGCAAAAACTACACCATGAAGACAAAAGAACACTCTAAGCAACTCCACTAAAAGGTTATTGAAAAGCCCAATTCAGAAGAAGGATATAAGAAAATTTCCAAGTCACTGAATATCCCTTGGAGTGCAATTAAATCAATCATCATGGAAAGAATATGGCACAGCTGTAAATTTGCCTAGAGCAGGCCATCCTCAAAAACTGAGTAACTGTGCAAGAAGGGTACGAATGATGGAGGCTACCAAGAGACCTATAAACAACTCTGGAGGAGAAACAAGCTTCGGTGGCTGAGACAGGAGGGACTATGCATTCAATTGTTGTGGTGAACTATGTGCCTGTCGGGACACGCCCCTGCTGACTGCTCCTGTGGCTCCTCCCACAGGCCCCTGTATAAGGGAGATCTGCGGCCTGACGCTCGGCCTCAGTCTCCAAGACATTGTATGATAGACACTCACTCCTGGTTCCTTCTTCCAGTCAATAAAAGCCGATATCTCGCCTTACGTCTCAGTGTGAGTTATTGATGGTGCATCAATTGTTGCCCGGGTGCTTCACCAGTCGCAGCTTTATGAGAGAGTGGCTAAGAGAAAGCTACTATTGAAGAACTCAAATGAAATCTCTGCTAGAGTTTGCCAGAAGGCATGTGGGAGTCTCTGAAGTCAGCTGGAAGAAGGTTCTATGGTCTGATGAAACCAAAATTGAACTTTTTGGACATCAGACTAAACCCTATGTTTGGTGTAAGCCAAACACTGCACATCATCAAAAACACACCATCCCTACTGTGAAGCATGGTGGTGGCTGCATCTTGCTGTGGGGATGCTTCACTGCAGCAGGATCTGGAAGGCTTGTGAAGGTAGAGGGTAAAATTATTGCAGCAAAATACAGGGAAATCCTGGAGAAAAACCTGGTGCAGTCTGCAAGAGAACTATAACTTGGGAGAAGACTTGCTTTCCAACAAGACAATAATCCCAAGCATAAAGCCAAGGCTACACAGGAAAGGCTTTAAACAAAAATCTCCTGGAGTGCCCAAGTCAAAGTCCAGACCACAGTCCAATAGAGAATTTGTGGCAGGACTTGAAAAGGACTGTTCACTCACAATCCCCGTGCAATCTGACAGAGCTTGAGCTGTTTTATAACGAATAGGGAAAAATTGCAGTGTCCAGATTTGCAAAGCTGATAGAGACCTATCCACACAGAAAAAGCTGTCAAAGGTACATCAACTAAATACTGACTTGAAGGGGGTGAGTAATTATAGAATAAATTGTGTTTAATACTTGTAATAAATTTAGACCAATTTGTAGTGTTATGCCTGCAGCCCCCTCCTTTGTGAGAATCACAAGATTCCTGTGGGGTTGGGTCAGGGGGCCCAGGAGAATGAGAGAGAGACGTGCGGAATGTCTCGTTCCCCCGGCGATGTAAAGCTACGGGACATGGCCATTGTCTCCGGAAGGCAAATTTTGTGGATTGGAGACTGTACTACGTGGACGCCCTCAGGCAAAGTGGGCTGGTTGAGGGAGAGATTGCATTACCCCCAACCTGATTGACATCTACGACCCTGCGAGTCAGGATAAAAGAGGGTCTGGGGACCAGTCCCTCAGACACACCAGAAGAAACACTAGCACTACCGTGATAACGGGAAGCCATTTGAAGGAGGCCATGTGCATTCAGTTCCGTTGCCTGGGACTGGTGGCTTGTAATATGGAAAATGGCTTTTAGCTAACAACGGGGAAACCAACTCCCCGACTCAAAGGATTGGCATCATAAAAGACCTGGGCAAGTTAAACCGTCTCTCTCTTAAACCCAAAATGCTGCAGCTTGAACGAACTAACAGTGACTTTTATATTTCCATTGGACAATACATTAACCCCTAGACAACGATAGAGCTATTTCTTATTGGTTATTATTATACCCACGCTTTTAGATTTAGTATTGACGAAATATATTTTCTGTATGTTTGCATTAATCTTATTTTTGTGCCCCTTTATCAATAAATACTTTTAAAAATAGTACCATCAGACTTCAACGGACCTCTCTATCTTTGCTGGTAAGTGACCTAGTTACGGGGTTTCGTAACAAGTGGAGTTCTCGTCTCGGGATTTGACACCAAATTGGGAGGCCAGTGAATCAGGCTTGTAAGTCCAAAAAAAAACTTGGATCTGGTTACGCAGGTAGCCAGACGGGAAACCAGCAAAGATGGATGTGGGTGAATTTATAGAAAACCCGACTCTGGAGGTGCTAGAGGCGGCCACCAAATCAGACTTGATAAGTTTGGCGAAGGGGTTAAACCTCGTAGAGGTGAGGTTGTCAATGAAAAAGCAGAAGGTGCAAAGAGCAATAACTCAGTATTATATTGGGAAGAATGTGTTTACAGCTGAGGTATTGGAAAATATCCCTGAAAAGGTACCAGATAGTGGGACGGCTCAGTTAGAGCTGGAGAAATTAAAGTTGGAACATGCAATTAAGTTAAAGCAACTGGAAGCAGCTGAGAAAGAGAAACAGAGGAAACATGACTTGGAGATGACGGCAAGAGTCACGAGTTCCGGGGTCAGACCGAGAGGAGCGGTTCAATGTTAGTCGCGAGTTGAGGTTAGTACCTCCGTTCGAGGAGACAGATGTTGATAGTTATTTCTTGCTTTTTGAAAAGGTGGCAGTGAATCAGAAGTGGCCCAGAGGTCAGTGGGTGGCGCTGTTACAAAGTGTGTTAAAAGGGAAGGCGCAACGGGCATATACGGCGTTGGCCATGGAGGAGGAAGAGTAGGAGAGTTATGACAATGTAAAGGTGGCCATTCTCCGGAGTTATGAGCTAGTACCTGAGGTGTTTAGACAAAAGTTTAGAAATTTAAAGAAAGGGTGGAATCAGACGAATACCAAGTTTGCCTATGAGAAGGGTGTGCTCTTGGACTGTTGGTGCACAGCAGAGATAGTGGAAGAGGATTATGAGTGTCTCAAGGAGTTAATTCTGATTGAGGAATTTAAAGGTTGTGTTTCGGAGGATATCCGGATGTATTTGAATGAGAAGCCGAATAAGTCCATCTCAGAATTTGCTAGGTTCGCAGATGAATATGCCCTAACCCACGAGACAAAGTTTTCCTTGAATAAAATTTCCCAGAGAGACCGTGGGAACGATCGAGAAAGTCCGCCGGCTGAGGCAGAGGTCCCGCCGGGAGTCAGTGGTAAGGTTGAGGGGGAAAGGCCAGATGGCCAGAGATTTCCGGGCTTGACCTGTTTTAATTGTGGAAAGGGGGGGCGTATTGCATCTTGGTGCTTTGCTCCGAGGAAAGAGACAGGAAAAGGGAAAGCAGCAGTCCCTATCAGATGTGCCGTGGTAATCAATAAATCAACAAGAGAGCCCCGGGTAGACAGAGTACGAGAAGGGTCTGAGACTTGTCTGTCACACGGAACCGTGTCTGTGAGGAAGGGAGACACACCAGTTCCCGTACGGATCTGGAGAGACACGGGGGCTGAGCTGTCGTTGATCAGCAGTAAGGTACTAGAGTTTGGTCGCAAGACGAGAATGGTAGCTGTGAAGGGAATAAGTAAAGGGACAGAAATGGTGCCCTTACATAAGGTCATTATGGATTGTGAGCTGGTGTCTGGACCAGTTGAAATAGGGGTGCGATCAGAATTCCCAAGAACTGACGCGGACGTCCTTCTCGGTAACAATTTAGCAGGTGGTGAGGTTTGGGCAGCCATGACGATGACCAGCCGGCCGGTGAGTGTTGCAGCCCCACCCCTAGATTCCAAGATCTATCCCGCATGCGCGGTCACTCGCAGCATGTCGAGAGAGGCAGCTGAGAACGAGAGCAGTTTAAATCCGGCCAGTTTCTATTTGGCCGAGACGTTTCTACTGACCCTGTACCACGAGGGTTTAGAGGATGGTAAAACGAAGAGTAGTAAAGTGAAAGAGGGTAAGAGAGAGGAGGTAGATCTGTCCTTAGCGAGGAGAAAGGTTCTAGAGGCAGAAAATAAAGATGAGGAACCGCTAGAGCAGTTAAGAGGTCCAGAGTTGGATAGGGATGATCTGTGTGGTTTGGCAGAACTGTTTGAAGAAGTTGAAAATTCTAAAGGTGTTCCCGATAATGAAATGAGGGCAGTCCTAGATGAAAAGGGTGCCCTTGCCTTGAAGAAGTCTGCTGGGTTGGCAGATAAGGTTGTTTCAGCCCGCAGGGTTGAGTTTACTCCGGAAGGGAGTTGCCCAGAGAGTAACTGGGAGGATCAGGGGAACTTAGAATTTGAAAAGGGTACGGGTATTGAAAGCCTGGAAGAGGCCAATGTCCCGTTTGAGTGTGTCCAAGATGGGGATGCACGTGGTACTGAACCTAGTAACGGAGCTCAGAAAAAGTCTGAGGTATTTGATTCAGTGGAACGAGACGGCCGTCCTTGTGGGTCAGATAGACTTGGTTCAGTGAAGAAAGGGTTAACCTTGGTAATAGTGGGAAGTGAGAGTTCCCAGGTGTTTGTGCTCGAAGGTGTGTTAAAAGTTAATGCGGAGCTCAAAAATGGGGAGATAAATATTATTATTGAAGGAAATGGAAAATTTGTAGTTCCCAAATCGAATAAAGAAATTTTAAACCCTGCAGATCGCTTACAGATTAAGCTGGGAGATGACGGGGGGCCCCCGTGCTATTGTTATTCCAGAGTGTGGTGTGAAAAGGCAGAATTTGAAACGCTGCTTGAACGAAGAGTTCGAACTGAAAACACGTAGCCTGAAGGGTCCTGACGAGAGGGCTAGCCACCTGTGTAAAATTAAAGAATTGGGCGGAAATTCAGAAGATGGTCTAAGTTTGGGACACGGTGTTGATAAAATAATTCCTATGGAAAAAGTGGGCGAGAGTTTATTTCGCCAAAGTACCCAAGCTCCCCACGTGGGAACTAACCGGAAAAGAGGTGACGGTTAATGGGGACGCCATTTTTAAATAGCAAAGCCGGTTGTACGGGATTTCGACAAAGCATGTGAATAATAAAGACAGCCCCATGGAAGCCTGCCTGTTAAGTTTGAGAACGACCGAAAGATTAGTATTTACATAAACTTTTGTAGATGCACGTAAGCTAAGATCACAACTCCTTAGTTTTGTTGCTGAGGGGAGGAAATAAAAATAGGTGGTTATTCAATTGAAGTCTGATGCTACAAGACTTTAGTAAGGTACAAGACGTTAAGATATTAAAGGAAGTGACACTGTAATCATTAACTGTTTAGATGCTGAATTGACTGTATAACTGTATTCCTCTGTAGTGAAAAGGAAAAGCTTTTGTATTGTGTTAGATTCCACAATCCTGTAAGACTCTATACTACTTCGTTTTAACCGCTGGTAAAAACGCGTTGAAGAAAGGGGGTGTTATGCCTGCAGCCCCCTCCTTTGTGAGAATTGCAAGATCACTGTTGGGTTGGGTCAGGGGGCCCAGGAGAATGAGAGAGAGATGTGCAGAATGTCTCGTTCCCCCGGCGATGTAAAGCTATGGGACATGGCCATTGTCTCCGGAAGGCAAATTTTGTGGATTGGAGACTGTACTACGTGGATGCCCTCAGGCAAAGTGGGCTGGTTGAGGGAGAGATTGCATCATCCCAACCTGATTGACATCTACGACCCTGCGAGTCAGGATAAAAGAGGGTCTGGGGGAACAGCCCTTCAGACGCACCAGAAGAATCGCTAGCACTCCCGTGATAACAGGAAGCCATTTGAAGGAGGCCACATGCGTTCAGTTCCATTGCCTGGAACTGGTGGCATGTAACACGGAAAATGGCTTTTAGCTAACAACGGGGAAACTAACTCCCCGACTCAAAGGATTGGCATCATAAAAGACCTGGGCAAGTTAAACCGTCTCTCTCTTAAACCCAAAATGCTGCAGCTTGAACGAACTAACAGTGACTTTATATTTCCATTGGACAATACATTAACCCCTAGACAACGATAGAGCTATTTCTTATTGGTTATTATTATACCCACGCTTTTAGATTTAGTATTGACGACGTATATTATCTGTATGCTTGCATTAATCTTATTTTTGTGCCCCTTTATCAATAAATACTTTTAAAAATAGTACCATCAGACTTCAACGGACCTCTCTATCTTTGCTGGTAAGTGACCCAGTTACGGGGTTTCGTAACAGTAGAAATTTGTTTTTACTTTGATTCTGAAGGGTCTTTTCTGTTGATCGTTGTCAAAAAGGCCAAATTAAATCTACTGTGATTAAATGCTGTAAAACAATAAAACATGAATCTCTCAAAGAGGGGGTGAATACTTTCTATAGACATTGTATCTCCTTCCATGAAAATGGTCATGATCGTGTTGTCACAGAAGTCCACTTCTTCTGAAGTAAGGGAGATGGGGCTAAAACTCATCTCCAATTAGTTATTGGATTCTCAAGAAATCATAGGCAGGAATAGAAAGAGAATGAAGCTGTTCAAAAACAAGGATGGGATTTTTTAAATTAAGGTGTTGCTTAATCTGGAGGCAATTTAGCTAGATAAATACAGGAGTGATGAGATCATCGAGCTTCATGTCTGGAGTTTATTTAAATGATTTGACTCATTGATTTGTGCCAAATATTTTAAATAATTTAAATTATCTGCTGAATAGATCCAAATCCAGGTATAACACTAGTGTTGCAGCTATACAGCTCGAGTGACGGCTTTGACACTGACTGTTGTGTGGAGTTTATACATTCTCCTCATGACTCCATGGATTTATCCTGGATACTCTGATTTATTCCACATCCCAAAAAAAATTCTGGTAGTTTAATAATATGGTTCTATAAAATATGAACCACTTTCCTTATCACTTGAACCACCTCTCAAAGGCAGACAAAATGAAATTCACCATCACCTTCAGTACATCCACGCACAATCTGTCTGTAAGGAAAGTGTTTGAATAAACCCAGAACTTCTGTTTGTTTCAGAGATACAGTCTCCAGAAAATACTTCAAATTCATTGGGGTAATAAAAAAGTCAAAAATTGTCATCCAGGTCAACATTCTAGCATCAAATCTAATTGCATTCACCTGGTTCTGACAGGCAGCACACATGAAAGTGCCAGATAGGAGCATAGATCAAACAGGAAGTTCTTGTGAAACTGCTGTTTCTATGCAGGGAGCTATGTTAGTTATGTCATGCAGAACCCTCTTGCCACTATCCATGATATGGCAGTCTATGGAAGCAACAGTGGTAGGCATAATGAAAAATCTACACTGTGTAGAAAAGCCTACAAACTATTATTACTACTACATGGACTCAGGCCTAGGGGGCCGGCGTCGGGCACGAAGACAGACTCTCCACTCCTCCCTCTCCCTCATCAGTATGTTCAGTTCATCACATTAGCCGTGCCGCTATCTTCTAGGAGCGTGTTGACCATAGTCTTGGGAGGGTGTCCGGGGATCATCTCCCATGTGATGACTAGGCTGGCAGGTAGCTCAGGGTGGCGTAGATAGTGCCCCACCAGTTGCAGTCTTCTCATCTCGATTTTAGTGGTGAGCATCAGTAGGTCATCATTGAGCTTGACGTTCGTCATGTGCTTTTGCCAACTCACGTCAAGAGCCACCTGGAGCATTCGTGTATAGCGACCATCTAGTGACTTTAGCATGGTCTTGGTGAGTGTCCGTGTCTCACATCCGTACGTGAGAATAGACTCTATGACTGTTATGAAGATCCTCTTTTTGAGCCCTCAGGTCAAGTTCGACCTCCAGATTTCCTTCATGCCAGGTCCTTCCATACCTTTATGTCCTTCTCTGAACTCATCATTCTTGACCCGAGGTACTTGAAGTCTAAGACTTTCTTAATGGTATCATTCTTTATGGTCTTGAGAGAACCTTCATCACAGTTGAACGCCATGTACTCTGTCTTCTTAGCGTTTAGGTGAAGTCCAACTTTATTGCACTCAGTTTCCACTTTTCTCAATAGCTGCTGTGCTTCCTCCATCTGGTCAGAGAGCAGGATTATGTCATCTGCAAAATCGAGATCTGTGAGTGTAACTGGTCTGACCCTTCTGGTTCGTCCCGGTTTCATAGTAAAACCGAGCTTGTCATGATCTTTGGTAGCTTGATGTAGAGTGTAATCAAGGATGATTATAAAGATAGACAATAGACAATAGGTGCAGAAGTAGACCATTCGGCCCCTCAAGTCTGCACCGCCATTCTGAGATCATGGCTGATCATTCACTATCAATACCCAGTCCCTGCCTTGTCCCCATATCCCTTGATTCCCCTATCCATCAGATATCTATCCAGCTCCTTCTTGAAAGCATCCAGAGAATTGGTCTTCCGAGGCAGTGCATTCCACACCTCCACAACTCTCTGGGAGAAGAAGCTCTTCCTCAACTCTGTTTTAAATAACTGACCTCTTATTCTCAATCCATGCCCTCTGGTACTGGACTCTCCCAACATCTGGAACATATTTCCTGCCTCAATCCTATCAAATCCTTTAATTATCTTAAACGTTTCAATCAGATCCCCTCTCAATCTCCTCAATTCCAGCGTGTACAAGCCCAATCTCTCCAATCTCTTTGCGTAAGACAGCCCTGCCATCCCAGGAATCAACCTAGTGAATCTACGCTGCACTTCCTCAATTGCCAGAATGTCCTTCCTTAAACCTGGAGACCAAAACTGTACACAATATTCCAGGTGTGGTCTCACCAGGGCCCTGTACAAATGCAAAAGAGCATCCTTGCTCTTGTATTCAATTCCCCTTGTAACAAAGGCCAACATTCCATTTGCCCTCTTCACTGCCTGTTGCACTTGCTCATTCACCTTCATTGACTGGTGAACTAGGACTCCTAGGTCTCTTTGCATTTCTCCCTTACCTAACTCGACACTGTTCAGACAATACTCTGCCCTCTTGTTCCAGCTTCCAAAGTGGATAACTTCACATTTATTCACATTGAATGACATCTGCCAAGTATCTGCCCACTCACTCAGCCTATCCAAGTCTCCCTGTATTCTCCTAACGTCCTCTTCGCATGTCACACTGCCACCCAGTTTAGTATCGTCAGCAAACTTGCTGATATAGTTTTCAATGCCCTCATCTAAATCATTGACATAAATCGTAAAGAGCTGTGGTCCCAATACAGAGCCCTGTGGTACCCCACTAGTCACCTCCAGCCAGTCTGAGAAACACCCATTCACTGCTACCCTTTGCTTTCTATCTGCCAACCAGTTTTCTATCCATGTTGAAACCCTGCCCCCAATGCCATGAGCTCTGATTTTACTCACCAATCTCCTATGTGGCACCTTATCGAATGCCTTCTGAAAATCTAGGTACACAACATCTACTGGCTTACCCTCGTCTAACATCCTTGTTACACCCTCAAAAAACTCCAACAGATTAGTCAAGCATGATTTGCCCTTGGTAAATCCATGCTGGCTCAGCCTAATCCTATTTCTGCCATCTAGATGTGCCACTATTTCGTCCTTAATAATGGACTCAAGCATCTTCCCCACGACTGACGTTAGGCTAACAGGGCGATAGTTCTCCGTTTTCTCCTTCCCTCCCTTCTTGAAAAGTGGGACAACATTAGCCACTCTCCAATCTTCAGGAGCTGATCCTGAATCTAAGGAACATTGGAAAATGATTACCAATGCATCCGCAATTTCCTGAGCCACCTCTTTTAGAACCCTTGGATGCAGACCATCTGGACCCGGGGATTTATTAGCCTTCAGTCCTACCAGTCTACTCATCACAGTTTCTTTCCTAATGTCAATCTGTCTCAATTCCTCTGATATCTTATGACCCTGGCCCATCCATACATCTGGGAGATTGCTTGTGTCCTCCCTGGTGAAGACAGATCTAAAGTATGCATTAAATTCTGTTGCCATTTCCCTGTTTCCCATAACAATTTCTCCCAATTCATTCTTCAAGGGGCCAACATTGTTCTTAACTATCTTCTTTCTCTTCACATAGCTAAAAAAGCTAAGATCACATAGCTAAGATGTAGGGTGCCGGAGTGTCTCCTTGCAGCACACCAGCTAGGAGCTCGTTTCTCCGTCTGGTGATACAACTTTCACCATGGTCTTGGTATAGCTAGACTCTATTGTTCTCAGTAAACAGTCTGGTACTCTGTAAGCTTTCAGGATCTTCAGCATTTTGCCTCGGTGAATGGAGTCAAAAGCTTTGCAAAAATTGATGAAAGTAAGCATGGCTGGTAGGTTGTTCTTCTTGACTTCCTCAATGATTCTACGGAGAGCAAGTATTTGCATTACTGTTCTGCACTTCTGCCGAAAACCATTCTGATTGAATCTTAGCTTAGGGTAAATGGTGGTGCGAATCCTGTTCAAGATCATCCAATTGTATAGCTTTGCTAAGATGCAGGTCAAGCTGATACCACGGTAGATATCTGTCTTCGTGAGGGATCCAGACTTGGGGACAGGGATAATGTTTGAGAGTGACCACTGCTGTGGTCTGTCGCCTTTCATCAGTGCCGTATTACATATGTCCAGCAAGAGGGTGGTGAATACAACCTAGTCCATCACAGGGGAAAAACCCTGTCCAATATTGAGCATGTCTACGAGGAGCGCTGCCACAAGAAAGCAACATCCATCATCAAGGACCCCCACCATCCAAGCCATGCTTTCTTCTCACTGCTGTCATCAGGAAGGAGGTACAGAGGACTCAGGTCCTACACCACCAGTTTCAAAGGTTCATTTATTATCAAAATATACAACTCTGAAATTCTTCTCTGGGCAGTCATGAAACCAAGAAAGGAAAAAAAAAGGCAGCACGGATATCAACCACCAAATCCCCTCTCCCTGCACAAAAAAAAACAAGCAAAACAGAGCAGGCATATTGACCCCCAAATTTCAACCCCCACCCCTGCACAAAAAAAAAACGAGAAAGATCGAGCGAGAAAAACAGCAATCCTCAATGATCAAAAGGCTGACAGCTAGGGCTCATCTTCCGAATTCATCTTGATGTTTCAATCTCTCTTGTTGCTTTAATTGGCGAAATGGAGTTGAACATCAGTTCATGCTCCATCCCACAGCCTGCCCGCCATGAGATTCACACACGCTGCCTCTGCCTCGCGAAATCTTCTCGGAGACTGGTAAGTGCTGGAAATCCCAAATAATTTCCAAACAGCAAACCACAGGCTCCAACAGTTCCAGAATGACTTCCAGGATGAAAAACAAAAATAAAATACATAAAAGCTCCTGTAAATCTAGTCAAGAAGAAAAAACAAGCTTACCAGCGGTTCAAAAAATTAGGTAATGATAGAGATTTAGAAGATTATAAGGCTAGCAGAAAGGAGCTTAAGAAGAAAATTAGGAGAGCCAGAAGGGGCCATGAGAAGCACTTGGTGGAGAGGATTAAGAGGAACTCCAAGGCATTCTACAATTATGAGATGAGAGAGAATAGGACCAATCAAGTGTGACAGTGAAAAAGTGTGTATGGAACCAGAGGAGACAGCAGAGGTACTTAATGAATACTTTGCTTCAGTATTCACTACAGAAAAGGATCTTGGCGATGGTAGGGATGACTTGCAGTGGTTGAAAAGCTTGAGCATGTAGATATTAAGGAAGAGGACATGCTGGAGCTTTTGGAAAGCATCAAATTGGATAAATCATCACATCCAGATGAGATGTACCCAGGCTACTGTGGGAGGCGAGGGTAGAGATTGCTGAGCCTCTGGCAATGATCTTTGCATCATCAATGGGAATGTGAGAGGTTCTGGAAGATTGGAGGGTTGCGGATGTTGTTTCCTTATTCAAGAAGGGGAGTAGAGATAGCCCAGGAAATTACAGACCACTGAGTCTTACTTCACTGGTGGGCAAGTTGATGGAGAGGCGGGATTCATGAACATTTGGAGACATATAGTATGATTAGGAATAGTCAGCATGGCTTTTGTCAAAGGCAGTTCGTGCCTTACGAACCTGATTGAATTTTTTGAGGATGTGACAGAACATGTTGATGAAGGTAGAGCAGTAGATGTAGTGTACAGTTGGCCCTCCTTATCCACGGGGGATTGGTTCCGGGACCCCCCGCGGGTACCAAAAAACGTGGATGCTCAAGTCCCTTATTTAAAATCATGTAGTATTTGCATATAACCTACGTACATCCTCCCCTATACTTTAAATCATCTCTAGATTACATACAATAACTAATACAATGTAAATGCTATGTAAATAGCTGTTATACTATATTGTTTAGGGAATAATGACAAGAAAAAATGTCTGTACACGAGACGCGAGGCAAACAACGCTCAAACAATGAGTGCTGGAGAGAGAACTTCCGGGTTTTCCCGATCCATGGTTGGTTGAATCCACGCATGCGGAACCCGTGGATAAGAAGGGCCGACTGTATATGGATTTCAGCAAGGCATTTGATAAGGTACCCCATGCAAGGCTTATTGAGAAAGTAAGGAGGCATGGGATCCAAAGGGACATTGCTTTGTGGATCTAGAACTGGCTTGCTCACAGAAGGCAAAGAGTGGTTGTAAATGGGTATATTCTACATGGAGAATGGTGACCAGTGGTGTGCCTCAGGGATCTGTTCTAGGACCCCTACTCTTCATGATTTTTATAAATGACCTGGATGAGGAAGTGGAGAGTTGGGTTACGGTAATAAATTTGCTGATGCCACAAAGGTTGAAGGTGTTGTGGATAGTGTGGAGGGCTGTCAGAGGTTACAGTAGGACTTTGATAGGATGCAAAACTGGGCTGAAAAATGGCAGATGGAGTTCAACCCAGATTAGTGTGAGGTGGTTCACTTTGGTAGGTCAAATAGGATGGCAGAATATAGTATTAATGGTAAGACTCTTGGTAGTGTGGAGGATCAGAGGGATCTTTGGGTCCAAGTCCATAGGACACTCAAAGCTGCTGCGCAGGTTGACAGTGGTGTTAAGAAAGCATACGATGCATTGGCCTTCATCAACCATGGGATTGAGTTTAGGAGCTGAGAGGTAATATTGCAGCTATATAGGACCCTGGTTAGACCCCACTTGGAGTACTGTGCTCAGTTCTGGTCGCCTCTCTACAGGAAGGATGTGGATACTATAGAAAGGGTGCGGAGGAGATTTACAAGGATGTTGCCTGGATTGGGGAGTATGCCTTATGAGAATAGGTTGAGTGAACTCGGCCTTTTCTCCTTGGAGCGACGGAGGATGAGAGGAGACCTGATAGAGGTGTATAAGATGATGAGAGGCATTGATCTTATGGATAGTCAGAGGCTTTTTTCCAGGACTAAAATGTCTAGCACAAGTGGGCACAGTTTAAAGGTGCTTGGAAGAAGGTACAGAGGAGATGTCAGGGGTAAGTTTTTTACGCAGAGAGTGAATGAGTGCGTGGAATGGACTGCTGGCGATAGTGGTGGAAGCGGATATGATAGGGTCATTTAAGAGGCTTCTGGATAGGTACATGGAGCTTAGAAAAATAGAGGACTATGGGTAACCCTGGGTAATTTCCAAAGTAAGGATATGTGTGGCACAGCATTGTGTGCCGAAGGGCCTGTATTGTGCTATAGGGTTTCTATGTTTCCTTTTTTTTGTAATTTATTTTTTTATTGAAGTTCATCAAACAAACATTTCCATAAGATGTATTTCAGACATTGTACGTATATATCACAAAATCTCCACAAAGTATTTATCTGGGGTATACACTTATAGAAAAGAGTGGAAAGAAAAAACAGGCAAAAGGAAAGAACTATGTACAAGTAGGGAGTGATCTTTTTTTTTACAACAGATTCATTGATTTGTGAGAATAAAATCAGGCCTATGAGGCATTATGTAGTTAAACCATTTTTCCCATTATGAATGAAATTGTTCCAGCTTACGATTAACAGATGCTGGTATCTTCTCCATTTTGTAAATGTCCATTGTAATTTCCATCCATGTATTTAAGGTTGGGCTCTCCTGTGATAACCATTTCCTAGTAAGAGTCTTTTTACCAGCCACCAACAGTATATTCATTAAATATTTATCTCTTTTCAACCATTCTTGAGGTATATATCCAAAATATATAGTCTTACTCTCCAAAGGTATTTCACATTTAAAGATGTCTTGTAGGACATTATGTATCCCCCTCCAACAGTTTTTGATAACAGGGCAGTCCCAAAAAATATGATAATAATTTGCATTTTGATTTCCACAATTTTTCCAGCAAACAGGGAGGTTACTATCATAATGGGATTTCTGAGAGGGTGTAATAAAATATCTTATCAAGTTTTTCCATCCAAACTCCCTCCATTTCTGTGAACTGGTACACTTCCATTGATATCACCATATTGTCCATTCTTCCTCAAATATAATTATCCCTCCTTCCTTCTCCCATTTTGTTTTAATGTATGAAGTCAAATGTGTTTTAAGATTATACATGCTTGAAATTATTCTACTACCATGTTTAACAAGTGAAGTATATGGTTTCATGATTTATTCAGAAGATGGCAACCAAAGGAGTGTTTTACGCAGGCGGCAACTTGACTGGAAAGTTTCACCCAACAGTTTCAGGAACTGTTAGCCTTCAACCAGCATGGATAACTGCACCCACCTCAACTCTGAATTGATTCCACAATCTATGGATTTAGGTTTCAAGGACTCTACAGCTGATATTCTCAGTATTATTTGTTTATTATTTGTATTTGCACAGATTATCTTCTTTTGCAAATTGGTTGTCAGACTGTGGGTAGTTTTTCATTGATACTATTGTATTTCTTTGTTCTTCTGTTAATGCATGAATGGAAGAAAATTAATCCTGGAAGTATATGGTGACATATATGTACTTTGATAATAAATTTACTTTGAAATACCAAGTGCTTTATTGTACTTGCTATGAAACATGCATGCAATGTCAAGGGGCATGGAGTTGAACATTAATCTTGTACAGAGATTGGAACCCATCTTTTTGATAAATTTGTTTATTACCACATGTAGAGGTAGTGAAAGTTTTGTCAGATCAATTCATTACAACAGTGCATTGAGATAATACGAGGTAAAACAATCAATAACAGTGCAGAATAAAGTGTACACTAACAAAGAAAGTGCAGCGTAAGGACACAATTAGGTGTATGTTATAATGAGGTAGACTGCAAGGTGAATAGCCTATTTTATCGTACCAATTACTATTTAATAATTTTATAACAGCGGGATAGGAGCTGTCCTTGAGCCTGGTGACACATGATTTCAGACTTTTTTTTAATCTTCTGCCTGATGATAAGTGAGGAGAAGAGAGAATGTACAGAGTGAGAAGTGTCTTTAATAATATAACTGCTTTACTGAGATAATGAGAAGGGTAGGCAGAGCAGACTTGATGTGAGAAATGGCCTTGTTCTTCTCCGATATCTTATGGTCATATGAACAGATACTAGTTTTGTGAGGTGCTAAGCTGTGTCCACAACTCTAGTTTTTTGCGGTCACATACTGAGCAGTTGTCATAACAAGATGTGATGCATCCTGAATGAATTCATTATTCAGCATACAGATTAAAAATTGGTGTGGGTCAAAGGGGATGTGTTAAATTTCTTTAGCCTCCTGAGGAAGCAGAGGTGAGCTTTCTCAATGATCAGGTCTCTTGTTTTGCTGACGTGGAGGGAAAGATTGACATCATGACACCATGTCACTGTGCTTATTTCTTCCTCTATTCTGATTCATCATTATCGAGATACAGCCCACTACAGTGGTATCATCTGCAAATCTGTAGCTGGAACTAGACCAGAAGCTGGCTGCACAGTTGTGAGTATAAGAGGTGTAGAGCAGGGACTGAGGACGCAGCCTTGTGGGGTACCAGTGTTGAGGATAATTGTGGAAAATGTGTTGCTCCCTATCCTTACTGATTGCAGTCAGGAAGTCAAGGACCTTGTTTTAAAAGGAAGTATTGAGTCCCAGGTCTAAGCTTGGAGATTAGCTTGGTTGGAATTATAATACTGAAGGTGGAGCTGTAAATAGTCCAACAAAGATGTCTTTACTCTCCAGATTCTCAGGAGATGAGTGTAGGGCCGGGGAGATGGCATCTGCTGTAGATTTGTTTTGGTGGTAAGTAAATTGCAGTGGGTTGAGATTTTCTGGGAGTTGATGCATGCCATAACAAGCCTCTCAAAGCACTTCAAGGTGTTGAATGTCAGAGCCACTGGGCAGTAGTCTTTAGGTCATGTTACTTTGTTTTTCTAAGGTACCGGGATGATAGTGGTTTCCTTAAAGCAGGTGGGAACTTCAGAAGTGGGAAGAGGTTAAAAATGTCCTCACATATTCCCACCAGCTGATCTTGACAGGATCTAAGAGACACCATCTGGTAGTAGAAGAAGGCAGAGTCCTGAGAGGTGATAGGCAGCTAGAAGAGGAGACAGTGAAGGTGGGATGGGGGAAGGGAGAGGGAGGGAATTACCGGAAGTTGGAGAATTCGACGTTCATACCAAGGGGCTGGAGACTACCCAGACAGTATATGAGATATTGTTTCTCCAACCGAAGTTTGGCCTCATCATGGCAGTAGAGGAGGCCATGTATGGACATATCCAAATGGGGATGTGAAGGAGAGTTGAAGTGAGTGGCAACCGGGAGATCCTGTCTGTTGTGGCGGACGCAGAACACAACTTACAACACACAACCGTCTGGGTAGTCTCCAGCCCCTTGGTATGAATATCAAATTCTCCAACTTCCGGTAATTCCCTCCCCCTCCCTTCCCCCATCCCACCTTCACTCTGTCTCCTCTTCTAGCTGCCTATCACCTCTCATGACTCTGCCTTCTTCTACTACCCATAGTGCTTTCCCCTTATATTCCTTCTTCAGCTCTCCTACCTATCCCCTCCCTGCTTCCCCTCCCCCACCCCTTGATCTTTCTTCTGATTGGTTTTCCACCCTCTCCCCACCTTCTTTATAGGGCCCCTGCCCCCTTCTTCTTTAGTCCTGACGAAGGGTCTCGACCCGAAACGTTGACTGCTCCTTCCAACTGATGCTGCCTGACCTGCTGAGTTCATCCAGCTTTTTTGTACATCTTGATTTGACCACAGCATCTGCAGTGTACTTTGTGTTAACTGCCTCTTAATTCCTTTAAACATTAAGGAGTTGTTTTTTTTCTTTGCTTAAATGTCCTCAGGCTAACCCTATTTGCATAATTTAATTGATTCTTTTCAAAAATCTTTTCCCTTGCATGTTTGTAATCCTAAAAATCTAACATTACATACTGACAGAAGGATTCCTGTGAGAGGCTGAAGACTGAACAAAGGACCTGCAATGGAAACAATCTCTTTTCACTGTTTTAAATTCCAAATTCAACCTAATCTCTGAATGATCTTCAGCACTGAGTAAGATCAGTGATGTTTAAAAAAACATACAGGATTCCTTTTTTAAGAAAGCCATGGAACATGTGCTTCCTTAAGCACATGTTAGACCACAACTTGAGCATTGTCTACAATTCTGATCACACCTTACAGGAAAGATGTGATTACACTGAAGGTAGCACAAGGATTCATGAAAATGTTGCCAGAAGTGGCATATTAGAGCTGTGTAGCTCAGATAAAGTCAGAATAGACGAGATTAAGAAAAGATTTAATCAGATAAAAATGGCATAAAGTTATCAAAGACCAAGGTGATGATGAATTACCTATTTCTTTAAGCACAGGTCAAAAAGCAGGAAATTAAATCAATAATTAAAGGTTGTATGTTGAGAATTTTGTTTTATTAATTTTTATTATGTTATTTTATATTTATTATCTTAAGAATTTTATTTTCACGCAGTGTGGCAGGGTTCTAAAAGGAAGGGGGTAAACTTTTAATGTGATTAGATGTACTGTACTTAGGTGTACAAGAGCCATGACCTGCAGCATTATGGGTCCAGTACCTAGTCCTCAGGAAGGTAATCTAAAAATTTGCAAATTAAGTTCAGTGTGGGAAAGAAGGAGGTCATGCACTTCCATAGAAAAAATATCAAAAGGCAGATTATGTATAAACGTAGAGAGATTTTTACAAAGTGGAAGTGCAAAGGGATCTAGGTGTGCTTGTGGATGAATCACAAAATGTTAGCAGGCAAGTGCAGTAAGTAGTTATGAGAGCAAGTGACGTATTGGCCTTTAGTGCAAAGGAGCTCGGAATTTAGAACCAGGAAGGTTGTTACAATTGTATGGAGTGTTAGTGAGGCCATTCCAGGAATACTGCATACAGTTTTGGTCCCCTTACCAAAATGAATTTAGTAACATTGAAGGCGTCCAACAGGAAATAGAGTTAGTCCACCAGGCTAATTCTTACATTCCAAGGAATAAAGATCTAGCCTGGCCAAAAACTGTCCCCATATTCAGACCCTCTAATCATGGCAACATCTTCAGCAATCCTTTTTCACTCATTTCAGTTTAACAACATTTTTCTATATAGTAATAAGGTGACTAAATCTGCATACAATGCTCCAAGTGTGATCTTAATGATTTATACAACAACAGTATAGTGTCTCAACTCATATACTTAATGCCCTGGCTGATGAAAACCAGCATGCTAAATGTCCTTTTCACCATCCTGTTTCCCTGTGATAGTTTCTAATGAACTGTGCACTTGTATTTCCAAGTCCCTCTAATCCATTACACTCCCCACCATTTATAGTACAAGTCAGAAGCAGGTGAAACTTTCTGAAGTGTATTGCCTCAGTCATCTGTATCGAAATCTATTTGCCACTTTTCAGACCACTTCCCCAACTAATCAAGATCCCCTTATAGTCTTCAATAACTTACCACACTATCAACTATTGTGATATGTTAACCATTTTTACTGATGTATTAAAATATAATTTAATAGAAAATATCAGTGTGGCAGTTTTTGTCCCTGAATTTCAGGTAACAATAAAGAAATGTCTTACTAACTGTTTATCAGTGTACACTGCAGAACTGGTTGCCATCATTTTGGGCTTACAGTGGGTGGAGGAAATCAGTCCTTGCAAAGTATTTTTGGTTTTTGGTTTTGACTAGTCTTAAAACAGGTCATTCTAGCAGTAGGTCTGAGTTACTACTGGAAGCTCTCCAAACTTTATTCAAAGTATTGGTCTCCATTGTCATCTTCTTATGGGTTCCTGCACATAGAGATGTTGAGGGAATGAGCAGGTTGATTATTTGGTTAAAAAAAAAGCTGTTAAAAGTTCATCTGTGGGTATAGACCTTCCACTTAGCAAATCAGAAGCTAAAGGGTTGGTGGGGCTAAGAATCAGGGGATTATGACAAGACCTGTGGGTTAATGGGCATAAGGGGAGACACCTTTACAGAATATACAAAACTGTTGGATTGATGGCAGAAGAGAAGAAATTATATTGACTTGACGTAGAATTGGGCATACTATGCTTAGTTGTTCCTTATATCATATTGGAAAACATCACTCTGGGGTGTGTAGGTGTTGTCATCATTATGAAACAGTTGAACACATTCTTTTACAATATGAAGCATACAAGGTTGAAAGAAAGCAAATGCAGGCCACTCTACTAGCTTTGGGGGTTGAAAGTTTTCATTTTAAAACTTTACTAAGTTATGGAAGTGACTTTAATTTAATTCACAATATTATCTTTCATTATTTAAAACCTACGGGGCTTTTTGAGGTAATTTAGTTTTCAGTTGATAAAGAACTAGTAGGGGTTTTATTTCCTATCTCTCTAAACCACAATCCGATTCAGTTGGCTTAAGATGGACTACCAACCACCATTGAAAGTTAACATAAGATGAAGAAGAAAAGTCACCAGACTTTATCTCTTTTAAACTCTCCGACTCGAAGCTAGGAAGTCTTCTATCAGTGGTGGGAAAATCATTAGAAAGGATTCTGAGAAACAACATTAATTTACATTTGGAAAGACTAGGACTAATTAGAGATGATCAACATGGGTTTCTGCATTTGTCTCATGAATTTGATGGAGTTACTTTTTGATGAGAGACCAAGAGTATTGACAAGGGTAGGGTGGTACACATTGTCCACATGGACTTTAGCAGGGCCTTGGATAAATTGCTGCATGGTTGGCTACACTGGGAGGTTAGAATATATGGGTTATGGGGTGAGCTAGCCAATTGGATACAAAATTGGTTTGGTGGTAGGAGGCACAGGGTGGTGTCCTATGACTAGTGGTATCCTGTAAGGATCGGTGCTGGGCCCTGTTTGTCAAAAAAAATTATTATTTAGATGGGATGATTAGTAAATTTGCAGATGATACCGAAGACTTGTAGTATAGTGGACAGTGAAGAAAGTTGTCCAGGATTACAACTGGATGTAGATTAACTGGGAAAATGATTCACATCCTTTTGTAACCTTAGACAACCTTCTTCACAGGCAGATGGAATTTAACTCAGACAGGTGCAAAGTCATGTATTTTGGGAAGTTAAACCAGGGCAAGATATACACAGTGAATGTCAGGGCCTGGGAGAATTGCTGAACAGAGTTATCTTGGGGTACAAGTATATAGTTCCCTGTAAGCAGCAGAGCAGTGAGAAGCACATGTGACATGTTTGCCTTTATTGGCTGAGGCTGAGTACAAGAGTGATACATTATGCTACAGTTATACAAGATATTGGTTAGGCTGCACTAGAAATACTGTGTGCAGTTCAGGCCGGCACACTACAGGAAGGATGTGATTAAACAAGAAAGGGTGCAAAAAAGATTCATAAGCCTGTTGCTTGCATTATAAGAAGAGATTGGATAAGCTGGGTCCATTTTTCTTGGAGCAAGAGGAGGCTGACGTGATTGAGGTATATAAAATTATGTTCAGTGTAGGGAGGGTAGTTGGCCAGGGTCTCTTTCCTAAGTTAGGAGTGTCTGACTTGAGAGAACACAGTTTTAGGATCAGAGGGAGCAGGTTTGAAACAGTTCTGAGGGTAAATTTTTCACACAAAGTTATTTGTGTCTAGATTGAGCTGCCAGAGGAGGTGGTGGAAGCAGGTGTAGTCACAATATTTAAGAGACAGCTAGATAGCTGGAATTAGCAAAGCATAAAGGGATAATGAATTAATGCAGCTAAGTGGGATTACATAGATGGGCAGGGTGTAATGCAGCCAGCAGCCAATCAATATACTCTCCAACACCCAACTGTAGAAGTTTGTTAATGTTTTAGATGTCATGCCAAATCTTTGCAAATTTCTAGGGAAGTAGAGGCGCTACCATGCTTTCTTCGTAATTGTACTTGTGTGCTGAACCTAGGACAGTTTTTCTGAAATGATAACACCAAGGAACTTAAAGTTGCTGATATCATCCACCTCTGATCTCCCAATGAGGACTGGCTCATGGACCTCTGGTTTCCTTCTCCTGAAGGCAATAATCATCTCCTTGATCTTGCTAACATTAAGAGGTTATTAATTTGGAACCATTCAGCTGTATTTTCAATCTCCCTCCTATATGCTGATTCACCACCTTTGATTTGGCCAATGACAGTGGTACTTATTAGTGGTATGGAAACAGCAATGCCCTTGAATGGAACATCCTGCAAAAAAAAAATAGATATGGCCCAGTCTATCATGAGTAAAGCCCTCCCCACAATTGAGCACATCTACCTGGAGTGTTGTCGCAGGAAAGCAGCATACTTCAGGGACCTTCATCATCCATGACATGCTCCCTTCTTACTGTTGTCATCAGGAAGAAGGTACAGGAGCCTCAGGACTCAAACCAGCAGCTTCAGGAACAGTTACTACCCCTCAACCATCAGACTCTTGAACCAAAGGGGATAACCACTCAATTTTACTTGCTCCATTACTGAACTGTTCCCTATGGACTTGCTTTTAAGGACTCTTCATCTCATGTTCTTGATATTTACTGCTTATTTATTTATTTTTTCCTTTTGTATTTGGACAGTTTGTTGTCCATGCTGTTGGTGCAATCTTTCATTGGCTCTTCACTCAACCCTGGAACATCTGAATCAGGATTGTCTGTATTGACTATGGCTCAGCATTCAATACCATCATCCTCTCAAAACTAGTCAACAAGCTTCAAGACCTAGGCCTCAACACCTCCTTGTGCAATTGAACCCTCAATGTCCTCACTTGCAGATCCCAGTCGGTTCGGATTGGCAACACCTCCCCCACAATCTCCATCAGCACGGGTGATGGATTTACTGAGTATTCCTGAAAGAAAATGAATCTCAGGGCTTGTATATGTTGACATGCATGTACTTCGATAATACATTTATTTCAAACTTTGAATGTTGAAAATGAGATTTACTTGAGTTAGAACAGATTTTTTATCATACTGTGCTGATTACAGACCAATCTTAACGAAAGCTTGATGACACGGACAGCATATAACAATGTATATATTATCTGTTTCCAGCGTTATTAGTTGAGAATTAAACATTGTGCAGGTCAGAGTGAACACACATATCCCTTATTAATATGGTGCCATGTGTTCCATCTAAGAGGCTCAATTTAATTACTAATGTAAAATACAATATTTCATTCAGTGCAGCAATCCTTTAATACTGTGCTGAAATGTCAAGCACGATTATCTACTCAAGAGTGAGTTTTCTACTTCAGTATTCAAACTTGGATCATAACTATCCAGTGAACCATAGCTGATGTTAGTAAATTCATTTTTACCACAGCAATTGAAAGGCTGCATTCAACTGTGCAAATGTTACTAGTCTACTCTTAATCAAAGTTGCCTATTTCTGGAGTACAATTTTAACATTAATCTTTTTGGTGTTTAGATTGCTTCGTTTTTGGATTACATTTTAATCAATACCAATTTAAATTCAAATATGTAGAATATAACAGATGCATTTTTTGCAGTGTGTTGTAAGGTGGAATTCTGACATCTATTGGCTGAAAAAATACATCAGTTTTCCTTCAACATATTAGTATTCTTTTGTGCACTGAGAGTTGGATTAATTTATGTTACATAAACTGCATAGGCCAATCAGTTGGAGAGTTGTTTGAACCCACCACCCAAATAAGAATGCTTCACTCCTGTCCTTCTAAATACTTGCTACTTGCAGCTAACTTACAGAAGGTGTAAGTAGAAGTGCATCAAGTTTCTTTCCTTTGCTTCCTGAAATAATTGGACATTAAACCTAATCCTCTGCCTTGATGCCTTAGTTAAGGGAATGAAAGAAGACACAGAAGGGCAATTGCCCCTTGAGATGGCATAATTTCAGGAATAGAGAATTAAATAAAATGAGAATGATTGGAGGAACACAAATAAACCTTGTTCAGTTAGTTGTCATTTTTCAATTAGCTAGAGATCCTATCAACAGTCATATGTGGTAAATAAGGCTAGATCTCTTTTCTCCCACAAAAGCTCGCCATCAAAATGTTTCATGTAACCACTATATTTTGTAGCTGCAGCTGCAAAATGAAAACACTTCCAACACATGTGGAAATTTTAAAAAGATCAAATAGTCTGATGTAGCTATTATATGCAAATAAACTACTGCTAAGACCCTATGGAGACATTCCTTCACTTTTCCTTGAATTAGCAAATCCAATTCATAAAGTCATACCCCACAGAAGCTGGCCCTTTGGCCCACTATCAAATACCAACCAATACTAACCTTATTTACTAACATTTGGTCCATTGCCTTCCATGCCTTAGAAATTCAAGTTATCCAGCTACTGTAAATGGTGTGAGAATACATGCCTCCACCATTTTCTCAGGCAGTGCATTCTGTATTGCAACCACTCTGCAGGTGAAAATCAGATTTTCAGATTCCCTCTGGGGAATCTCCACCCTTCCCTTCCACCTCTGCAATTTTTCCTCTTTGTCTACCTCCATCTATTATTCACCTGCCATTGTCTCCCTACTCCATCCCTGTTCCCTTCTCCTGTCTAGCACAGCCATTCTGCAATCCTACACAACTATGTCTTTGAAGAACATAGCTTCCCATTGTAGAGCAGTGAGTTGGAGCCATTTGGCATACAAAGACAAGTTAAGGATGCAAACAAATAATTCCAGTGAAGGATTCAACACTCACTATTGGTAAGTAACTTTACTAATTCTGAAGTATTTTTTGTCTTTATGTAGATTTTATTAGTTACTAATGCCTGTATTATTCTAGTGATTGACTGCAAACAAGGACTTTGAACATCCATAAGATTAGCAATTGGTCAATATCTGTACCTAACTAGTCAATTTCTGCATAAAAATGTCTGTTGTTTGTTCAAACTTTAGAAAAGTTTGGTAACAGGGGCTGTGCTGTTCTCCTTGTACACAACTATATAAAGTATGATTGAGGAACAAGTGCAAGTTTTCAGAGTCCAGTTAATTGGCAACAACACCATCCTCAATCCACCACTCAGGCCCCTTTCTCAACCTCTGCAGACTTTTGTGTCTCCTCTGAATCATTTGAATTTACTAACCCAGTATTTAGAGGAGGGATGAAAGATGGAATGGGGAGGTAGAAAGCAAAACCTCGCACCTGAATTATATATCTTCTTCGAGTTGAAGTGAACATTTGTAGTGTCCACATTTTCCAAATAATTGCAGTAAAAAACAGAGCAAATCATATCGGAGAGATATACTCAGTGGCACTTTATTTGATGCACCTATTCACCTGTTCATTCATAGAAATATATTAATGCATAAAATGCATAAAAACATGCAGACATGGTTAAGAAGTTCAGTTGTTGATCAGGCCAAACATCAGAATGGGGACAAAATGTGTTAAGTAACTCTGAACATGTAATGATTGTTGATGCCAGATGAAGCGGTTTGACTATCTCAGAAAAGTTGATCTCCTGGGACTTTCATACACAACAATCTCTACCATCGGACTGATTAACTCACGCTGATTTGAGTGTACTCTATTTCTGTTTACATTGACTGTTCTATTTATTATAAATTATTAAAAATTAATGTGATTGCGCATTGCACATTTAGATGGAGACGTAATATAAAGATTTTTACTCATGTATGTGAAGGAAGTAAAAATAAAGTCAAGTCAATTCAATTCAATTCAGAGAATGCTGCAAAAATCAAAAAAAAATTCAGTGAGCGGCAGTTCTGCGGGTGAAAATACCTCGTTAATGAGAGGTCAGAGGAGAATGGCTGGACTGGTTCAACCTGACAGGAAGGTGACAGAAACTTAAATAACTGTGCATTACAATGGTGGTGTGCAGAAGATCATCTCAGAGCACATATCATATTGAACCTTAAAGTGTTTAGGCCACAATAGTAGAAGACCACAATGGGTTCCACTCCTGTAACTAATAAAGTGGACACTGATAAATGTACTCTAAAAGTCATATGCTCCAACCAATGATTTCTGGAGTAAGAGGCATCACAGGTCAACAATGGGTTGTCAAGATGTCATGCATTCTTCAGGTCATGGAGTAACAATAAAGCCAGAAATCCAAATGCAGTTAAGGTCTGAGCATCTGAAAAAGCCAGTTAGAGCTTGAATGCATTTCATTGGGGAAGATATATCTTTATGTAAATATGTCTTGTCCATATAATATAACGACATAATCACGTGACATTAATCAACAGACCATCTCCTAACGCATTACATCAGTGAGACTCTGTATGATACTTAACAAAATTAACTAAAGATGATTCAAAATGCAGCTTGAACAATCTAAAAAAACTTGGTTCTTCAAAGCTTCCTTGTCAAGAGAATGAGTAGAAATTTTGGCTAGGCTTTAATAAAGTGTGATTTAATGTTCTGAAGCTCTTAGTATTCTTCAGAAACTTACGCAACACCTGTCAAGTACAGAATACTGATGCACAGATCATCCGCTAATATTCTACATTACCAGTGCAAATCATCCAGCAATTTTCACAACTTCCAATTTGTATATTACTTCTGTGACACAAGTTGCTGGCAACATGGTGGTATAGCAATTAGTGTCTTGTCTCTTAGCTCCAGAGTAACAGGTTCCATTCTGATTCTGGGTAGTATGTGTCAGGTCAGCTCTTGTAAGCACCTCTCAGTCTCCACCCACCTGCCACTCATTTCCAATTCATCACCTGCAGCCTATTTAAACCGAGGTCTCATTCACAGTCCTTGTTCACTCATTGAAGCCAGCCTCAACCAGTTTTCCCTAGCCTTGTTACCTTGTGGCCCTGTCATATTAAGTATCTATTCTCTTTTGTTTCATGACCCCTTGTGGCTTGTTATTTTGCAGTTTGTTATTAAAGTCACCACATACCGCTAAATCAACTCAGCTGCTCTGCATTTGAGTCAAACCTCCTCTATATTTCTTGACAGGATGGGTGAACCTGCGATTGACCCAGAAGAGTTTGCTTGCTGAAAGGAAGTTCTCCTTCGACATGTCCACATGACTCAGAAGTGGCAGAAAACCACCGACTAGCTGCTCATCACTTTCAACCAACTGCTGAGAGGCACCGATGCTTTTTTGACCATCCAGAAAGTACAAGGGGGCCAGCTGATCAGATACTTTGCCTACATCAAGGCTCACACTTGGTGCTGGATTGCACCACAGAATTTAGGATCTTCTGGCTCAGTGTTCAATTACATGGTGCAATTCAGGATCCTCACACTCGGTGCTGGATTACATGGTGGAATTCAGGACCCTTATGATGGAGTGTGACCATAAAGCAGGAGCACTGCTGTGACATTACCATTACCATCTCTCCAAGAGAATGAAGGACAAGCTGTCTACTAGGGAAATGATCACTGACTTCAAAAACATCATCACTCTGGCCCTCCAGATCACCAGCCAAAAGCCCAGTTCCATTCCCACAACCATTTCAGGCTGCAGAACTCTCACCAGCAAAACATCCAGAACCAATGCAGTTAGGGAGAGCTCCCTTAGTCCTCCAAGAACATGAACACTGGTGGAGAATCACCTTGTGTACTTACCGCAGAGTCACAGATCACCCATGCATGAAATGTTCACTGTGTCTGAGAAGTGGCATCACCAGGTAGAGACGAGCCACCCTCTTATGTGGTAAACTTCCCGGCCCCTCATTCCAGCACCATAGCCCAACTCACACTCTGTCAGCTCTATGCACCCAGGAAACTCTGGTGGATCCCAGCACAGTTGCAACATTGCAACTTTGTGTGTGTGTATGTGTGTTGACTCCCTACTGATCCTGTCTCTCGCCCTTTCTGTATTAAGGCCATTGACTGATGTTGGGGTGGTCAAAGCAGACACACGACCCAAGCACATGAGCATCATCAGAGAGAACCACAAGTCCATCCATATTCCTCCTGATCAACTTACCCAACACTTCTCTCACCTTGGGTTACTCTTGGCTCTGCACTCACTACCTTCACTTTGCATGGTCATCTGGCTCACTGCTGAGTTGGGGACCAACCTGCCAGGCCACCTACCTACATCCTCTGTTGACCTCACCCCGTAAAGTCTGTGTAAAAGGGAGAAACTGTCAACCTCACTGAACTGCCACAGAAGTACCACAACTTAGCTATCGCCTTCGGAAAAAGAGAGCCAGCACCCTGCCAGCTCATAGACTACACAATTGTGTGATGGACTTCTTCCTGTGCACCATCCCACCCCAAAGCCATCTGTTCTCCCCCTCACCTCCTGAGAAACAAGCCATGAAGGACTACATTGCTGAAGTGCTACAACAGAGCTTCATTTGACTATCCCAGACCACAGGTGGTGCAGGACTTTTCTTTGTCTTAAAGGAAGATGGGGGTCTTCGGCCCTGCCTCAACGATCATGAACTCAACAAAATCACCATAAAGAACTGCTACCCTCTCCCCTTGATGTATCACGTATACAAAACACTCTACATGGGCTCAGAGCTTCACCTAACTGGAACTACAGAACGTGTACAACCTGATCCACAGCTGCCAGGGGATAAGTGGCAGGTAGCACTCAGAACACCCACTGGCCACTACAGGTGTTTAGTGATGCCTTTTGGACTTTCCAAGCCTTTGTTAATGAGATAACTGAGACATGCTACACAGGTATAGTATGTGTTTTTCTACCTCGAGGACATCCTCATCTTCTCAAAGGACCCCAAGACCATACTTGTCATGTCTGTTCGGTCCTTCAGCATTTCCTCGAAAACCAACTGTACTGCAAGTTAGAGAAAGCCAATTCCTCACTCCAGTCATTTCCTTCCTGGGTGATGTCCTTTCACCACAAGGCATAATCATGACACCAGGAAGTGCCACCTTTGATGATTCCTAGAATGATGACACCTAGAATGATTCCGGGAATGAGAGGGTTAATTCACTAGAATGATTCTGGGAATGAGATTAACAGATGAGGAACGTTTGACCACTCTTGGACTGTACTCCTTGGAGTTTAGAAGAATGGGGGGGACCTCATAGAAATATTTTGAATGTTGAAAGGCATGGACAGAGTGGATGTGGCAAAGTTGCTTCCCATGGTGGGGGAATCTAGTACGAGAGGACATGACTTGAGGATTGCAGGGCGCCCATTCAGAACAGAGATGCAAAAAAATTTTTTTAGCCAGAGGGTGGTGAATCTGTGGAATTTGTTGCCACAGGCGGCAGTGGAGGCCAGGTCATTGGGTGTATTTAAGGCAGAGATTGATAGGTATCTGAGTAGTCAGGGCATCAAAGGTTATGGTGAGAAGGCAGGGGAATGGGGCTAAAGGGGAAATTGGGTCAGCTCATGATGAAATGACGGAGAAGATTCAATGGGCCAAATGGCCGACTTCTGCTTCTTTGTCTTATGGTCTTATGGTCTTTGCTGAATGGCCCTGACCGCACTCCCTCAAATAGCTACAGTGCTTCTTGGGCTTCTCCAACTTCTACTGTCATTTCACCAGAAGCTATAGCCAAATTGTTGCTCCTCTCACCTCCATCTTGGATAAATTGGTCTGGTGCCGTGGACCACACGTTCAAGGAGCTCAAGGGATGCTTCACCACCATTCCCATTCTCCACCATCTGAATCCCTTCTGACCTTTTGTGGTAGAGGTGGAGACATCGGACATGAGTGTCAGGGCCATCCTCCCCCAGCAAGAGAATGGATAAGAAGACGCATCCTTGTGCCTTCTTGCACAAATTCAACCCTACACAGCACTGTTATGGAGTAGGAGACAGGAAGATACTCACCATTAAATGGGCCTTGGAAGAATGGAGATATTGGCTGATGGGAAACACCAAGCCCTTCCTGATCTGGACTGACCACTTGAACCTCACGTCCATGCAAAAGACATGCAACTCAACCCACATTAAGCTCACTGGGCCCTCTTCTTCAAGCAATTCAGCTTCACCATCTCCTACCAACCCAGATTTAAAAAGTGGATGCCCTATCACGACAGTTCGACCCACCTGAAATGGAGATCGACCTGCAGCCCATTGTTCCTTCCTTGTGAATCCTCACCTTGATTGTCTGTGATCTTGAGAACCAGATCTTCCAGGTGCTCTAGCCAACACACCTGACAACTGCATGTACGTGCCAGTGGCCGTGCACTCTGAGACACTCCGGAGGGCCTACTTCTCACTCTTATCTGGCCTTTCAGATGCATGAGGGACTCTGGATTTACTGCGATGCTGGTTCTGGTTGCCCACTATGCTCTCAGATGTATGCCAGTTCATCGCTGTCTGCCCTCAAAGTGCCCTGTCCAATACCACAATTTAGTGGCTTTCTGGGCTCCTGCAGCCACTATGAGTCCCCTGATGCCTGTGGTCCCATGGATTTCATCACAGGTTTTCCACCTTCCGAAGGGGCAATAAGGTCATGACCATGGTGGACCAGTTCTCCAAGGCGGCCCACTTCATTGCCCTCCCCAAGCTTCTGCCAGCTGCTGAGACAGTGAACCTGGTACTCCAACATGTAATTCACCTCCATGGTCTCCTTCAGGACATTGTGTCAGAGTGGGTCCTGCCATTCATCTCCCACTTCTGCTCCCTCCTCCACCCCTCTGTTTGTCCTCTGGCTATCATCCACAGACAGCATTCAGTCAGGAAGAGCCAATCAGCAAGTAGAGAAATATCTGTGATGCTTCACCAATTCTAACCCTTCCACATGGCAGAAGTATCTGCTTTGGGCTAAACTGTCCCACAATCTACACACCTCCTCTGCTAAGGGTATGTCACCCTTTGAAGTGTGTTGTGATTACCAACCCCCATTGATCCCCATGGAGTAGCCAATGGCGGTGGTCCTGTCCGCCAGGACCCTGGTTCGCTGAAGCTGGAATGCTCAGGGGGTGGCCATTCTTGCTGCCAACTGTGCCAACTGCTGCCAGGCCTAACCACCGTTGGCACCCAGCCAGAGGACCATATCTGGCTGTGCACATGAAATCTGCCCCTGCGCACCGACTCCTGCAAGCTCTCAATCTGTTTCATTTCTCCTTTAAGATTACCTATTACACCAACTCAGTCGCTTACCATCTCCTGCTGCCACCATCCCTCATGATCACACCTTCCTTCCACATGTTCTGCCTTAAGCTCATAGTCCATGGATCACCTTTTCCACCTGAGCCTGCGGCACTGGACCCAAAGAAGATGAAAGGTGGTAAGTGTGCACAGTTCGCCAGTTGATGGATTCATGCCATTATGGATGGGCTGTGCAGTATCTGGTTGACTGAGAAGTGTACAGCCTGGAGGAGGGATCTCTGGTGCCAACTAGTTTCATCTTGAATCCATTGCTCACTGAGGATTTCCACCAGAGCCATTAGGATCACCCTGGGCCATTGGACACTTCACGTAGAAGGAGGGGGAAGAGGAAATCATGTCAGGTCTATACAGGCTGACACCACCCAGTCTCCACCCAGCTAAATGGAGTTACCTGCCATCTGCTTCCAACTCATCACCTGCAGCCTATTTAAACCCAACTCTCAACAACAGTCCTTGTTCACCCATTGAACCAGCCAGCCTCAACCAGTTGCTCCTAGCCTTCAGTTACCTTGTTGCCTTCTCATGTTAAGTATCTGTTCTCACTTGTTTCATAGATCCTCATGGCTTGTTGTTTAGCAGTTTGTTATTTAAGCCATCACTCACTGGTAAATCGTCTCTGCTGCTCTGCATTTGGGGCAAGCCTCCTCTACACTCCCAGATAGTTTGTGTATAAAATTTGCACATTCCCCCAAAGGCTACGTGGCATTTCTCTGGTTTTCTTTCTCATCTTTTTAAATGGGAAATGAACCTAGATTAATTAACTACTGTAAATTTAATGACAAAAGGTATGAAAGAGATTAATGGACATGTGTAAGAGAGAATAAGATGCAGGGATATAGGGAGATGGCCACCTTCTACACTGTTATAAAAATATAAAATTAATTTCCACTCAAACTTTGGCAAGCATATTGTTATAATTTTCAGCAAAAGCATTCATATTTCTTTTAGCCATCCAGAAATATATTGAGTAAGGGTTATTAATGTGGTATTATTTTCTTGGTGGTACTGGAAATAATTTGCTGAGAATTTCATTTGTGAAGCACTCTCCCCACTTTATTTTCCCTTATTTTCCACTTTTCCTTTTTTTTTAAAAAGCACAACTTGCACTAATATCTTTAGCAATAAAGATTCTAGGCAGAATTGGTAGTTTATCTGTCAGGTTGTCTAATTTAAAGCAGTATATCTTTTTCAGGATGTGACTTATGCCCCTTCTTTAAGTGGGTACCCAACATCTCTCTGGGCAAGGACTTGTAGTTATAGCATTATAAAAAGTTTTCTCTTGTGTTTTAAAGATCTCCATAAAATTAGAATCAGAATCAGGTCACCAGCATATGTTGTGAAATGCATTCTTTTGTGGGAGCAGTACATTGCAATACATAATAATATAAACTATAAAGTACAATAAGAAGCATATATTAAAAATTTAATTAAATAAGTAGTGCAAAAAGAGAGGAAAAAATACTGAGGAAGTGTTTATGGGTTCATTGTCTATTCAGAAATTAGATGGCAGAGGGAAGGAAGTTGTTCCTGGAACATGTCTCCAGGCTCCTGTGCCAAACCTTGATGGTAGCAATGAGAAGAGGGCATGTCCTTTGTTGTGGGGGTCCTTATTGATGGATGTCACCTTTATGAAGCTTTAGCTTTTGAAGGTGTCCTGGATGCTGGGTAAGCTATTGCCTATGATGGAGTTGGCAGAGTTCACAACTTTCTGCAGGTTTTTCTGATGCTCTGCAGCAGCTGCTCTGTACCAGACAGTGATGTAACCAGTTAGAATGCTCTCCATGGTACATCTTGTTACAAACCCCGTAATTGGGTCACTTACCAGCAAAGATAGAGAGGTCCGTTGAAGTCTGATGATACGATTTTTAACAGTATTTATTAGTGAAAATACACAAAAATAATATCAATGCAAATATACAGATAATATACGTCATCAATACTAAATCTAAAAGTGCGGGTATAATAATAATCAATAAGAAATAAGCTCTATCGTTATCTAGTGGATAATGTATTGTCCGATGGAAATATAAAGTTCGCTCAGTTCATGCAGGCTGCAGCCTTTGGGGACCGCTGGGTTTTCAATAGTTGGAGAGAGAGAGAGTTTTGGGAGAAAAACTTGCCGGCTTTCCTTTTATGATTTCGATCCGTCGGAGTCTCGTTGGTGTGGCCGTTCACTTGTGGCCTCTCCTTTAGCTAAAGCCGTTCTTCCGTGGTGAGCCCGCCAATCCCAGGCAAGGGAGGAAGCACATGGGCCCCACCGGCTGTCGCTATTAAACGCTGTCACGGGATTTCTAGCGTTTCTCCTGGTGCGTCTAAAGGGGTTGTTCCCCAGACCCTCTTTTATCCTTACTCACGGGGTCTCAGATGTCAATCAGGTTGGGATGATGCAATCCCTCAACCAGCCCACTCTGGTCGTCCCCTGAGGGGCTTCAATGAATAGTACAGTACTCAATACACAATTCCGACTCCAAGAGACAATAGCCATTATCAATGGTTTTGTTTCGCTGAGGCCAGGACGCATTCCAAACCTTGTGGATTCTCTCTCATTTCCTGGGTCCCAGACCCGAATTAATAGCGATCTTGCGATTCTCAAAAAGAAGGGGGCGACTTTATACCCTTCAGCCCCTCAGAGTTGCGGCACATTCGTAACAATCTGTAGAAATTTGTGAGTATCTTTGGTGACATACCAATTCTCCTCAAACTCCTAATGAAATATAGCTGCTGTTGTGTCTTCTTCATAATTGCATTAGTATGCTGGGCTCAGGATAGATCCTCAGAGATGTTGACACTCAGGAACTTGGAATGACTCTATATTTCCACTTCTGATCCCTCAATGTGGACTGGTGTGTGTTCCCTCAAGTTCCCTTTCCTGAAGTCCACAATCAATTCCTTGGTCTTTCTGACATTGAGTACAAGGTTGTTGTTGCAACCAGTTAATCCATCTGCCAAGATAGTGAAAATGGTCTACACTTTCTGTAGATTTCACCCAATTCACTTATGGAATTGCTAGAGACATAAAGTGGTTATCTCCAAGAATTAATTCTGTTGCCTCTACTTTTAAAACCAAGTCTTAATTAAGTGTCAGTGACTGCACAATTAAAGCTTGGAATCAATGATCATTGTGCTTTTTACACCCTAAGCTACAATTTTCTATATGTAGTTTACACTTTATAGTGATAGGAAATTGAAGTCTTATGGAATAACATACCAAGTCAAGCACTAGAAAGATTCGTTTGTATGTTTACATTCTCCATGATGCTAGCAATGATCCTTTTAATTGCTATGCCTTAAAAATAAATAAGCTCAAATTCAGAACACAAGAAAATAGGAGTAGGAGTTGGGTCAACCGGACCCTTAAAGCATACCCCACCATTCAGTAGGATCATGTTGATCTATATTGTCTTCAACTCCACATCCATGCCAGTCCCCTATAATCAACTGTGAAAAGAAACAAGATTCTCAAAGTGCAGCCTACATCAACTAGTAAATCATATCATTAAAGAACTGGTTTAATAACACCATGTCAAACATTTTTGCTCCACTTATGGTTGCATTGGCTTAAAATTATATCCATTTACTTTCAGGTTGTATTAATCAGTCACACACATCTGTAACCTCTTTATATGATCTCACTGCTTACACTAGACTAGTGCACAGCAAAGATACGTACAAAGCCATTTTTGATAACCACAAATAACCACTCTAATCTTATTGCTGAAACACATATTTGGCAGATTCTTTGAAGTATCTCAACATGAAGCTGAAGAACAAAAAAGCCTAAAAGAAGTAGTGGATACAGTCCAGTCCATCACAGGAAAAGCCCTCCCTCACCATTGAACACATCCACAAGGAGCACTGCCATAAGAAATCAGCATAAAGGACCCCCACCATCCAGGCTATGCTCACTTCTCACTTCTGCCATTGGGTACAAGATACAGGAGTACAACACCAGGTTCAGGAACAGTTATTACCCTTCCACCATTAGGTCCCTGAGCCAGCATGGATAACTTCACTCATAGGTGAGTCCAACCTATGGACTCACTTTCAAGAACTCCACATCTGATGTTCTCAGTAATTCTATATACTTTTCTATTATTATTATTATTATTATTATCATCATCATCATAATCATCATCATTATTATTATTATTATTGGATTTGCACAGTTTATCTTCTTTTGCACATTGTTTGTTAATCTTTGAGAGTAGTTTTTCATTGATTCCGCTGTACATTCAGAAAGCACTTTATTAGGTTCACTTGTACACCTGCTCATTAATGCAAATATCCAATTAGCCAATCATGTGGCAGCACTCAATACATAATAGCATGTAAACGTAATCAAGAGCTTCAGTTGTTGTTCAGGCCAAACATCAGAATGAGGAAGAAATGTGTTATAAGTGACTTGGACTGTGGAATGCTTGTTGGTGCCAGACTGGGTGGTTTGAGTATCTCAGAAACTGCTGAGGTATCCTTTTTTGTTTGTGCTTATTACCCATTAGCAGCAGTCCCCAATCTCCACACTCTCCTCCTGCTTTGTTCCACCTGCCTCTGAAATGTTCCTTCTTTGTCTCCCTCCATCTATTATTTACCTGCCATTGTCTCCCTACTCCATCCACCCCTGTTCCCTTCCCCTATCTGACACAAGCTGCCTGTCATCCTACACCCCCTGTGGAAGTCATGAGCCAAGGGTTAGATAATATCCAGGCAAGGATAGTTTACAGTTGGTGTGCAGTCAACCCAGGCAAGAAAGGACTTTGAAACACATAGCTTCCCTTTGTACAGCAGTAGGTCAAAGCTATTTGGCATACAAAGACAAGTTAAGAATGCAAACGAGTGATTCTAGCAAAGGATTCAATACTCACTACTGGTAAGTTACTTTACTAATTCTTGGCCTTTAATATGTAGATTCTATTAGTTATTAATACCTGTATTATCCTAGTGATTGGTTATGCAAATAAGGAATTTGAACATCCACAAAATTAGCAATTGATCAATATCTCAATCTAACTATTTTATTTGATGCACCTGCACACCTGCTCATTAATGCATATATCTTATCAGCCAATTGTGTGGCCTCTGCTCATTGAATGAAAGCATGCTGACATAATCGAGTAGTTTAGTTGTTGTTCAGACCAAGCATCAGAATGGGGAAGAGATGTGATCCAAGTGTCTTTGACCATGGAATATTTATTGGTGCCAGACTGGATAGTTTGAGTGTCTCAGAACCTACTGATCTGGGATATTCATGCACAACAGTCTCTTGAGTTTACAGATAGTGGTGTGAGAAATAAAACATTCAGTGAGTGGCTGTCCTATGGAACAGAACACTTCATTAATAAGTGTGTTCAGAGGAGAATGGACAGACTGGTTCAAGCTGAAAGGAAGGCAACAGTAACTTGTATATTCACACATTACAATAGTGGTGTGTGGTAAAGCATCTCTGAACACACATGGCAAACCTTGAAGAGGATGGGTTACAGCAGCAGAAGATCATGAACATACACTTAATAGCCATTTTATGAGGTACCTAATAAAGTGGTCACTGAGTGTAGATTCCAGTTTCCCAATTTTTCTGTAAATTACCTCTAATCAGAAACTCGTCGACAGTGAGGTGCAACACAATAGCAAATGAGATTGGGCTGGGAAAAAAGCATTTGGCCTATAATGGAGCTTTACTGCACTGAAATTTAATTTTTGTATATCCATTGATTAGAATCATGTATTGCATGCCATTATGAAGCATACACTGCAGATGAACTTCTGTAGGTAGCAAGGCAGGCTCGCTAAGAAATGGCACCCTTGTTGTTCAAAAACCTGGGATCTGAAACTTTGTTCTTACATTCATAAATAGAAGTGAAGGGCATGCCAAGCAACTTCAAGGATACCATAATCATGACCATCTTCAAAAACAGAGATAGATATATCCGATCTCTTTGCTGTATACCACAGGAATGATATTGCCAGAGACCTTAAGGCCACCAGAGTGGCTGAAGAACTGCTCTCCAGATCACAGTACAGGAGATACTTGATATTGTGGCCATTGGATGTATTCCTCTGTTCTACTGTGAATGCATTCAAGAAAATGAATCTCAAGGTAGTATAGGGTGACATTATGTACTTTGATAGTAAGCTTACTTTGGACAGCAAACATGATTCAAAGCCAATTCTGATAACCACAAATAACAATTTGAATCTCTTTTTTTTTTGGCATTCAGTAATGGGCTTCCTCTCATTGTCTCTGAACAGTGTTGAGACATATTTGGCAGATTCTTTTATAAATCAATGTTATCAGTGCCCTAGGAGGTTTCTCAGTGTGAAGCTGCTCAACTCCCCACAAATCAACCTCAATCGTGATCATCCTAGATCAAGCTAAAATCATTGTGTCCTTAATTACTCAATGGCAAGTTGATTGGTTAGGACCAGGAAATCAACATCATTTCATTCCTAATTGATCTGTCAACCAGAATCCAGTCTGACCACAAAAAAGATTCCTCTGCATCAGTCTGATGATCAATATGTAACAATTTATATAAATTATGCCATTGAGACCTTGGAGTTAGCAAGAGCTCTCATGAACAAGGTTATACCCTGTGGCACATGTTTTATTCTTGGACTTGACCATGTAATCTTACTACTCTAGATAGAGGTGATGATGTTATATGAAGACACCTTAAACAATATGGCTAAAGGGCTACATTTAATTTTCAAAGACTTCAATGACTGGCCCACACATGAAAAGCCTGGAGTTTAAAAGCTGAAGAGATCCATCGCCTCTTTGTGGGATCCCAGTCGAAACACTCCTTGTAATTAAGCTGTCCAGTCAAAGTGATTTCGGGCTACTTTCCTACGATTTACAAAATGCACAGCTCCATTAATACCTGTGCTTACAAAAGGGCACACGTTCACTAATGTTAACTCTCCTACTGCAAAGCACTGTATAGGTGTAGGCAAAGAATAATCTGAAGTTTCAGTCCATGATGTCCTCCCCTGCCACGTTGAGGTCACTTTCAGTTAGAGGAGCAACATCTTGTGTTCCATCTGGGTAGCCTCCAAACTGAAGGCATTGGAATCAATTTCTCTAACTTCTGGTAATTTCTTCCTACCCCTTTCTGTTTTTCCATTCCCCACTCTGGTTCCCCCTTTACCTCTTCTCTTCACCTTCCTCTGGTGCCCTTCCTTCTTCCCTTTCTCCCATAGTCCAGTCTCCTCTCCCAGCTGCTCACTGCTTCACCTATCACTTTCCCCTACTCCCATATCCCTATTCTAGCTTTCCCCTTTCCTTTCCAGTGTCTTGGTGAAGGCTGAAACATTGACTCTTTATTCTTTTCCATAGATGCTGCCTGACCTGATTAGTTTTTCCAGCACCTTGTGTATGTTGCTCTGGATTTTCAGTATCAGCAGAGTCTCTTGTCTTAAGTTAGAGTTAAGCTGATTTAGAAATAATTATAGTAAATTGAACCATGGTCAAACCCACTACTGACCCTTTCATTGTGGCAATAGGTGAAGCACTCATTAACTAAATTGCTATGCTGGGCTCCCGCCCTCAGAAGTCAACTTCACCACCTTTCCAGCACAATTCATTACAGTGTTAGCCTGGAATTTATTATGCCTAAAACATATTAACAAGGTACAGTGACATTTTGAAGGAAACTAAAATTATAAATTCTACAATGATAATTACAGCTCTGCTTTTTTTAATTACTGGTTTCCAGGCTAATTTGTAAGTGTTCTACTTCTATACAATACTCATACTGTGACTACAGTCAAGTTGATGGAAGGCTGCTCCCTAGCTGTGGATGAAGCAGTGGCCACGAGGTTTAGTGTGATCATCGCTATAACTAGAAGGCTGAGATGGTGACGACATTGCTTCAGCATGAGCAGCAGCAGCACTTAGACAACAGAGGTGATAAGGCTGGAGAAATGGATGCAGATTTTTGGTCTACGGAGCCAATTGTACTCATCTAGGCTTGGGTATCCGATGGTTCCTGATCACTTCCAATTTATTAGGTCACTTTAATTACATACATTTGTATACTCTTAATGTCATTCCCTCATGTGCAGGTTGTGCTTTTCATCGAGTCAGAAGGAGATGCAGTGCAGAAAGAGGCCCTGATGGGCAGTGCTGAATTATGTGAAATTTCATGCAGAGGAGCACAGATTGACCCATTTTGTAAGAAAGAGTGGAAGAGGTTATGTAAACCATGTACAATTTTACGAGAGGTACCACAGCAAAGAGTTCTAGGGTTCACATAAACTAGTTGCTGCTGAAGATGAGATGTTAAGAAAGCAGTTTAAAAAAGAGCAGTATCCCTGGTGTAAAACAGTGCAAGGGAAGGGCATCTCAGTGGAACAACATAGAAAATATGAGTGGGAGTAGAACTTCAACCCTTTCATCACCCTCTGTAACTCAACAAGATCATATCCAATCATTGCCTCAATACCATATTCCTACCTTATTCCATCCTTATTCTTGGATGCCTTGTGCATCTGGAAATTTACAAGTAATCTCCACGAATGGGTTCAGTAACTGGGCATTCAGACCCTTCTGAATAGGTTCATCACACCCAGTGAAGGAATTTCATGCTTGTCTTGGCTATCTTGACCTACAACCCAAGGCCGATCTCAGATCAGATGGCAGACGGCCAAGGTCAGATGGCAACCATGGAAAAGATTAACATTTCAGATCAAAGCTCTCTTTTAAATTTTGTGAGCTTCACATAGATCCTCTCCCATTCTTCTAAGCTCCTGCAAATACAAACCTGGTCAACTCAATCTCCTCCTAATCAGAATCAGGTCTATTATCACCGGCATGTGACGTGAAATTTGTTAACTTAGCAGTGGCAGTTCAGTGCAATACATAATCTAGCACAGAGAGAGAGAAAAAAATAATAAAAATAAATAAAGAAACATAATAAACAAGTAGATCAATTACATATATTGATTAAATTATTTAAAAACGTGCAAAAACAGAAATACTGTATATTTTTTTAAAAAGTGAGGTAGTGTCCAAAGCTTCAATGTCCATTTAGGAATCCGATGGCAGAGGGGAAGAAGCTGTTCCTGAATCGCTGAGTGTGTGCCTTCAGGCTTCTGTATCTCCTACCTCATGATAACAGTGAGAAAAGGGCATGCCCTGGTTGCTGGGGGTCCTTAATAATGGACGCTGCCTTTCTGAGACACCACTCCCTAAAGATGTCCTGGGCACTTTGTAGGCTAGTGCCCAAGATAGAGCTGACTAGATTTACAACCTTCTGCAGCTTCTTTCGGTCCTGTGCAGTAGCCCCTCCATACCAACCAGTGATGCAGCCTGTCAGAATGTTCTCCATGGTACAACTACTGTATAGAAGTTTTTGAGTGTATTTGTTGACATGCCAAATTGCTTCAAACTCCTAATAAAGTATAGCTGTTGTTGTCGTGGTTTTTCGTGCCTCACAAATGACCAGGAGACACAGAAGATTCTTCAAGAAGGGTTAAACTTTAATTTGCAAATCAAAGCTGAGACAGTCATTGAGCTAGTCACTGATTGCCCACCGATCCTCGGACACAGCATTTTTTATAGCAAAATCCTGGTCCAGTTGCATTAGCATATGTAATCGATCTATAGTTGCGTATTACATGTACATCATGTCCCTATTGTTCCTATCAATTGGCTTAATCATGTTCTAATCTACATCTCTTAGCTACCTCTCATTAACATACCATTGTCTTCTACATTTTTAAGACTTCAGTCTCCTACCAAATTGGGTACATGCATAGCAAATAATAAACTCAGAACTGAGCAATGTTCTAATCTACATTTCTTTAGCTACCTCTCATTAACACACCATTGTCTTCTACATTCCTAAGATTTCATCTTGGGTACATGCATAGCAAGCTGACTACATAGTTTTGGTTACACAGCAAATGATACAAGTTTTATACTCCATAATATTTTTATACTCCAATATTGTCTTGCCTTCTTTATGTCTACATCAATATGTTGGGACCAGGTTAGATCCTCAAAGATCTTGACAACCAGGAACTTGAAGCTGCTCACTCTCTCCACTTCTGATCCCTCTGAGGATTGGTATGTGTTCCTTTGTCCTACCCTTCCTGAAGTCCACGATCAGCTCTTTCGTCTTACTGACGTTGAGTGCCAGGTTGTTGCTGCGGCACCACACCACTAGTTGGCATATCTCACTCCTGTATGCCCTCTTGTCACCAACAATAGTTGTATCGTCAGCAAATTTATAGATGGTAGATTTGTAGGAGCCCCAGGGATTAGTCTTGCAAATTGTCACAGCATTGTCTCTATAGCAAGAGCATATGTTCTTGGGTAAAGAGACCTATATTGTCTACAATACTGCAGGTGTCATCTCACAAGGACTGTGTACAGACACCTGTGTATGGACAGACATCTTTGCTCCCCTACTTTCATGATTTAGGCACCATGTAATGTAATGGTTAGCATGATTCTATTACAGCTTGGGGTGTTCCAGACTTCAGAGTTCAATTCTGATGCCATCTATAAGTAGTTTACATTCTCCCCATGAACCACATGGGTTTCCTCCGGGTGCTTCAGTTTCCTCCCACAGCCCAAAACATACTGGTTAGTATGTTAATTGGTTATTGTACATTGTCCTGTGATTAGGCCAGTGTTAAATAGGTGCGTTGCCAGTGGTGCAGCTCGTTGGGCCAGAAGGACCTGTTCTGCAGTGTATCTCTAAATATGTCAAATAAATACTTGCCCTCTCGAAGGCCAACACATTACTTGCTGCAACAGTAACAAGTAAGAATGAACCGAAGTAAGTTCACTATATTTACAAAAAGGAACAAAGAAAAATCAAAATTGAAACCAGGAGATGACATTCAACAAGTAGTTTGTATTGGTTTTCACAGCAGAAAACAGTAAAAACATAGCAAAATAGCAGCCATGCGTGTTGGGAAAGAAAAACTGAAAAAGTATTAAGTATGTTATCTGGATGTCTGTGTAGACAACAGCCCAACGACCAAAGTCCTGCACTTTTACCTAGTTCTCAACTCTCCTGCCCACTTCTAGCCCCAGCACCCAACACTGAGCAGGGACTCCTTGGTCTTCCCCAACCCATCCCACCATGCCTCCCCAACTACCCTTCTGAAATCTTATACCACCCAAATATTACCAAAAATGTTCCCCTTCCCCCCCCTGCACCCATACCACTGACCCATTGTTGATCACAGCTCCAACCACTGCCGTCTATCACCATCCTCTCTGAGGCAGAATGGCCTGTACTGTGAAGAGGTCTCACCTTTATAGTCCTGCATCCACACCTCAATGAGTGGAGCCTATCACAAAGTTGGACTCTTCTTCTGTCACCTTCACCACCTCATCCATTTTTTTTGGCAAGAAGTCCTTAGCACCTCTCTTCCCCCCCCCCGCAATGATTAACCTTCCTCCCATTTCCAACACCTGCTGTCTTCTTGGACCCCCCCCCCCCACCCTTCCGGGGGCTTCTTTGCAATTCTTACTGACACAACATCAACCGCCTTGACTTTTCCGATCCCCTCACCCACATCAACCTCACTGCAGACAACACTGCAGAGGGCAGACACCACCTTTTGAACACCTCATAATATCTCTGGACCATGACCCATCAATGAAGCTCAGGCTACTGTCTCCTATAGCACAGGGTTCATCACTTCTGGAGATTGCCAATCCACTGCATCCAACCTGGTAGTATCCCAACCCCACTCTTCCCATTTCATTCTCCTACCTAAAACCTACTAATAGGACTGCCCTAGCACCTGACCCACCAAACTTGCTTTCTCTTACTTTGACTCCATCATTTTTCCCTCTTGTCCAGTTCTTTCCCACCTCTGTCTGGAATATTCTACATGCTCGCCATCATTTTAACAATTTCCATTTCTCTGGCCTCCACCTCCTCATCTCCACCAATAACATCTAATCCATTTCCCACCAGGGAGGCCCTTAGGGTCCTTTGTTTCTTTTTAGAACCTAGATCTTCTCTACCAACACCCACCTGCACCTGGTGCAACATGCCATTACCCTAAACAACTTTGATTCCTCTCACGTTGTGCAAAGCAAAGGGCACTTGTATGAGCCCCTATGCCTGCCTTCCATTCACTACATAGTGCAGTTAATTTTTCAAACATTAGAGCTTCCTGTTCCTGAGTAGAACTTGAGTTCTCAACTTCACCACTGACTTCTGTCATGCTATGATATTCATTTGATCCATTTATAACAATTCTACCTCTTTCTGGATATCTGTTTCCATTTCAGGAGACAGCTTATCCACCAAAGCAACAATATACTGGAGGAACTTGGCAGGACAAGCAGATTGCTTCTTGTCCAGATTCCAGCATCCACAATCTCTTCTGTTTCCAAGCTATCTATTGACATTTACTATGAACATACCAACTCTAACAGCTACCTCGATTGCACCTACTCCCACACTGTCTATTATAAGTACGTCATTCCTTTCTTTCAGTTTCTTAATGAATTCTCCAGTTATAGGTAACCTCACCCTTGACCCTGCCCCTTTTTCTCTTTTCATCCACCTAAGACCTCTCAAACATGCCTTTCTTTGCAAAGCCCTGATACTCAGTTTCTTTACTGTCCCTTGTCTGGTTCCATCTACCTGCCTGCACACACTGAACTGTCTATTCCCATTGTTCTCACTTGCAAGTCATTCCTCCTTTACACTTCCACTCATCAGCTTGATTGCTTATGAAGTCTGATCTGCAGCCCTCTGTTGTGTCTACTTAATACCTCCTGGTCTCTGTTGTTATCTCCATCCTTCCTTTCCCCAACCGAATCTGTCTACCAACCAAACCCCTCTTCACCTGGATCCACACATTGCTTGCCAGCTCTTGCTCCACTCTTTCCACTCACTTCTTTATACTCACAACTTCAGCTTTACATACTCAGTCCAGATGAAGGGCTTTGATCTGAAATGTCAGCTATTCCTTCCCCTTTGGATGGCTGCTGCCTGACCTGTGGAATTCTTCCAGCAGCTTCTTTGTTGCTCCAGATTCCAGTACCTCTGGTCTTAGCATTTGATAAACTCACTGGAGTTTATAAGAATGAGTTGGTATCTCAGATATTGAAAGGCCTAGATAGGGTGGATGTGGAGAGGATGTTTCCTGTAGTGAGGGACTCTAGGACCAGTGCGCAAAGCCTCAGAATACAAGGATGTCTATTTAGAAAAGTGATGCAGAAGTTATTTAGCCAGAGGGTGGTGAATCTGCAAAATTTATTTCCACATACGGCTGTGGAGGCCAAGTAATTGGTTACATTTAAAGTGGAAGTTGATGGATTCTAGATTAGTAAAGGCATCAAAGGCCATGTGGAGAAGGCAGGAGAATGGGATTGAGAGGGATGATAAATCAGTCATGATGGAATGGTGGAGCAGAGTCAATGGGCAAAATGGCCTAAATATTGTTTCTATGTCTTATGGTCTCGTGTCTCATTTTTCTCTCTGACTAACATCTCTTTCTCTCAAACCTTAAATATTTTGAACAATATTATCTAATGGGACTTGCAAGGAGCAAAACTTGGGCCATACTACGAAGCATGTACTAGCGTCACATTCAGGAATAACCATCATGGGGTGACTGAGTGCAGGGCACAAGAATTAACTTAATGAGAAAAACAGAGGAGGGTGAGGATAACTGCTGTTTGGATCTTCACCTCCAAAAGTAAATTTTGAGTGGGGCTTTAAGATAGCACTACTAAAGACAGGTGACAGCTTACTGGTGGTTCATAAAGCAAGAAATAAAACTAAGTACTTTATTAATAACAATTTTCTGTGGGGAAAACTGTGGTAAACGATCACCGTAAACAATGAAGTGGCAAGTAAAGGTGAGGCTGACTCAAGGGTCGAAGAGTGCTGTGCAATGCAAATTTGGAGTGAGGTCAAGGCATGTTCAAGGAGGAGTGAGGTCAAGATGGAGTTCGGGCATGTGAAGTGGAGAAAAGTCAGAGCGGAGCCCATCCACCTCGTGTGACATCGGATCTGTCTAAGTGCTGGGCCAGTTTGGAAATAGTCAGGTACAGGCCGGGTACAAGTCGGGTACATGGCAGTGATGGGGTCAAAGCTCAGAGACTATTGAAACGATAGGGCCAGAATCGTAAGGCAATTGCAGCAGGACTGGGACATATTGGAAGGATGGGCCAAAAAGTGGCAGATGGAATATGCTGTTGGGAAACGTATGATAATTCATTTTGGTAAAAGGAATAAATAATAGTGCAGATCTTTATCTAAATGGGGAAGAAAATTCAAACATCAGAGGTGAAAAGGGACTTAGGAGTCCTTGTGCAAGACTCCCAGAAGGTTAATTTGCAGTTTGACTCTGTGGTAAAGAAGGCAAATACAATGTTGGCATTTATTTCAAGGGGAATAGAATGAGTCCATCGGACACCCAAAGTTGCTGCACCATATTCCATATTCCAATTGACTGTGTGGTTAAGAAGGCATACGGTGAATTGTCCTTCATTAACCGTGGGATTGGGTTTAAGAGCCGAGAGGTAACGTTACATCTGTATAGGACCCTGGTCAGTACTGTGCTCAGTTCTGGTCGCCTCACTACAGGAAGGATATGGAAACCTTAGAAAGGGTGCAGAGGAGATTTACAAGGATGTTGCCTGGATTGGGGAGTGTGCCTTATGAGAATAGATTGAATGAACTTGGCCTTTTTTCCTTGGAGCAGAGGATGAGAGGAGACCTGATAGAGGTGTCTAAGATGACGAGAGGCATTGATCGTGTGGATATTCAGAGACTTTTTCCCAGGGCTGAAATGGCTAGCACGAGAGGGCGCAGTTTTAAGGTGCTTGGAAGCAGGTACAGAGGAGATGTCAGGGATAAGTACAAAGAAATCTAGGTGTTCTTATACATCAGTCACTGAAAGTAAGCTTGCAGGTACAGCAGGCAGTGAAGAAAGCTAATGGCATGTTGACCTTCATAACAAGAGGAAATAAGTATAGGAGCAACGAGGTTCTTCTGCAGTCGTACAGGGCCCTGGTGAGACCACACCTGGAGTATTGTATTCAGTTTTGGTCTCCAAATTTGAGGAAGGACATTCTTGCTATTGAGGGAGTGCAGTGTAGGTTCACAAGGTTAATTCCTGGGATGGCGGGACTGTCATATGTTGAAAGATTGGAGCGATTGGGCTTGTATACACTGGAATTTAGAAGGATGAGAGGGGATCTGATTGAAACATATAAGATTATTAAGGGATTGGACACGCTAGAGGCAGGAAACATGCTCCCAATATTGGGGGAGTCCAGAACCAGAGGCCACAGTTTATGAAAAAGGGGTAGGCCATTTAGAACAGTGTTGAGGAAAAACTTTTTCACCCAGTGAGTTGTGGATCTATGGAATGCTCTGCCTCAGAAGGCAGTGGAGGCCAATTCTCTGGATGCTTTCAAGAAAGAATTAGATAGAGCTCTTAAAGATAGCGGAGTCAAGGGATATGGGGAGATGGCAGGAACGGGGTACTGATTGTGGATGATCAGCCATGATCAGATTGAAAGGCGGTGCAGGCTAGAAGGGCCGAATGGTCTACCCCTGCACCTATTGTCTATTGTAAGTTTTTTATGCGGAGAGTGGTGAGTGCATGGAAGGGGCTGCCGGCAACGGTGATAGAGGCAGATATGATAGGGTCTTTTAAGAGACTCCTGGTCAGGTACATAGAGCTCAGAAAAATAGAGGGCTATGGGTAACCATAGGTAATTTCTGAAGTAAGTACATGTTCGGCACAGCATTGTGGGCTGAAGGGCCTGTATTGTGCTGTAGGTTTTCTATGTTTCTATAAAAACAAGAAGATAATGCTAAGGATTTATAAGACACTAGTCAGGCCCCACTTGGAGTATTGTTAACAGTTTGTGGCCCTAATCCCAGAGTCAGAATCAGGATTATTATCACCGGTATGTGACGTGAAATTTGTTAACTTAGCAGCAGCAGTTCAATGCAATGCATAATCTAGCAGAGAGAAAATTAAAATAATAATAAATAAACAAGTAAATCAACCACATATATTGAATAGATTTTTAAAAACATACAAAAATGGAAATACTATTTTTTTTAAAAAAGTGAGGTAGTGTCCAAAGATTCCAATGTCCATTTAGGAATCGGAAAGGATGTGTTCTCATTGGAGAGAGTCCAGAGGGGTTTCATGAGGATGATTCTGGGATTGAAGGAGTTAACACATGAGGAGTGTTTGGCAGCTTTGGGTCCGTACTCACTGGAATTTAGAAGAATATGGTGGGCGGGGCCGGGTATTTCATTGAAACCTACCAAATGTTGAAAAGACTAGATAGCCTGAATGTGGAGAGGATGTTTCATACATGTGGGTATCCAGAATGGAGGGCACAGCCTCAAAATTGAAGGGTGGCCTTTTAGAACAGAGATGAAAAGGAATTTTTTTTTGCCAGAGAGTAGTGAATCTGTGCAACACTCTGCCACAGACAGCAGTGGAGTCCAAGACCATAGGAATATTCAAAGTGAAAATTGACAGCTTCCTGATGGGTCAGGGCATCAAAGGTTATGGGCTTAAGTGGGATCTGAGATCAGCCATGATAGAATGGTGGAGCAGACTCAATGGGCTGAATGGCCTAAATCTGCTCAGACGTCTTGTGCTTTGCTGCTACCCAAAGGAGAAACACCATCATAAAGAAGTGCTTTGTGCAGATGAATGGTTCCAAGGATAAAGTGCCAATACATCTGAATTGGTCAGTTCATTCGTAACGGTCTTGAAAGGAAGTTCGAACTGTGGCTGGTGTCGGCACCGTGACTAATTAAGGGAAGCACCCTGCTATCCAGCAATGAGCTCCAACATTAATGTGCACATTTAACTGTAATGGGCCTGATGCACCATCAATAACTCTCGGAGATGGGAGGCAAATGACAGGCTATTATTAGATGCAAGAAACAACCACACAACATGCTGGAGACTGAGGGAGGAGCAGTGCCTCCGATCGCCTTTATACAGGGGTCTGTGGGAGGAGCCACAGGAGCAATCAGCAGAGGGATGTGTCCAGACAGGTATATGTAGTTCACCACATTCACCCCCCCTTTGTTTTAAAAGAGAGTCCCCAAGGGGCGAAGTTTCAGGTTAAGTCTATCAGGCGGTCGAATCTGTCGCTGCGATCTACGTAGCACTGCTGGTGATTGCACTGGTGACGGTGGTTGTGCTGGCTCCGGCCTGACTTGAAGTGTCAGCCCGTTAGGCGTCAGTGATCCCTCATGTGTGTGCGAGGCACCCGGTATGGGAGTGCGTGAGGAGTCTGTGTAGGGCTTGGTGTGCGCAGTGTCTCATGGGTATATAGATCGGTGGGTACAGGGTTCATAGTCACCGTGGAGTGTTCCGGGTAAGGTTCTGGTGCTCCTGCGGGCACCAGGTCGCGGACGGAGACTGTCCTCCCGCCCATCAGGTAAGACCACGGAGGCATACTGGGGGTTCGCATGAAGTAGGTGAACCCTCTCGACCATCGGGGAGTATTTATTGCTCCTCGCATGTTTCTGGAGCAGCACAGGCCCTGGGGACGTCAGCCAAACCGGTAGGGTGGTCCCAGTGGCAGACTTCCTGGGAAAAGAAGAGGGTTGCTCATGAGAGGTGGAATTGGTGGACGTGCATAACAGGGAGCGGATGGAGTGGAGTGCCTCGGGGAGGACCTCCTGCCAGCGAGAGACCGGCAACCCTTTGACTTAAGGGCTAAGAGTGTGGCCTTCCACACTGTGGCATTCTCCCTCTCCACCTGTCCATTTCCCCGGGGGTTATAGCTCGTGGTCCTACTAGTAGCAATGCCCCTAGCCAGCAGGTACTGGCGCAGCTCGTCACTCATAAAGGAGGACCCTCTATCACTGTGGATATAGCAGGGATATCCAAACAGAGTGAAGAGCTGGCGCAGGGCATTTATGACAGACGTGGCAGTGGTATCGGGGCAGGGGATGGCAAAGGGGGAACCGTGAGTACTCGTCGATTATGTTAAGAAAGTAGACATTGCGGTTGGTGGAGGGAAGGGGGGCCTTAAAATCGACACTCAGTCACTCAAAGGGGCGGGTGGCCTTGATAATTTGCACCTTTTCAGGACGGTAGAAGTACGGTTTGCACTCAGTGCAGACTTGGCAGTCCCTGGTCATCATCCTGATGTCCTCAAGGGAGTACGGCAGGTTCCGGGCTTTCACGAAATGGTAAAATCGGGTGACCCCTGGATGGCAAAGATCTACATGAAGGGCGTATAGCTGGTCGAGCTGCACGCTGGCACATGCTCCCCGGGATAGGGTATCAGGGGGCTCATTGAGCCTTCCAGGCCAGTACAGGATATCATAGTTGTAGGTGGAGAGTTCCATTCTCCACTGCAAAATTTTATCATTTTTGATTTTGCCCCGCTGTTGGTTGCTGAACATGAATGCAACTGAGCGCTGGTCGGTCAGCAAGGTGAACCTTTTGCCGGCGAGATAGTGCCTCCAGTGCCTAATAGCTTCCACTATGGCCTGGGCTTCTTTCTCCACCGTGGAGTGCTGAATTTCAGAGCCTTGAAGGGTACGAGAGAAGAATGCTACTGGCCTGCCTGCCTGATTGAGGGTAGCAGCCAGTGCAAAGTCGGAGGCGTCACTCTCTACTTGGAAGGGAACGGTCTCGTCCACTGTATGCATCGTTGCTTTGGCAATGTCCCCTTTAATGCGGCTGAAGGCTGCACGGGCCTCGGCTGAGAGGGGAAATGCGGTAGACTTGACCAGGGGGCAGGACTTGTCTGGGTAGTGAGGGACCCATTGGGTGTAATAGGAAAAGAAGCCCAGGCACCTTTTGAAGGCTCTGAGGATGGTGGGAAGAGGGAGTTCCAACAGGGGGTGCATATGGTCAGGGTCAGGGCCAATGACCCTGTTCTCCACTACATACCCAAGTTGGGTGGTTCCAAACACACACTTGTCCCTGTTAAAGGTGAGGTTAAGAGCTTTGGCCGCTTGGAAAAATCATTGGAGGTTAGCGTCATGATCCTGCCAGTCGTGACCGCAGATGGTGATGTTATCCAGATATGGGAACGTGGCTCTCAGTTGGCACTGGTCCACCATCCAGTCCATTTCCCTCGGAAGACAGAGACACCATTCGTGACACTGAAGGGGATGCGCAGGAAGTGATAGAGCCTGCTGCCCGCCTCGAAGGCGGTGTAGGGGCGGTCCTCTGGGCGGATGGGGAGCTGGTGATAAGCAGATTTCAGATCTATTGTTGAGTACACCTTGTACTGAGGTATCTGGTTGACCATATCTGCGATGCGGGGTAGGGTGTACGCGTCAAGCTGCATGAACCTATTGATGGTCTGGCTGTAGTCCATGACCATCCTATTTTTCTGCCCTGTCCGAACAACGACCACCTGGGCCCTCCAAGGACTTGTGCTTGGCTCAATGATCCCCACCCTGAGCAGCCGCTGCCCCTCCAAGGCCCTGTCCCCCCGCGCTGTACCTCCCACTTTTAGTTGCTACAGGTTTACAGTCGGGGGTCAGGTTGGCGAACAGCGGTGGGGGAGGGATTTTGAGGGTGGAGAGGCTGCAAGTGGTGTCAGTAGCGCAGCTGTCGGCATGGTGCTGGGTGGGATGTGCGGGTCAGTGTGGGTGTGTGGTCAGTAGCGGGGTATATGATGAAGTCCCACAAAACTGAGGATTTCTGACAGTAATTGGTGAGAGGGGCCCATCATATGCCATAGTCACACTTTTCAGATGGCTCTGGAAGTCGAGCCCCAATAGCACGGGGGCACACAGTTGAGGCATGACCAGTAGCGCAAAGTTCCGATATTCTGTGCCCTGCACCACCAATGTCGCTACACAACCCACCCGGATGTCTGTGGAAATCTATCCAGAAGCCATGGTGACCCTCTAGCTTACCGGCTGTGTCACGAGTCCACAGCGTTGCACCGTGTCTGGGTCAATAAAACTCTCAGTGATGCCCGTGTCAAACAGGCAGCTAGTCCTGTGCCCCTCCACCCGGATGTCCATCATTGACCTTGCGAGCTGGTGTGGAGCGTTTTGGTCGAGGGTTACAGAGGCCAGAGTTGAATCGTCATCTTGGTGCCTGGTAAGCACCCGTGGGTCGGAGGCGGGGCGAGGTGGCGCCAACAAAGATGGCCGCCCCATGCCTCGCACGAGGTGGGCAGGCAAGATGGTGGCGACCAAGATGGCGACGCCCATGCCTCGCACGCGGCGCTGCTCGACCCCGCTCATGGTTTAGACTTGCAGACCTTGGCGAAGTGGCCCTTCTTTCCACAGCTGGAGCAGGTTGCTTCTCGGGCCGGGCAGCATTTTCGGGGGTGCTTTTTGAGTCCGCAGAAGTAACACTGCACAGACTTGCAACTGGCAGCAGCCATGGTCGATTCGCCGGAGGGTTGCGGGGAGTTCACAGAATTGCGAGTGGCAGCAGCTGTGGTCGATTCACCGGCGGGTGGCGGAGTCTGTGGTGTCCATGGGCCCAGCGGGAGATTGCGCGGCTGGAAAGCGTCAGCGTTGTGCAGAGCAGCCTCCAGCGCGTCAGCCAGCTTGATCGCCGACTGTAATGTAAGATCGGCGTTTTCCAGCAGCCACTGGCGCACGTACACTGACCTGATCCCCGTAACGAAGGCGTCTCATACCAGGAGCTCCGCATGTTGTTCCGCCGTCAGTCCCCTGTAGTCGCAGGCCCGCATGAGTGTCTGTAGGGCCTGGACAAACTCAGCGCTCGACTCTCCGGTCCGCTGCCGCCGTGTCGCTAAGCGATGTCTTGCATTGACGGTGTTCACCGGCCGCAGGTATTGTCTTTTGAAGGCATCCAATGCCCCTTGGTAGGTCGGCAGGTCTCTAATGAAGGAGTACACCCGGGGACTGACTCTGGAGAGCAGAACTCTGCGCATGATAGCAGGCTCAGTCATGGGAATCTCTTCCAGGTACGATTGAAGCATGCAAGCCAGAGTTCAAAGGCAATGGCTGCTTCGGGATCTTGAGGATCAATGTCCAATTTCTCCGGTCATAAAATGCTCTCCATGGTTTAAAATTGCAGCTAATAAAATTGTGCACCATCAATAACTCACGGAGACGGAAGGCAAATGATAGGCTTTTATTAGCTGTAAGAAACGACCACACAACATCCTGGAGACTGAGGGAGGAGCAGTGCCTCCAATTGCCTTTATACAGGGGTCTGTGGGAGGAGCCACAGGAGCAGTCAGCAGAGGGGCGTGTCCAGACAGATATATGTAGTTCTCCACAGGGCCCTTTCTCTATTAACTGTTTGTTAAAGTTGAAATATTTGTAAATAGACTTCTAGTTCCGGCCAGTGTAATTTCTGTTATTTCCTGGCAAATGATAACACTGCATGGGGGCTGTATTTGTACAACATTCACCATGTCTGTTCCCTCAGTGGAACATTCCAACTTTCCTGTTTGGTTGAACCCAAATCATACAAACCCTAAATGTGTGTTGCTTATTGAAAATGGCCTTCACAAGTACCAATACAATGCTGACTAGTCACATGGCTGTTAGCCTGAGTGAGCTAATGACCCTGGTTAATTACAAGCTGCAGTGAGAAAGCTACACAACAAAGAGATTATACTGGAGAAAAGATTACTCCTGTGGGAATAACACTTGTAACAGTGAAATACAACAATGGTCATGTATACGGTAAAAATTGGAGAGCCAGCATTGCGGGCCAGGATCGGCTGAGACAACTACAACTTGATTGTAGATCCATCCACCATTTGTGTGCCACATCCCCACAACTGAAAGTGAATTAAAAAAGGTACTGGATGATAGCTCAGCAGTGTTCAGGGATGGCACTGGAAAACTCAAAGCATATCAAGGGTAAAATTGCGTTAAATGAAAATGCCACACTCGCATGTTACAAAGCTGAGCCAGTTCTTTATACCATCTGTGATAAATCTGCCAGTGAGCTAGATCGCATGGAGGCTGAAGGAATTCTTTCCAAGGTTGAGAGGAGCCCAAGGGCAATTCCAGTGGTCCCAGTAGCCAAGAAGAATGGGTCCATTAGGATCCGTGGTGATTTTAAGGTCACCATCAACCCGGTACTGAAAGCAGATCAATACCCTTTGCCTACAATAGAGGATACCTTCACAAACCTTTCTGGAGGAAAACACTTCAACACAGTGGCATTGTTGAGGACTACATACTGCTGGAAATAGAAAAGTCCAAATGGTTTCTCACCACAAACAATTACAGAGGGCTTTATCACAATAACAGGCTTATCTCTGAAGTAACCTCTGTACTTGCACTCTGGCAGAAAGCTATGGACCAGGTGCCACAAAGCTGCCCAGGTACTCAATGGTACTTCGATTACATTTTTTATTTCCAGTAAATATAACAAGGAACATCTCCAAAATATCGAGACAGTGTTAAAAAGATTAGAAGATTATGGTCTCAGAGAGTGATACAGCAAGTGTGAATTCTTTAAACCATGCATCACTTGCTGTGGTCACACCATTGATGCACAAGAATTACACAAATGTGCTGAGAAAATTCAAGCAGTGGCGGCTGCACCCAAGGCTAAAGGATGTGCCACAATTGTTGTCCTTTTTAACATTTGTCAACTACTGTAACACGTTCCTGCCAAACCTGGCAACTGTGCTCCCCACCCCCCGAACTCATCACTGCAGATCGAGAAGAAGTGGCAATGGACAAAGCAGTGTGAGGTGGCTTTCCAAAAGGCAAAGCAAATGATGACGTCTGACACTGTATGTTGTCCAGTGAAACTTGCCTATGATGCCTCCTCTTGTGGGGTAGATTCAGTCATGTCACATGTTATGAGTGATAGACATGAACGCCCCAAAGCCTTTGCATCATGATTCCTTACCGCTGCTCGGAAAAATTATGCATAGATTGACAGAGGCCTTGAGTGTGGTTTGAGGTGTAAAATGTTTCAACCAGCACCTGTACTTGTATACCCTCGTTACTGACTATTAATCATTAGTGTCCAGTTTCAATCCACGGAAGAGACTGCACAATGCAAAAATGGCCTCTGTTTCTTGGAGGACACAATTACATTATTGGATTTAAGAGGACATCTAATCATAGAAATGCTAATGGACTGTCCCATTTACCTTTGGGAAAGGAAATACCTGAAAAGTTTACAAAAGAGAACACTCCTCTTGACGTACTCTCCCTAATACAAATTGAAAAAGTCTGCCTGTTCTGGCAGAGTTGATCCAAAGGGAAATCAGAAAAGACCCCACACTGTCTCCAGTCTACATGGCCACCCAAAATGTCTGGAAAGTGCAGCAGAAATTCCAATTTTGCCCATTTTTACCAGAACTGGGGATGAACTTGCTCTTGACGGAGGTTGCCTTATGTGGGGATTGAGAGTTTTTCTACCCTCCAAGCTGAGAGCTAGAGTGTTGGAGCTAATTCCAGTCATGTAGGCATGGTCAAAATGAAGGCCTTGGTTTGAAGCTCTGTCTGGTGGCCTGAGAAAGACCAGATTAACCAGTTCACTATGCACTGTTTGGGATGCCAGCACATTCAGACGACGCCAGGAGCAGCACAACTCCATCCCTGGGAATGGCCTGCAATGCTCTGGCAGAGGATTCATGTGGTCTTTGTGGACAATTCATGGACACAAATTTCTTGGTGGTAGTGGGTGCTGCTACAAAGTGGTCAGATGTGTTCCCAATTGCCTCCTCTACACCCTGGCACACTGATGATGTTCCAGAATACTTGGTCAGTGACAATGGGCTGCAGTTTGTAGCAAAACATTTACAGTCATTCCTAAAAATGATTGGAATAAGAGAGATTACGTCTGCACCATACAACCCAGCTATAAGTGGCTTGGCAAAAAGGTTTATCCAAAGTCAGAAGCTGGCCGATTTTCTCCTTGCATATTGCAACACAGCGCACTCCACAACCAATAACTCACCAGCTGTGCTGGTTTAGGTTGTCCTTTGTGATCTGAGATTGGGTTTGAGGAGCAGTATGCAGGACAAACAGCTGAAACAAATTGAAGGCTCCTCAAATAAGGAGGTTCGATGTTTCATTCCTGGCGAGGGACTACAGAGATGATCAAAAGTAGCTGCATGGAAAGCTTAAGGACAGAACTGGACCACTCCTACACAGTGGAGATAGCGTCAGATATCATCTGGAAATGACACATTGATCAGTTGGGGAGAGCAGAGTTTATTGTTAGAGAAGAAAGGTGGCCAGAGCTGTCAAACCACTTTGTGCTGTCACAGAATCAACTCCTACAACCCCCAGAGGAGGCCCCAGAACCTGAGATTGTTTCACAGGCACAAATCTCATCTGCCAAAGTGATACCCCTTTTTAGGAAAGATGTTATCCTGTAAGAGTAAGAAAATCTCCACAGTGATTAAATCTTTAGGCCTGAATGAGACCATTTAAAATGTATTATGCTGTAGACATTTAATAATAGCTGTATTATATGGTATACTGTGCATATAAGTTGAGATGCATTCTATATTGAGTTGGAGTTTATAGCTTAGCAGAGAGGAGGGTTGTGTGTTTAAAAATTGAGTAATATTGTAAATGTATTGTTTGATTAAGCATTCTTTGTTCACATAATGCATTGCAGGTTATATGTAAAAGAACATAAATAGCATACATCATTATGCCACCACGACATGTGTACATGCCTTGCTAAGATGTGTTATTCCCAACTCCATGTTTTCCTTTCATTTAGTTTAATGTTTGGAGTCAGAACACAAGTCAATGACCCAAGTGTTGCAGATAGAAAATTCAATGACCCATATTGTGAAGATGCCAATTCTACCATAATGACAAACAAGATTGAATCCTATAGATTATGTCCACTCCAATGGGAGGATAACAATTATAAGACCATAACACCTCAAAGCAAAAGGCTGCAAGTTTTATTAAATTCTCTGTCAGATCCATTCTGCTAAATCATATTCAAGGTTGAGACTGAGGTTGTTGAAGTGCAGTAACTCAAATATTCTGGTAGTTGTGTAGGAAAATGGAGGCAATGTCAAACAGTAAAAGAGTAACAATCATATTCACTGGTAGAGGAAGCTCAAGGAGGCAAATTTATGTTTTTGCCATCTGGTGAAAGCCTATTTCCAATGTCTGCCTATTTAATTGCTTTACGTGCATTATAATGTTGCTCTTCTTGTACACAAAAACCCAATGATAGAGCAAACAAACGATAACCAGGAAAATGGTAAACAAGGGCAAGCCTACAAGAATAACATTGGGTATCAAGGATCTTCCCATACAGAAGCAAAGACAGGCCAAAACCTTTTTGTTAACAGAAGTTGCAATGAATTCTAATTAAAGCACATATCCGATGCAGAATATAAACAGGGTACCACAGTAGCGTATCCATTAGCATGATGCTATTACAGGTTGGGGCCTCAGTGTTCAATTCCAGAACGAATTTGTACATTCTCCCTGTGACCACATGGGTTTCCTCCCAGAGTCCAAAGACATACTGGTTAGTAAATTAACTGGTCATTGTAAATTGTCCTGGGTTAAATAGGAGGCTTGCTGGGTGGTGCCGCTCATTGTACCAGAAGGGTCTGTTCCACACTCTATCTCTGCATAAAATAAACGGCACAACAGGGGATGTTGATTAAAAATGGGTGGAGAGAGAGAGAGTGAACGAAAGTTAGCCGAATAGAATAAAAAAACCTTATCAATTTGAATTAACATAAAATATTGTATTGTGGCGACTCATTTCCTAGCGTATCCGAACCGACTCACAATTAGATAGCCTACGGGGGTTTGCGAGCACAGAGCTTTGGAGCCTCTTCGCCATGGGGGGCCGGTTGACAGAGGCTTAAAAGTGAGGCTGAAGTTTTCGAATAAAGTTTTTCCTTGTACTGCAGTTACCGACTCCGTGTCGTAATTTTAGCGCTGCGTGTAGCACACCGCTACAATTGGTGACCCCGACGGTCCAAACGATTTTTGGACCAGAAATGACCGACGCCGCCTCTGTTCATGCGGTTTCGTTGAAACTGCCGGGTTTCTGGACACAGCGCCCGGACCTATGGTTCCAGCAAGCCAAAGCCCAATTCCACGTTCGCCGGATCACCTCAGAAGACACCCGCTACTACTACGTGGTGAGCTCCCTCGACCAGGACACAGCGGCCCAGGTCGCGGAGTTCGTACAGTCGCCCCCGGCAGATGGCAAGTACACGGAATTCAAAGCCCTGCGCCTCAGAACTTTCGGACTCTCACGGCGCGAGCGGGCTGCCCGTTTACTGCACCTGGATGGCTTGGGCGACAGACCTCCATCGGCTTTAATGAATGAGATGTTGTCTCTGGCCGAGGGACACACAGGCCTCATGTTTGAGCAGGCATTCCTGGAGCAGCTGCCCGAGGACATACGCCTGCTGCTGTCCGACGCGGATTTCAGTGACCCCCGGAAGGTGGCAGCCCGGGCGGACTTGCTGTGGAACGCCAAAAAGGTGAGCGGGGCGTCCATCGCACAGATCACCCAGCCACGCTCCCAGCAGCAAACCAGTCCAGGCCCGGCCGCAGAGCCCGCTAACCCCCGGCCCAATGAACACTGGTGCTTCTACCACCAGCGGTGGGGCGCAGAAGCCCGCCGTTGCCGCCCGCCCTGCAGGTTCCCGGGAAACGCCAGGGCCAGCCGCCGCTGATGGCTACGGCGGCTGGCCATCGGGATAGCCTCCTGTATGTGTGGGATAGAAGGTCGGGACGCCGGTTTTTGGTCGATACTGGGGCTGAGATCAGCGTTTTACCTCCGACGAGTTACGACACCCGCAGCAGGGCACCGGGTCACCCCCTGAGGGCCGTGAATGGCAGCACAGTAAGGACCTATGGCACCCGTCAGGTGCAGCTACTGTTCGGCCCCAGCCAGTTCACGTGGGACTTCACACTGGCCGCCGTAGCCCAACCGCTTCTGGGTGCGGATTTTTTGCGAGCTCACAGCCTGCTGGTTGACCTGCCCAGGAAGAGACTGGTACACGCCGAGACCTTTCAGACGTTCTCCCTGGGCGCGGCCCAGTTGCCAGCCCCTCACCTCGGCTCCATCACGCTGTCCGACAACGACTTCACCAGGGTCCTGGCGGAGTTCCCATCGGTTCTGGCACCGCAGTTCACAGCAGCCATGCCCAGGCACGGCGTACAGCACCACATCCCGACACAGGGACCACCCCTCCATGCCCGTGCTCGGCGGCTTCCCCCGGACAAGCTCCGACTGGCGAAGGAGGAGTTCCAGAGAATGGAGGAATTGGGGATCATCCGGTGGTCCGACAGCCCCTGGGCTTCCCCCCTGCACATGGTGCCCAAAACGACGGGGGCTGGAGACCGTGCGGCGACTACCGCAGGCTGAACGAGGCTACCACACCGGACCGCTACCCTGTGCCGCACATTCAAGACTTTGCGGCGAACCTGCACGGCGCCCGGATCTTCTCCAAGGTCGACCTTGTCCGAGGGTACCATCAAATCCCGATGCATCCTGACGACGTCCCCAAAACGGCTCTCATCACCCCGTTTGGCCTTTTCGAGTTCCTCCGCATGCCGTTCGGCCTGAAGAATGCCGCACAGACGTTCCAGCGGTTAATGGACGCGGTGGGACGGGACCTGGACTTCGCGTTCATCTATTTGGATGACATCCTCATAGCCAGCGGCAGTCGTCAGGAGCATCTGTCCCACCTCCGTCAACTCTGCGCCCGACTGAGTGAGTACGGTCTTACAATCAACCCTGCCAAATGCCAGTTCGGACTTGATACCATTGACTTCCTGGGCCACAGGATTACTAAAGACGGGGCAACCCCTCTGCCCGCTAAGGTAGATGCGGTCCGCCACTTCCCCCGACCCACCACGATCAAAGGCCTTCAGGAATTCGTAGGTATGGTCAATTTCTACCGCCGCTTCCTCCCTTCAGCTGCCCGGATCATGCGCCCCCTGTTCGCCCTGATGTCGGGTCTGGGCAAGGACATTACCTGGGACGAGGAGTCCGCCGCCGCTTTCGTTCAAACGAAGGAAGCTTTGGCTGACGCCGCAATGCTAGTACATCCCAGAATGGACACCCCTACCGCCCTCACAGTGGACGCATCAAACACGGCAGCCGGTGGGGTGCTGGAGCAGCTCATCGCAGGTCGCTGGCAACCCCTGGCGTTTTTCAGCAAACACCTGCGGCCACCCGAGCTCAAGTACAGTGCTTTCGACCGGGAACTGTTGGCGCTATACCTGGCAATCCGGCATTTCAGGTACTTCCTGGAAGGTCGGCCCTTCACCGCGTTCACGGACCACAAACCGCTTACCTTTGCGTTTACGAAAGCATCCGACCCCTGGTCATCCCGCCAGCAATGCCACCTGTCCTACATCTCTGAATACACAACGGATGTCCGGCATGTCTCGGGTAAGGACAATGTCGTGGCGGATGCGCTCTCTCGCCCTACCGTTCATGCCCTTTCCCAAGGGGTAGACTTTGAGGCACTGGCAGAGGCACAGCAGGTAGATGAGGAGATTCCGAGTTACAGGACTGCAGTCTCCAGTTTGCAGCTCCAGGACCTCCCCGTGGGCCCAGGTGAGAGGACCCTACTCTGTGACGTCGCCACCGGCCAGCCCCGTCCGGTCGTCCCCACAGCCTGGCGGCGACGTGTTTTCGACTCCATTCATAACTTGGCGCATCCCTCCATCCGGACAACTGTCCGGATGGTTTCCAGCAGGTTCGTTTGGCACGGACTCCGCAAACAGGTCAGTGAATGGGCCAGAACGTGCATGCACTGCCAGACGGCCAAGGTGCAGCAGCACACCAAAGCCCCACCGCAGCAGTTCCATCCCGCCCACCGGCGTTTCGACCACATTCATGTGGATGTCGTGGGCCCCCTGCCAGTGTCGCGCGGAGCGCGGCACCTCCTGACTATCGTGGACCGGTTCACAAGATGGCCAGAGGCGGTCCCGCTCACCGACACCACCTCCGAATCTTGCGCCCGAGCCCTGATCGCCACCTGGATATCCCGCTTTGGTGTACCAGCCCACATTACCTCCGACAGAGGCGCCCAGTTCACCTCCAGCCTGTGGTCAGCTATGGCCAGCCTTTTGGGGACTCAGCTGCACCACACCACTGCCTACCACCCACAGTCGAACGGGCTAGTGGAGCGTTTCCACCGTCACCTGAAGTCGGCCCTCATGGCCCGCCTGCGAGGAGCCAACTGGGCGGACGAGCTTCCCTGGGTCCTACTCGGCATCCGCACAGCGCCCAAGGACGACCTGCACGCCTCGTCGGCCGAGTTGGCCCCTGGTCGTCCCCGGGGAGTTCCTACCAGCCCCGAGGGGGCAAGAGGAAGAACCCGCTGCAGTCCTGGGCAGACTTCGCGAGAAGCTCGGTAACCTGGCCCCCATACCCACTTCACAGCATGGGCGGCACCCGACCTGCGTACCCAAAGACCTACAGAACTGTAAGTTTGTGTTTGTACGAAGGGGCGGGCATCGGCCACCGCTGCAGCGGCCATACGAGGGGCCGTTTACGGTGCTCCGGAACAACGGGTCCACGTTCGTGCTGGACGTTGGGGGGAAGGAGGAGGTTTTCACGGTGGACCGCCTCAAGCCGGCCCATGTGGACCTGGCGCAACCGGCCGAGTTTCCGGCGCCTCGGCGCAGAGGCCGACCTCCCAAGCAGGTTCTGGCCCAGACTGTGGACATTGGGGGGTGTATCGCCGGTTCTGGGGGGGGGTTATGTGGCGACTCATTTCCTAGCGTATCCGAACCGACTCACAATTAGATAGCCTACAGGGGTTTGCGAGCACAGAGCTTTGGAGCCTCTTCGCCATGGGGGGCCGGTTGACAGAGGCTTAAAAGTGAGGCTGAAGTTTTCGAATAAAGTTTTTCCTTCGACTGCAGTTACCGACTCCGTGTCGTAATTTTAGCGCTGCGTGTAGCACACCGCTACAGTATATTCTTAATACAACTAGAATAAAAGACAGAATTAAATTTTGTAGAGGTAGATGGCTTTCACAAGGTGAGATACAATATTTGATAAAGGATACACTATTAAAGTTTACCAATCTGAGCAAAATACATCACAAGCTGTGGAAGGAAGTCAAAAAGGACATATAAGTTCTGAAAATAATCTTTCAAACTCACATAGAGAAGTTTAAGTGAGGTTAAACCTGAGGTTAAACCTGTGTATTTGATATTTCAGTAATATTTGAGTATTCGTGTGTGTGTGTGTGTGTGTGTATATTTATTTATTTAGTATTCCTGTCCATTTAAATAATTATGGGTTATGTGTATACATATGTTCCTCCTGGTAATGCATTGACCTATGGCTCAATGTATGATCAGACCATCTCGGAGGACAGGTCTTGAGTAGACTCAGGTATGAATCATAGTCTCTCAGATTTGAGGTGTGGTAGTCAAAGTTTACACACTGGCAGGGTTGGTGAGCATAGACTATTTCTGTGATTTGGAAGTGTTCTCATCCCCTCATTGCATGTGGTGGAAGCTGTTTTCAACCACTATTTTTTGATTTCCAAGCTAGGAGAAGAGTGTGATCAAACAAAGAAAGCAGGAAACATCAGCTTCCATCACCATTTCATGATGGAAATGGTGGTACTGGCAGTTCTCATCTATGGAAACTAGTGTGCAGCCTTGAGCCTTGTCTCTTGGCACCTAAATTGCATGACCGAGCTAGTTCCAAGCCAGCCTTCACAGGCAATTTTTCCACACAAGTCCTGGATTGATTCATTGCTAGATTCATGGCATGTGCTACAATGGACAAGATGGGAGTTTCTGCCAGCTTCCTGTACATAATACAACAATGACCACTTTTAGAAATGATTCCATTAGCGTTCCTTCGCAATACTTCCTGTGCACTACAGATGGTAGTCGTATCCTGGTGAATATGCCAACTGTATTAGATTAAATCAGGATACTATGTGGAAACAGATCACTTAATTCAAGTGCTGTATTCCAGTGTTCATTGTCACTTTAGGTTTGATATAGTGAAGGAAAAGGGAACTGAATGCTATAATTTAGCAACAACTTTTCTCCTTTTTTGAAAGCTGTAATTGTAGAAAAAGGAGACTTACAAACTAGACCACACAGTGGTGCATCGATCAGATTCGATGTCTCACAGATGCAGAGACTTGGGCTCAATTCTGACCTTGGTCTGTGTTGAGCTGCACGTTCCCCCTGTGGCCGTTTGTGTTTCCACTGAGTGTTCTGGTTTCCAGCTACTATAAATAGTCCCTGGAATGTAGGTTAGTGGTAGAATCTAGGGAGCGTTGAGGAGAATGTGGGGAGAATTAAAAAAAGAAGGGTTAATGTCGGATTAGTGTGGGTGGGTGGCTGATAATCAGTGGAGTGAGTTGAAGGGGCCTGTTTCCATGTTTCCTCTCCATGACGCTAAGACTCTATCTCTCGTATGCCAACATTGTCAATAGTTGGACATTTCACTTCAATTAGCAGCAGTCTTATCTTTGAGTTAAAAAGGTTAAGAATTGACATTGCAGAAACACAAACATAATTCTAACAAAGGCAGAGCACTGAGGAATTTTGTGCTGTTGAAGATGCCAACGTTGATTGAGTAGTAAACAAGCAGCCATTCAGGAGTTCCCAACCTGGGGCCCACAGACCTCTCAGTTAATAGTTGGGGACCCCTGACCTACATAATCAGTTAAGTATAAAATCTATGAAGACTATTTAAAAGAAGACTAACATTCTGGTCAATATTTGCCTCAGGAGTTAACCTGGATGTTTATTTGAAATTTATTTTCAAGTTACTGTTATGAAAAATCGATTATCTGGTCATTGCACTTGATGAGTTCTTCATTCAAAATAAGGACCTTAAAAGTTCAGCTTCATAGTCAGAGGCTTTGTCCCAGGGCTGAAATAGACAATAGACAGTAGGTGCAGGAGTAGGCCATTCGGCCCTTTTAGCCAGCACTGCCATTCACTGTGATCACGGCTGATCATACACAATCAGTACCCCGTTCCTGCCCCCTCCCCATATCCCTTGACCCCGCTACCTGTAAGAGTTCTATCTAACTCTCTCTCGAATGCATCCAGAGACGGCCTCCACTGACTTCTGCGGCAGAGCATTCCATATATCCACCACTCTCTGGGTGAAAAAGTTTTTCCGCATCTCTGTTCTAAATGGCCTACCCCCTATTCTTAAACTGTGGCCTCTAGTTCTGGACTCACCCATCAGCGGGAACATGCTTCCTGCCTCCAGTGTGTCCAAACCCTTAATAATCTTATATATTTCAATCAGATCCCCTCTCATCCTTCTAAATTCCAGTGTATACAAGCCCAGTCGCTCCAATCTTTCAACATATGACAGTCTCACCATTCCGGGAATTAACCTTGTGAGCCTATGCTGCACTCCCTCAATAGCAAGAATGTCCTTCCTCAAATTTGGAGACCAAAACTGCACACAATACTCCAGGTGGGGTCTCACCAGGGCCCTGTACAGCTGCAGAAGGACCTATTTACTCCTATACTCAATTCCTCTTGTTATAAAGGCCAGCATGCCATTAGCTTTCTTCACTGCCTGCTGTACCTGCAGGCTTGCTTTCATTGACTGATGTATAAGAACACCTAGATCTCGTTGTACTTCCCCTTTTCCTAACTTGACTCCGTTTAGATAGTAATCTGTCTTCCTGTTCTTGCCACCAAAGTGGATAACCTCACATTAAACTGCATCTGCCATACATTTGCACTCACCCAACCTGTCCAAGTCACCCTGCATCCTCCTGACATTTCACACTGCCACCCAGCTTTGCGTCATCAGCAAATTTGCTAATGTTACTTTTAATCCCTTCATCTAAATCATTAATGTATATCGTAAACAGCTGCAGTCCCAGCACCGAACCTTGCGGTACCCCACTGGTCACAGCCTGCCATTCCGAAAGGGACCTGTTAATCGCTACTCTTTGTTTCCTGTCAGCCAGCCAATTTTCAATCCATGTCAGTACTTTGCCCCAATACCATGTGCTCTAATTTTGCCCGCTAATCTCCTATGTGGGACTTTATCAAAAGCTTTCTGGAAGTCCAGGTACACTACATCCACTGGCTCTCCCTTGTCCATTTTCATTGTTACATCCTCAAAAAACTCCAGAAGATTAGTCAAGCATGATTTTCCCTTCATAAATCCATGCTGACTCAGACTGATCCTTCTACTGCTATCCAAATGTGTCGGAATTTCCTCTTTTATAACTGACTCCAGCATCTTTCCCACCACTGACGTCAAGCTAACTGGTCTATAATTCCCTGTTTTCTCTCTCCCTCCTTTCTTGAAAAGTGGGACAACATTAGCCACCCTCCAATCAGCAGGAACTTTTCCTGAATCTATAGAACATTGGAAAATGATTACCAATGTGTCCACAATTTCTAGAGCCACCTCTTTAAGTACCCTGGGATGCAGACCATCAGGTCCCGGGAACTTATCAGCCTTCAGACTCAACAGTCTATCCAATACCGTTTCTTGTCTAATATAAATTTCCTTCAGTTCATCCTTTACCCTAGCTAACAGAGGGCATAGTTTTAAGGTGCTTAGAAGCAGGTACAGAGGAGTTGTCAGGGGTAGGTTTTTTACTCAGAGAGTGGTGAATGCATGGAATAGGCTGCCAGCGACAGTGGTGGAGGCGGATATGATAGGGTCTTTTAAGAGACTCTTGGATAGGTACATGGAGCTTAGAAAAATAGAGAGCAATGGGTAACCCTAGGTAATTTCTAAAGTAAGGACATATTCGGCACAGCATCGTGGACTGAAGGGCCTGTATTGTGCTGTAGGTTTTCTGTTTCTATATGTTAATTGCATATGTCATCACACTACCACATGATAGGTGCGTGCCTCTCTTAAACTTGAACTGCACACATATTTTCTGACTTCCGTACGTTTCTTTAAATTAGTTTAATGTTTAGAAGTGACAAAACATAACACAACCTGCAGAGATTTATTAAAGCAAAACAAACCTGGCAAATCTGATATTTTTTTTAAATATGACCTGGCAGCGATGGTAGCACAAGAGATGTTCTGCAATCTCCCAGATAAACACAAAGGTTGGGGGTGTTGTGGATAGTGTGGAGGGCTGTCAGAGGTTACAGTGGGACATTGATAGGATGCAAATCTGGACTGAGAAGTGGCAGGTGGACTTCAACCCCAGATAAGTGTGAAGTGGTTTATTTTGGTAGGTCAAATATGATGGCAGAATATAGACAATAGGTGCAAAAGTAGACCATTCAGCCCTTCGAGCCTGCACTGCCATTTTGAGATCATGGCTGATCATCTACTATCAATACCCGGTTCCTGCCTTGTCCCCATATCCCTTGATTCCCCTATCCATAAGATACCTATCTAGCTCCTTCTTGAAAGCATCCAGAGAACTGGCCTCCACTACCTTCCGAGGCAGTGCATTCCACACCCCCACAACTCTCTGGGAGAAGGAGTTTTTCCTTAACTCTGTCCTAAATGACCTACCCCTTATTCTCAAACCATGCCCTCTGGTACTGGACTCTCCCAGCATCTGGAACATATTTCCTGCCTCTGTCCAATCCCTTAATAATCTTACATGTTTCAATCAGATCCCCACTCAATCTCCTTAATTCCAGCATGTACAAGCCCAGTCTCTCTAACCTCTCTGTGTAAGACAGTCCTGACATCCCAGGAATTAACCTTGTGAATCTACGCTGCACTTCCTCTACAGCCAGGATGTCCTTCCTTAACCCTGGAGACCAAAACTGTACACAATACTCCAGGTGTGGTCTCACCAGGGCTCTGTACAAATTAATATAGTATTAATGGTAAGACTCTTGGCAGTGTGGAGGAACAGAGGGATCTTGGGATCCAAGTCCATAGGACACTCAAAGCAGCTGCACAGGTTGACTCTGTGGTTAAGAAGGTGTATGGTGCATTGGCCTTCATCAATCGTGGAATTGAATTTAGGAGCCAAGATTCAAAATATATATTGCAGCTATATAGGACCCTGGACAGACCCCCACTTGGAGTACTGTGCTCAGTTCTGGTTGCCTCACTACAGGAAGGATGTGGAAACCATAGAAAGGGTGCAGAGGAGATTTACAAGGATGTTGCCTGGATTGGGGAGTATGCCTTATGAGAATGGGTTGAGTGAACTTGGCCTTTTCTCCTTGGAGCGAAGGAGGATGAGAGGTGACCTGATAGAGATGAGAGGCATTGATCGTGTAGATAGTCAGAGGCTTTTTCCCAGGGCTGAAATGGTTGCCACAAGAGGATACAGGTTTAAGGTGCTGGAGAGTAGGTACAGAGGAGATATCAGGGTCAAGTTTTTTTACTCTGTGGTGAGTGCGTGGACTGGGCTGCAAGCAATGGAGGCAGATACGATAGGGTCTTTTAAGAGGCTTTTAGATAGGTACATGGAACTTAGTAAAATAGAGGGCTATAGGTAAGCCTAGTAATGTCTAAGGTAGGGACATGTTCAACACAGCATTGTGGGCCAAAGGTCCTGTATTGTGCTGTAGGTTTTCTGTTTCTAAACGCATCTGCACCAGGTGCACTGAGTTGCAGCTCCTGGGAGAACGTGTTAAGGAACTTGAGCTGCGGCTCAATGGCATTCAATTCATACTGGAGAATGGAGGTGATAGGAGCTACATGGAGGTAATCACCCCGAGGTTGCAGGAGACAGGTAAGTGGGTGACTGTCAGAAGGAGGGGAAATGTACAACCAGTGGGGAGGGGAACACCTGTGGCTGTTCCCCTCAACAATAAGTATACAACCTGAGGTACTATTGAGGGGAACGACCTACCGGGGGGAGCCACAGTGACCAGTCTCTGGCACTGAGCCTGGTGCTGTTGTTCAGAAGAGCAGAGAGGTGAAGAGGGGTGCAGTGTTGATGGGATATCTTAGTCCGAGGAACGGAGACGAGATTCTGTGGACATGATAGAGACACCCAGATGGTATATTGCCAGGATCAGGTGTGTCTCGGATCGGGTCCATGTCAATCTCAAGGGTGAGGGTGAGCAGTCTGAAGTCTTGGTGCATATTGGCACCAATGACATAGACAAGGTGAGGAGGTCCTGGAGAGAGATTTTAGAAAGCTGAGAAACAGAGCCTCCGGGGTGATAATCTCCAGATTGCAGATTGCCACATGCCAGGGAGTATGAATGGAATGATTTGGTAGGTGAATGCTTGGCTGAGAAACTGGTGCAGGGGGCAGGGTTCAAATTAATGAATCATTGGGATCTCTTCTGGCTGAGGAAGGTATGACCTGAACAAAAGGGACAGGTTACACCTGAACCCAGGGGCGGGGGTTAGGAGCCAAGATTCAAAATATATGTTGCAGCTATATAGGACCCTGGACAGACCCCCACTTGGGAGTACTGTGCTCAGTTCTGGTTGCCTCACTACAGGAACCAAGACCTTTGCAGGCAGGTTGGCTAGAGTTGTTCAGGTGGTTTTAAACTAATTTGGCTGGGGAGTGGGAACAGGAGTGATAGTGCTGGAGATGAGGTAGTTGGTTTACAAGCAGGGGGAAAATTACAGGCTGCAATGTGCAAGGTGGACAAAATTGAAAAGGATGAATACAGGACTGAGGGTGTTATATTTGATTGTGCGCAGAGTACAGAATGTGACAGACAGACAGACATACTTTATTGATCCCAAGGGAAACTGGGTTTCGTTACAGCCGCACCAACCAAGAAGTGTAGAAATATAGCAATATAAAACCATAAATAATTAAATAATAATAAGTTAATCATGCCATGGAAATAAGTCCAAGACCAGCCTATTGGCTCAGGGTGTCTGACACTCCAAGGGAGGAGTTGTAAAGTTTGATGGCCACAGGCAGGAATGACTTCCTGTGTGTTACATGAGTATGAGTCTGGCTGAATGTACTCTTATGCCTAACCAGTACATTATGGAGTAGATGGGAGTCGTTGTCCAAGATGGCATGCAACTTGGCCAGCATCCTCTTTTCAGACACCATCGTCAGAGAGTCCAGTTCCACCCCCACAACATCACTGGCCTTACGAATGAGTTTGTTGATTCTGTTGGTGTCTGCTCCCCTCAGTCTGCTGCCCCAGCACACAACAGCAAACATGATAGCACTGGCCACCACAGACTCGTTGAACATCCTCAACCTCATCCGGCAGATGTTAAAGGACCTCAGTCTCCTCAGGAAGTAGAGACGGCTCTGACCCTTCTTGTAGACAGCCTCAGTGTTGTTTGACCAGTCCAGTTTATTGTCAATTCGTATCCCCAGGTATTTGTAATCCTCCACCATGTCCACACTGACCCCTTGGATGGAAACAGGGGTCACTGATGCCTTAGCCCTCCTCAGATCCACCACCAGCTCCTATGGTAGATGAATTTGCAGTGGTTATAGACTGGCATGTTGTAGGTATCGCTGAATCATGGCTGCAAGAAGATCATAGCTGGGAGTTTAATGTCCAAGGATACACATGGTATCAAAAGGACAGGCAGGAAGGCCGAGGGGGTGGCGTTGCTCTGTTGGAAAAATGAAATTACCTCATTAGACACAGGATCAGAAGGTGTTGAATTGTTGTGGATTGAGCTAAGAAACTGCAAGGGTATACAGACCCCCCCCCCCCCAACAGCAGTAAGGATGTGGTCGAGAGATTACAACCAGAGATGTAAAATACATGCTAAAAGGTCAATGTTACAAGTCATTTTAATATGTATGGTAACATCAGGTTGGTGCTGGATTTCAGGAGGGGAAACTTCTATGAGATGGATAGTTAACTTGCCCTGTAATAGTCAACCAAAGCAACTGTGAGCTCCAGACCTCAAAAGAGCAGAGAACAGTATATAGCAAAACACATCCCAACTTGTTCGATACTTCTGTGTAGAGATGGTTTGGACATGTTCTCGAGTTCTACACTTAACGCCTTACAAATTTATTTTAGTCTCAAATGTTTATTCAGTGCACTTCTGAGATTCACAGTGGTAAAGTAACCTACGTGGAGGTGTTCTTGCTCTTTGTATACATAATGTATAATTGCTCATTTGTTTAGTCTGGAAATGTAGACAGATTGTTTTTACATTAATCAGCCTTTGTGAAATTGCACGATCTGATTATTTTGAATCATTTTTTATTCTGGAGTTGGACTACAGCCCAATTCTTAACTTATCACTGAGGTTTTATTGTTTTTTTCCTATAAATCAGAGATCTTGGTTTCCTCCCAGAAGGATGTGGAGATTATTTGTCTGACTCTGGTTCCTCCGAACATCTGCTGGAACAGATTAGATCACATCACATCAGGGCAGGGACCAAACTGACATAGGGGTGGCTGAGGCTCAGAGCAAGAGGTAAAGTTGGCAGTCAGACCCATTTCTGGATGTTCATAGAATGAGCTGAAGGACAGGATAACATACACAGGAGATTCTTCAGATACTGGAAATCCAGAGTAACACCAAGTACTGGAGAAACTCCAGTCAGGGAGCATCTACGGAAAAAGAATATAGGCGACTTTTGGGCTGAGACCCTTCATATGGACTGGAAAGGAATGGGGGGGGGGGGTGTGGGGAGAAAAGGAAGAAGCCAGAATAAGGTTATAATTCATCTTCTGCTCCTGCCCACCCAAATGAAGAATCTCAGCCCAAAACATCAACTCTTTATTCCTCTCCATTGAAGTTGCCTACATGCTGAATTCCTCCAGCATTTGATATAATACAAAAGGACAAGTAAATATAGCTGAGGTAAGTCCAGGTTCTTATGATCATAAGCAGCAAGTAGAAATACTTCACTGCATTAAAATCTAAACAGAACATTTATTTATGTGGAGTGTAATACAATGAAACATTTCTACTTTCTGCTTAGGAACTAGGAGAGTAGACCATATTCTGAAAAAAAATTTTCACCCAACTTCTAAAAAGGAGTTGGAACCGAATGACTGCAGCTGCTGGAAATGGAAACCTTGAACAGAAAATATTGGTCAGGAGGGGAAAAGAACTGTTGATATTTCAGGTCCCAAAACTGGAAAATGGAAAAGCAAGCATGAACTAAGTTGCAGAGAATGAATATAGATCAGAGTGTATCCATGACGGGGTGAATACGCAAGTTGTCCAGGGAACAGTTATTTTAAAAACTAACACACAGAACAATTAAAACATTAAGCATAACATAAGGGAACAGGAAGCTCCACCTGCAGGAAGATAAAGAGGATTATCTCCAGATTTAAAACAATTATCAGATTCCTAGGGACATTATGTACCTCAGTAGAAGCACATTCTACACAGAACATTGCTTGACATTCTTGAAGCAATGTAGGAAGCCTGAAACAGGTAAATGTGCAGAAGTATTAGCTTAGTCACATGTACATAAGTACATACAGTGAAATGTCATTTGTCAACAACTCAGTAAGTATCGCTATGGATCTGGCCCCAACCTAGATGCCGCAACTTACAAACCCATAGGTCTTTGGAACGAGAGAGGAAACTGGAGCACCCAGGAGACCGACACAGCCACAGGGAAAGCATTTAAATTCCTTACAAACAGCAGCAGGAATTGAACCCCAATCACTGGTAATGTAAAGCAGAGCACTAGCCACTATGCTACCATGCCATAGTTTCTTGGATGCAAACACTACATTGTGAGCAGCAAATGCAGTACTCTAAAGGGAAAATGCCAGTTGATCGAAGAGTCAGGAGAAATAGCTAAAGCCAAGGAATTCTGGCCAAAGAAATGGGCACAGAGGTGAAGGTGATGGAAGTTCAACACAAAATCATGCCCTGTAGACCTCGTGGATTACTAAGGAATAAAGTAGATTGCTTAAATCTATACTCGTTTAATCTAAGATGAGAAGATCAGAGGCATGACACTGGACTGAATTAGAAGTGGGATGGAATATAGTGATAAGGCAGGATTCAAAACTCAAGAAATGTTGGAACAATGTCATCTCCATTGCGTGTTCATTTCAAGATTAGCACCTTGAGGACAAATGTCTGTGCATCTAAGCACCAATTTGGTACGATACCAAAGGCTCAAATTCCTACAGATGTACAACAAAAAAAAGAATGCATCATTAAGAACAGAATTAGTCTATTTGCCCCATCAAGGCTGCTCCACCATGGCTTATTTATTACTCCACCCCAACCCCATTTCCTGTCTTTCTCCTGTAACCTTTGATGTCCTGTCTGATCAAGAATCTGTCAACTCTCTCTGTAAATATACTTAACCTTTCAATATTCCACAGGTCTCAATGGGAATCAACCCCCACCCCCTCCCTTTCTTATAAACTCCAGTGAGTATAGGCCCAGAGCCACCAAATGCTCTCATATTAACCCCTTCATTCCCAGTATCATTCATGTGAACTTCCTCTGAACCTTCTCCAATGCTAGCTGAGTTTCTTATATAAGGGGCCCAAAATTGCTCCCAATGCTCCAAGTGCGGTCTGACCAATGTCTTGTAAAGACTCAACATTACATCCTTGCTCTCGTATTCTAGTCCTCTCAAATAAATGCTAACATTACATTCCTTACCAACGCAACCTGCAAGTTAGGCTTTATGGAATCCTGCAAAGGAGTCCCAAGACCCTTCACATCTGATTTTTGCATTTTATTCCTGTTTAGAAAATAGTCCATGTTTATTCCTTCTACCAAAGTGCATGACCATAAACTTCCTTACGCTACGTTCCATCTGCCACTTCTTTGCCCACTCTCCATGTCTAAGTTCACCTGCAGACTCTGTGCTTCCTCAAACCTGCCTGCCCCTCCACTTACCTTACCATCTGCAAACTTGATACAAAGCCATCAATTCCATTAATCAAATCATGGGCGCAACACGAAAAGAAGCAGTCCCTACAGTGACCCCAGCCGGCGCAACCCCGCTAATCACTGGCAGCCAACTAGAAAAGTCCCCTTTTATTCCCATTCTTCGCCTCCTGCCAGTCAGCCAATCTTCTATGAACGCCTACCAAATGCCTTATAAAAATGCAAGCACGCCTATTAAAAAAGTATTCACCCCACCCCCCCCCCCCACTAGTTTTCATGTTTTGTTTTAAAATATTGAATCGCAGTGGATTTAGTTTAGCTTTTTTGACACTGATCAACCAAAAAAAACACTCTTTCATATCAAAGTGTAAACAGGTCTCTACAATGACGTAAATTACAAATAAAAAGCACAAAACAATTGATTGCACAAGTATTCACACCCCCCTTAATGACCCACCAAATCATCACTGGTGCAGTCAATTGGTTTTAGAAGACACATATTAGTTAAATGGAGATCCGTTTTTGGAGACCTGTGTGCAGTCAAGGTGTTTCAGTTCATTGTAGTAAAAATACACCGGTATCTGGAAGGTCCAAGTGCTGGTGAGTCAGTATCCTGGCAAAAACTACACCATGAAGATAAAAGAACACTCCAAGCAACTCTGCAAAAAGGTTATTGAAAAGCACAAGTCAGGAGATGGATACAAGAAAATTTCCAAATCACTGAATTTCCCTTGGAGTACAGTTAAGTGAATCAAGTGGAGAGAATATGGCACATCTGTAAATCTGCCTTGAGCAGGCAGTCCTTAAAACTGTGACTGTGCAAGAAGGGGTCTAGTGAGGGAGGCCACGATAACTCTAGAGGATCTGCAAGCTTCAGTGGCTGAGAAGTCAGTATAGTAGATGGACCTTTGGCAGCAATTACAGCCTTGAGTGTGTAGATAGGTCTCTATCAGTTTTGCACATCTAGACACTGCAATTTTTCCCCATTCTTCATTACAAAACTGCTCAGGCTTTGTCATGACTGCATGGGGGATCATGAGTACAGTGCTTTTCAAGGTCATTCCTGTGATGTTTTGGCTTGTGCTTGGGGTAATTGTCTTCTTGCTGGAAAACCAATCTTCTCTCATCAAAGTTCACTTGCAGACAGCATCAGGATTTCCCTGTATTTTGCTGCATTCATTTTACCCTCCATCTTCACAACCCGTCCAGGGCCTCTGCACTGAAGCATCCCCACAGTATGATGCAACCACCACCATCCCTCATGGTGTGTTTTTGATGAAGTGCAGCGTTTGGCTTATGCCAGACATAGCATTTAGTCTAATAGCCAAAAAGCTCAATTTTGGTTTCATCAGACCATAGAACTTTCTTCCAGCCGATTTCAGATACAGTACTCTCATGAGCCTTCTGGCAAAGTCTAGCCAAGAGTTCACGAGATACTTCCCCCCCCCCCCCCCCTCCAACTCTGGCTTTCTCTTTGCCAGTTTCTCATAACAACAGTTGTATGCACAGCCTTCCATCTCAGCCACTGAAGCTTGTAACTCATCCTGATTGTCATAAGTCTCCTGGTGGCCTCCCTTACTCATATCCTTCTTGCATGGTCACTCAGTTTTTGAGGACCGCCTGGTCTAGGCAGATTTACAGCTATGCCATATTCTTCCCAGTTCTTGACTGTACTCCAAGTGACCTGGAAGTTTTCTTGTAACCGTCACCTGTCTTGTGCTTTTCAATAACCTTTTTGTGAAGTTGATTTAATTATGCGACTTCTAAAACCAATTGTCTGCACCAGTGATGATTTGGTGTGTCATATTAAAGGAGGTGAATACTTAACGCAATTGTTTTGTGTTCTATATTTTTAAATTTAGATCACAAGTTTATATTTGTAGAGATCAGTTTTCACTTTGACACAAAAGTCTTCCTGTTGATTGGTATGAAAAAAGCCAAATTAATTCCACTGTGATTTAATGTTGCAAAACTACAAAAGATGAAAAAATCCAAGGGGGCAGAAATACTTCTTTACTATAGTCACTGTGCCCAAGAATTTTGCACTGTAGTGTAAATAATGTCCATGTCTGTAACATTTGTCTATCCTCCCTGTTATTTCCTTAAACATCTTCCCAGCCACTGGTCTATGAGTGCCTCTCTTATGCATCTCTCCCACTCCAGAGTGGGGTAACATTTGCAATTTTCCAGTACTCCAGAAACATTGTAGTAGAATCTAGTGATTCTGGAAAGATCATTACCAATGTGACACTCTTCAGAAACCACTTTCAAACCTTGGGGTGCAAGTCAATCTGGTCCAGGTGACTTATCTACCTTCATACCTTTCAGCATCCCAAGCAGCTCCTGCTTAGTAATATCAACTAAATTCACTGCTGCCCACTGACGCTCTCGAATTTCCGGCATACTGTTAGTGTCTTCCACAGTGAAGATTGACAAAATTTTAAGTTTGCTCTTCATTTCTGTCCATCACTATCTCTCCAGTGGTCCAATATCCACTCGTCTTTTTTATTAATATATCTCAGAGAAAAAAGTTGGTATCCTTTTTGTACTAGGGACCCCCAACACCCACTCATGTTTTAGGAACAGCTTTTTCCCCTCCACCATCAGATTTCTGAATGGAGAGTAAACCTATACACACTACCTCATTTCCAACTTTTTGTACTACTTAATTTTTTAAAAATTCAATTTATTGTAATTTATAGTTTTATGTACTGCACTGTACTGCTGCCGCAAAACAAATTTCACAACATTTTTAACCTTAGGAAGTTAAAAAGCAGGACCTCGAGGGTGGTAATCTCAGGATTGCTCCCTGTGCCACGTGCCAGTGAGGGTAAGAATAGGATGCACACGTGGCTGAGGAACTGGTGTAGGGGGTAGGGCTTCAGATTTCAGGATCATTGGGACCTCTTCTGGGGCAGGTGGGACCTGTACAAGAGAGACGTGTTACACCTGAACAGCAAGGGGACCAATAGCCTTGCAGGGAGGTTTGTTACTGCTATTGCGGGGATGGGAACCAGGGTGCCAGAGTAGATAGTGGAGCGGGGGTGAAAATAAATTATGTTAAAGATTCATGACAAGTCACAAATACAAGGGTTGTGCGTGGTGGTAATAATCTTGAGGTGTCTACTTCAATGGGAGGAGTATTGTGGGGAAGGCTGATGAGCTGAGGGCGTGGATTGACACATGGAATTATGACATTGTAGCCATGAGTGAAACTTGGCTACAGGAGGGGCAGGACTGGCAGCTTAATGTTCCAGGGTTCCAATGTTTCAGACGTGACAGAGGCAGAGGAATGAAGGGTGGGGGGGGGGGCATTGCTAGTCAGGGAAAATGTTACAACAGTGCTCAGGCAGGACAGATTAGAGGGCTTGTCTACCGAGGTCATATGGGTGGAGCTGAGAAACAGGAAAGGAATGACCACATTAATGGGATTGTATTATAGACCACCCAATAGTCAGCGAGAATTGGAGGAGCAAATCTGCAGAGAGATAGCAGACAACTGCAGGAAACATAAAGTTGTGACAGTAGATTTTAATTTTCCACATATTGATTGGGACTCCCATACTGTTAAAGGTCTAGACAGTTTAGAGTTTGTAAAATGTGTTCAGGAAAGTTTTCTAAATCAATATATAGAGGTACCGACTAGAGAGGATGCAATATTAGATCTCTTCTTAGGAAACGAGTTAGAACAGGTGACGGAAGTGTGTGTGGAACACTTTGGTTCCAGTGATCACAACACCATTAGTTTCAACTTGATCATGGATAAAGATAGATCAGATCCTCGGTTGAGGTTCTAAACTGGAAAAAGGCCAAATTTGAAGAAACGAGAAAGGATCTAAAAAGCGTGGATTGGGACAGGTTGTTCTCTGGCAAGGATGTCGTTGGTAAGTGGGAGGCCTTCAAAGGAGAAATTTTGAGAGTGCAGAGTTTGTATGCTCCTGTCAGGATTAAAGGCAAAATGAATAAGGGTGAGGAACCTTGGTTCTCTAGGGATATTGGAACTCTGATAAAGAAGGGAGATGTATGACATGTATAGCAAATAGGGAGCAAATAAGGTACTTGAGCAGTATAAAAATTACAAAAAATACTTAAATAAATCAGGAGGGCTAAAAGACGACATGAGGTAGCTTTGGCAGTCAAGGTGAAGGATAATCCAAAGAACTTTTAGAAATATATTAATAGACAATAGACAGTAGGTGCAGGAGTAGGCCATTCGGCCCTTCTAGCCAGCACCACCATTCTCTGTGATCATGGCTGATCATACACAATCAGTACCCCGTTCCTGCCCTCTCCCCATATCCCTTGACCCCGCTATCTGTAAGAGCTCTATCTAACTCTCTCTTGAATGCATCCAGAGACGGCCTCCACTGACTTCTGTGGCAGAGCATTCCACATATCCACCACTCTCTGGGTGAAAAAGTTTTTCCACATCTCTTTTCTAAATGGCCTACCCCTTATTCTTAAACTGTGGCCTCTAGTTCTGGACTCACCCATCAGTGGGAACATGCTTCCTGCCTCCAGTGTGTCCAATCCCTTAATAATCTTATATGTTTCAATCAGATCCCCTCTCATCCTTCTAAATTCCAGTGTATACAAGCCCAGTCACTCCAATCTTTCAACATATGACAGTCTCGCCATTCCGGGAATTAACCATGTGAACCTATGCTGCACTCTCTCAATAGCAAGAATGTCCTTCCTCAAATTTGGAGACCAAAACTGCACACAATACTCCAGGTGTGGTCTCACCAGGGCCCTGTACAGCTGCAGAAGGACCTCTTTACTCCTATACTCAATTCCTCTTGTTATAAAGGCCAGCATGCCATTAGCTTTCTTCACTGCCTGCTGTACCTGCAGGCTTGCTTTCATTGACTGATGTACAAGAACACCTAGATCTCGTTGTACTTCCCCTTTTCCTAACTTGACTCCATTTAGATAGTAATCTGCCTTCCTGTTCTTGCCACCAAAGTGGATAACCTCACATTAAACTGCATCTCCCATACATTTGCCCACTCACCCAACCTGTCCAAGTCACCCTGCATCCTCCTGACATTTCACACTGCCACCCAGCTTTGTGTCATCAGCAAATTTGCTAATGTTACTTTTAATCCCTTCATCTAAATCATTAATGTATGTTGTAAACAGCTGCAGTCCCAGCACCAAACCTTGCGGTACCCCACTGGGTATTCCCGCCATTCCGAAAGGGACCCATTAATCACTACTCTTTGTTTCCTGTCAGCCAGCCAATTTTCAATCCATGTCAGTACTCTGCCCCCAATAGGATGTGCCCTAATTTTGCCCACTAATCTCCTATGTGGGACTATCAAAAGCTTTCTGGAAGTCCAGGTACACTATATCCACTGGCTCTCCCTTGTCCATTTTCATTGTTACATCCTCAAAAAACTCCAGAAGATTAGTCAAGCATTATTTTCCCTTCATAAATCCATGCTGACTCAGACTGATCCTTCTACTACTATCCAAATGTGTCGTTAATTTCCTCTTTTATAATTGACTCCAGCATCTTTCCCACCACTGACGTCAAGCTAACTGGTCTATAATTCCCTGTTTTCTCTCTCCCTCCTTTCTTGAAAAGTGGGACAACATTAGCCACCCTCCAATCAGCAGGAACTGTTCCTAAATCTATAGAACATTGGAAAATCATTACCAATGCGTCCACAATTTCTAGAGCCACCTCTTTAAGTACCCTGGGATGCAGACCATCAGGTCCCGGGGACTTATCAGCCTTCAGACTCAACAGTCTATCCAACATCATTTCTTGCCTAATATAAATTTCCTTCAGTTCATCCTTTACCCTAGTTCCTTTGGCCATTATAACATCTGGGAGATTGTTTGTGTCTTCCCTAGTGAAGACAGATCCAAAGTACCTGTTCAACTCATCTGCCATTTCCTTGTTCCCCATAATAAATTCACCTATTTCTGTCTTCAATGGCCCAATTTTGGTCTTTATTTTTTTTTGCTATTCACATACCCAAAGAAGCTTTTACTATCCTCCTTTATATTCTTGGCTAGTTTACCTTCGTACCTCATTTTTTCTTGGCGTATTGCCTTTTTTGTTATCTTCTGTTGCTCTTTAAAAGCTTCCCAGTACTCTTTGCTATGTTATACTTACCTTTTATTTTTATACTGCCCTTTACTTCCCTCGTCAGCCATGGCCACCCCTTACTCCCCTTAGGATCTTTCTTCCTCTTTGGAATGAACTGATCCTACACCTTCTGCATTATTCCCAGAAATACCTGCCATTTTTGTTCCACTATATTCCCTGCTAGGGTATTGTTCCATTGAACTTTGGCCAGCTCCTCCCTCATAGCTCCATACTTCCCTTTGTTCAACTGTAATACTGTCACATCTGATTTTCCCATCTCCTTCTCAAATTGTAGGTTAAAACATATCATATTATGGTCACTACCTCCTAATGGTTCCTTTACCTCGAGGTCCCTGATCAAATCCGGTTCATTGCACAACACTAAATCTAGAATTGCCTTCTCCCTGGTAGGCTCCAGTACAAGCTGTTCTAAGAATCCATCTCGGAGGCACTCCACAAACTCCCTTTCTTGGGGTCCAGTACCATTCTGATTCTCCCAGTCTACCTGCATGTTGAAATCCCCCATGACAACCTTTGCGACATGCCAATTTTAACTCTTCATTCAACTTGCACCCTACATCCAGACTGCTGTTTGGGGGCCTGTAGATAACTCCTATTAGGGTCCTTCTACCCTTAGAATTTCTCAGTTCTATTCATACTGACTCTACGTCCCAAGATTCTATGTTCCCCCCTCGCAAGGGACTGAATTTCATTCCTCACCAACAGAGCCACCCCATCCCTTCTGCCAGTCAGTCTGTCCTTTCGATAAGATGTATATCCTTGAATTTTCATTTCCCAGGCCCTGTCCGCTTGAAGCCATGTCTCAGTTGCCACATCGTACTTGCCAATTTCCAACTGAGCCTCAAGCTCATCTACTTTATTCCTTATATTTCATGCATTCATATATACTTTTAATTCGGTACTCCCCTCTCCTTTCATATCAATTCCTATTTCACTTGGCCATACTGTATGATCTCTTCTTGAGCTTTCTACTCCGTTGATTGTTGTCCTTTTTAACTTTTCTTATTTTCACTTTCCCTTTAACTCCATCTTTATATTTCCAGTTCATTCCCTCCCCCCCACTACTTAGTTTAAACACATCGGTGTTGCAGTGGCAAACCTGTCTGCCAGAATACTGGTCCCCTGCCTATTAAGGTGCAACCCATCCTTTTTGTACAATTCATCCCTACCCCAAAACAGATCCCAGTGGTCCAAGAATGTAAATCCTTGCTTCCTGCACCAGTTCCTTAGCCACACATTCAGATCCATTATCTCCCTGTTCCTGCCCTTTCCAGCACGAGGAACTGGAAGCAAACCAGAGATAACCACCCTGGAAAGTCCTGCTTTTCAGCCTTCTTCCGAGTTCTCTGAAGTCCCACTGCAGAATGTCCTTCCTCTTCTTCCCGATGTCATTTGTGCCAACATGCACTACCACTTCCAGCTGTTCACATTCACCCTTGAGGGTTCCCTGCAATCGGTCGGTGATGTCCTGGATCCTAGCACCAGGGAGGCAACACACCATCCTTAAATCTCGCTTGTTGCCACAGAAACCCCTTTCCATACCTCTTACTATGGAGTCCCCTACTACCACGGCTCTTCCTGATGGCCGACTCCTCGGCTCTGCTTCTGCACCAATTTTCAGCTCGCAGGCCTGTCCGCCTCTCAGACTGGCAGTATCTTCTGTCCTGACAGCTTCCAAGGTGAACCTGTTTACGAGAGGTACATCCCCTGGGGTCTCCTGTACTTCAAGCATCCTTTCCTTCCTCGTCGCCCCCTTTCTCTCTTCTGGTATCCTTGGTGTAACAACCTCACTGTAGGTCCTGTCCAGAAAACCCTTGTTTTCGCAGATAAACCTGAGGTCATCCAGTTCTTTCTTCAGTGCTGCAACATGCTCCTTCAGAAGCTTAAGTGCAAAAGGATAGAAACTGATAAAATTGGTCCTCTTGAAGATCAGAGTGGTCAGCTATGTATGGAACAAAAAGAAATGGGGGAGATCTTAAATGGTTTTTTTTGCGTCTGTATTTACTGGCATGGAGTCAATGGAAATAAGGCAAACAAGTAGCGAAGTCATGGAACCTGTACAGATTGAAGAGGAAGTGGTGCTTGCTACCTTGAGGCAAATCGGAGTAGATAAATCCACAGGACGCGACAGGGTATTCCCTTGGACCTTGAAGGCGACTAGTGTTGAAATTGCAGGGGCCCTGGCAGATATATTTAAAATGTTGGTATCTACAGGTGAGGTGCCAGAGGATTGGAGGATAGCTCATGTAGTTGTTGTTTATAATCCAGGAAATTATAGGCCAGTAAAATTGACGTAATAGCTAAATTAGTGGAAGGAGTATTAAGAGATAGGGTCTACAAGTATTTAGATAGATAGGGACTTATTAGGGAGAGTCAACACAGCTTTCTGCGTGGTAGGTCATGCTTAACAAATCTATTAAGAGTTTTTCGAGCTGGTTACCAGGAAAGAGGAAGGAAAGACAGTGCATGTTGTCTACATGGACTTCAGTAAGGCCTTTGACAAGGTCCCGCATGGGAGGTTAGTTAGGAAGATTCAGTCGCTCGGTATACATGATGAGGTAGTAAATTGGATTAGACATTGGCTCAAAGGGAGAATTCAGAGAGTGGTAGTGGAGGTTTACTTTTCTGAGTGGAGGCCTGTGACTAGTGGTGTGCCACAGGGATCAGTGCTGGGTCCATTGTTATTTGTCATCTATATCAATGGTCTGGATGCTAATGTGGTAAATTGTACCAGCAAATTTGCTGATGATACAAAGATTGGAGGTGTAGTGGACAGTGAGGAAGGTTTTCAAAGCTTGCAGAGGGATTTGGACCAGCTGGAAAAATGGGCTGAAAAATAGCAGATGGAGTTTAATACAGACAAGTGTGAGGTATTGCATTTTGGAAGGAAAAACCAAGGTAGAACGTACAAGGTAAATGGTAGGACACTGCGGAGTGCAGTAAAGTACAGATACAAAATTCCCTAAAAGTGGTGTCACAGGTAGATAGGATAGTAAAGAGTCTTTTGTTACAAGCCTTTATAAATCAAGTATTGAGTATAAGAGTTGGAATGTTATGGTGAGGTTGTATAAGGCATTGGTGAGGCCGAATTTGGAGTATTGTGTGCAGTTTTGGTCACCGAATTACAGGAAGGGTACTAATAAAGTTGAAAGAGTGCAGAGAAGGTTTACAAGGATGTTGCCAAGACTTGAGAAATAGAGTTACAGAGAAAGGTTGAATAGGTTAGGACTTTATTCCCTGGAGCGTAGGAGGGGAGATTTGATAGAGGTATATAAAATTATGATGGGTATAGAGTGAATGCAAGTAGGCTTCCCCCCCCCCCCACTGAGGTTAGGGGAGAAAAAAAAAGGACATGGGTTAAGGGTGAAGGAGGAGAAGTTTAAAGGGAACATTAGGCAGGGCTTCTTCAAACAGAGTGGTAGGAGTGTGGAATGAGCTGCCAGATGAAGTGGTAAATGTGGGCTCACTGTTAACATTTACGAAAAACTTGGACAGGTACATGGATGAGGTACAGGTCAGTGGGACTGGGCAGAAAAATGGTTTGGCACAGCCAAGGGCCAAAAGGCCTGTTTCTGTGCTGTAATGTTCTATGGCTCTGTGATATTCAATCAGATTCTGACCCCAAAAATCCACCCATTTATAAAATTTCTCGACAACCATCATATTCTTCTCCATTCCTATTCAGAAAGCTGTGGTTAAAAACAGCAGAGGTAGCATATTTAGCAGGAAGTTCCAATTCTAGTACTGTGAGCATTTTTAAACAGCCAGAATAAACCCGAGCTTCTCCAAGAGTATGAAAAACTGCTATGTAAGAAATCCACAGTTGAAACATCCAAAGCCAAATTCCCCCAAACTTGATCACCTTTGATTAGACCCAAACCACCTACAGAATATAGACACTGCCAATAACTAAGTGCAAATTCTAAGCTTCTACCACACTGGTAAGCTACAGGAGGAAGGCCACAGCCACCAAAACAACATCAGTGAACTAGAAGAGCTGACAGAAGCCAACAGCTTTAAATTTTTAATGTTTTCCTGGTTATAAATTGGATTTCTGGTCTATGATGACCACATGTAAATAGCACCAAAGACACGTACTTTATCAAACATATTCTATCGAGTGTGTTACCCCCCCAAAAAAAACAATGAAAGCCATTTCTCATTTACAAGATGTTTCTTATTTACAATAAAGATATGGTACTTGAAGAAATGCAAGTGTAACAAAATCAAGGCACTTGCCTTTATAACACAAAAATACAACTGCAGATGCTGTGGATCAAAGAATACGTACACGACGCTGGAAGAACTCAGCAGGTCAGGCAGCATCTGTGAGAAAAGAGTAGCCAACGTTTCGGGCTGAGACCCTTCATCAGGAATGGGTCCTTTCACCGTTCCTGATGAAGGGTCATGGCCCGAAACGTTGGCTACACTTTTCTCACAGATGCTGCCTGACCTGCTGAGTTCTTCCAGCGTCGTGTACGTATGCCTTTGTAACATCTTACAGAAAAGAAAATCAACAAGATATGCCAACAGAAGACATTTCACAGCAATTAGAAAAAAATATTAACACTTTCAGACAACTACAAAAAATAAATTGAATGTCCAAACAATTTGAACATAATTTATTCATCAACCACTTTCTTTTTTTTCTTTTTCTTCTTTTTCTCTGGAGTCTGTAAAAAAAAAGGAAAACAAAACCATTAAGCTCTGCCATAACCAAATTCTCACAAGGGAAAAATCTAAGATTGAAGTCCAATGCCAAACTGTACCAGCCATTGTATCCCAGCTAACAAAAAAAATTGATTCGGGCTCTAAGTTCCAGTCTTAATACCTATTAGTTTACTGCTGTTGGAACCAGTTTGCCTCAAAAACAATAAAGCACTTTCCTGATCATGAAAGTCATTATAGGATAACATTCATTTTGTACATTGTCATATCTGCATAATGGAATATTGTATATAGCTTACGCAAACATTTGATAACCGGTCCTACAAAGTATACATGGAGTATAGTATCATAGGTGCAATACTGTGCAAAGTCTTAGGCACCCTAAATTTTTTATATCAATTTTATTTCGTATGTTTATATTTTTCTCTTCAGCAAAAATGTCAGTAGAAAAGCAAATTACATCCCCAAACAATTAAATATTAGTTTTTTTTGTATTTTGTTGTAGTAACATTAATAAGTAGACTACTTTTTAAATTAAAAATTTTATCTTTTTGTAGGTACAGTATTTAGCCCAGGGCATGGTTAAACAAAGACAACAAACAGGTGCTAATGATCAATGACAATGAGTTCAATGAACTAAACTGATTAATTCAAACAAATAGCTGTAGAAGGGATCAAACAGGGTAACCTTCAAATAATCAATTCTTACAACACAGCAGAGTGAGCATAACAAGACACAAGGTGATCATCCTGTATCAGTGCTCTTCTGAAGAAGTGCTAGGTAACAGGCAAGGTTCAGGACCAGAAACGCAGTGGATGTCCACGGAAACTGAACACAGCAGACAAGAGAGACATCAAACTGATGTCCTTTCTAAATCAGAAGCCCAGCTCTGAAATCAGAAACCACTGGAAATAAGTCTAGTTAGTCCACAGAACTGTGGCAAGTTCTACAAGGTGTCTGGAACAACCTACCAAATATCCCAAAGACTACCCGAGAGAATTAAAACAGCAAAGGCAAAGGGTGATCACAGCAAACTTTTTTTTTAAACCATTTACTAGTAATTTAGAAACATTGAAACATTCCATTTACTTTAAAAGCATCTTCACTTTACAGAATTTTTTTTGAAACATGTGCCTAAGACTTTTGCACAGTACTTTAAGTGGATTATAAAGGCAAAAAATTTTATTGTCAAAAGATTTGAAACACAGAAATTACATAATTTTACAAAGAATAGAATACATAGTGGAACAAAGCTAAAATGGATTTCCACAAAGACTATTAAGTTTTGGTAATAATAAACAGGGTAATGAGTTTAAGGATGAGACAATGAAAGTTGAAGTAGGAATTCTTCAATTTTGCATAATCTAAAGCAAAAATGCCGAACTGACAAAAATAAAGTAGGGTGAAATATTTTTTTGAGGCATAAAACATTATGTGAATTAGTCAAGCTGCTAAAACAAATGAGTTTGGCTCTGTGATAAAAGAAAGGCTATTTCGGAGGAGGAGCTTAGGAGAATCAATGGCACCTAATGGCAACTCCTTTGCTTGCATCTTCAGAAACAGCTCTATTTCCATCTTTAATATTCCCTTTTAGGGTTCTTTTGAAGACCGTGACCTGGAGTTGATTCTTTAAGAGAATGGGACCTGCTCTCGGGGTTTCACGACTGGCCTGTTTGACACACCAAGAATGCAGCCCAAAAGCTCAGCTCACCTTGGAGGGCCAAACTCTCATGGTTCTGGAGATGATTGGACCATAGGTCACTGTCTGGACAGGAGATCAGTGTGTTGTGGGAGATGGAAGAACTAAGGCTGTGTGCCCAGAGACCTGAGATCTTTGGGCACCGAGCTAGGAAAAAATCAACGCACTAGACTTTTAACATCGTAAACCAGAGAGTTGTTATGTCACCCCTCTCGCTGTGAGACAGAGACACCTCTTTCTCTCTTATTAGGAGGAGAGAGCCTGTGGTATGTCGAATACTGGGTGAACTTGCAGTCTTTGGAGTACTGCATGTCTGTGTCCTTCCTGTTGCTTTGCTGCACACTTGAGTGCTCGGTGGAAGGAGCAGATGCTCTTTTTTGTTGGTGCAGGGAGGGGGTATCATTGCTTGCTGCTGTTTACTCGCGGGGGGTGGCTTTCGTGTTCTGTCACTTATTCTTTGGGGGCATTCCTGTTTTTCGTGGACAGTTGCGAAGTAAAAGCATTTCAGGGTCTACATTGTATAGTTCTCTGGCATTAAATGCACCTTTGAAACCTTTCAAGCCAAACTGAATGTGATAGGATATCCTCCAGAAAGTGTGCTGAAAGTATCAATCCAGAGAGAGGATGTGGAGGATAGTGAGATGACAGGTGTACGTTGATATTTTAGGGCATATCCATATACAGAAGTCAAATTGTCCTTGGAGAATACTGATGCCGACCAAGGATGCCACTCACTTCCTTTTGTTCTAATAAATTCCCTCCTGTGGACCTACCCATTTGCTCCTGATATAAGGGCTTGAAGGTAACTAGGAAGAGTTGGTCCATTCAAGAAGGGTTGAGATTCTCTTTAACCTTAATTTCCAAGAACATCCCATAGCCTCTTTTAGCTCAAATTCTCTGTTTATGTTCAATCCTGTTCATGGGCCTTGTCTACTTCCAGCTTCCTAAACCTCACACATATTTCTCCTTTCCGTATCTGCCACACTGAACTCTGAAACTAAATGGTCTTTAATCTCCCATATCAGATGCTAATTTATCCTCAAACAGCTACCTCATCCTCCCCAGTCCTTGCTTAATACTGTTATAATTAGCCTTTCCCCAGTTCAGCACTCTCACTTGATCCTTGAGGGCTGACATTTTAGAATGGACAGTCAAGCCTGATGCTTTAATTAATCTACATATGGCAAATGGAAGGTTAAATCAAGTTGTACAACTAGTTAAATCTGTATCTCGTGAATACCAGTGAACAGCAACAGTGAGAATAATCAGGGGACAACTTGTGTGCTAGAACAGTGAAGATTTTATGCTCTTAAAAAAACATGCATCAAATTTCATACCTCTGTAACAAAAGAAACTGATGGCTCCTCCTCCACCTCCTCGTCCTGTTTCACCATTAACTCTTGCTTCTTTTCTTTCTTTTTCTTCTTCTTTGGGGGTTGCTCACCCTCTTCTACAGATCAAAAATATCTAAAGTTATCTACTGAACAACCACATCAGCAATGCTTCAGAAAGGTGCGCAATCAGTTGCGGTAGAGACAGGGATCACGTCAATATTAGGAAATGACTCGCTGGCCATATTGGTCCATGGACTGTCCCACTTCCATCAGGGAAGAGGCTATGCAGCATCCACACCAGGACCAGACTTGGTTCCCCAAGCCATGAGGCTGATTAACATCTCCAACCATCAACCCACCTCAACTACCTTATAATTTCCGGTCAGTTACCTTGCGTATACAACCAGTCTCTCTCTACAAACACATACACAAATCTAATGTATTTATATTTATTGCGTTATTTATGCTGCATCAATCCGGAGTAACAATCATTTTGTTCTTTACATTTGTATACTGATGAATGGCAATGAATAATCTTAAAAGGGATCCAACTACAAACTTCAAGAGGCAAGATAACAGATAAATAGCAGCTAAACCCAAAAATGCACTAAGTTTCCCCAAGGCTGCAACCTGGCAATTCTTGGTCCATGCTTTCAAGTTGGGAGGAGAGATGGAAAGAGAGAATGAAATTTTAAGAGCATTAAAAATTTATCCCCTGCAGCATTGAATTATGACTACTATTCAGATGACAAAAACATTCTTCAAAACAGCCAGTTATCTGCATTAACACAACAGCCATCAGGAAACCCTACATAATTAAAATCAAATCTTTTTGTCAACTAACCTGTTTTTATGTGCTCTGAAAGCATTTTCTTTTTCTTGGATTTGACTTCCTCTTGGATATCCCCGTCATCCACTTCCACTTCCTCAATTTTCCGCTTTTTTGGGACAGAGGGTAGAGTTGAGTCCCCGGATGGGTCATATGTTTTCACTTCACTGACCAGAAGAAATGTGAATTGGGATTAAGTGAGAGAAGTTCTCTTCCTTCTGAATATCATCAAAACTGCAAGGATTCAATCTAAAAGGCCAAGTTCCAATGCTCATGCATAGCCCACAATACTGGAATTGGAATCTTACCCATATCTGCACTCATTTCACTGGGACAAACTCCTTGCCATCATCAACTCAGTACAGATAAAAGACATAGGGACATCAAACCAATGGAAACCAGAACTTATCAACGTATGAGGAAATATGTATCAGAAGAATCACCCCTACTGCTCTCCAATCATTAAGGAGCCCAGATCTTCTGATCTACGCTTCCCAACTAAGTAGCAGACAGTCAATTTGATTATCTGGCCTGTCAGTGTCTTTGGTAATGCTACACGTCTAGACGTTCTGGACATTACATACATTACTCCCAAAACACTTTTTCCTTGCAGTGTAATAAATTTTCCAGATATGCTGATGAGCTTGAAGGGAGTGTCAGAAGCATAACCTGGCAAGTTTCAGTCCAGCAAACGATGATTCTTAACCTCCACTGGCTGTGGCTGCATACCTGGCCAACCGCTGAGCATAAAGCCAGCTCAAGAATATCTAAGTCAAATGCTAAACCACTGGGATTTCTGATTTCTGGGATTCAGTTACTAGTTTTACTGTAATTCAAAACAGAGACAAGAGACTAAATTTAGAGCACAAACCTCTTATGCTGATATTTGTCAGTTTTTGCTCGAGCCTTTCCTGTACCACTTATCTTTCTCATCTACAAAATGAAAGCCAAAAAAAATCACTAAAGCAAGCTGTTTTTAAACGACAATGATCAAAGATCAAGTCTCAAAATAGTTGTTCACATACTAAAATATTTATTGCACCAGGTATCATTGATCTGGGTCATTAGTAGTCATGCACTTACCCCCTTTTCTTCTAAGTTCCGTATCCTGACCTCCAGCTTGGCTCTGTTCTCAACACCCATTTCTGCATTTGTATCTTCACCCAGTGCATCATAACGGATTGCTAAGGCTGTCTTGGCTGCCAGCATCCTGGAAATCTGTTGAAGAAACACATCCAATGTCACCATTAGAAGTTATGCTGTAACCAATTAACATTAGATAATAATTCACATACAGTAACTTTGAGGTTACTTTTACCATAATTACACAGTGCAAAGCTTTACAGATATAGCTCAGAAGCATCAATCCCAAAAGAAACATTTTCCTGTACATCTGTTTTCAATTCCTCCCTACAACCCTTTAAAGCTTCTCATTTATTGGCACACATCCTAACCTCTTCAGATACCAGCAATTACTTACTCCCAACAACTGACGGCAAAGAGCAGTCTTTACTAATGCAATGTTTGCACGCATGCACTATGCACCAATATTTTCATTTAAATATAGAGCGTAGGAACCAAGCACAAATCTCATCAACTGCCCAGAGACTTCAAGATGAACTACAATGGGACCTTTGGACATGACATTATTTATCCAGGCATACAAATTTTCCAAAACAGCTGCCCAACGCAGTCTGAAACCTGTGCTTTGCAATAGGACTGGGGCCTTAATTGTCCAGTTTTAGAAAGAAATGTTAACTGAAGGCTTCAGTCAATGTCTTGAAGCTTTATCAGGCCAGCAAAATCAGGCAGCAGAAACTGTGCTGCTAACCATCCTCCCAACATGTCATCTCCTTTACCCAAACCACAATGTGGTGTTATTCCCTATAAACAAGAGATTCTGCAGATGTTGGAGATCCAGAGTAACACATACAAAATGCCAGAAGGGGGTCTAGGCCCAAAATGTCGCATTCCTTTCCATAGACACTACCTGACCTGCTGAGTTCCTCCAGCACGTTCTGAGTGTTAACTCTTCAGATAGTGATAAAAAAATTCCAATTAAAAAAAATACACTGACTCCACAGCAGCCAAGTTCAGTGCCCCCATCATTAGTGTGCTTTGGCTGCATTAAAAGCTGCAGGATACTCTGTGGCAATTGCATCTATGTCAATACTTAATTTTCTAGGTGCAGCAGCACCCTGGATTAGGCACTTTATGATCTTTTATCATCAAAATTTGGAGATTTGTGCGGCTTCAATAAAAACGCTTTTAAGTACCACTTAATAGAGCTATGGGAGAATATTGCAAGAAAGCATTAATTAGTTCCAATTTAATACAATTTTCAAACAAACCATGTTGGCTTGAAATTGAAAACAAGCAGATAGTATGAAGGTCAAACAGCATTAAAAGGGAAAACACAAGATCACAAAATATTTGTTTGATTGTGGGCCACAAAGGAGAACTTATAACAAGCTTCAACATTAATGAGGGGAAAAAATATCACAAACAACAGGCTTTGGAGTTCTAGCATTTTTTTAAAAATCATTCATTCTTTGGGGTTTTCTTCTAATTCATGGAGTAAGAATTTCAGGTTTTACATTATAAATTCTGATATTAAATGGAACCACTGAGTTACCTTGCCCTTGTTCTTTGGAGTTGTCTGCCCCACTAATGATGCATGGTAAATAAGACCATATTTTGGGGTGTCCCTTCTTGTCTTCAGTGCTCTGAACAAAGCTTTTTCTGCACCTAGAATCTGTACAGTGGATGCAGGGTGTTTTGCTAAGTTCAACAACGAGCCTATGGAAAAGAAATTGTAAGCACATTGTCAGAATGTAGATGGGAGAATGGAATGTTTAATATTTTAACAATAAAATGATTATCCCCAAAGCCATGAAAGGAAAGTATCTATGCAAAGAACAAATCCAAAGATAAACCCCTGAAAGCCTACCTTTATCTCATTAAGGTTGATAACTATCAAACACTCTTCCATCATACAAGATAACTACTGGTCACTGGTGTTTCTTTTTTTACAGCTCATTGCAGGCAACACCTCTTCAACATTCATGTTCAGATCATTACAGAACAGATGCTAGTTTGTATTGGACTGTTCCAATTAAGAGCACACCATAAGTACACCCACAATGCAAATGCCCGATGAAAAATGTCACCATGAACACAGGAGACCCAACAGTCTTGAGGCTCTGTCATGCTCAACAATTCTGTTAGATGCACTTCACATCCCATTATTCTCTTCCAATTCCCTTCAAAGGCCACAGGTGAAGCCTGTGAATTCATTCCAAACTCTTATCACAATAAAATAGATGTCCCTTTTTCTTCAAAGTTTAAATCTTATTAGTCAGGAATTAAAGCTTATTTCAAACTCAGTTTTAATTATGTTATTTAATTACCTGCCTTATCCAAATAATACTTTTCACCTTTCTTACAACAGATTAAATGTATATTGCTCAATCCAAGTTGGGTGCATTTACACGTCTGGAATTAGGCAAAGTAGTTTAAAAAGGACATCAGGGAAGTTCATGGAGATAGAAAAGCTCAAAAGTTTTGTGCAGCGCCCAATTGGAGATAGGAAACCTGAGAAGACATGGCTCAGTCAGGTCACCAACTGAATAGACAAGGTAGCAACTCGCGGCAGTTTGTTGTGTTGAGCAGTGGGAAGTGTTCTGGAGTGACTGGCAAGAACAAATTAAAAGGGTCAGAGTTAGAGTGGAGATTTTTTTTTAGGCTTTAGAGCAGGGGTCGGCAACGTTTACCACTGAAAGAGCCAATATGGACCCATTTCCCACAGAAAAGAAAACACTGGGAGCCACAAAACCCGTTTGACATTTAAAATGAAATAACACTGCATACAACTGTTTTTTTTTGCCTTTATGCTATGTATAAACAAACTATAATGTGTTGCATTTATGAAATTGATGAACTCCTGCAGAGAAAATGAAATTACATTTCTGCATGCAACAAAAACATTTTGAACTCCGAAAAAAAGACGTTGGGTTGAAGGTTACTCCATAGGTAGCCTACCTTGGATCGAAGAATTAAAAGAAAGCGCGCACTGGCGGGTGTCAGGCATTGGCAGTGGTGATGTATATTAATAGCGATAAAAAACACGTTGTAGCGGTATAGCGCTACACGCAGCACTAAAATAAAGACACTGCAGTCAAAGGTAACTTTATTCGAACTAAACAGCCTTGATTTAAAGCCTCCCTAAACCCGTCCCCGTGGGCGTGGATGCTCCAAAAGACACGTACCCACAAACCCCCGTGGGCCATCTCCCTTAGCCGGAACGGTGGCTAATTGTGAGCCGGTTTGGATGTGCCAGGAAATGGGGTCTCCACAACATTTTTAGATTGTACAAGATCACCATAATCTTCAAATTTCGAATTACATTTCAAAAACTAACAGCCGCAGCACAGAGATCAAAGAGGCGCATGCGGCTCCGGAGCCGCGGGTTGCCAACCCTTGCTTTAGAGGCTTCAGTGAAAGAAGGGAAAAAAAGCTGAATTCTAACCCCCCAAACAGTTTTTGGTTCTTTCTTCTTTACATTTGCTCAGTTAGAAAAGATAAGATGCCAGGCAGGATAAGACTCAAGACAGGCAGACAGACTTCATTGATCCCGAGGGACTCTTTTGGGATGTAGGAAGGAAGAGACATCTCCAATGTCTCTGATGACTACACCTGTGAGAAATGCATCCAACCGCAGTTTTTAAAACACTCCTGATCATTGGGAAGGGTAAAGGGGTTAAGCAGTCAGTGTAGGGTACCTCTGTGGCTATCCCCCTCAACAAAAGGTATACCACTTTGGATTCTGTTGGGGAATGATGACCTAGCAGAGGAAAGTCACAGCAGTCGGGTCTCTGGCACCGAGTCTGACTCTGCAACTCAGGAGAAGAGAACAACTGTAGTGAAAGGGGATTCGTTAGTTAGGGGAATAGGAAGGAGATTCTGTGGACAAGAATGAGGAGATTACTGGTTGCCTCCCAGGTGCCAGGGTCCTGGACTCCTCTGAGAGAGGAGGAGAGAAAGTGTCTTTCAGTTCAATATTCTGGGGTTCCATTCTTTTAGATGAGACAGTGAGAGGGATTAAAAGAGGAGGGGTGGTGTTACTAGCCAGGGAAAATGCCATGGCTGTGCTCCATCAGGACAGACTAGAGACCTTGACCATGAGGCGTTAATGGTGGAATTGAGAAATAAGAAAGGTATGACATCAACGGGGATATATCACAGAGTACCCAACAGTCCTAGAGATTTAGAATAGCAAACTTGTAAAAGGATCGCAAACTCTTGCAAGAAACACAAGATTGTTATAGTAGGTGATATTAACTTTCCATGTATTTACTGGGATTCCCATACTGTCAAGGACTAGATGGGGCAGTTTGTCAGATGTGTTTGGGAAAGTTTCCTTATAGAAGTCCCAATGAGAGTGTATAATACTTGATCTGCTATTAGGGAATGAGACAGGGCAGATGACAGAAGTTTGTGTCGGGGAACGCTGTGCATCTAGTGATCAAAATACCATTAGTTTAAAGTAAATATGGAAAAAGATAGGCCTAGTCCATGGATTGAGGTTCTAAATTGGGGCAGGCTGTTTTCTGGCAAAGGTGTACTTGGTAAGTGGGAGGCCTTCAAAAGTGAAATTTTTGAGTCTACAAAGTTTATGTGCCTGTCAGAATAAAAGGTGTAGGGAGCTTTGATGTTCAAGAAATATGGAGGTGCTTAAGGAGTCTAAGAAATGCAAGAACACAAAGAAATCAGGAGGGCTAAATGAAGACATGAGGCTGCCCTAGCAGACAAGGTGAAGGAGAGTCCTAAGGGATTCTCCAAGTATATTAAGAACAAAAGATTTGCAGGAGACAAATTTCATCCTCTGGAAGATCAGAATGGTAATCAATATGCAGAGCCAAAAGAGATGGGGAAGATCTTAAATGAATGTTTTGCAACTGAAAACAGACCAACAGAGCTTACAGAAGTGAGGAAAAACAGCATCACCATCATGGAGCCTATATAGATTAGAGGAGAGGTGTTGTTTGCTGTTCTGTGGCATAGTAGGGCGGATAAATCTGCTGAGCTCAACAAGGCGTCCCTTGGACCCTGCGGGAGACAAGTACAGAACTTGTCAGGCCCCAAGCAGGGATTTTTAAATCCTTAGCGACAAGTGAGGTACTGGAGGATTGGAGGATAACCAATGTTGTTCAGCTGATTAAGAAAGGCTCTAAAAATAAACCAGGAAATTAAAGGCCAGTGAACCCAACATCAGTAGTGGGAAAGTTATTGGAAGATTTTCAAAGGGACCGGATATAAATATTTTCATAGCTATGGACCAATTAAGGGTAGTCAGCCTAGCTTCATAAATGGCATGTCATGACTAATCAATCTTAGTTTTGATGAAGGCAAGGCAATGAATGATAGTAAGGCAGTTGACGATGTCCCGTATGGAGGTTGGTCAAGAACGTTCAGTCACTCAATATTCAAGATGAGGTAGTAAACTGGATTTGACACTGGCTTTGTGGAGAAGCTGGAGTGGTAGTAGATGGATGCCTCTCTGATTGGAGGCCCATGACTAGTGGAGTGCTGCAGGGATCAGTACTGGGTCCATTGTTATTTGCCATCTATGCTGATAAACTGGGTGATACTGTGGTGAACTGGATCAACAAATTTGTGGATGACACCAAGATCAGGGGTGGAGTTGATAGTGAGGAAAGCTATCATGGCTCGCAGCAAGATTGCAGCTGGAAGAATGGCAGATGGAATTTAATGCAGTTAAGTGTGAGGTGATGAACTCTGGTAAATGGTAGGGGACTGAGTAGTGTGGTAGAACAAAGGGATCTAGGAATACAGGACCATAATTCATTGAATGTGACATCAGATAGAAAAGTTTGTAAAGGAAGCTTCTGGCACATTGGCCTTCATAAATCAAAGTACTGAGTACAGGAGATGGGATGTTATGTTGAAGTTCATTGCGGAGGTCACCTACCTACAAGAAAGATGAAAATAAGATTGAAAAGGGTAGAGGAAATTTATAAGGATGTTGTTGGAATTGGAGGACCTGAGTGAAAAGGAGAGATTGAACTGGTTAGAATTTTATTCCTTGGAAAGTAGAAGATTGAGGAGAATTGATAAGTATACAAAAATTATGAAGGGTATAGAGTAAATATAGACTTCTTCCAGAGGTTGGGTGGGACTACAGTTGAGGTGAAAAAGAAATGTTTAAGGGGAACATGAGGGGAAATTTCACTCAGAGGTTTGTGGGTGTGTTATGAGCTGTCAGCAGTGAAGTGGTGCATGCAAGATAGATTTGAAAAGGTACATGAATGATAGGGATACAGAGGGCTATGGTCCCAGTGCAGGACAATAGGAGTCAGCAGTTTCAATGGTTCAACATGGACTAGATGGGCTAACTTTTCTATGACCAAAAATTTATTATCAAGGTACATACATGTCACCATACTCTACATGGAGATTAATCTTCTCCAAGGCATTCACAGTAGAAGAAATACAATTTAATCAACGAAAAACTAAAAACTGAGTAACAGCCAATTCATAAATATAATAAATACTGAGTAAATAAAATAAACTGAAAAGAGTTAAGTGCAACTAAATGGGTGGTAATGTTTACAGAGAAAACTAAGTAAACGACTTTGAAATTGTTAAGAAAATATGCTTGCATTCACACTGCAGTAATTGACTTAAATAACCTAAAGACATACAAGGACTATTGTGTTGCCTTCGCAGTAGGACAAATGTCCAAGGATTATGCAAGAATTGAGAAGTGATACATGGAGGAATGAATAATATACCAATGCCTCACTTGGAGATGCAGCAGCAACTTGCAACCAGATAAAACTAGGCGGCTAAAGAAATCCTGGCTCACCTCCCCTATTTAGGCCAGGCCAAACCCTGCCACAGTGCAGAGTCATCTGTTCTTCCTACAGTTGTTGTCATCACATTTTGAAGACGGACCCTAACTTGCCAGCTGGAAAAACTCAAAATTCCCACATTTCAGCATCTTTGACAAGTACTCACCAGCATGTGCTATTAGTCTGGCTCCAACCAATTCTCCAACCATCACCGTCAAGTTAGGAGCTATTGCCATCATTCTGTTCTTCAGGTAGTCATAGAGCTGGGTACGGTACTCTGAGATCTGCACTACCTTGAGGGCAGGATAATATAACCGGTAATCTCTTGAATGTTCTATGCAATGAAATGTCTTCTAACATGCAATAATAAAGGATCCTTTAGGCAATAAATTAAAGCACAACAGAATGCAGAGTTCTGCCAATCAAAGCAGGCCACTTCTTTGTGTGATATCAAGCTGTGAATGTTAGAAATGCACTTCGTCACCCAAATGGTGAAATCACATCACAATGTTGATTGTTGTATGGAAGCAATGAAGTATTTTTGTCATTAAGAGGCAGAATTTGGTAAAAATGATACTCAAAATCCCAAACAAAAGATTCCTACTCACATCCACTGTAACTGTCAAGAGTACTAATTTAACACCTGATATTCACAGAAAGCCACTATGTACCAAATTGCAACTAAGTAATCTGCTTGGACACTGTAATGGGCAAGCCCTTACAGATGACAAACTAATCCAGCACTGAGAGTCTCAGATGAGGTAGTGACTAAAAACCTACACCATTTATTCAGGCAGAGTGACAAAGTCTTCATCATCACTGCTGTCAGTGCTGGATAGATGCTAGCTATCCACTCACAGGGAAACAAACATCATTTTAAAGCAATTTATCACATAGAATAAACAATAACATTGATTATCAGAATCCAGACTAGGAAGTGATCTCACCCACTGCAAGACTTCCACCAATGAGGAGTTGCCCTCAGTCCATGTCAAATGGACAAATCACCTTTTAACTTCATTCTGAATTAAAGTTTTGTCACTCCAAGATAAAATTACCCCCACTTTCATAGATAAATCCAAAAAGGCAACCAACCTGATCACAAAGGTGTGTAATGTGTTCAATATCTTCATCAGACACCTCTGTTCCCATAGATATTTCAGCTGCAATCTTCACAGCACTTTCCACTTCCTCTGGTAAAATGTCTGAAAGATCTGTGGTGGCAGTATTAGTTCTGTTCCCTGTTGAATGATAAGGGGGAAAAAATGACATTCAAAATTTCACAAAAGCAATTTTCAAAAATAAAGTGCATGAAATGGCAAATATTGATTCTTGGTTCCTCCCAAGTTAATTTAAGTGAATGTTGGGGTACTGTTTGAAAAGTTCACAGATGCTATCTAAAACAAGATTGCATCTAACTACATTGTTCATCATAGTGGAACAATATAACAATTCCGTCTCAATAATGACAAGACAAAGCTTGGGAAATGGACCAACAAAAAAAAATACTACTTTTATATAGGCACTATTTACTTATAAGAAATACAGCACAGTATCAGACCATTCTGGTTCAATGATGCACGTGACCAATTAACCTAACTGGTATGTCTTTAGAACGTGGAAGGAAACCGCAGCACCCAGAGGAAACCCATGTGAGACAGTACAGACAGCAAGAATTGAACCCAGGTCGCTGATACTGCAATAGCGTTACACTAACCTCTATGCTACCGTGCCGTCACAAAACACAAGAAATTTAGCACATGGTACTTGAGGATAATGTGGTACTATTAGTTCCCACTCACTATTTATATGCATATTTATATCCAGGATATTTAAAAACTATGTGCTCAGTGCAACTACTGTATTACCCAACATTAAGCAGTAGAATGCAGAAATGAATTCCAAATTCCCAACTGCAACCATTAAAAAAGTTAAAACTTCTGACAGTGCTCTGCAGAGGCAAGAAACACTTACCCAGTTTCTGAACACACTTGCAGTATGCCAAGTTATCAGTGACAGCTTTACCAAGTTCAGGGAAATGCCAGCCATACCATTCCCTGCAGCGCATTATGTAATTGTTCAGCTCCTTGTCCAAATCATCCAGTAAAGCTGCAGTCAAAAATAGTTTGGTGAGAGAGACCAAAAACGAACTCTACAGGCTAATATCATTTATTAGGAGCATTGATCCTTGTAAGACTTCATTACTTTTCTGCAAACATTTTCATCTATAGAAAATAAAACCACAGAAGGTGGCCCACACAAGTAACTGTGACACCACTCCCAGGAACCCAGCACTTTAAGAACAATTCTATGCCCATTTATCTCCAGAAACATTCCCTTACTTGCAAATCTTTCATAATTCTCTCCAGGAACATGCTCCAAAAAGGAGATTTTTTATCCATAGCTTCAAATTTTTCAAGACTGCAAATGCCTGTTCTTAACCCCACTCCACATTTCACTTGAAAATGGCAAATCTCACTTGTGACTCCATGGATATAGAACTTTACAGGACTCTTTGCAAATGTGTTGCAACAGCATGCTGGTAGGCTACCCAGCGCAGAACCCAATTACACCATGTTATTCCTAAAAAAAAGGACTAGTTTCCTGTACCCCTCCTTAAACTCAGTTGTGTAAAATAATCAGAACTGGAGATAATGCTGGTCAGTATGAATAAAATTTCTTTCCTTGAATTAGGTATCTATCAGTTAGTCTAATAAATCACTAACATATCACAAGCAATACCAATGCCAACACTTCATATTGTGATAAAGCTAATCAGCTTCTTCAACTTACAGATCGCTTGCACAATCATGGTATCCACCTTGTCAGGACTGAACTTCAGCTTGTAACGGGACAGACTGGAATGAAAGAGCAAATGCACATATTGTAACATTTTCATACAAACACACCGTAGATTGTATTTTCTGTATTAATTCTAGAAATTATGCAGAGACTAATGTACCCAATGCAATGCATAGTGCCAAGTAATAAAAGATTCAGAAATAATTCAGTTGAAAATCTGAAATCTTGCCCATGTAGTAAGACGAATGATACTTTACAATCAGAATTGAAAAGGAAACAGCTTTATCTGGAGCAAATACCATTATCATGGCACCGTTTAACATTCACAGAACAAAAATGACCAAGCAAAGATATTTACTTTGACATGGAGAAACCATACAGACCTGTGTGCAAGACCAAGAGACATTGCGCTTATCTCTCGAGGTGGTAAGCCAGTGATCAACCCATTCACCTGAGACCGGATTCCTCTCATCAACTCTGCAACAGTAGCATTGTGAATGCAACTCAGGTTAAACTTGTCCTGTAAAACAAAAACGGCCATTTAGAGTTCTCTCCATTTAGGCATTCTAAAGCTCAAACTCCCACATATCTTACAACATTATAACGTGTATATTGCTTTTATACAGCGACAGCAGTGAACCATTTAAATTGTAATACATCATTGTTCATTTTAATTATAAAAAATTAAAGGATTACTCTTCTAAATATTGGTTCAATACTACTACTTCAGTTATTACTGTAGTAAATTTGCACAGGAACATTGTCAAGTGTGTCACATCAAACTGTACTAAGAATGCTAGAAAGTTTGCCACAAAGGCTCTCATCCAGTTAAATATGCACTAGTCACTTGGCTGCCTTATGCCCTCTTAGTCAGCTAACAATGGTTAATAAACGTGCTTGTACTAGCCAAAAGGATGGATCATTGTAATTAGCTATAGTCAATCATTCACAAGACGGACTGAAAACAATCTTGCCAACACGAGGAAACCTGCAGATGCTGGCATTTCAAGCAACACACACAAAATGCTGGTGGAACGCAGCAGGCCAGGCAGCATTTATAGGAAGAAGTACAGTCGACCTTTTGGGCCGAGACCCTTAATCAGGACTAACCGAAAGGAGAGAGAGTAAGATTTGAAAGTGGGAGGAGTCTCCCACAATCCATTCATTAAACAGTAATGACCTTCAGCTCCTGATTTTAAAACTAGGGTTCTGATTGATCTATTGGTTCAAGGATTGTATAGACTATCATGAGCTTTTCCGGACTGGCAAGTACAATATATCCTCAAACCAGTATTTGAGTAACATGAGAACAGTTTACAAGTACAGGATCCTTAATGGCCCGAGAAAAACTCTCAAATATTAATAAAATGGACTGACTCAATATACAATTAACCATCTCAATGGTTGCAAATTCAGCACTACTAAAGCAGAATTAAACAAAAACATTGAAAATCTTATGTCTCTCTGTGCTTGTACAGTGTTCAGTGGATCTGTTCAATAAATACACTGACAATGTTAACTACCAGAATTCTGGATGAGCAATTTGAAGAGATAGTATTTCATTAGTTTCTATATTAAGCATCAATGAACTGCAGACAAAGAAAAATATTATGTTGGTTTGTTCATCACACTTGAGAACTTTAATGGGCTATATAATTGAAACAGAAACACCAAGTTAAAGTTCCATACTTTGATGACGCCACCAAGTTTGGCATCTGCAACAGCAAGCTGTTCATGAGCCTCCTTTGCAGCAACCTTCTTCAGAACTTTCTTTAGGCTCTTACCAAGCTTACCCTCCACCAAGGCAGTAGCAGCTAAAAGAAAAAGGAAACCATTATTAAAAAATTACAAAGAGAATCACAATGGTAATTTTCAAATTTTTAAAGCTGAGTGTTCAATACCCTCAGGAACAGAAAACAAATATGCCATATGGTTTGATCATTTCATTTCCCAGCCACCATCTTCCTTGAACTCTAACTTTATTAACTTTTCCAAATCAAATTACACAATGTACAGTTCAATATCCAGCCCCCTTGCTCCAAAACACTGTCTTTCAGAACCTTAAAATTGAAACTCCTTGGCTTCTTTTAAATACAATCTGCAAGCTCAGGAAAGCAAATTATGATACAACTTCCACTATTCCCTACACAATCCTTCAAATGCACTGAGTAAAGGTCACCAGGGAGCTACTTCCTTACTTCTGGAGAATCACTCCAGAATTTTGCAGGTGGCACTGAAACAGGACTTTTAGCCTATTTAAATTGCCTAGCTCCATCAATCTGCATCCAGACCGTAACATCCATACCCCTCCCAACCATGCAACTCCCCAAACTTCTCTTGGACATTGAAATTGAATCCACCACTTGCACTGGAAGCTTGTTCCACACTCTCACAACCCTGAGCGAAGTTTCCCCTCATGTTCCCCTTAAACCCACAACCTCCAGTTATACCCAACCTCAGTGGAAAAGAGCCTGCATTTACCCTCATCTATACTCCTCATAATTTTGTATAGTTCTACCTAACAGGTTCAATCTTTCCTTATAACTCAGGTCCTCCAGTCCCAGCACCATCCTTGTGAATTTTCACTACATCCTTTCAATTTTATTTACATTGTTCGACCTGCACCCAGACCTCCATATCCATGAGCCTATCCAAACAAATTTACACTTGTTATTACAATGGAAGGCCCAGTAGGTGTGCCTGTCTGTCCCTGAGCACTGAGTGGAGCATTCAGAGTTGAGATCTTAATGTGAGAATCATAATTTAAGTAGAGTAAACACATTGAATTACTCATACACATTCTGCAAATGAGTGCTTTTGGATAAAAATGGATCAAAAATTCTATTACCTGCAAGTGCTTCTGTTGTATCCTGAAATTTTTCAAAATGTTTTAGCTTTACTCTGCAAACAAAATAAAAAACATGAAATACTGCACCTTCTAATCCAGGAGACAAGAGAAAGGAAGAGGATTGTGTTTCAAGTAATCCGCAGTGATCACAGTAGCATTTCCAAAATGGGAACCAGTCAATAAGCAAAAGGCATACGACCCAAAAAAAGTAGCAAATTATTCTCAATACTAGCACTGCACATGGCATTATTCAGACCAAAGCTCAAGAGTCAATAACTATAATCTCTGATGACTACACATTCTTCTCTCTGCTGATGAATCAGTGCCCCTCATAACCAAAATTAGAGGCAATAATAAATGTTTCAAAAACTTAGAATGGATTAAGGGTGGGTATTTCAAAAATGAACATGTATAGCACCTGTAAGGAATATTCTGTAGCAAGAATCAGTCTTCAGTTCTTAATGTAAATTCCAAGTAGTAATTTGAAGTCACAGTGGCACACAGACTAAATTCTGGAGATGCTGCAAAGTTAGCATATATATTAGCCAAACATTAGGACAATGGGGGTTCTGATAATTGCCCTGCAGCAATCCAGGCAACTATGGGCTGAAGTAATTTGCACTACTGTAAATAATTTCAGGGAAGTTTACAATTAGCAAAGGTATTTGAACATTCAGAAATGTCTCCCACATTGTAATTCAAAGGAAGCACTACCAACCCAAAGTATTGAAGTAAACGATATCATGGTAACTATCAGATGTGTTGAATCTCCTACTGTTACCACTGATCTTAAGGATATAAAAATGTGACCTCCTTTGGGGCTTTTGAGCCTCTACCAAGTGTCTCCAGAAGAACATCTACATGGGATGAATAAAGACTTCTACATCAACAACTGCAGTATTCTTTCCAGTCACAACATTTGGAGGCTTATCCAGGATATATTCATGACCCACTTTAAATATAAGGGGTTTTTTTAAGAGCAGCTCCCAAACTTAGATCTGTTCAGGTCAATGACCACAGGACCATGATGTATCAACACAGAAGAGAACTGAACTAGCTGGTAGATATAAAAGTGGTCTGTGTGTGTGTGGAGACTATATAGAACTATACTTGTTTATGAAAGTGTCTGTTTTTAAGAATAAGTTAGAAATCTGGGGGCAACAGACTTGTCTGCAAAAGGATACATGAGTTGAATGACACAGAAGTGGAAGATGGCAGAGTACATAATCTGTCTTTTTTAGTACATACTGTTTAATTTGTATCACTCCCTCAACACGAGAATTTGTGTGGGGATATTTGAGGGAGAGGTTATACCCAGATATATCTGTTGGGATGGCACCTATTAAGGCCAGAACCTTAATGGCAAGTCAAGAACCTGGCCACCCAAGCCAGCCTTTGACACTGGTTACTACCATTCACAAGCCCTCCTTCACATTTTGTCAGACCAACCCTTTCTTAATGCTGCTTGTGGGAATTTAGATTTAAACTTGAAGGAATGTCTGAAATTCAGCAGATGTACCCTTATTAGTTAAAGTGAAATGCTGGAAAAAATACGGGTTAAATATTGAGCACGAGGAGTTCTCAGAACTGGACGATCCAGTCTTTCTGAAAACGCTGAAGCAAGGTCTGAGCTCAGCCCAACAGAATGTTTTAGATTTGGGGATAGCAGTGAGATTAATCTAACCGGCTGGAGAAAATAGATCAGAGGAGGAGAAAAAGTCGACAAAGTGGCTGCAGTGAATGTAATGACTGTGAAGACACAGAGGACTTGCTTTGTGTGTCAGCAACCAGGGCACCTAGCAAGGGAGTATCACAGTGACAGACAGCATCCAGGTCAGTCACATGGCTGGCGGCAAACCCCATTGCCAGGAATAATCACCCACTGATATGTACAACAGGTTTATTAGGCAGCTGGCAATGCGATGTTAGTGGACACAGGGTCATCAGTATCGCTAACTGATCTACCCTTGCCCACAACTGGAGAGATGATTTACGTTACCAGTGCAGGGGGTGAAACTAGGAGGGCAGAGATGCCAGATACTTCAGATTGAGGGACTGCAGTTCCTGCAGATTTTTGGGTGTTCCCAAACAATGAGGGTACTGTCCTAGGAGAGGACACACTGAATAAGACAGGTGCTATCATAGGTTCAGGAAAAGAAATGTGATTGCTAATGTGTGATCCCCAGAGCAGACAATGTGGCCCACAGAGAGACTGCTGCCCCAAGGCAGGACAGAGAGGACAATGTTGGAATCATGTCTGGGAGTCCTAATGGTAAGGATAGTGCAGTTACCTAGAGGCTGACCAGAAAGGGAATGAGTGTACAGACAATGGAGTAAAGGGAACAGAAGAATACGAGATGACAGAAACTGAAGAGAACCAATTTAGTACTATATGGAGATGTGATTGACCACTGTACCCAAGTTAACACACTGAAGGACAGAGCAAAACAGAAACAAATTGTTAATCAGAGACAGCCCGAGGGAGAAGATAGTCCTCTCACAGCCGGGTGACCAAATTATAGTAAAGGAGCTGCCTGTAAAGGTAAGGCTCATTTTCAGGTGGACAATGACACCCATGTTTGCATGGAAGCCAGTGGAAGCATGGTACTCAGGTTAAGCAGTACGACTCACTTCTTGTCGCCCTCACTGACATAAAAAGGGATCAAGTCTATCCCATAACAATGTCATTACAGAGAATGTAAGTAACGGACACCAGCCTGCAGATGAAAGGAACGGGAACACGAATACAGAAGACACAGAAATAGCCAGTCAGCAAGACATGAACAGTGTGTTAAAACTATTAAGAAGATAGATGATTAGTTATATAGATCAGGATAGAAAGATATTGGGAATATAGATGGGAAGGGATTCAAGTTATGGCAAATACAAGAAGCTCCACAAACTTGACGGCGAGGCACACCAAGATGGTATTGCACAGCATCGGAAAACCAGTCCAGGAGGTGGTGCTACTGGGGTGAGGTCCTTGCAGCTATTTAAATAGAGACCATCCAACACTCGCCTGCAGATCAATCAAAGGGACTGATTTGTTGTCAACCACCAATAAGACACTGTCACGGCATGGAATGCAAACAAGGTCACCTTGCTGGTGCCTCTGCACAGACTAACTGCTGATAGCCATTGCTGAGTTTTAGCTATCACATATTGAAGGGGTGAAGATAAAAATGCGATCAAGTTGCAATGAGCCAGCAGGGATGGAGGCAACAAATGGATTTGATGAAATTTCTGAAACATTTCATTGCCTTCTTTGCTTAGTCTTATAGCTAGTCAGTTAGGGATGATAACATAGATGTTGTAGATGCACACAGGGACATGATAGGTTAGTAATTGGGAAGGGATCTGAACTGAAGGACATTTTGCTGCCCTATTCTTCCTGAAAGTTTGGCTTTCCAAGGACAGATTTCTGTCCAGGGACCAAGAGGAAGACATGCAAGGGAGCATTTTGGGATTACATTAAAGATAGTAGATATTAATTCAAGCAAGAACCAGTCTTCAGTTCTTACCATAAATCACAAGTAAAATGAAGTTAAACTGGCCCATAGATACAAGAGATTCAGCAGATGCTAGAAAGGAAGTGTTCTGTACAGATATGGTTTGCAAAATGGTGACCATGAGATATTTGCATATGGAAATCCCAAACCATGGGATTCTCTTCTACATCACCAGCTTCAGTCTCTCCAGTGACTTCATTCACAATCATATTTGGCACTATGTGGAGTGGATCAGTGCCTTAAGTAGCAGCCCGAGATAGAATAAATGGGTCATATTTGTAGTTCAAAACAATTACTAAGAGAAACCTAAGCCCAACACATCCATCACTCCAGTATCAGCAAGTGAAGGCACTAACTCTGATTCAATGGACCAAAAGAATACACTGGAAGAAACAGCATGAAACCTGAGAAGGAGGTGATAACCCTCATGAAGCTGTTTGCAAAAACAGCAGTTGACAAAGGTCAACTGTGTGCAATCCTGCCACATCACGTCTTGACCGGTGATGGACCATTTAAAAGTTATCCAACGGGACCCAAGAAAATTTGTTGTTATGCTCTGCAGGGGCCAATTATTAGAGTGCTAAATACAAAGATGCAACCACGTTCACCCAGAAGTGCTAAATGGACCATCAATTTGGACTTCAGCCAATTCTCATCTCTCCCCTTGACATAAAGACCAGCAGAGCACAATGGTAAAGCAAGGCCAAGGAACCGTATGATCTGCTGATCGTTAAATCCAAATACTCTTACCTCACTTAACTGTTTCAGCAGTTACAACATAGCTACTTACCCAAAAATGTGACACAACAGGCAGATCCAATATAGCTAACTAAAGCCCAATTTACTCAAGAGTGCTGAAAATTTATTGATAATATTCAGGTTGCATGTACTTGCCAATACCTTGCTAAGAAAGGCCCAATTCACATTTCCTCAGGACCTCTAAGCTCTATAACTCATTGACCAGAGATGAACTCCACAGGAGTTTGAGCAACTGCCCTTGATATAAATGTAGCTCTTAACTGACTGGCATCAGAGTGCTGGCTAAACTGAAGTTAATGAACCCCAAGCAGGTGCCTGATTAGCAACATCCTGGACCAGCATAATTACACACTCAACCAGCCAGCCACATATATTCACAACTAGTACAACGCAGGTCAGAGGCTGAGTATCTCATGAGCGACACCTTTTGAATTCCCAAACCCTTTTTTATCACCTATGAAGCACACGTCAAGAGTGTGATTAAATACTCTTCAATTGCCTGGCTAAGTACAATATCATTCAAGAAGCCTGAGACAGGAGACTGCGTGATTGGCATGCAATTCACCAAGTTAAACATTCACTCTATCATGGGCACACAGTAGCACTGTCAAATCTACAACAGTGTAGTCAGTCACCTCGACTACCCTGAAAGCACTTACCAAATATAGATTTACACCAAGATCAAAGACTCCAAGCATATGGAAATATCACCATCCAAAGGTTTCCAAGTCATGCTCATTTCTGTTAAACATTTACTGCTGTTTCCTTATCTCTGGAAATCTTCCCCCAAACAGCATTGTGGAAGTACCTTCACAAGAAGGAAGAATGCTCACAGGTATTTAAGGTACTGAATGCTCCCCATGCCAGCAACGTACAATCCCCAAGAAATAAATTTCAAATTACACAAAAGATGTGATTGCACCAGATAAAATTCTACAGAAATGCAAAATTTGACAGCACGACTGCTTTCTTTGGAACGAAGGATGATGAAGGCAAGGGACAATTTGTGGCAAAAAAATAAGGGAGTTAGTATAAACAGAAAAGACCCATTTCCCCACAGATAAAAATCAAAACCAGGGGGCATACCTTCACAGAAATAGTTAGGATTAGTAGGGAGAAGTTTACTCACCCAAAGGGTGGTAAGAGTTGAGGCTTATTGCCTGAAATCTTGAATTAAAGTCTGAAAAATGACAGCTCCAGAGCTGAAGGATGGGATTATATGGGGAGCTCTCTCTACCAGTACAGGCATAATGGATTGAGTGACCACTGTGTTGCAATGCTATGAAATCAATCCCATTTGTTAAATGCACCAGTTTTAAACTTGAAGATGGTTAACCAATGTGGTTACCCTGCTGAACAGGACTCCTAACTTAACTCATCTTTATGTTATGTTATTGAACTAAGAGCAGCATTATAACCAACCAGTCACACCCTGTATTGACATGAACATTTTATGAATATAATGAATGTGAATATAATTTTCAGGTTGATCCACATAAGTGATATTGCAAAAGGTCAAATTAATATTTGACATACTCCATGCTGTCAAATATTAGCATGGTAATGTGCCTTTTGACAATAGTTACTAGGTTTTACAGCTGCAGATCATTCACACAATGGTTCCTACTTTAAAAAAAAATGTCATTAAAAACACAGAATCAACTGAACTTACTCACCATGAACATGTGTATGTTAATACCATGTGATTTACTTGATTTGTTAAATCTATGATGTAGATGGCCAGGAATGCTTGTATTTAGGACTAAATTACTTCAGAAAAAACAATTAGTTATAAGAAGCTCAATAAGTTTAAATAACTTACAATTTATTTGCTTTTTCTGCTGTTTCAAATTCCCGCCATAAGTTATCCACTTCACGGAGTTTATTTTCATCAAGGACCTGTGGTTAGGAGAAAGTAAATCCCAACGACATCACTTCAGTGGTGCTGAACATTGAACTTCACACATTTTTACAACTTCCAGCAATTAAAAAGTAAAATACACAGAAGCTCAAAAAGCCAGTATTTTGGCCAGATAGTCTCCCAAGGTCAGTGAGCTGCTGATTGCCAATGTGTTGGTTTAAGGGCAGCACATTTAGTTACTGTGTAGAACAAAGATGCCTGACCTGTGTATGCACTACATGCATAGAATATTTTACTTTCTTCTCCTCTGCTTGATTTCTGATCCATGAACCTCACCTCACTTTTGCTTTTGTTGTAACTTGCAGTAATTTTTGTTTTCCACTGTACTGCCGCCACAAAGCAAAGATTTCACAATGAGTCAGCAATATTAAACTTGATTCTAATTCTGGCTCATTGGTAGGCAACAATAGGCATCAATGGATTCCCCCCACCCCATTGGCAACAAGCATCACAGGGACAGCAATATCCTGTTTAAATTTATGTAGATGTCTTGGATGAAGTGTCTTGGTGTCATATAAAGAGGCCCACCTAACCTCTGCCAATAACAAAGCATCAAATTACAATAATTAAACATATTATAAACTCCTTCAAATTACTCACATGTTCTATCATTTACCAGGACACTACACAGTGACCAATAAATTTACCAACATCAACCTGTGGGTTGTGTGGCAAAAAAAGCTGTTACAACTAGCAAAAGGTATGAAAGAACACGGTGGAGAATAAGCAAACTCCAAAGAAAGCACCCGACATCAAAACAGGAGGTATAAGTCAGCAGCTCTACTAGTTGCATCACTGGTTTTGGAAATAAGGGTTTAAAACTTGCTGAAGACACAAAAAATGGGCATAAAATTGAGTTGCACAGTCGCAAAGGAGGGGTAGCCCAGGTGAACTGAGGGAGCCAAGATCTCCGTTTCTGAAGGGATAAAACAAAGGGAAAAACATTATATAAATATTAAAAGATTGTTGAACGCTGAAATGCTGCAGAGGCAGGGTGTCCAAGCACGGCATGGTAGTGTAGTGTTAGCACAATGCTTTACAGTACCATCCGGGTTCATTTTCCTCTGCTGCTTGTAAGGAGTTCGTGCGTTCTCCCGACGTTGCGATTGGCAGATTAACTGGTATTAGGCTAGGGTTCAAAACGGGGGTTGCCGGGGGGGGGGGGGGGGGGGCTAGGCTCGAAGGGCCTATTCCGCGCTATATCACAAGAAATAAATAATTAGCAAAAAGGCTAGTGCTCGCGTAGATGTGGAACAACCATTTCGGAGTACGGAATTCTCATTTAAGAGAAGGCATTGCAAGCATTTCAAGTTTAATACCTGAAACTTGGAAATGGGTCGCTTGGAAAAGGAGAAAAAAAGACAAACTCGGTTTACATCGGTAGAAGTTTAGAACGGAGACAACTTCAAAAACTTAAGAATCCTGCAGGACCTTAACAAATTTGATGTGAAGATTTGTACCATGTGGCAGGAAGCTACAATTCAGGGTTTAGTATAAGCATATAAAATTGGCTCCCGTTTGAAAAGGGCGACAGAAACAGCCGTTTTTTTCTGCAGAGTTAAGTCACCAGGATGAAATAAGAATGTATAGTCGACCATTCACGACCTTTATACGTGAAGGAGGAGACAACTCTACTCTTCAATGGAAGAGGCCGATCAGCAGCTCTACATCGTGGCCCAGGCCGGAGCATGTGAGACCGGAGGCACCCAGGCAGTAAGACGGAGACGAGGAGAGACACGCTATCTAGGGACGGTGAAGCCTTACCTTAAAGAGAGCGTAGCCAGCGGCGGTCTCAAAAAGCACCAACATGGCGATTCCTCCCGACCCGCTACCACGGGGACCACGAGGCCAACTGCGCCAGCGAACAGTCAACGCACATGCGCACTTCGTCGCCCGGGCAAAAAAAATGGAACCAATACGCATGCGCAGCGGTGAAAAACCCCAAAAGGCAATTTTCACACGCGCCGTCTGCCCGCGAGACCAATACGCATGCGCAGCAGGGACTTGGCTTAAGGAACAGGAACAGCTCCCCCATCCGCCAGGCATGGGGCAGTATCTTGCACGTGAACCAATAGCTGGTTCAGGCATGCGCACTCGTTGGCCAAATAGAAAAACTGCAAATCTCAAATAAAATGGGAAATGCTGTACATACTTAGCCAGTGATGCTCGAGGGAAATCACGTTCACATTTCAGTTTTATGGTCTTTCATCAGATTTGAAAAATAAATTGGAACTCAAACATTTAAATTGCAGAGGAATAGTGGAGAAAACAAAGGAACAAGTGTGGGAGGGTAGGATACAAGAGAAGGTGGTGGGAATCCTGGTTTATAAAGGGAGTGAAAGCTTTTTAATGATAACTGATCTGCCTAGTGGAGACACAAATAGTCTCACAAGAACCAAGGACAATAATCAGTCCTGGAACTGAGAGGCATAGTATACCCAACAATGTTGATCTGTGACATGGCTCTTGTATCAATCAACATCAAGAAAATGTGCAGATGCTGAAAATCTAAGCAACACAAACAAAAATACTGGAGAAACTCAGTAGTCCAGGCAGCATCTATGGAAAAGAGTAAACAGTCGATGTTTCAGGCCAAGACTCTTTATCTTCCTGAAGAAGGGCCTCAGCCCAAAATGTCATCTGTTTTTTCTTTTCCATGGATGCTGCCTGGCCTGTTAAGTTCCTCTTGTATTGTGTGTGTGTGTGTGTGTGTGTGTGTGTGTGTGTGTGTGTGTGTGTGTGTGTGTGTGTGTGTGTGTGTTGCTAACAGTTTTCTATCTAAAATGGCTATACTGATAATCTGAAAACATTGAATTTAATGTTGTTGTGACACTTAATGGCTGGATGTGTTCCTGCCTTCTTGCATTTTACATGCAAAAGATATAGAAAATGGATTCTAAGGAACAGCTTAAAGACAGCTATAGTAATTGGTCAAATACATTATTGTATGTTTAAATACACAACTTGTTGTAGAGATAAAGTAGATGAAATATATGCAAGGACATTATATGAAAGCAAAGAAAGTGAATCTGTGGAGGCAGTGGGCATAACTGGAATAATGAATATCTTAAAATAAATTAATTTAGGAAGCAGTTTAGATGCAACATCCATGGTTGACCCTGACCATGGTGTTACAGATGGTGTTACAATAAAAATGATTTTTTAAAATTAGTTAATGGATACTAGTAGAAATTTGTACTGAAAGATTTTGCTGGGTAAAAATTTTCAACAGAGTTACTTAGGTAACAGTAAGTGAATTCAGGTGAAAGAGGTACAGTTTTGGGTAAAGTGTGCAGGATGATTGGCTTTCTAAATGTATGTTGCTAATACATTGGAAAAGTAATGTCAAGTTTTAGGGATGTTGCAAAGCGCATTTACTGTTATAATGCTAAGGTTGCAGAACTTTAGTTATGTGAAGTTGGAAAAAATTTCAATGTTATCAAAAAAGGACAGTTGATATGCTAATCCTGCAACTTAACATATCAGCTATCCGTCTGCCTCCATAGATGCTGCCTGACCCACTCAGTTCCTCCAGTAATTTGTGTGTTGTATGATCAGTTTAAGTCTTGCTTGCAGAAATTCGATAACATAAACTGAGATTGGCTTGTGGAACAGTGGTGATCAAATGTTAAGAGGTGAATTTACAGTGAAATCCTAACCTTACCAATAGTAACAAAAATTCTTCAGTCTTGGAAATATTTATAATTTCCCTTGCACCATCTTGAGCATTATTTCATTGTTCTTATACTAAAGAAAAACAGATAAATCAGCGATTCGGGAACAGTTTCTTCCCTGTGCCATCGGATTCCTCAAAGGACATTGAACCCATGAACACTACCTCACTGCTATCATTTCTGTTTTTGCACTATGTTTAAATTAACTATGTAATATATACTGTAATTGATAGACTTATTGCCTATATTATCTTTTGCACTGTACTGCTGTTGCTAAGTTAACAAATTTCATGACACGTCCGTGATATTAAACCTGATTCTGATATGCGTTACTTCTCCTATGTACATAAGAACAGAGTGTAATGTGTGAATATGGTGAAAAAGTAATAATGCAGTAATATCAATAATGTAGTAACCAGATGAAATGTTCTAGCCATACTAACACAGTTCAATCAATTGTCTTCGATTTTGTCATACACCACAACATGGCATCCAAACCACCATTGTTGTTTTCAGAGATTCATGGCTATACAGCCCAAGATCCTTGACTATTCTGGATTGTTGTGTTATTTATTGTGCAGCCCCATTCCTTAATTTCCTTCTGCAGGTGGTAATCGAATGAAACATACTTCAAGCATACCTTAGAAATCTGAATTTAAAACCAAAAACGAAGTTATGCAAAATGCTAATTCTTTTTTCTTCCTCCGCAGACATTATTACAAATTATTTCATTATCTATTTATGTCACTTGGGCTGCATTAAAAAAATTTTAACTTAATGATGGAACATCAGTAAGATCCTGAGATCTTGAAGAACAGTTTTAAATGTGAATAGTTTCTACTATTAAACGGTAAAACGTCATTTATGAATGTATCCCAAACTCAGGTTGCTTCCGCTCTCTTCCCTTCACCGGGTCCTGCCTCGGCATGTACAAAGTTCGAGGTGTAGCTCCTCCACTTCTCCCTATTTACATGCTAATCCCGCAAGAAGCAAGCTTGCTTCTCCTCGTTGCCACGAGAGCGCGCCATTTACCTCAGGACCGGCCGGATTTGTTTACCTCCCGATCGGCAGCCCACCCCCAAGCAACAAGCTGCTGAGGCTTTGAATGGAAGGCGGTGGCGGTCTCCTGGGGCGACGGAGTAGGCGTGGAACGCACGCCCCGCGACGTAGAGTAAGAGGGCGGGGTTAGGACGAGGGGTGGGCGGGACGCTGCAGCCCCGTCCAATCGGCGTCGCCGCAGTCAACTCTGGGGCTTGAGGCATCGGCCAATGCGCCGTCTCTGGAGGCGGGGCCTGCGCGGCGGGGGAGCGTGAGAGGCGGCGCCTGCGCGACCCGGGGGAGTGCGGAGCGCGAGCCGTGGTCGGTTCCTGTCTGAGGGAGAAGAAAGGGAAGAGTGCGTGAGGAGGGAGGGGAGAGGAGAGGGTAGCGGCGCCGGACAGGGGGCAGTTCACCTCGAAGGCATCCGATTGGATTCACAGCGGCACGGGACTCTGTGTGTGTGTGTGTGCTTCTCCCCGGCTCTTGCAGGATGTCTCAGCGTGTACGCCGGAACGGGTCACCGACGAGCGGGGGTAGTACCGGCTGCTGTGCTGGTGGTAGTAATAACAGTGGAGGTGGTGGTGGTGTCGGCCGACCGCAGCCCATGAGGGCTACCGTGCCGTTCCAGCTGAAGCAGGGCAGCCCAACGAGGTGTGTTGGTGGAGGGGGGCGGCAGCAGCAGCAGACGGCCGCCTCTCGGAGCAGCCCCACCAGGACTCAGCAACAACAGACGATCGCGGCCTCTTCGCGGGGCAGTCCCACCAGGACACAGCCGCACCAGGCGGCCACCATTACTGCCACCACCTCTCCTTGCTCGTCGCCCACTTCTTTGTGGGCCCCAGGAGCAGATTCTTCACGAGTCCGGCACAGGAAATCTCCAGAACACCGGGGCTCCCCAGAAAGGAAGAGCCCGAACTCTCCCATCTACAAAGGTATAGTCAAGGGCTTCTCCACCTGCCAACGCAATAAACATCCGGAGAAGGGTTGGGGTTGGAAGCATAATCAACAAGTTCATTATTCTTCGTTTTAGTTTCTAGTTTTAAGTCCAAGTATAGAGTTCATTCTAGCCGATTGATGTAGACGTACACATTGTAAAGTAAAATTTCCAGATCACTATCCCTTGCCATGCATGGGTTATGCTTGCTTAGGCCATTGTTCACGTGAGCTGAGGCGAGAGCGTCAGTAGGCCATGTCTGAAGAAAGTACCACGACCAAACGTGGCCCTTTTCTACTTTGACCCAAGAGGAGTCCTGGATGTAATGAAAAGTAGATTTAATCTAGCCTGTCATTCTCTCCTCTCATTGGCCTTGTTGAGTCTAATTGTGCAACTGCTGCCTTGAGTTAGTTCAGCTAATAAGGCAATTACAGTTCATTGTGCATTTTTCTAGGGTACAGTCCCTATTGGGGGATGGGATAAACCAACATAACTCGAAGAATTAAGTACCATAATTTGGCTGCCAAAAACATAGTAACTGGAAGTATATGTATGATTTTCATACAACGTTTTTGTTTATCTTTAATTGGAAGAAAATATAACTGACAGTGAACAATTTCTTGTACAATTTCAAGGTATCTCTTGAAAGAATGTACTTTCTAAACTTAATTTTACTGAGAAAACTGAACCAAGTGAGCATTGTAAACATAGTTTTTCAAAGGAATTGCCTTGTCAATTCTGCCACAGGATGTTGTTTTTCATGAAGTCCAACCAGAATGCTATGGGCTTGGCCTTTGCATTATCAGTTAATAGGTTGGTATAAAAGTACTTGAAATGCCTACAGCTCGCTACTCTGCTACTGAATTTTAGCTTCCTAAGTGTTTCTGTCACTTTACATTTCCTTAGAATGATTTGAGCTTTGTCTATATGTAATATTTTGAATTAAACTGGAATGTGACAAGTACAGTAAATGCTACAATAATACATTTGTAATTTATAACTTCCTCAGTGGAGCAGTGATTTCTGGGTTTAACGTACTTCATGATAATTTGGAAAAAGAACTCTATTAATCCCATGCGTCCAAAGCACAAGAAAAATCTCGCATTTATGCTGTATCCAATTGAAGCATTTTATACTTACGTAGCTACTTCCTGAATTCTGTGGCTTCTCAACCTAAAGTACTTATTAACTCAATGTGCAGTTTAGCTAGTTGATTGGAAAACTTGAATTATATGCTCTCAAAAAATAGTCATAATTATAATGGAAGTCAGAAAATTGCTTGTACCTAGTAGCTGAAACTTGCTGCTCAAGAATATTAAATATACAGAACTATTATATATTCTGTAGCTTTATCTTTGTCTTGATTCTAAAATATTTTAATGTGTGATTCATTTGGTTCACTGAGCAAAGTTTGTCTGGTTTTGTAAATGCATTTTATGTGAGTAATGTAAGTTAGGGTCTATTCATCAAAGATCTGAGGGCACTTACCTAGATTACATGATTGGATAAATGTTAATAGTTTAATGTATTTTTAAAATGTGGAGGCCCAGCATTTAAAAGAAATCCACAAAAAACTTTGCAGCTGTTTTTTTTTTCACCTGAGTCTGGAACATGCTAGTTCTTGGATTAATCTTGTACTTGGCTTTTAGAATGCATTACTTGGTACACATAAGTGAAAGCAGATTAAACTGACAAGGCCTCCAAACCACTATGTTATTACCCAGCTCAAGTCTTGTAAGCACTGTGTAGCCTAGAACACTGTTCATCCTTGTGCTCACAGAAACGGCTTGATTACTCTCTACACCCCCGCCCCCCCACCCCCGTGATCCTCCTATTACTAGGGGAGGGGTTTGCAGAATAAATATGTTGTTGTGATCCCAAAACTCCATTTTTTTTTAGTACATTTGTGTGTATATTGATTGAAAATTTGCTGTCACACAAATTCAGTAATTCAGATTTTTGGCTCTTGATTTGGAACTAAATGCAAATTGCTGTAACCCAAATAGCCATAACAAGGGTATAGCTTGTAATAGTGTCAAAGTTGCATAATGGATTTGAAAAATAATTTTCTTCAAAATAAAATGCATGAGAGCCGAAAATTCAACAAATTAAACGTGTGCATGAAAAGTACTGTAGTTGCTAGGTGCATGATAAAATGCTATATTCAGATCAATGAGAGTGCAGTTTGGTTAGAATGCTAATATCCATTACAAACCAGGTGCAGGACAAACTGAGAATTGGAAACATTTGGAGGCAGGTAACAATAATTTGCAATGTTAGGAAAGCGATTACAAAAGACATTGAAGTGAGTGGTAAACAGGGAAGTAAGTAGGTGAAGAAACTCTGCAGCACGTTCTGCACAAGTGACTTAGAAAAGGCTTTAATTTAGAATACAGAACCTACTTGGAGGTTAGAATTGGATAAATACAGCCAATGTGGTTTCATGTTTCGTCTTCCTAAACAGAGCTTCCTATAACATTTATTAAGTTTTTCAGCTGCACTGAATGGCCCTGATCAAAATTTCAAAACAGGGTTGGTAATACACTGAGCTACATTTTTAATCACTGTATCCCTTTGACGGGGTTCATCCTTCTCTAATGCCTCTCAGTTATTGTTTGGCTGGATGGGCTAGCCATTGGTTTTTGCTTTAATTTGTCCAGACATTTTACTTGTGGCTTTTCACACTGGATGAATCTGCTATTCATTTCTCTCTTATTTGCTGTCCCTTGAAGTGATGTTGTTAAAAATTGCTATCAGATTCCATGTATCCATCTAGGTCTGGGTGTCAATTTCCTTAGTTTTTGATTTATTGCAATCTTGCATCTATTGTTGAACGAACATAATTACCATGGTGTGTCTTCCATTAAAGTTTGGAAAGACAGACCTTAGTACAGAGCTGTTTCCACAAGTTCTGTACTTCAGCTCATCCCCTGAACAAGCAAGTTCCAAATGTAGAAACAAGTATTACTGAGTAGGCCGGGCAGAGCCTGTCAGAAGAGAAATGGTTAAACTTTTAAATCTGAGACCCTTTATCAGAATGGTCTTTAATCTCCCCCACCATCCCAGCACGTGATGCAGACCTGTAGTTTGGGGGAGGGGGTCTGTATCCCCTCTGCAACTTTTATAATATTGTCAGCCATAGTCTGTACCTGTTGATATCTTTACCTATTTCAGATGTGATTTCTAGTGTGGTCAGCTTCAAGTCTCAGTACTCAAACTCTACTGGAATTCCAAACAATACAGTCGGCCCTCATCTGCGAATTCAATCAACCGTGAATCGCGAAAACCCAGAAGTGCTCTTCTAGCACTTGTTGTTCGAGCATGTACAGACTTTTTTTTCTTGTAATTGTTCCCTAAACAATGCAGTATAACAACTATTTTACATAGCATTTACATCGTATTAGGTATTATAAGTAATCTAGAGATGATTTAAAGTATATGGAAGGATGTGCATGGATTATCTGGATTGGGATCGAAAAATATCGGAAGTTCTCTCACTCAGTAAGTCGGAACAGTTACATCCAGTATTATTTAGTGTCAGTTAGTCAAACATTTGTCTTAGTATTTTACCTTTCTGTGCATACAAAACAGTTAAGAAGGTATGTTTCAGCACCGGGCTCGGGAGCTTCTTCCCAAGTTCGATCCAGTGACAGATTGCTATCGAGTGCGCTCTCCACCATGCCGGGTTGATGTGAGGATCAAAAACTCAATAATTAAACCTCTGTGTTGCTTTGTAATAATTGTAGCTTTCATCGGGGCAGGGCCTTTCTCACTTTATTCATTAAAATTGTTCTGATCGTTGACCGACGTAGCCTAACGCTTTTCCAATGACCGATGGCATTTCACCTCTTTCTGATCGCTTTATTATTTCCACTTTATTTTCAATTGCGATCGTGATTATTTTTGTGAACAGAAACACTGTGGATTCAGATCTCTGCCACTGGGTCCTAATATCCACCGCACTGAGACAGGTTAAATAAGGTTTGGGGTTCTGTTGGGTCCTAAGATCCACCGTATTGAGACAGGTTGAATAAAGGACTTAAGCGTTTGTGAATTTTGGTATCCGCGAGGGGTCCCGGAATCAATCCCTTGTGGATATGGAGGGCTGACTGTATTATCCTGTAAATGTCAGAAGTATCATCATGTATGGCTCATTTTGAATTTAAAACTTATCTTTGTCTGTGTCATCCATTTGCATTAGACTAGTTATCTATTTTTATTACCCTCTATTTCTGCATTCTTTTAGCCCTGTCCTTGTGTGTATCTCTGATTATGCTTTCCTGGTATAATGTGTAGCTTCAGTGTTGAGGCCTGGAAGTATAACTTTGTTTTGGAGGTTCCTTTGCACCAATTTCTCGGGCACCTTCTATGGTTCAGCAACAAATCTTTCTGGATGCTGCTTCTGTAATGTGTTTTAAAACTTTGTTATATAAATGCTGTGTTTTGTATAAAAGGGCATACAAACCTAGACATGTTTTGGGAATGTAGTTGGGTTTATTAGGTTGCCCCTTTATTAAGCAAACCTAGTATCTATATTCACTGTACACAGAATGTTTCAAGATACTAAAATCCAACTCTATGGCTTCTGGCAATGTAATTTCTTTTACCATTATCCTCATTTGTTGACGAAACAAAACCTTGAAGTCCTATCTGCTTCTTATGTCCTATTGGTACAGACAGGCATTTGTTTTGCATGTAACCTGGAGCAGCCAGATTCTCGAGTGCTTTAGTGATATTGCTCAAAAGAACATCATGTGCTGTTGTGCAGTATTAAACTAAATAGACTTTGCAATGGAAGCAATATTTCCATTGCTCGAAGTTGCATCTCAGTGTACCTGAAATCTTGGCATTGGCATTCTACTTTAATAACACATGTGGAGAAAGTATATAAAAGTACCTAGAAGTGTAGCTGGACTTTTCCTTTGTGTTGATGCATGATTTGTGGACTCGTGTAAAGTTCAAAATGAGTTTATTGTCAAAGTATATGTATGTCACCACATAGTACCCTGAGATTCATTTCCTTGCTGGCAATCACAGTAAATAACAGGACAAACAACCAATCTGCAAATATTGCAAGAAAGAGGAGAGTAATAAATAAGCAATAAATATGAGATGAGGAGTCCTTGAAAGTGAGTCTCGGTGTGGGAATGGTTCAGTGATGGGGTGAGTGAAGTTATTCCCTCTGGTTTGAGCCTTATAGTTGAGGGGGTAATAACTGTTACTGATCCTGACTGTGAGAGTCCTGAGGCTCCTATTCCACCTTCTTGATGTTAACAGCGAGAAGAGGGCATTGTATGGTGTGGAGAGCGAACTTTCTCTATAAGGTTAGAGATGTTGATGGTTTTGTTCCTTGATGTTCATTTTTATCTGACAGAATTCCACTGTTTCTGTACCTGCAAAAAAATGTATTCTTGTTTTTGCTGCCTAAATAGACATTTTTCAACTTTGTTTTTCCCACATGAGCTCTGACCAGTGATCAATCTGGGCATCAGAAATTTGAGAGGAGGGGATTTCACTCAGATCCACTGACCAAGCAGAAAGACAGCGGTGGATCGCAACAGCATAATTGAGCTCTGACCAGTGATCAATTGGTGTATGCGATTGAAAAGCAAGAGCAAATTAAAGGAAGGGAGGGGCAAGCACTGCACCATCACTGGAGTGGCGATCTTTAGGCTTTAGCTCTTTGAGGCTTCAGCGAGGAGAGGCTTCAGTCAAGAAAGAAAAAAATCTCAAGTTGAAGTGTTTTTTTTTCCTTTCCTCCTTTTATATTTACTCAGTTAACACAGCAGAGATGCCAGGTGGGTTGGAACGTTCCTGTAATGAACCGGATCATTTGGGAGGCAGAAGGGGTGATGGGACATAGAGAGGTAGTTACATTGAAGGTGCAGACACAGGAAATTGGGTGAGAGTCAGGAAGGGGAAAGGGGTTAAACAGCCAGTGCAGAGTACCCCTGTGGCCAGCCTCAGCAACAGATGTATCACTTTCGATACTGTTGGGTGGGGGGGGGGGGAGAAAGATGACTTAACAAAGGAAAATCACTGAGTCTGTGATATAGAAGGGAAGGGTTGGGAAGGGTTAAGAAAAGGCATGCTGTGGAGATAGGAGAATGGACATGTTGGTATATTGCCTCCAGGGTCCAGAACATCTTGGATCAAGTCTTCAGAATTCTTTAGTGGAAGGTGAACAGTCAGATATCATGGTCCATGTAGGTATGAATGACATGGGTAGGACGAGTGACAAGGTTCTGTATAGGGAGGTAGATGCTAAGTAAAAGGGCAGAGCCTCCAGGGTTGTGATCTCAGGATTGCTACCTGTGTCACGTGCTAATGAGGCCAGAAATAGGAAGATTATACAATTTACACATGGCTAAGGAGTTCGTGTAGGAGGTAGAGCATAAGATTTTTGGATTATCAGGCTTTTCCAGGGAAGGTGGGACCTGTACAGAAGAGGTGGTTGCACCTGAACTGGAAGGGGGATGGAAACCAGAGTGGAGAGTTTATGGAGGCAGATGTCGGTAAAACCTCAGACAAACTTAGGAATGAAAAGGTTGAGTATGGTGTGACTAGTGTCCTGAGCTATGTATATTTCAATGCAAGAATTATCAAAGAAAAGGCAGAAGAGCTCAGGACATGGATCAAACCCAGAATTATGACATTACAGCCATTAGTGAGACTTCAATATATAGAAGTCCCAATGAGGGAGCAAGCTTTACTGAATCTTCTATTAAGGAATGAGACGCGGTAGGTGACAGAAGTTTGTGTAGGGGAACACTTTGTGTCCATGACCACAATGCTATTGTTTCAAAGTGAATATGCAAAAAGATAGGCCTATCCATGGGTTCAGATTCTAAATTGGAGAAAGGCCAATTTTGATGGTAACAGAAATGATCTGACAGATCTGACAAGTGTGGATTGGGACAGATAGTTTTCTTGTAAAGGTGGACTGGGTAAGTGGGAGGCCTTCAAAAAATGAAATTTTGAGAATACAAAGCTTGTATGTCCCTGTCAGAATAGAAGGGAAAGATTAAAAGAGTAGGGGACCTCGGTTTTCAAAAGAGATTGAGGCTTTGGTTAAGAAAAAGAGGTGCATAGCAGGTGTAGACAAGTAGGAACAATTGAGAGAGAGGCTAATGGAGTGTAAGAAATGCAAGTTAACACTTAAAGAAATCAGGAAGGCTTAAAGAAGGCATGAGGTTGCTCTAGCAGACAAGGTGAAGGAGAATCCTAAGGGATTTTACAGATGTGTTAAGAGCAAAAAGATAGCAAGGGACAAAAATTGGTCTTCTGAAAGACCAGAATGGTAATCCATGTTGGAGCCAAAACATATGGGGGAGATCTTAAATGCATTCTTTGCATCTGTATTTGCTTGGGAGATGAATACAGAGTCGATAGAAGTGAGGCAAAGTGGCAGCAACTTCATGGATCCTGTACAGATTGCAGAGGAGAAGTTGTTCGCTACCTGAGGCAAGTAAGGGTGAATATGTCCCAGGGGGCTGAAAAGGTGTTCCCTTGGATCCTAGTGCAGAAATTGCTACATCCTCAGCAGAGATATTTAAAAAGTTCTTGGTCACAGGAGAGGATTGGAGGATAACCAGTGTTGTTCCACTGTTTAAAAGTACTAAGGATAAGCCAGGAAATTATGGGCTGATGAGTCTGACATCAGTTGTGGGAAAGTTATTAGAAGGTATTCTAAGGGACTGGATATATAAATATTTGGACAGACGTGGACTGATTAAGGATAGTCAGCATGGCTTAGTGTGTGGTAGGTCATTTCTAACCAATCTTAGTTTTTTGAGGAATTTACTGGGAAAGTGGATGAAAGCAAGGCAGTGGATGTTGTGTACATGAACTTTAGTAAGGCACTTGGCAAGGTCCCACATGGGAAGCTTGTCCAGAAGGTTGTCACTTGGCATTCAGGATGAGTTATTGAATTGGATTAGCCATTGGCTTTGTGGAAAAAGCTAGAGAGTGGTAGAGGAGGGTTGCCTCTCTGGCTGGAGGCTTGTGACTAGTGGTGTGCTGCATGGATTGTTTCTGGGTCCTTTTTATTATTTTTTTTTGTTAGCTGTATCAATGATCTGGAGGATATTGTAGTTAACTGGATCAGCAAATTTGCAACTGGCTTCAAGATTGGGGGTATAATGGTCACTAAGGAAGGCTATCATGACTTGCAGAGGGAGTTGCATCAGCTGGAAAAATGGGTTGATAATGGCAGATGGAATTTAATATTCAACTGCCATGGTTTGCACTTTGGTAGGACCATCCAGAGGAGATCTTGCATGGTGACTGGTGGGGCACTGAGTAGTGCAGTAGAACAAAGGGATCTAGGAATACAGGTCCATAATTTGTTGAAAGTGGCGTCACAGGTAGATTGGGTCATAAAGAAAACTTTTGGCACATTGGCCTTCATAAATCAATGTATTGAGTACAGAGATCCGAAGTTAAGATGAAGTTGTAAAGGACGCGCTGGTGAGGCCTAATTTGGAGTATTCTGTACAGTTTTGGTCACCTACCCACAGGAAAGATGTAAACAAGTTTGAAAGTGTGCAGAGAAAATTTACAAGGATGTTGCTGGATCTGGAGGTTCTGAGTTATAAGGAAAGATTGAATAGATTAAGACTGTATTCCGTAGAACATAGAAGATTTTGTAGAAATACACAAAATTATGAGGGGTATAGATAAGATAAATGCAGACAGGCTTTTCCCACTGAGGTTGAGTGGGACTACAATCAGAGGTAGTGGGTCAAGGGTGAATGGTGAAAAGTTTAAGAGGAACATGTGAGGGAGGGGAACCTCTTCACTCATTGGGTTGTGAGAGTATGAATGAGCTACCAACGCAAGTGGTACATGTGAGCTAAATTTAAATGCTTGAGAAGCTTGGATAAAAAATGTGCATTGTAGGGGTATGGTTGTCTATAATCCCGGTGCAGGTTGATGGGAGTAGGTAGTTTAAATGCTTTCGGCATTGAGTGGATGGGCTGAAGGTTCTGTTTCTGTGCTGTACTTCTGACTTGGCAGATCTTTATCTACTTAATTTACTGTGTATCTTGTTGTAGCGTTGCATCCTCTTCAGGAGCTTGACTTGGTTGTTCAATTTGCTGATGACACCGGATGATAATACCCTCAGCACCCCATGTAAGTTACAGTATTGGGAGCACTCCCTGCACTGATACCACTGAAGTACTTGATAAGTAGCTAAACAACCATTCATGCCTTTTGTTCTTATGCCAAGTTGTTATCTCCTACTAAGCCAGGAGCTTGCATTTCCTCAACCTTTGTAGTATTTTATCAAATGTCTTCAAGAAATCAAAGCTTATTACATGGACTGATTCCCCAGCATTCACAACACATTATACTATTTCAGAGAACTGCATCTTTGAACACTTTCTAATTTCAAGAATCTTTGGACCTTCCTTTTGATCTTTGTTCATAGCTAGTGGGTAGTTTCCATTAGCAGTTGCCTGAAAATACAAGAATTGAGATGATGCAAACTTTTCTTGTTCTAAGAACCATAGAACGTTACAGCACAGAAACAGGCCTTTTGGCCCTTGGCTGTGCCGAACCGTTTTTCTGCCTAGTCCCACTGACCTGCACCAGGACCATATCCCTCAATATACCTCTTATCTGTGTACCTGTCCAAGTTTTTCTTAAATGTTACAGGTGAGTCTGCATTTACCACTTCATCTGGCAGCTCATTCCACACTCCCACCACTCTCTGTGTGAAGAAACCCCCCCCCCCATACTCCCTTTAAACTTTTCCTCCTTCACCCTTAACTCATGTCCTCTTTTTTTCCTCCCCTAACCTCAGTGGGGGAAAAAGCCTGCTTGCATTCACTTTATCTACACCCATCATAATTTTATATACCTCTATCAAATCTCCCCTCATTCTACACTCCAGGGAATAAAGTCCTAACCTATTCAACTTTTCTCTGTAACTCAGTTTCTCAAGTCCTGGCAACATCCTTATAAACCTTCTCTGCACACTTTCAACTTTATTAATATTCTTCCTGTAATTCTGCACACAATACTCCAAATTCGGCCTCACCAATGCCTTATACAACCTCACCATTCCAACTCTTATACTCAATGAAGGGTTTTGGCCCGAAATGTCGTCACTACCTCCTCCCATAGATGCTGTCTGGCCTGCTGAGTTCTGCCAGCATTTTGTGTTTTTCTTATACTCAATACTTTGATTTATAAAGGCCAATGTACCAAAAGCTCTCTTTACAACCCTATCTACCTGTGATGCCACTTCTAGGGAATTTTGTATCTGTATTCCCAGATCCCTCTGTTTTACTGCATTCCTCAGTGCCCTACCATTTGTAGTTTCTACCTTGGCTTGTCCTTCCAAAGTACAAAACCTCACACTTGTCTGTATTAAACTCCATCTGCCATTTTTCAGCCCATTTTTCCAGCTGGTCCAAATCCCTCTGCAAGCTTTGAAAACCTTCATCACTGTCCACCACACCTCCAGTCTTTGTATCATCAGCAAATTTGCTGATCCAATTTACCACATTATCGTCCAGATCATTGATATAGATGACAAATAACAATGGATACAGCACTGATCCCTGTGGCATACCACTAGTCACAGGCCTCCACTCAGAAAAGCAATCTTTCACTACCACTCTCTGGCTTCTCCCATTGAGCCAATGTCTAATCCAATTTGCTACCTCACCATGTATACCGAGCGACTGAATCTTCCTAACTAACCTCCCATGCAGGACCTTGTCAAATGTAGAATGTCAAATGAAGTCCATGTAGACAACATTCACTGCCTTCCCTTCATCCACTTTCCTTGTAACCTCCTCGTAAAACTAATTGATTTGTTAAACATGACCTACCACCGCACAAAGCCGTGTTGACTCTCCCTAATAAGTCCTTGTTTATCCAAATAGTTATGGATCCTATCTCTTAGTACTCTTTTCAATAATTTACCTACTACTAACGTCAAATTTACCAGCCTATAATTTCCCGGATTAGGTTTAGAGCCTTTTTTAAACAACTGAACATGAGCTATCCTCCAATCCTCCGGCACCTCACCCATAGACACCAACAGTTTAAGTATATCTGCCAGGGCCCTGCAATTTCAACACTAGTCTCCTTCAAGGTCCGAGGGAATACCCTGTCAGGTCCTGTGGATTTATCTACTCTGATTTGCCTCAAGATAGCAAGCACCTCCTCCTCTTCAATGTGTATAGGTTCCATGACCTCACTACTTGTTTGCCTTATTTCCATTGACTCCATGCCAGTTTCCTTAGTAAATACAGACACAAAAAACCCATTTAAGATCTCCCCCATTTATTTTGGTTCCATACATAACCGACCACTCTGATCTTCAAGAGGACCAATTTTATCCCTTACTATCCTTTTGCTCTTAATATACCTGTAGAAGCTCTTTGGATTATCCTTCACCTTGACTGCCAAAGCTACCTCATGTCTTTTAGTCCTCCTGATTTCTTTCTTAAGTATTTTTTTTGCACTTTTTACACTCAAGTACCTTATTTGCTCCCTGTTTCCTATACATGTCATACATCTATCTTTGTCCAGGATCAAGTTGAAACTAATGGTGTTATGATCACTGGAACCAAAGTGTTCCACACACACTTCCGTCACCTGTCCTAACTCATTTCCTAATAGGACATCTAATATTGTATCCTCTCTAGTCACTACCTCTATATATTGATTTATAAAGCTTTCCTGAACACATTTTACAAACTCTAACCTGTCTAGACTTATAACAGTATGGCAGTCCCAATCAATATGTGGAAAATTAAAATCCCCTACTATCACAACTTTACGTTTCCTGCAGTTGTCTGCTATCTCTCTGCAGATTTGCTCCTCCAATTCTCGCTGACTATTGAGTGGTCTATAATACAACCCCATTGTCATACCTTTCTTGTTTCTCAGCTCCACCCATATGGCCTCGGAAGACAAGCCCTCTAATCTGTCCTGCCTGAGCACTGCTGTAACATTTTCCCTGACTAGCAATGCCACTCCTCACCACTTCATTCCTCTGCCTCTGTCACGTCTGAAACATTGGAACCCTGGAACATTAAGCTGCCAGTCCTGCCCCTCCTGTAGCCAAGTTTCACTCATGGCTACAATGTCATAATTCCATGCATCAATCTATGCCCTCAGCTCGTCAGTCTTCCCCACAATACTCCTCACATTGAAATAGACACACTTCAGAAGATTATTACCACCACACACAACCTTACTATTTGTGACTTTGCATGAACCTTTAACATCATTTATTTTCACTCCCGCTCCACTATCTACTCTGGCACTCTGGTTCCCATCCCCCTGCAAATCTAGTTTAACCCCCCCATAACACTAACAAACTTCCCTGCAAGGGTTTTGTACAGGTCCCACCTGCCCCAGAAGAGATCCCAATGATCCTGAAATCTGAAATCCTGTTCCCTACGCCAGTTCCTCAGCCACGTGTTCATCCTCCAGAGCATCCTACACTTACCCTCACTAGTACGTGGCACAGGTAGCAATCCTGAGATTACCACCCTTGAGATCCTGCTTTTTAACTTCCTACCATACTCTCTATACTCACTCCTCAGGACCTCCTCACTCTTTCTTCCTACGTCATTGGTACTGATGTGTACCATGACATTTGGCTGCTCACCTTCCCATTTCAGAATGCAGTACACATGATCAGAGACATCCCCAACCCTGGCACCCGGGAAGCAACAAACCATCAGGGATTCTCTGTCATCACCACAGAACCTCCTATCTGTACCTCTTAACTATCGAGTCCCCTATCACTACAACTCTCCTCTTCTTCCACCATCCCTTCTGCACTGCAGAACAGCGTCAGAGATCCGGCTGCCGCAGCTTGTCCCAAGTAAGTCATCCCCCCTCAACAGTATCCAAATCGGTATACTTATTGAGGGGAATGGCCACAGGGGAGCCCTGCTCTGCCTGCCCTTTCCCCTTCCCTCGCCTGACGGTAACCCAATTACCTGTGCACTGCTCCCTTGGCGTAACTATCTCCCTGAAACTACTATCTATAAACATCTCATTCTCCTGAATGATCCGGAGGTCATCCAGTTCCCTAACGCAAATGAAATAAGAGGTATTTCATTTGAGAAAGATGAGCAACTTTATTATGTACTTAAGACTAATATTTTATTTTTGATAAAAATTAATTCATTATACACCCTTAAAGCTCTGAGTGTAATATTTACCATAATTGTAAACTAGTTGAAGCAACTATCTGGCCTAGGATAGCCTATTTGTTGCAGAAATTGAAATAGTTGAATGCATAGTTTTGGAATGAAATAAGCACAGAAATCCCACTTGTGTTGTTGCAATGAGATATTACATCAAATATGCTATGCAATTGAAAAATCTGGCAGAATGGCCTGAAGAGCAAATTCCATTCTACGGAAGCAATGAGTTTAATTTAAATGTTAATCAATCCAGGAAGTTTTAAGTTTAGAGAGGAATGGCTAGTAATGTCAGTGAACGAAATAGAAATTAATTGACCATTTTTAAAAATGGGATAATTTCAATAAAGGCCACCTTTTGTCAATGGTGTTATGGAGTAGGCTGTGAAGCATAGTGCATATTTTTGGTTTGTCGAGAGCAAAATTTAAAACTCCACATTGCAGTCATGCTAAAGTGTATAACAAAATGCCAAAACTGGCAGCTGCTTTTGTTACTTAATTGTGCATGGTTATTGCTTTAAGCAGACTCCACAACATGATGTTTTGCATATGGTATGGATTTTGTACTTTGCATCTTTTTAACGTTTCCTGGTGTTAAGGGCAGCTTCCATTGGTTTCATTTGGAATAGTCAATACAATCATATCCTGTTGTGGTACTCCATTCATTAAGTTGATGCTTAATGCTTGGAGTATACCAAAAAATGTTTTATTAGAAGAACCTCAACCACTTCTGGCAGCTTGTTCTAAAGTTACAATGCTCTGCTTGGAAAAAGTTGCTCCTCAAGTCCCTTTTCAATTTTTTCAACTTTCATCCTAAATCTATGTCCTGTGGTTTTAGATTCTTATACCTTAGGGATAAGACTTGTTACCAACCACGTTATTGATGTCTCTCTTAATTTTAAATAATCCTATAAAGTTGCCCCTCATTTGCCAGTGTTCTAAGGGATAAAGACTTACTCTAGGCAACCTCCCTTTAACTCAGGACCTCTAATCTTGAAAAAATTTTTGTAAGTATTTTCTGCACTCATTCCAGTTTAACCACATCTTCCCTATAACCAAAGCTGTACACAGAACTCCCAAGTGTGGCCTTACCAGTGACTTCTAAAAATACATTATAATGCCATGATTGTTATGTGCAATGCCATATCTGGTAAAGACCAGTCCGCTAACTTTTTTTCACCACTTTCTCTACCTGTGCTGCTTTTAATGAGTTATGCACTTAGTTTCTTGTTCCATTACACTCCCTAAGGCTCTACCATTCATAGTGTTACTCTTTTAAACATTTTAAATAGTACTCCTCGCATTTAGCTATATTGAAATCCATTTCCTAATTTGATTACATTCAGGGAGGGAAACCTCATTGGATATATCTGTCAATTGTTCCCACTTTGGCTTGGTCTCTTTGCAGCTGAATTTCTAATTGGTTTGGTTTGTTCCAAAGTGGTAAACTATACCCAAATAGTGGTTTTTAAATAGCTTCTAGGATGTTGGAGATATGGGGACATGAGGAAATGTGTACTGTTTCACAGACATGTGGCTCACTCCCAGCACTCTGGACACTGCACTCCATCCAGAGGGTTTCACCATCCATTGCATGCACTGGATGGTGGTATCCGGTAAAAGCAGAGGCAGTGGCATTTGTTTCATGATTAACTCATGGTGCATAGACACAGCAGTTCTGTTTCAGTTCTGCTCTCGTGACCTAGAATATCTGGTGACCAAGTGTCCATTCTACCAGTCAAGGGAATTCTCTGCTGTCATTTTGGCAGTGGTGTACATTTCCCCCCGGCTACTGACAGAGCTCAGCACCATTATCAGTAGTCATAAGACAGCACCCTCCAAGAAGTTATGGAAGGCCATTGTAAGATTGAAAAGGTAATTCTGTGTGAAATTATATGCAATCAGATACATGGCAGCTGTGGCAGGGTTTGCATAACATTATTTCCTGTAAGGTGAAACTTAACAGCATTAATGGCAGTAGTGATTTACTCCTGGTGAGCTCAATGTAAGTGGCCACAGCATTTGGCAACTGTAATGATCTGACTCTGAGCTGAAAGTTAAAACATTGTTAAAGAGGATGAACCCTCGCAAGGTTTCAAGCCCTCATGGTGTACCTGGCAGGGCACTGAAAACCTGCACCAACTCAACTGGCTGAAATGTTTAAGAATATCTTCAACCTTTTACTACTGCAGTTGGAGGTTCCCAATGGGCATCAAATCATGCCATTGCCCAAGAGAAGCAGGGTGAGGTGCCTCAGTGACTGAGGCCCAGTAGCTCTAGTATCTACTGTAATGAAGTTTCATCAGAGGCACAACCTTCCCCACCACTGGGGAAGTTATTCTGTTTTCAGCAAGATGTAGAAATGTTTTTTTTTCTTGTGGAAGCTGAGATTGGATGGACAGTTTAATTAAAGAGAGCCTTTTGTTTATGGGGGTGGGGCATAGCAAGTCTTTTAGGGAGCTGCAAACCTTTACCTGCTTTGAGACCTAATAGGCGGCCATTATTCATATAGGTGGACATATTATCCATAGGCGGACATATTCTCTGCATTGGGGTGATAATGTGTGTAACTTGGCACTACATTAAATGATTATTTTTGTTCGCTGAAATGTTGATGTCTAATTGTTGTGAATCTCTTGATGAAGGTGGGACTTGGAACTATTGAGGAAATTAAATGGTAAGCTAAAGTGATTCAAATAATAATGCTTTTTTGTGTTCATGGAAAAAATTGCAGTACAATTTCAAGAAAAGAACTTTGATAGACATGTCTAAAAATGCTTGCAATCAAAAACTTAGGTGGCTGAGGCCAGCTGTTTCATGATCTATGAACTTTTATGCCTATTTGCATTTATCACTGCACAACTACCATTGTGAAAGAAAAAAAGCACACCAAGAATAGTTACAATTGATGCAAGTTCCATGGATGCTGCTTGACACAGGTGATCTAGCATTCTGCTCAATTAGGCTGGTGGCAGTGGTAATCTTAAAGCTAAATGCAAGAATTGTGGTTGAATTTGCAGAATAGAATATTGGTTCTATTTACAACAGTTGCTCTGTTTTAAATAATTGTGACTGTTGATAATATGGAAGCAAGTTAAACAAATCAATGTTAGCACAATATAAAATGAAAATTTGCAAGCTCACAACTATAGGTGAGAAGATACAGCAGACTTTTACTTTAAAGACACATTCTCTCTGTGCCATTAGATGTGTGAAGCTGGGTGGGTGCACGTGTGCACCTTAAATCAAACTTCACGTCTACTGTCCAATCTGTGCAGAATGATCTTTGCAGTGTAAAGATGAAAATTAGCTTTATTGTCAAATGTACATTGAAACATAGTGAAATGTGCCATTTGCATCATTGATTGTGATATGTTGGGGACAGCCAACAAGTGTTGCTGCGCTTCTGGTGCCAACATAGCATTGCCTGTAGTTTACTAACCCTAACTTGTACATCTTTTTGGAAATAGGAGGGAACTGGAGCACCCAGAATTACATCAATCTGGTGCTGAAGGGCTCTTATTTCATGCTAAAATTGAACAATTGGTTACACCTATGTTTGTTATTGACAAGTAGCCAAGATTTATGCACATTATTTTCCTTCATGCTTTTGTATATATAAAAATGGAGTGTGAAATGTGCTAAATGTATGATTAAAACGAAGTTAGAAACTGGGGACGTGCCAGAATTAGGGGCACAGAAGTTACCAACTGCATAAGATTATGCAGTTTTATACTTGGCTAAGGAGTTGGTGTAGGAGGGAGGGCATAAGATTTTTGGATCATTGGGCTGTCTTCCAGGGAAGGTAAGAACTGTACAGAAGGGATCAAAAAGAACAATAGCAAGGATGATGGCAGAGCAACAATGGCTGAAATATCTGTAAGCAATTTAGAAGACACAGGAGGTATACATCCCAAAGAGGAAGAAGTATTCTAAAGGAAAGATGATACAATCATGGCTAACAAGAAAAGTTAAAGCCAACATAAAAGCCAAAGAGAGAGCATATAATTGAGCAAAGATTAGTGGGAAGATAGAGGATTGGGAAGATTTTAAAAACCAACTGAAGGAAACTAAAAAAAGTCATTAAGAAGGTAACGATAGAATACGCAAGAAAGCAGGCTAATAATATTAAACAGGATACCAAAAGTTTCTTCAGATACATGAAGTGTAAAAGAGGTGAGTGGATATTGGACCACTGGAAAATGATACTAGAGGGGTAGTAATAAGGGACAACAAAATAACGGATGAACTGAATAAGTATTTTTCATCAGTGGTCACTGTGGAAGACACTAGTAGATTGTTAGAAGTTACAGGTGTTATGGGGGATGAAGTGAGTGAAGTTACCATAACTAGAGAGAAGGTACTTGGGGAAACTGAAAGAGCTGAAAGTGGATAAGTCACCTGGACCAGAGCTCTGAAAGAGGTGGCAGTAGAGATTATGGAAGCATTCATGATCTTTCAAGAATCACTAGATTCTGGAATGGTTGTGAAAGACTGGAAAATTGCAAATGTCAGTCCACTCCTCAAGAGAAGCATAAGAAATGAAACTATAGGCCAGTTAGTCTGACCTCAGTGGTTGAGAAAATGTTGGAGTCGATCATTAAGGATGAGGTCTTAGGGTACTTGGAGGCACATGATAAAATACGCTGTAGTCAGCATTGTTCCCTCAAATCTTCCCTGACAATCTGTTGGAATTCTTTGAAGAAGTAACAAGGAGGATAGGCAAAGAAGAATTGGTTAAATTGTGTACTTGGATTTTCAGAAGGCATTTGACAAGGTTAAGCAGCCTCATGAGTGGCACAAGCTGTGAGTCAATCGTATTACAGGAAAGATCGTAGCATGGATAAAGGCAAAGATTGGAATAAAGGGAGACTTTATTTCTGCTGGTGACTAGTGGTGTTCCACAGGGGTCTGTGCTTGGACCAATTTATCTTTTTACATTATTTCTCTATGATTTGACTGATGGAATTGATGGCTTTGTTGCAAAGTTTGCAGATGATATAAAGATAGGTAGAGGGCAGGTAGTTTTGAGGAAGTAGAGAGGATACAGAAGGACCTAAGACGGATTAGGAGAATGGGCAAAGAAGTGGCAGATGGAATACATTGTTAAGTGTACGGTCATGCAGTTTGGTCGAAGAAATGAAATGGTTGGCTATTTTCTAAATGGAGAGAAAATACGAAAAAACTAAGGTGCAAAGGAACTTGGGAGTGCTTGTGCAGGATTTTCTAAAGGTTAATTTGCAGGTTGAGTCTGGTGAGAAAAGCGAATGCAATATTAGTCATTTCAAGAGCTCTAGAATGTTAAAAGCAAGGATGTAATGTTGAAGCTTTATAAAACACTGACAAGGCCTCACTTGGAGTATTGTGAGCAGTTTTGGGCCCCTTATAAAGGATTTGCTAAAACTAGAGAGGGTTCAAAGGAGGTTCACGGAAATGATTCCAGGATTAAATGGCTTGTAATATGAAGTGGGTTTTATGGTTCTGGGCCTTTATTCAAAAGAATGAGGGGGTGACCTCATTGAAACTTATTGAATGGTGTTAGAATGGATGTGGAGAGGATGTTTCCTATGGTGGGAGAGTCTAAGACCAGAGTACACAGTTTCTGAATAGAGGGGTGTCCTTTTAGAACTGTGATGAGGAATTTCTTTAGCCAGAGAGTGGTGAATCTATAGAATTCTTTGCCACAAACAGCTGTGGAAGCCAAATCTTCATGCATATTTAAGGCAGGTTGATAAATTCTTCATTGGTCAGGGCATAAAGGGATACAGGGAGAAGGTAGGAGATTGGGGCTGAGAGGAAAATTGGATCAGGCATGATGAAATGGCAGAGCAGGCTTGATAGGCCAAATGGCCTAATTCTGCTCCTATATCTTATGGTTTTATAAGGAACTGTTTATCAAACAAAATGACTCAATTGAACTCAATGCTATAACCCGTTCAGGAAAAGCTATTGGTGTAAAGATGGTATGCCTAAGCTAGGGGTTTTTGAAGACGTAAAATATTCCAATAGTTAAAATTATCTGAAAAGGTCTTGATTAGGTAATTCATCTGTTGCTTTGACTGATAGGAATACTGGAATTACTAGTTTATTCAAGCATTTGAACTCAATGAAATGGTCTGAAGGAAAAGTTCTGGCAAGTATTGTGTAAGTGCTGGTCTTTTGAAAATTTTGTGAAATATTACAACATCTTTAAGGACTTGTGATTTGGTAATGTGTATGTTGCTTTTACTGAGTAATGACCAGAATACTAAAATTGTAGGTCTGGAAACAGTGCAAGCATACGATTTCTCCCCCTCTTCCCCACCTCCCATGTCTAACAAACCTTGGAAAAGTTGTAAGTATGTTCAAGGCATTGTGCTAGAGAATGAAAGTTGATTTGTCTCCTAATTGAAGTTCGGTAAATATTGTAAGAGACTAAAATATTTAGAACTGAATCAGAGCCAAAGTTTCAAGTATTTCGTATGTTGCATGCATAAAGTTACCTTCTATCTTGTGCTTACAAGGTAAGGAAGGAAATAATTCTTCTATGTTGTTCATTTAAATTTTTAATGTTGATGGGGTTACTCTGCCAGTGAAAATAATGGAGTTGTTCCTGGTAGTGTTGTCTAGGAAAAGATTGGTAATTCATAATATGGATTAATTAATAGAGGCAGTTCAAATCTCTGGCAGATGTCCTTCTGACTGTGACTTCACTAGATGGCCTCAGAATCTGAATTGACTTTGGAGTCCACGATTTCTAATGCTTTCATATAAAATGCATCCTTCTGATTACTATAAAATTCTGTTCCTTAGCTGATGAATCAGTGATCTATTGCAAGCCACTGATGGGCCCATGCACGCATAATAGTTTTGTGACACTCTTACAGCTCTGGGTGGTGTTGTTCAGAGTTCAGTTCCTGCATCTTTGAGATTTGTATGTTCTTCCATGAGCAAGTGGGTTTCTGTCTGGTGCAAGCTGTTGCCTATGCAGCAGGTCCTGCTTTCCATACAGCCGATGTATCAATAGAAATGGTAGAAATCGATACAGTTTGCCACTAGTAGTGTCACAAGAGTTGATAGTCAGCATTGAATTCGAAGTGGGACTGCCTTAGGGTCTCCAATTCTGGATTTTTCCTCATGATTTACATAATTTACTCCTGAAGCCTTTACCATGAGTGGGTATAGCCGCAAGACAGCGGAGGTTTGATATCAGAGCTTTCTTTATAAATGAGATGCCAATCATGGCTGACAAGTTTTAAGGAGCCTGTAACCTGCCTTTGCCCCTTCTCGTTCGTATCAGTGGAAATGGTTCTATTGGGCTTAGTAACTTAGCCACCCGTGAAGGCCAGGAGCTGGATTTGGTCATCAGTGGGCTGTTTGAGACACACGCCATTGGGAGCATTTAATAGGTAATTGTAGCTGATCACCACCGATCATCACCAACCCCCGCCTGCAATGGTAGCCTTAGGAACCTTGGACACATTAATAAGGAGAAAATGGACCTATGGGCCATGTGCAGGCAGAAGCACTAGTTTAATTGAGTGTCATTAGCTTCAGTATGATGGTTATGGGTCAGAGGATCTAGTTCCTGTGCTTTACTGTTCTAAATTCTATTGAACTAAATTTGTAACAATTGGTGAGTGAACATAAGAGAAATGACCACAGAACTTGTCCTAGTCAGTTTACTGGCTGCAAGTATGTTGGTCTATCACAGTATTGGTTGGGGAGTTTCATTACTTTCTATCTGAAGAGGAGGTCCAGTCCTTGCCGAGGAACCATTAATTAGAATGTATTAAAAACAAAAGGTTTGTTGAGAATAATCATAGATAAATATTTTTAAAAAATTGAAGTACCAGACACTGATTACATAAAATTAAGTCTGGATTGGAAGCATTTTGGATTGTTCAAAGCCAATGCAACTGCCATTGCATAAGGCTGGCCATAATCTTTCAAACATGCCTTGATGCAGGAAAGTTGCCAGACGAGTGACAAGTTGTAAACTTCACTTTTGTTCAAGGCAAGGTTTAAGCATTTGGCAGGCAACCATTAGCTGGTCTACTGTATGAAGGTTTTGGAAATGGAAAGCAATGAGCACTGAGAGAAGTGTGAGTTGATCAAGGAGCAATGGCACAGCTTTAAAGGCAAATAATGTTAGATGACATTTTCTGAGACAAAGGGATGTGACGTGAGTGCAGTACTGTTTGGGTTTTTTCAGAAAGTACTTAAAAGGTCATTAGGAAATAGCAAAGGGAAAACATTTGCTTAAGTAGAAATGATTACAGGGTAGTATTTCAGAGTTCAAAGTATGTATGCCACTGTATGCAACTGAGATTCATTTCCTTTTGCAAAATTAAACAGTAAATCAAACACAATAGAATCAGTGAAAGACTGCATCCAACGGGACAAACAAGCAACCTGCACAATAGACAAACTGCAAATACAAAGGGAAAAAAAAGCAATAAATATGGAGAATGAGATGAAGACACATTGAAAGTCAATCCATGAATTGTGGGAAAAGTTCAGTGATGAGTTGAAGTTATCCCCTCTGTTTCAAGAGCCTGATGACTGAGGTGTAATAACTGTTCCTGAGCTTGGTGTTGTGGGACCTGAGGCTCCTGTACCACCTTCCTGATGGCAACAGCATGAAGGGAGCATGACCTGAATGGTAGGGATCCTTGATGGATGTAGCTCTCCTGCTACAGCCCTCTATGTAGATGGGCTCAATGATGTGGAGGGCTTTACCCATGATGGACGAGGCCATAGCCACAATTTTTTTAAAAAAGATTTTCTGTTAAAGGGCATTTGTGTTTCCATACCAGTCCAAAATGCAACCACTCAGTATACTGCTGGGGTCAAGCAACATGTACAACAAGCTGGAGGAACTCAGCAGGGCAGCATCCATGGAAATGAGCAGTCAATGTTTCGGCCCGAGACCCTTCGTCAGGACTGAAGAGGGAGGGGGCAGGGCCCTATAAAGAAGGTGGGGGGAGGGTGGGAACGGAAAGGTTGGTAGTTGCCAGGTGAAAAACCAGTAAGAGGAAAGATCAAGGGGTGGGGGAGGGGATAGGCAGGAAAGGTGAAGAAGGAATGTAAGGGGAAAGCACTTATGGGTAGTAGAAGAAGGTGGAGTCATGAGAGAGGTGGTAGGCAGCTGGAAGAGGAGGCAGAGTGAAACTGGGATGGGGGAAGAGAGGGGGAGGGAATTACCAGAAGTTGGAGAATTTAGTATTCATGCCAAGAGGCTGGAGACTACCCAGATGGTATGAGGTGTTGCTCCTCCAACCTGAGTTTGGCCTAATCATGGCAGTAGAGGAGGCCGTGTATGGACATATCCAAATAGGAATGTGAAGCAGAGTTGAAGTGGGTGGCAACTGGGAGATCCTGTCTGTTGTGGCAAACAGAGCAGAGGTGCTCAACGAAGCAGTTCCCCGATCTGCGTTGGGTCTTGCCGACGTAGGGGAGGCCACACTGGGAGCACCAGATGCAATAGATGACCCCAACAGACTCACAAGTGAAGTATTGCCTCACCTGGAAGGACTGTTTTGGGGTCCTGAATGGTGGTAAGAGAGGAGGTTTAGGGACAGGTGTAGCACTTACGCTTGCAAGGATAAGTACCAGGTAGGAGATCTGTGGGGAGGGACGTGTGGACCAGGGAGTCACGGAGAGGGGTAGAGAGGGAAAGATGTGCTTAGTGGTGGGGTCCTGTTGAAGGGGGCAATCTATAGAAGTTTGTTAAAGTTTTAGATGCCATGTTTAATCTTTGCAAACTTCTAGGAAGAAGAGGTGATACTTTTTTTGTATAGCATTTATGTGCTGGATTCAGGGTTGATTTCTTTGAAATTATAATACAATCTCCTCCTCTGATTCCCCCAATGCGCACTGGTTCACGGACCTCTGCTTTCCTCCAAGTCAATGATCAGTTCTATGGTCTTGCTGACATTAAGCAGTTGTGGGCACCACTCAGCTGTACTTTCAGTCTCCCTCCTATATGATAATTCATCACCACCTTTGAATCAGCCAATGACAGTGGTGTTGTTGGCAATCTTAGATATGGCATTGGAGCTGTGCTTAGCCTGACAGTCTTAAGTTTAAACCGAGTAGAGTAGGAGGCTGAGCACACAGCCTTGTTGTGCACCTGTGCTGATGGAAATTGTGATGGAGATGGTTTTGCCAAAAGGAAATGACTGGATTCTGCAAATGAGCAAATCAAGTACTCAATTGCACAAGGATGTATTGAAGCCAAGGTCTTGAAGAAAATCAATTAGTTTTGAGGATATCGCTGAGCTATACCTGATGAAGAGCATCCTGGTGTATGCATCTTTGCTGTCCAGATTTTCCAGGGTTGAGGAAGATCCAATGAAATGGCATTTGCTGCAGACCTGTGGTGATGGTAAGCAAATTGAAGTGCATCCAAGTTGCTTCTCAGGCAGGAGTTGCTATGTTTCATCACCAGCCTCTCAAAACACTTCAATACAGAGGATGCAAGTGCTACTGGATAATAGTCACTGAGGCAGGTTACCATGTTCTTCTTGGCCACCAGTATAATTGAAGTGGGTGGGAACCTCAGACTGCCAACTCAAGAGGTTAAAGATCTCTGAGAGCTCTCCAGCCAGTTGATCAGCACAGGTACCCTGTCTGGTCCAGTTGCTTTCTATGGGTTCACCCTTCTGAAGGATGCTCTCACATCTGTATTGCTGTTGTCAATTCATTTTGTGTAAAGAGCAGAGTATTATTGTATTTGCTTATTAAGACAACTCTGGTTGTATTAAGGGATTTGAAATGGCCTTTCATTGCCAGTCCCCAAGCAATCTATCTACATTTTAGTCAGCCCTCCTTATCCGTGAGGGATTGGTTCTGAGACCCCTCACAGATACCAAAAAACACGGATGCTCAAGTCCCTTATTTAACCTGTCAGTGCAGTTGACTTTGGGACCCAGCGGAACCCCAGACCTTACTTAACCGTTTTCAGAATGGCGGTTTTTAGGACCCAGCGGAGCTCTGAATCCACAGTGTTTCTGTTCACGAAAACAATCATGATCATGATCGAAAATAAAGTGGAAATAATAAAAGTGATTGAAAAGAGTTGAAACGCCTTCGGTCATTGGAAGTGTTAGACTACAGTCAGTCAATGATCGGAACAATTTTAAAAGATGAAGTGAGAAATGCCCTGCCCCGATGAAAACTACAATTATTACTAAGCAACGCAGTGGATTTAGTTATTGAAATGCATATGTTTCTTAAGTGGTTTATATGCATAGAAAGGTAAAATATATACTATTTTTTAAGACAAACGTTTGACTAACATGCTAAATAATACTGGATGCAGCTGTTCTTACTGACTTGGTAAGAGAATGTATGATTTTTAAAAAAAATCCCAATTCATGTTGACTTACGCACATCCTCCTGTACACTTTAAATCATTTCTACATAACTACCTAATACAATGTAAATGCTGTATAAATAGTTGTTATACTGCATTGTTTAGGGAATAATGACAAGAAAAAAAAGTTTGTATATGCTCGAAGAACGAGTGCTGGAAGAGCTCTTTCGGGTTTTCTCAATTCATGGTTTGTTGAATTCGCGCATGCGGAACTCGTGGATAAGGAGGGCCAACTGTACATACATGGTTCTTTCTGACCATAGCAGAGTAGTTGATTGTAATTGCTTCTATACTTGCCTAAGTTCTGGTTGCTCATTGTTTTTCTGTTTTATGATTTCCTTGAGCTGTAGATTTTGTATATTTATCTATATATAGAATTACAAGTTTGGAGATTCAATTCAATCTGCAATTCATGGCTCTCGAATGCTTCCAAACACACTTTAAATACATGGAGTATTTTGTTTTGCAGTTGCAGACCTTCCACTAATCTAAATGGAGCCTTCCCATTTACTCTCTGTAGGTCTTCCATTAAAGATAGTAACTGTCCATTTTCCCAGAGAAATCAATCTAGCAAATCCAATATTTAATTATTTTTCCAGTCATGACAAAATATTCCAGTGCAATTTCCTCTTGATTGTATTATGCTAAAAAGCACTATTGATGAGATCAGGTATGTTCTAATGAGTTATTATATGTGATTTAAGTGTAATTTTTGCCTTTAAAGAAATACATTCTGTAAGCCTTTAAAGTCCCTTAATCTACCTGTTAGCCTTAGATGTCTGTAGGCTCTTAATGTCCCCTTGTTCCTCCAGCCACTGGGTGTCTCTCTTGCCAAGTGTGAATTTGACTATATTGGTTGTTCATGTCATCTTGCAATCTAAAGTTTTTGTTCCCAATGTCAACTATAAAGTCAGTTTTTGCATTGTTTGTAGACAACCTTGTCATGCCCTTAAATTTGGGTCTGTGATTTAATATGTATCCTTAAAAAGTGGAAAAAGAATTTTTTTAATCTGTGGAATTTTGATCTTCCAATTACAAGCTGTTCATCAACCATTGCTTTCAAGTAGGCACCAGTGAGTTAATTTTGTATCCACTTATCAACATCCCTTTTAATCTTTCATGGTTCTAACTTGCTGAAGTCCCAAGTAATTAAGCTGCCCTTATTAACCTATGTTACCATTGCAAGGATAACAAATTCATCAGAACCCTAACTTCAACACTGGCTGTCTAATTAATTTTCACTTTTGTAAGGAATCTATTTTGTCCCTAAACAATGGTCCACATCAGAAAGGGTGAGCAGTTACAAGTTCTTGAGTATCAACATCGATGGAATTAGGAAAAAGGCATACAAGTGGCAGGTAATACTTAATTAGGATTTTGAGGAAATTTGGTATGTCACCAAAGACTCTAGCAAATTTCTACAGATATACCCAGGAGGTCATTCTAACTAGTTGTATCATCATCTGGTATGGCGGGGCCACTTCACAGAATCAGAAAAGGCTAAAGAGGGTTGTAAATTCAGACAGCTCCATCATGGGCACTAACCTGTCTAGAATTGAGATCTTCTGAAGGCGATGCCTCAAAGACAACAATCATCATTAAGGATCCCATCACTCAGGACATGCCCTCTTCTCTTTGCAAAACACACTCTCAAAGTTTTAGAAGAGCTTTTCCTCTTTTGCCATAAGATTTCTGAACAGACATGAAAACTACCTTACTATTTTTGCTCTCTTTTTACACTACTTATTTTTATATAAATTTGTAGTTTGTGTTATTTTTTTTCTCTTGTCTATTGCACTATACTGATGTAACCAAAACAACACACTTCTCTACATGTGTTAGTGAAGTTAAACCTGATTCTGATTCTAACTCTCTGGCAGCTGGAGTCATATAATCCAGACATCTCCCCTTGCTTTGTTTAGCAGCCTGGGCTATTTTTAATTTGGACTTGTCCTTGAAAGTGGATCAATTGTTGGTAAATTCCTTGTGCTTGGTTCAATAAGAAATTCACACCCTTTCGCCTAGGCTATAATGCTGGCAGTTTTTGTGAAGATGCTCACAAAATGTTTTAACATACCTTGCCCAAATATGCGTTTGTTGAATTAGTTTTTAAATCCCATGCAGGCCTTGTTCTCTTGTTTGCTTGTTGGAATTGAATTTTAGAATTATGTTTGAGTAAGAATGATTTTTATATATTGCCACTTACCCTCTTTGCTTGTTTTTTATTTTAATTGCACTCTTGTAATTTGGTGCATAGGAGCATTTTGGCATTCTGCTACCGAGATCACAAAAGCAGGCTAGTGTTTGAAAGGCAATAGCATTTCTCCTTCCTTGCAAGGTTTTGAATTTAGAATTGTAGAAATATTGCAAACATTCAGAGTATCGATAGAGCCACAAATCTTAGATTATGCATAATTTTAATTCCTTGACGGAAGTCTAGTCCAGAAGACATATTTATTAAGCCAGTGAGAAGCTTTTGTCAGCAAAAGAGGTTGATCTATTTTCTTTGGAGTTTAGAATGTGGCAGAGTGAAACTTGGAATGGGAGATGTCCATATTATTGCTTAACAGGCCTTGAAGGGGTACAAAATAAGCAGTGGGCATTTTAAAACTGCGGTGTAGAGATACTAGTCAGAGGGTGGAGAATATTTAAGAATTTTGCACTCTAGGTTTGTAGGATTTAAAATCATTGGAGGTAAGCTTTTAAAGGATTCAGGAATTGATTATGGGGAACTGGCACAGAAAAGGAGTTGAGGTCTTAGATGGATCCATTATCATTGAATGGTAGGATAAATGTGAAATTCTGTATCAAAGCAAAATGAAAAATTATTTGCGCCTGACATTTGAAGGAAAACTATAATTGGCTAACTTATTTTATGAATTGATGCAGAAGGTTGATATGTTGAATGTCTTTCAAAAGGCTTTTGAAGATTTCCTTAAAGAATGGAACTAAAATCATGGAATTGAATGGCAGTGACTCAAGGATATGATACTACTTTGGGTGTCAGCCCATCATGGTTAAATGACTTTCCTTTAAGTCGGAGTTGTATGTTTTGCTGAGAGTAGTTAAGATTAGAAAACCAACAAAACCTGTGCAACATACACAAAATGCTAGAGGAACTCACAGGCCAGGCAGCATCTATGGACAAAAGTATAGTCAACGTTTTGGGCCGAAACCCTTCGTGTCCTGCCCGAAACGTCGACTACTTTTTTTCCATATCTGCTGAGTTCCACCAGCATTTTGTGTAAGTTGCTCGGATTTCCAGCATCTGCAGATTTTCTCTTGTTTGTGTACAATGTCCTGGGTATGTTACTCAAAATGGCCTCTTTGGTTTGTTACAAGTAGGAATGTTTCTTTGTCGGATAAGTGTTTCTCTAGCCGTTGTTTCACTTTAGAATGGCTAATATGGTAATTGTATTCATTTGTTAATCAATGGGGAATGTCATTGTGTCTTGTGATGCTGGGAACTTGGGGGAGGGGTTTTTGCGGGTTTTTGGGGGGAGAGGCCGAAGAAGAGACTGAAGAAGGTGGACGTGTGCTGGACTGCTCGTAAGACCACCGGGGTGGTCCCAGGTGCGACGGCCGGATGGGTCGATTGGTTCGTTGATTGAGCTCCAACGAGTGCACTAAACAGACTGAACTTTGATAAGTGAAGCCTTTTGTTTTTTTCCTTTGTATATATATTGTATTGCTTACTACTCTTTTTAATTTTAGTAAACTCTTTAAAGTGTATTTCATAACGGTATTTGTTGTGGATTTGATACTGTTGGCGGGCTCGAGGCGTAAACTCGATTCTCACAGCACCTGCGTGTACGGGAGGTGGGTTGGAGAGTGGCTGGATCCCCTTTTTCCCCTAGACATATACCAGCCTGTTGGGTAAGGGTTACATTTGTGGGGTGCTCGTCCCGGATTGGATTGTCAGGGGCTGTGGAATCGCGCAGGCAGCAGAGCGGAGATGGACAGAGACAAGTTTGTTTGTTGGTGCCAGTTTGAAGGTGTACCGGTACAGTACGCATGCGTAGTGAGCGGAGTGGATGTTCGAGTTTCGGGAGACGCGATAGTGAGGGGTTTAAGTTCGGTGAAGGGTATTGGGCAGGTAGAATTGGTAGCTAGACGGTGTGGTAAAGAGGTAGAGTCTAGCTGGGTGTTGGTTCGTACGAGTGCTGAAGTCAGGACGGTGGGACTGCCGGCGACGGTCAGTGTACCGGGGGAGGAGGGGCCGTGGGGGCTCCACTCCTACCAGGATGAGGCTGAGGAGACATCGGGGGAAGAGTTAGAGCTAGAGGTGGACCCCAGAGAGGTGCCCGACACTAGTAAAGGGAGGTGGGAGGAGGGAGTCGTGACTAAGCCCCGCTCCCCAGGTAGGGTGGAAGTCTCGGAGCTGGCAGCCGCACTTAATTCCCTGGTGGGAGTGGCCGAGAGGCCACGGCTGAAGCTGGGGGTGTTCTCCGGAGCCAAGCCTACTCCGGACGGGGAGGTAGACTATGAGACCTGGATCGAGCATACGTCTTTGATGTTAGAGGAGTGGCCAGGCTCGGAGGAGGAGAAGAGGCAGCGATTGCTGGGAAGTTTGAGGGGTTTAGCAGCCAAAACCATCCGGGAGTTAAAAGCTGAGAAGCCTGGGGCCTCAGTGGAGGACTGCCTAGAAGTTTTGGAGGGAGCGTTTGGGTTGTCAGGGGAACCCTGGCTGCTTTTAGCAGAGTTTCAACGCCTGGAACAATGGAGAGGGGAAAAGCTCTCCGAGTACATATTTAGGATGGAGGGGATGCTCTCGGGGCTGCGGCGCCGAGGGGTAGTGAAGGCGACTGACGTGGCTGGCGTGAGGATGAGTCAGCTATTCAGTGGCTCTCTGGAGGAGGACAAGGTGGCATGGACTATCCGGCAGGCTTATAGGAAAGGTCCCCCTCCATCCTTTGGGCAACTGATTAGAGAGGTGCGAGAGGAAGAGAGAGCATTGGAGCGGAAAAGGGGCACGGGCCTACGGGAGCGATCCTCAGCGATACAGGAAGTGGTGGCTGAGTGGAGGAATGACAAACCCCCGGGGAGTAGGGAACCCCCTTTGGAGTATTTCATAACGGTATTTGTTGTGGATTTGATACTGTTGGCGGGCTCGAGGCGTAAACTCGATTCTCACAGCACCTGCGTGTACGGGAGGTGGGTTGGAGAGTGGCTGGATCCCCTTTTTCCCCTAGACATATACCAGCCTGTTGGGTAAGGGTTACATTTGCAACAAAAGCCGTGGATGCTGGTATAATCTGCAGTCTCTTCAACCGGAAAAGGTGTTTCTCTTTACAGAGCAGCACAGTGGCGCAGCTAGTAGAGTACTACATCATGTTGCCAGTGTAAAATTTTGACCATGAGTACTGTCTATGTGGAGTTTACACTTTCTTCTTGTGGCCATGTAGATTTCATTCGGGTGCTTCAATTTTGTCCCATGAAGGAATGGGTATATGAGCTTGGAGGCTGGATCAGTACATGTAACTAAGATGTTGTAGCCACTACAGAAACTTGTTTGAGAGAAGGTCAAGTCTGGCAAAATTTATCTTTCAAATTTGAATTAAAGGGATAGAAAAGAGCTGGAGAAGTTATACCTTGAAGAGTTATTCTTCTGATGAGGGACAGTGCAGCAGTACTTAAAACATCGGAGGGGGTGTGTTCAATACAGGAAAAGTGGTGCAGTCATTGGGGTTAAGGGTAGGTGTATTTAATTACCCAAAATTGCCTTCAACTCCCTTAGTGTCAAGGTTTAGATAGGGCAGAATTTGTTAGCTGCATCTAGATAGGCTGTCCAGGGAAAAAGCCAAGCTAGAACTTGTGTTGGGAAATAGGATAGGTCAAGTAATCAGAATTTTAGTGGGTAAGTATACTGTGAACATATAACTACAAAAAAAAATTGTGTAAAATGATAAGGCCATAAGGCTCGGCTTATTGAGTCTGTCTGCTCCACCATTTAATCATGGCTGATTTATTATTCCTGTCAACAGCATTCTCCTGACTTCTCTCCATAACTTTTGATGCCCTTAACAATCAAGAGCCAATCAAGCTCTACTTTAAATATACCCAACTGATTCACCAGCCTCTAGCTAAAGAAATTCATCTTGATCTCTGTTCTAATGAGATGTTCTTGTATTCTGAATCTGTGGCCCCTGGTCTTGGACTCCTCTATTATTACCCACTGTGACTGCTCGCTGAAGGTGGGGAAGAGGAGGGATTTTGCCAAAAGTGCTAAATTGGGGAAACTTATTACAACAGTACTGAGCAGGAGCTGGGGAGAGCAAATTAGGTGTGGCTTTTGTTAGGTAAGTCTCCATCTGAGATGAAAATTTCCAGCGTCTGCAGATTTTCTCTTGTTTGCGATCTGAGGTGAGGGTTGTTTGGAGGCTAGTTGATCAGAATTTAGAATCAAAACTGTTCATGGGAGACAGGCAAGGGTTGTAAAGTTGCTAAACCCTGAGTGATGAAATGTTGCAAAACTAGACAAGAAGTATATGGAAGGTGATGTCAGACCCTTGCAGTATATAAAAGCAGGAGAGAACTTAAACAGGGAAATAGCACTAAAAGGGACCATAAAATACCTTTGAATTAGATTTAAAGAGGCATTTTATACATTAAAAACAGTAGTAAGGGAAAGGGTCAGACCACTCAAGGATAGAGGAGGAAACTTAAGTCTAGAGTTGAAAAACTTTGCCTCAGTATTTAATCAAGAGGAGATAGTCATGTTAATATGAAGTAAGATGACGTGTTTGGTCTCATGAACATTAAGGTGGATAAGTATCCAGGGTTTAACTAGTTTTATCTCAGACTAAGCAAATCCAGTAATCCCACATTGAAAAGTGATTGCTTGGACCTTGCCAGATCTTTGTATCCATGTTAGCAACAAGTTAGATCTAAATGGACTGGATAGTCGCCATTGTAGGTCCTCTGCTTAAAAAGGGCTATGGAGACAAGACAGAAACTAGGCTTGTAAGTCATATATTAATGGTAGATAATTATTAGAGAATATTCTTGGGGGGGGGAAGAGTTGATCGTATTTGCAAAAATTGAAGACCTTGAGTAGAGGAGATTGTGTCTGAATTTTTTTTTGAGCCGATGAAGATGATTAAGGAAGAACAGTGGAAATTGTACATTTGGACTTCTGTAATGCTTTATTAGAAAGTCCCTGATGGGCTGAGCTGGAAGATGGGATCCATGGAAATTTTATTTTAGAGCAAGGTAACAGGTTTTTCTGGCCCAATAAGTTGCATTGCCCAGTGACACCCATGTGACCAATTAACCTACTAATCCATATGTTTTTGGAATGTGGAAAGAAACCAGCGCACTTGGAAACCCATGTAGTCATGGGGGAGCATGATAATTCCTTATTCTAACAGGTAGTTTTGAGGTGAGAAGGATGAAGACATTTAAAAGAAGATTTGCAAGGCAGGTTTTACTTTATACAGTGATGCTCAGAGGATGTGGTGGAGGCATACAATAGCAGTGTTTTTACACAGGTATTACAGACATGAGCAGAGAGGAAAAGGAAGGATACGGACTTTTGAGCTCACAGTTCACTTGGCTTCTGATTTTTGACTTCTGTAAGTTGTCGTATTGGTGATTTTTTTCCCTCAGAGTATATTGCAGTGTGGCTCTAATGCCAACCACTAGGAAACTGCACTGTACATTTCCCTTTAACAGCATGAAATAACATCTCAAATCTACTCCTTGATGTTACTCAGCTAAATTTTTCAGCTGTTCTGGACCTCTCTTTGTATAGCTTTGTTTTTCTGGGTGGTAGAGTTTGTGTGCTTGGAAGATGGTACGAGCTCCTATTTTGTAGTGTGTTGGTGGAGTGAGTGGGTGAGGTGCTGTACAGTCTGCTATATTCAATATATTGTGGTTTTTGAGTGTTGCTCTCATCCAGGCAAATGGACTACTGAATTTCTGACTTAAGATGATGGATAAGCTTTTGAAGGCTGGATGTTGTAAGGTGAGTTAATTGGTGCAGCATTTCTTACCGCTGACCTGTTGGAGCACGTGTTTAAGGCTAACCAAGTTCCTTTTGTTGGTGATAAGCTCGATCGTGGGAGTTCAATGATAGTAATGTCATGTGATAGCTGGATAACTGTTGAATATTATTGTTGCCTGGCACTCTGGCACATAATTAACCCATCAGACTGTGGCTGAGGTACTTGACTTCCAGCCAACACAACCATCTTTCTTTGTGCTAGGTATGATTCCAACAAGCAGGTTTCTCATTGATTCCCATTTCTTAACCTTGACATTCTGATTTGGGGTAGAAGTTAAGAACAACCATGCTTGGAATGGAGGTGATTGGTTTATTCTGGCCAACTTTTAATTGCACCTTTAAAATAAAACTACTTGGAGCTCTGTTTGTACTTGTGCATACATGTACTTTTGCATATGTTAACTGAGTTTCCAATGTGAGATATTAGACAAAATATATTGGGTTTTTATTGCAAAAAAATTGTATTTTGGAAATGGGAGTCAGTACTGCTGGTGATATTGTAATTGCGGATTTGTGCAATTTTAGGCTCCTTAATTGCAAAAGGCTTGTTCTGGATTTGGAGGCAGTTGAACAGATTCATTCAACTAAATCCAGTGATAAAAGTTGTCCTATTACGAGCTGGTAATAAAATTTAGGTATAAGTTTTTAAGTTTAGAAGAATGACAGGTGAAGGCTGTGGAGAATTGGCATTAATCAGATGGGGCAGAGGGCAGATCAGCCATAATTATCTTGAATATTGGGGGCACACCTGAGGGGCTGATCATTTTTCTCCCACTGCTTTATGTTCTTAAGTCAAGATTATTTTCCAAAATTGTTTCATCTCCTCACTAGAGCAGTGAGTTTTCAAAGTACACATACAGCAATGTTTGGTAATAAGCCTTTCAAAGCACAACATCCAAATGGCATAGATTCTTGCACTTCCCTTCAAATTTCTCATGCTGAGTTCATTTCTTGATGTATTAATGCTTTTGTCTGTGAAGAGGGAGCAGCTATATCAGTACTGAAGAAATTATGAGTTAACAAACCCTATAAAGCAATGTTTATTACCCAAGAGTTTTAATATACTTAGTGTTTTAACTAAACAAATATTTAATCATGCTGAAAAATGGCTCTTCTGCAGACTTACTAAACAAGTTGGTTGAATCAGAAAAGGTCAGACACTGGTTCTATTTGTGAAGATTTGTTAATGATATTTAAATGACAGATTTTTTTAAAAGCTTGTTTTTGAATATGTATCAAGGGAATATTATTAAGGCTGAATGAACTAAGTTATTCTGTTGTCTGAGGTTGAAAATGTGCTCATCCTTACCAGTGATCGTTGTTGGAAGTACAAATGTTTAGTCTTTGGTAAGCCATGTTCAACTATCTAGTCTTCTGCCTCTCAATCCAAGGCTCTCAATCAATGACCACTTTGCAGAACCACTAAATACCAATGGAACTGTGCTTGCTAAGAATTTATTTTCCTTGGGTAAGTATTTTCTTTAGGAAAATTAAAGATTTTTTTGGCACGAGTTTCTGCAGATGCTGAAAATCTTGAGCATTGCATAAATGCTGGAGGAACTCAAGTCAGGCAGCATCAATGGAGAGAAATAAATAGTTGGCATTTGGGGCCTAGACCATTCACCAGGACTGATGAAGAATCTCGGCCAGAAGCATAGACTGTTTGTTCCCTTCAATAGATGCTGCCTGACTTCCAAAATTGAGGCATCTTAGTGGAACTCCAGAGTAGGAAATTTGGGAAGTAATTTCATTCCACTTTATCTTGCCAAAATGTAAAATATTATATTTCTAAAAATGTCACACAATTTTCCCCTCTTTTCTCAGTTGAAAGATCACGTCAGTGTTTGGTGAGTCCCTCCAGTAGTATTCGTCGAACATCCTCGTTGGACACCCTTGCAGCTCCGTACCTCACTGGTCAGTGGCCACGTGATGTCCATAGCCATTCTGCTCCTTGTATGAGAGATAAAGCAACACAGGTAGGCACAGATAATTTTTTTTCTCTCCTAAGTGTTTCTTTTTGAAGTGCACATAAAAGGTACTGAACTCATCCAGGGAGATATAGGCCATTGCACTAATGCTGACATGGCACCTTTTTGGAAGTAATGTTGTGCAAGCCCTGCCACAGTTTTTGAGTGTCTACCCATGATTCCACTTTAGTCCAAATTTGCCTCTGTCTGCCTTCTGAAGGTTATATCTGGATTTGTATGACTTTGGAATACCAGTCCAAAATCCACCAGATTTAGCTCCCAGTGGATTATGAATCCCCTGGTTCATCCAGGGTGTCTGGTTAGAGCAGACTTGGAATGTTTTTATAGGTACACACTAAATTTGTATGAATTTGGTGATGTGTGCCATATTTAATTGGGTCCACTGACATTCTTGAACATCTAGTCCACTGACTTGAACAAACCCTGAACTGAGTCCTCCTCCACTCCTGGTCAACTAGATTATATTGGAGTGATTGAACCATTTCTTCGGAATATATTGTGTAGGTACCATCTACTTTTTTAAAAACACATTTTCTTCCATCTACCTAGGAATAATTTGAAAACAGTTGTGTAAAATTCCTTTGTTAATGAAAACTGAACACTTTGGTATTTAAATTCACTTGTTCACAGATTCTGGGCATAGTTGCCCATCTGCAATTGCCCTTGAATATTGATTCAAGAGGTACATTTATGTAAGATTACAGGAATGGCAAATAGTATGCCTTGCAGGACTTTGTTTAAAACAGATGGGTTTTTGAAACAATCCATAAGTTTAAAAGTTGTCTTTAAAAATATCTCATTTTCATTCAAGATGTATCACTTGAATATAAAGACAAATTCTTTCATGGTAATAGTCAGCTTGGTCTCTCTCTAACTGCTGTCCAGTAGCCTAATCACAGAGCATGATCTCGTCAGATTTTGCTCTGTGGACCTCCAAATGCTAGTCAAGATGCCAGGTATAAAATACACCAGGAGATAGAAGGAGATGTGAGAAGAGTAGACTTACAGTTCAAATTTCAAAGAAACATTTATTAAGAGTACATGCATGTCTCCACATACAACCCCAAGATTCTTTTTCTGTGGGCATACAAGATAAGAGTCCTTAAATGAGTGTAGTTATCCCTTTTTATTCATGAGCCTGATAGATGAGGGGTAGTAACCTGGTGGTATGAGTCCCCTCTTGTACCTTCTGCCTGATGGCAGCATTAAGGAAAAGAGCATGGTCTGGGTGGTAAGGATCTTTAGATACTGCTGTTCTACAGCAACATTTCATGTAGATGTGCTCAATGGTTGGGAGAGTTCTATCCATGATGTACTTGGTTGAATTCACTATCTTTTGTAGGATTTTCAGCTCAAGGGCATTGGTGGTCCCATACCAGGCTGTAATACAGCCAGTCAGCACGTGTTCCACCACACATCCATAGAGGTTTGCTGGGGTTTTTGATGTGCCGATTCTCCGCAGACTCCTGAGGAAATAAAGGCACTGTTGTGCTTTCTTTGCAATGGATATTAAATAGTATACTAGTTATCTATCCTAGTGTTGATACTTAGCAGCAGCCCTTAATTAGGAATGATACTTGGTATTCCCTTTGGAGTTTTGTTGGAAAAAGTAATATGGTCATCATGGCATTCCAAATATAAAATTGGGATGCTTCCGATATTTCATGATTTTAATGTTTAATGTTTCCAGTAGCTTGATGCATTGTTGTTCTGCCTTTGAGCAGCCACCATCTCAATTTAGTAATGTGCTTTTGCAGAAACAAATTTTGGAAAACTTGTTGACTGTTTTCTTTGGAGTCAGAATTCATTAACAAAAACTTGTTTGGCACTGAAGTGATTCAGCATATATTAATTAGTAACTCCATAAGTGCTCTTGCTATGTTTACTCATATTTAAATTATCTTACATTGTCATGATTTAATATTGTGATATTAAACTAATAAGGTCATCTAGCTTGATTGATTTTGCTATGTGAGAAAATGTTTTCTTTCAGTTGACGTAGTCATCAGAAGTTGTTTTTCTTGCTAATTGGAATAGTATGCAAGATGTCTGTCACAATCACAATGCTTAATTTGTTGGAACCCAAAAATGAATATTGGTTTTGGTACATAAACAAATGTTTCAAGTAGTTCAAATGATTCTGTTTATTATCAGGGAATGTATACAGTATACAACCTGAAATAATTGTCTTTGCAGACGTCCATGAAAAACAGAAGACCCCCAAAAGAATGAATGACAGAAAAATATTCGAACCCCAAAGCCCCCGCTCCACTCCCCCATGCAAACAGTGGCAAGCATAAACCTTTCCTCTACCTCACCCGCCCATTTCAGCAAAAAGCATCAGTGCCCATCACCCACCAAGCAACAACAAAGCACCACAAAGAGACCATGATCTGCAATCTGTCTATATTTCCATTTTTTAGTTGAAAATTATTTCGTAATAGTGCATATCGGTCCACATTGCTTTCTTTGTGCCACAGCCAGATCAAGATCCAAATATTGGTTAGAACATTGAACACATAAGCACCAGAACAGTCCCTTGGCTCATGAATTTGTGCCGTACTAATTAAACTAGTAATTAAATGCCCAACTAAAGCAATCCCTTTGTCTACACCATCTCCATACACTTCCATTATCTGCACATCCATCTAAGAGCATCTTAAACATCTATTATAGTTACCTTAATTACTACCCCTTGCAGATTTTTAGGCATCTATCACTTTCAAAATAGAACTTGCCCTACTCATCTTCTTTGACATCCCCCTCATCTTAAATACATGAGCTCTAATATTTGACATTTCATCAAATTCAAATCTCCCTCACTGTGCTCATCAGGCAACTCATCTCCACAGAGCTGGAGTGAAAGCAAGGCATCGATAATCCTGAGGTTGTCTAAGGAGGAACGTTTAAGTAACTTGACAGAATTATAGGTAAATTCAGTTATCTAGGAAATGCCAACATAGTGAAATATTTTCCTGCCATGGTGTTAATTAGTGTATTTCTATTGTTAAACTTATTCTCAGAATTTTTAAGTGTGCAGGAGTTATTTGATTACCACAAGCTTGAAAACAATAATGTGGCCAGCTGACAAAAAAGAACTCAAGTTGTCATCAGATGGTCTTTTGATGGACTAGCAAATCACTGTGTGATTGTAAATGGAACCTATATATGAATAAGTGTGAGAGTAAAGATGCAATATGAAAACATTGATATTGATGGAGATGAATTAAATGTTTTAATATGGCAAACCATATTTATGATCCTCTATACTCTAATTCGCCTACCCCCCAAGGAAGGTTAATGATAGATATCATCTCTTTGGTTGTACATTTATCCTTGAGGCATCTGTAAAACACCTATGTCAGACTATTTGTTAACTGCAGCTCCACTTCTGTGATTCTAAGCAAACTCATCTCCAATTTCCCAAGCCTAGGACCTAACAGTTCCATTTGTAACTGAATCCTTGACTTACTGTCCAACAGACCACAATCAATAAAGATAGGCAGCAAAAAGTCTGCCATGATTATCCTCAACGTTGGTGCACCACAGTACCAGCACAAAGCAGCCAACATATGTACCTTGTCTTTTAAAAATTCCTGTCATTAATTGAAGCAAGGATAAACTTTAATAAAATTTTGCATTGTTCTGTGATTTACGTTCAGTATGATGGGTAGAGCAAACACATGTCATTTATTCTTCACATCAGTCTTTCGTGCCTGAACCAGGAGGTGTGCCGTCTGCTGAAGGCTAGATCTGTGGCATTCAATTCGGACGAGCCAGGCCTGTGCTAGAATACCAGTTATGATTTGTGGAGGGCTATTTCAAGGGTGAAGAGACAATTTTGAACGAGGTTGGAGTCGACATCGGATGAACGACAACTCTAGCAGGGTTTGCAAGACTTTACTTCCTACAAAGTGAAACCTAATAGCATGAATGGCAGCAATGCTTCACTACCAGATGAACTCAAAGCCTTCTAAGCACGCGTTGAAGAGAAGAATAATAATACAGCTGTGAAGATCCCGGATAACACTGTGTGTCTCAGAGGCCAATGTTAGGCTTTCTTTAAAGAGCGAATCCTTGCAAGGCAGAAAGTCCCGATAGAGCACCTGGTAAGGCTCTGAAAATGTGGCAACCAACTAGCGGGAGTATTCAAGGACATTTTCAACCTCTCACTGTTCCAACTTGCTTCAAAATAGCAACAATTATATCAGTGCCTAAGAAAAATAATGTGAGCTGCCTTAATAACTATGCCCGGTAGCACTCACATCTACAGTAATGAAATGCTTTGAGAGGTTGGTCATGACGAGACTGAACTCTGGCCTCAGCAAGGACCTGGACCCATTGCAATTTGCCTATTGCCACAATAGGTCAATGGCAGATGCAATCTCAATGGCTCTTCACATGGCTTTAGATGACAAACACCTATGTCAGAATGCTATTCATTGACTATAGCTCAGCATTTAATACCATCATTCCCACAATACTGACAGAGAAGTTCCAGAACCTGGGCATTTGTACCTCCCTCTGCAATTGGATCCTCTAATTCCTAACCGGAAGACCACAATCTGTGCGGATTAGCAACGAAATCTCTTTCTTGCTGATGATCAACACTGGTGCACTTAGGGGCGTGTGCTTAGCCCACCGCTCTACCCTCTATATACATATGACTGTGCGGCTAGGCATAGCTCAATACCATCTATAAATTTGTTGACGGTACAACCATTGTTGGTAAAATCTCAGATGGTGATGAGAGGGTGTACAGGAGTGAGATATGCCAACTAGTGGAGTGGTGTCGCAGCAACAACCTGGCACTCAACGTCAGTAAGGCAAAAGAGCTGATTGTGGACTTGCGGAACGGTAAGATGGAAAAACACATACCAGTCCTCAAATCAGATGCGGAGAGGGAGCAGTTTCAAGTTCCTGGGTGTCAAGATTTCTAAGGATCTAATCTGGTCCAACATATTGATGCAATTATAAAGAAGGCAAAATAGCAGCTATACTTTATTAGGAGTTTGAAGAGATGTCGTATGTCAACAAATACATTCAAGAGCTTCCAGATGTATCATGGAGAGCATTCTTGACAGGCTGCATTAATGTCTGGTGTTGGGGATGAGGGTGTTACTGCACAGGACTGAAGGAAGCTGCAGAGGGTTTTAAATTTAGTCAGTTCCATCTTGAGTACTAGCCTGCAAAGTACCCAGGACATCTTCAAGGAGCGGTGTTTCAGAAAGGCAGCATCCATTATCAAGGACCTCCAGCACCCAGGGCATGTCCTTTTCTCAGGTAGGAGGTAAAGAAGCCCAAAGGAACAGTGATTTAGGAAAAGCTTCTTACCCTCTGCCATCCGATTCCTAAATGGACATTGAATCCTTGGACACTACTCACCTTTTTAACATACAGGCCCACAATCCCTTATCCGAAATCCTTGGGGCCAATTGCATTTCGCAATTCAGAATTTTTAGGCTCTCGTTATTGGTTCTGTGCCCCGCCCTCCCACAGGGATATTAAAAACCACGTATGCTCAAGTCCCTTATTTAACCTGTCTTAGAGCAGGTGGATTTTAGGACCCGGTGGAGCTCTGGACCTACGCACATCCTCCTGTATACTTTAAATCATCTCTAGATTACTTATACTACCTAATACACTGTAAATAGTTGTTATACTGTATTGTTTTAGGGAATAATGACAAGAAAAAATGATTTCCAACAAAAACATTCAATCTATATACTACTGAAACTCTCATGCTCTGTTTGTGACCTCCAATTAGCGCAAACGGTACATTACAGTGGCACTATTTTTGACTAAATCAACTTAAAATGCGCTAACTTACAGAATACTAGCAAAGTTCAGAGTTATATATTTGTATAAATTTGTTAACTCGCCAAAATCAACTGCCCCATTTTCACCTGAGAGCCAACCTGCCATCATGGAAATCAGGACACGGCACCAGACGCATGCGCACGGCTAGCCTCAGCAGTGACATCTGGAGGCTTTGGTGTTACTGCTTCATATCTGAGTACAGTGAAAGGTTTCAACGGGACATTCAATCACGTAGAAACAGTATCAGGGCAGCTGGAATCCATCGATGCTGGCTAATTGTTAGATATGTAAGCGAAAAGACTCACACACTGAGTACAAATGGAAATGATCAACAAAACGTTTTTAGCTTAGTTGAACTATTACAAAGCATCAGCGCCATTGTGCAATTAAACACATTATATTCAATGAAAGTTAGTTTCTTGTTTCTCTTAATTCCTATGTGATTCAAGTAGTCTAAAATTATATTTGTTCAGCTTCAAGCTGACTATCATAAATGAAAATAATCTGAGGGGGCACCACTATTTTAAAAAAAAATTGATGTTGGAGCTGCAAGATAGAAATGGGTCCATGATTGAAAAGCAGATTGCATTGGAGCTAGGGACGAAATGTGGAAAAACTGAACAATTTTTCCAAAAGTTTAAACTGGGAAAATGCTGAACTTCTCCAAATATATCATGTGATAACCCGTCAACACCACCCACCCCCACCAGCGTCAGCGTTTGATCCGTCTCTCCCGATATGCATTGTGGGAGCTGTAGTTCATATGGTCGAGTTGAAACCCGGGTTAGACGGTAAGCTGGGACGGCTGATAGTGGTTCTACAGAGATAGGGGGAGTTGGGGTGAGCTGTCAGCTGAGTCTCCGATCTGTCAGAAGGAAACTAGAAATGTTGCCATCAAAGGTGTCCATCGTTAAACCAGGAGGAGCTATATTTGCCTTGTTATGTGTCTTTAATAAACTGAGTTTTTCATCTTCAATTTCCAAAGCAACGCAATACCAATAGCATTCTTGAAAACTTAATGTTTATTCTAGTCGCATCAGACTGCACTACCCTTCTGTCAAAGGGTGCCCCAAAGGGTCACCCCGTTGTCTAGTAAAACATAAAAATATACAGCTTCAAACAAACCTTATCAAACTCATGGTAAATGACTTATTGGGATAAATGTAGACCATCACTGTCACTGTAAAACTTCAGTAACTTGTCCTTGTTTCTTTAAATCATATACAGTGGTAGTTCCGACGCAATATTTTTCAGTAAGATGCTGCACAGACACACCATGATCAAGCTTCTGCAATAATTCCACTTTCTGCGTTATTGATAATGATAGATGCTTCCTTCTCTTTTTCTCATTGTTACCCATAGGGGAATCTGCAGCTCTTTTTGACATTTTCACAGTGAAATTAAAACAAAGTCAACAGTGAACACAAAATATCAGTAAACAGCAAATGCATGTGTAACCAGTATGAGCGCTGAGCCACAACTGATGTCTGGCAGCCTCTGCTAGTACTGTTATGTCACACCTGAGTGACATCAGCTGTTGGTGAAAAAAGACTTAAGTTTTTGGAGCTTTTTGCGTTCCAGAATTTTGAATAAGGGATTGTGGACCTGTATATTTCTGTTTTATTGCATAATTTGTAATCTATTCAATATATGCATATTGTAATTAACTTATTATTATTTCAATTATTTTTCTATATTATGTATTGCATTTAACTGCTGCTGCTAAATTAACAAATTTCACGACACATGCTGGTGATAATAAATCTGATTCTGACAATGTGCTCTGTTGCCATGCTGGTTGCCAACCTCACTTCTAGCACTTTTTTTTTTGCCCATTAGAACTAGCAATTCTTTCTCAGCCTTAGAAGTGTGTATTTACTCTCCATGTTTAGACCTTACACTGACTTCTGCCACCATGTGTTCTTAATAAAGGCAAACAACATTGGTAAAACTGGTAACACATTTATTTACAGTAAATGGTTTTAGCCTGTCATGAGTGCTTATGACCAGCTCCCCAGCATCAGTCTAGTTCTGGGGTGAACCCAACCCTCCCACATTATATCAGAATCAGAATCCTTTATTATCGCCAAGTATGAGGATGCATACAGGGAATTTGATGCCGGTTTCCCTGAGCGCTCTCTGTACAGAATTAAAAGCAAACAAAAACAATAGTGCAAATAATCATAAACTATATACAATGAGGTCCACCTCATTGAACGTACAGGTGGACGAATTATAATAGACTAAAATTCCAGTGTTCATAAGACTGATGGCATATGGAAATAAACTGTTCTTGTACCTATTTGTCCTGGCATACAGTGGTCTAAAGGCCTACCAGAAGGAAGGAGTTGGAACAGGTGATGTCCAGGGTGTGATGGGTCTACAATAACGCTGCTTACTCGCTTCCTGACTCTAGATGCATATAAGTCCTGGATCGAGGGCAGCTTCACACCAGTAATCCTTTCCGCAGCCCTGACGGTTCTTTAGAGTCTATTCTTGTTTGGTAGCTGATCCAAGCCAGACAGTGATAGACGAACCCAGAACAGACTGGATTATTCCTGAATAGAATTGAATCAGCAGCTCCTGAGGCAGGTTGTACTTCCTGAGTTGACGTAGGAAATACAACCTCTGCTGAGCCTTTTTGATAAGAGTGTCCACGATGGGTGTCCACTTCAGGTCCTGGGAGATTGTGACACCCAGAAATCTGAAGGTCTCCACAGCAGGCACAATACTATTGAGTATAGTGAGAAGGGGGGAGTATTGGGGGGCTCCTCCTGAAGTCCACTGTCATCTCCACAGTCTTGAGTGTATTTAGCTCCAGATTGTTCTGACCACACCAGAGGGCCAGCCGCACCACCTCCTGTCTGTATGCAGACTCATCGCCGTCTTGGATAAGGCCAATGACAGTTGTGTTGTCTGCAAACTTCAGGAGTTTAACAGATGTATGGAGAACTGAAGTTCTTTATCATCTACACATGTGATAACTGACACCCCTCCCCATCTCTCCTCAGAAGTTAAATAATTTTTTTGCACTTCAATCCAGAAAGCCTCAATCGGGCTTTCTGTAGCGGTATCCAATAGATGCTAAAACTTTTTTAGTAACTGTTATATAAAAAGTTTGTATATATTTTCTCTAGGTTCTGGAGATTCCTGATTGCTTATTTCCAGGAGGGTGTCTGGGCATCGTTATCACATTTTGTCTTTGGCATCCCAGATTTTTTTGCATCTTCAGATTTGTTTGTTTATTTTAGAAAAACTAAGGCAGAAAATGAATTAACATCTATTTAGTATCAGCTGTCATCTCTTGATGCTTCTGTCGGATTTAATTCTTAGCTTTGGATATAGCTTTACAATAAATTTATCCTTCATTCCTTTTGCCTGGTTCTGAAAATTTTACATCCATTGTTTAAAAAGAATTGTTTTTTATACTGAAGTGAAATTTTACTGAAGTCTTGGAAGAAGCTTAGCCATTAGTTTTTCCTCTTAAACATCATTCCTTTGCCACTCCTATTCATAACAGGTATTTGAAACTGACTTAAACTTTGCAAAATGGTGATGTCACGTGCTAGTTTTAGTCTGATCCTTTCCAATACTTGTGCAATTTTTAAAGATAAAGTTCTGTGCCAGTTCTCATTTTTTGATGTTTTTGCATTGTGTTTACTTAGACTGGCTGTCTAATAAGTTTATCTTTACTTGTATGGGTACATATGGGAAGTTTGAGCTTTTATCGTTCCTACCTTCTCCGGACCTGCTTGGACAGGATTGCACAGTTTGTGTAGTTGTTCTATACATTTGATCATCTTGAGGTTTGAAAACTAGAATCACTCTATAATGTCTGTGTGATGAGTATATGGTCTTGGCTACTTTTTAATTTTGTATTACAACATTACTGTTGTAGGCAGAATAATTTCTAAAGTCTCTTTGAATAATATATTGTGGAATATTTTGCAGTCTTAAAAACAGCTCTGATTTTGCACCTTGTGTCTTACTATTATCTTCAGATCTGTCAGCAGAATGATCACCCAGTTCTAGTAGAAAATCATTAACCAGATTTTTTTTCCCCTCCAGGGTCAACATGACCTGAGTATTTCCAGCATTCTGTTTTATATTCTCTATTTTGACATGTGACTATATCACTAGGTTGTATTTTTTTTAAATAAGAACTGACAAGCAGCTCAAAATTGGGCTGCTGAGTTACTGTCAAGTATCATCAACAGCAAATGAACCAGCACAATATGTCCCCTCATTGTCTGATATGTCCTCTCTGCTTTTGCTATTTGAAATGACCAGTGGGCTTGATCATGAATGTATACTGAAAATGATTGTCAACATCCATTATGTAGCAAAAGGGTATGAAGAAGGGCTGAATGATAAGTGATTAGATCATGGACAATGTTACCTTTGGCACTTGAGTAATAATCAAGTTGAAGTTTATTATCATCCGACTGTACGTGTATGCAACCAAATTTGTCCGTTAAATTTTCATTTGATTATAATTTTTTCTCAGCCGTAAACTAACATAGAACCATTGGTAAATTGTGAATCATAAAGCAGCCCAGCATTTCATCTTGAACTTCAAAACTATAGTTGGAAAGGAGAATGCAACAAAAACTATCTTCATCAAGTAGCTGAAGATGAGAGATTTTTGGCAAGAAATAGTTTGCACCTTAAATACACCTAAGATACAGCAATCCAAGTTCCAAACTTAATTAGCAGTGACAGAAGTATTTGGCACTTTTCAGTTCAGTTCATTTATTCATTGGAGGTTGCAATTTTAAAATTCTACTTTTTACCTCAGTTTCAGGAAAAGCTAGTTACTGAACTACTTCACATTTAGTGCATAATGTTGTATTCCCAGATGCCTTTTCTAAATATTAATTACTTTTTTTTACTGTTAAGAGTCACATTCTCTTGAGGTCGTAAGCATGCTGCAAAGAATTTGCTATGTGTACATTTTTTCACGTATTTCTTCATGGGCTGTAGATGTAGCACCCATCTGTTGGATGAAACTTTAAACCCGTCAGCTGGATGTAAAAGATCCTGTGGTGCTATTTTGATCAGAGGCTGGCTACCTCACCCAAACCTGATGGAAACCCAGTGAATTTGTGGGTTTGCTTAGTTTGGATTTGTTATGTAGAGCATGAAAGCATGCAGTGAGGTGTGATTGGGTCAGGGCTGTGGCAAAGCTAACACCTGTCAGCACTGCCCCAGTTTTACACTGAAAGAAATTTGTAAAACAAAGTAATCCATTTAGATGAGATTTAGCCCTCAAACATTCAAAGTACAGTAATGCTGTCATTGGAGTAAGATAATTTGGTTAGACAATGCTTTGGAATAGCCTGAAATTCCGAGGCCTTGTATTACGAGGCCCAGGAATGTAAATCATTGTCTACTGACGACACTATCAGCCAAGTTACAGGCAAGAGTGGGAACATGATAGAATTCATAGCAAGCAAAGTTAATTCACACTGGAAACTAAATGGAGGTGGAAAGGATCATAATAAATTATCATAATAAAATATCAGAGGATCTGTCCTAGCACAATAGCCATCACAAAGAAGAAATGACAGTGCCTTTAGAAGTTTGCATAGATTTGGTTTGGCATCTAAAACATTAACAAACCTTTTATAGATGCACAGTGGAGAGTATCTTAACTAGTTGCATCACAGCCTGGGATGGAAACACTAATGGCCAGGACAGGCAAAACCTTCCCCACCATTGAGCGCTGCTGCAAGAAAACAGCATCCATCGTCAAGGGCCTCCACTATCCAGGCCTTGCTTTCTTGTCACTACTACCATTTAGCAGAAGGTACTGGAGCATTGGGTCCCTCGCCTGGTGTGGGACACAGAAACCATTATTACTGTACAGTCATTCCACTGCTGAACTGGCATGGATAAATTTGCTTGCCTGAACACTGAACTGCTTCTGCAACCTACAGTATGGAGTCACTTCGGAGGGTTCTGCAACTTGTTCTCAATATATTTATTTTATTTGCATGATTTGTTGTCTTGCACATTATCAGCCTTTGATTTACTTTACTATAGAATTTATGATTAACTACAAACAACAAAGTAAACTTATTACTGAAGTACATAAGTGCGTGTATATGTACCTAAGACGGCAAGAAGTGTAGATAGTCCATGGAAGGGAGGCTGTTTTCCACGATGGATTGCTTCTACTACCACCACTCCAGGCACCCACCACTTGCTATGAAATGTTTTTTTTAAAAACTTGCTCCTCACATCTCCTTTTGAAATTACCCTCTCACTTCAAGTACATACCCTCTGGTATGAGATATTTCAACCCTGGGGACAAATTACTGTCTACTCTATCTATACCTCTCAAAATTTATCAGATCTCCCCTCAGCCTATGCTGTTCCAGAGAAAACAACTTGAGTTCAAGACAGTCCAGTGGGAAAACACCAACTCTGCAGTTACTGTGTTAAGCTGAGGTTAGTCAGATTCAGTTTATTGTCATTTAGAAACCACAAAAGCAATGCAGTTTAAAAAATGAGACAACATTCCTCCAGAATGATATCACAAAAGCACATGACAAAACAGACTACACCAGAAAATCCACATATCCAATCCCCAATCCAGAGTCCGGAGAGGCTGCTGCGTATTAATATCGCGCTACCGTCTTAGCACGTTCCCCTGTAAGGAGCTCCAAACCCACCAAACAAGACCAAAAACTAAAGCTGCAAGACCTGTACAAAACCATATAGTTACAGCAGTGCAAACAATAGCATAATTGATTTTAAAAAAAAACCGCCATCTTGGAAGTAAAGTAGTCATAAGATTAGTTACTGTAAATTTAGCTGAGTGTAAGCCTTTCTGCTTGGTCTAAGTCAGGGGTCGGCAACCCGCGGCTCCGGAGCCGCATGTGGCTCTTTCATCTCTGTGCTGCGGCTCCCTGTGGCTTTGGAAAATAAATGATGAGTACTTAAGTAAAATTTATTTTATGTTAGTTTGTTAGTTTTTAAAATGTAATTCTAAATTTGAAGATGATGGTGATCTAGTACAATCTAAATAAAACGTGTTTTTGTCGCTATTAATATACGTCACCACTGCCAATGCCTGACACCTGCCAGTGCGCGATTTCTTTAATTTTTCGATCCAAGGTAGGCTAACTATGGAGAATTCTTAAAAAAAAGAAAAGTGACTGAAGAAAACAGAACGTTAAATGATACGTGGGCAGATTCATTTGCTTTCACTGCTGACAAAACTTATTTACCGGTATGCTTAATATGCAATGAGAAACTAGCAAACAACAAAAAGTCAAATGTTGCAAGACATTTCCGGAATAAACACGCAGCCTGTACTCAAAAATATTCGGATGGAGATGAGAGAAAAAAAGCCGTTTCGGAACTGATGCGGAAGGTTGATCTGAGCAAAAATCATTTCAAAAAATGGATAAAGTCTGAAAAATCAACTACATATGCTAGTTTTGTTGCCACTCAGGAAATAGTCAGGCACGGGAAGCAGTTTACAGATGGTGAATATATAAAAGAATCTTTCATTAAGATTTCAGAACATCTATTCACAGACTTTAAAAACAAGAGTGAAATTGTGCAGAAAATCAGGGATATGCCCCTCTCTGCAAAGACTGTCAAAGACAGAACCATAAAAATGGCAGAAGACATCACAAGACAGCAAATTAAAGACATCAATTCAGCTGTGGCCTACTCGATTGCCTGTGACCAGTCTAAAGACAAAGGTGATATTGAACAAATAGCGCTGTCCTGCCAGTATGTAAACTCTGCCGGGCCACAGGAAGAAATGATTGAGTTGATACCTCTAAAAGGCCAAACACAGGGGGAGGACATCTGTGAGGCTGCCTTGAATTGTTTAAGAGCCAAAGGAATAAAGACCACCCACCTGGTGTCAGTAGCTACTGATGGGGCACCGTATGACAGGAGCGCACAAGGGATTTGTGGCTTTCCTGCAGAAGTCGCTGGATAGAAAGCTGCTGACTTTTCACTGCATCTTGCACCAAGAGGCACTGTGCACTCAAACATTTCCTCCGGAATGCACAGAAGTAATGGATGTTGTCATTCAGATTGTCAATAAAATAATGGCAAAAAGTTTAAATCACCGTCAATTCCGTTTGTTACTGGACGAGCTGGAAAGCGCATATTCTGATCTCCTGCTGCACAACAAAGTCCGGTGGCTGTCCAGAGGGGAGGTGCTGAAACGCTTTGTCGTGTGTCTGGAAGAAGTGAAAACTTTCCTGGGCAGCAAAGGGCTCACCTTTCCTGAGCTGGAACAGCCAGAGTGGCTGGAAAAGCTACACTTCATGGTAGACATGACAGCGCACCTGAACACGCTGTACACAGCTCTTCAGGGGAAAGGACACACAGCCCTGCACAAGTTGGAGGGTGTTTTGGCATTCGAGTGCAAGTTGACAGTGCTTGACAGAAATTTACAGAAAGGCACATTGACTCACTTCCCCAATTTGAGAGAGTTCAAACAAGCTCACGACATGATAAATTCAGAGTATTTACATTCTGCAATCATCACAATGCAAACATCGTTTGGGAAACGCTTCTGTGAGTTCAGAGAGGAAAAAAACACATTATCCTTCCCGGTCACTCCCCTAAGGATCGATCCATCCTTACTGAATACGATTGCATTGGCAGGTGTGAGTCAACCTGATCTTGAGATGGAACTGGCCGACCTAGCTGACAAAGACATATAGGTGTCTAAGTTTAGACGCTTGACGGCAGACCTTGAAGATGTTACCCGTCAGAAGGCTGTTCTTGCTTAGAATCACAAATGGAGTGATATTGAAAACCTCCCCAAACCGGACAAACTTGTGTTCGAAACATGGAATGCTATCCCCCGACATTTATGTAAACATTAAAAAGTATGCACTTGGAGTCCTGTCGATCTTTGGATCCACATATGATTGTGAGCAGGTGTTCTCCAACATGAACTTTATTAAAAACAAACATCGCGCACGCCTCACAGATGACAGCTTGCGATCCTGTGTAAAGATGAAGGTGACGTCATACAGCCTTGATGTGCAGACGCTGTGCGCTGAGGTCCAGGAGCAGAAATCCCATTAACCAAGTATAATAAATATTTTAATTGGCTATTATTTTACGTATATTCATATTTTTTCATGGTTCAGTGAAATAGTCCTTTTATTTTTCAGGTTGACAGCTGGCTGACGTTATTTTTGGTTTGCTGCTGGCGGACAATTCAAGTTCGGCGTTTTTCATAAATACAAGAAGGACTCAAATAGACGTTGAGTATTTTACTTAAAAGTAACCTTCAACCCAACGTCTTTTTTTCGGAGTTCAAAATGTTTTTGTTGCATGCAGAAATGTAATTTCGTTTTCTGCAGGAGTTCATCGATTTCATAAATGCAACACATAGTTTGTTTATACATAGCATAAAGGCAAAAAAAACCCCGTTGTATGGAGTGTTATTTCATTTTAAATGTCAAACGTGTTTTGTGGCTCCCAGTGTTTTCTTTTCTGTGGGAAAGGGGTCCAAATAGCTCTTTCATTGGTAAAGGTTGCCGACCCCGGGTCTAAGTGGAAGGAATTAAGAATGGTTGGTGTGTTTTTTTTTACAACTTGTCACTTCGTCTGAATGCGTTACAACCCTGGTTGCTGATTGAGGTTGGGATGGTGGTTGAGGAGGGCTCTCCAGAATCTTTCCAGCCTCTGAAAAAAGGCACCTGAAGAATGGGAAGTTGCAATAGTAGGGTATGTATGAAACAACAGGGCTCTGAGCATGAGGGAAATGCTGAGGTAGAAAAATTAACTGGCACTTGGCAAAGTTTATTACATAAGTGATCTGGCACTGTTGAAGACAAACTGATATTCTGAAATTTTTGTCCTGAATCCTCCAAAACTCAGCATGCTGCCCTAACATGCTATCTGTAATTCTTGCTCTTAGTATGGAAGTGGAAATTGATGCATATTTACCCTTACTCTCTGTACTAACAGCTGCTCTGTGAGCATCCAGATTTCACCAATTAAAGATTTAACAATTATTCTTGGGTAGATTTCAAATTTGCAAATGATGGAAAGCTTGGAAGTTTGCATCAGTGAGGTGAGATATTAAAGATTGCAAGACGACGTGAGCTGGCAGAAATCCAAGAAAAGTAGTTGCCAAAAGATGTATTACAGAGGTGATACAGTGAACACAAAAAGTGGAAAATTAGATTAATGTCATAGTTGAAAAAGATGTGCAAAACAGGAAACTAGTTGCATTTGAGCATACATTCTTGGAACTTCTTGAAATCTCTGGGAACCTGGCTTTGAGACCTAAGTCTTGTACAGGTAGTCCCCAAGTTACGGATGTCCGACTTATGGACAAATCGTACTTATGAACAGAGAAAGGAGAACGCCATCCACCATTTTAAGTTGGATCGCGACGCCATCTGCCGTTTTACGTCACTGCAGTTGACACTGTGAGTGTTTAACTTTGTATTTGGCTTAATTTTTCCTTAGTAAGATTCACCCTGGCCGTGCCCCCCCATTCCGGTTGGCTGGTGGCACAGTGAAATCAGTACCGGGCTTGAGAACGGGGGTTTCTGAGTTCGATCCAGTGACGGACCACTCCCATGCCGGTTTGATGTTGATCCAGTGACTCCCGAACCATCCGTGCCATGTGGATGTCGAGTTTGTAACTCGACTTCTTTTTTAAAAAAAAACTGCCACCTCCAGTTTAAATTCCCACGCAGAATATTGCGAATGATCAAATACCCAAACCCAGCACAGCCCCCACATGTCCCATTTAGCCTGTCTCAGTGCGGTCCTTGGGTCCCAGCGGACCTTGGGAGCTGGCAAAGCTCAGGATTCGCCACCCGCAGTGTTTCTGTTCCATTGACGGGAAGTGATCACGATTAAAAATAAAGTGTAAATAATAAAGCAATCGGAAAGGGGTGAAACGCTATCGGTGATTGGAAAAGCGTTAGGCTACAGTCGGTCAATGATCGGAACAATTTTAAAGGATAATGGATAAAGTGAGAATAATGGAGCATGTGATAGGCCCTGCCCCGATGAAAGCTACCATTATTACTAAGCAACACAGTGGTTTAATTATTGGAATACATACATTTCTTAAGTGTTTTATATGAATAGAAAAGTAAAATATATATTATATACTAAGACAAACGTTTGACAAACTGATGCTAAATAATACTGGATGTATTTGTTCCGACTTACATACAAATCTAACTTAAAGACGGACTCAGGGATGGAACTTGTACGTAACCCGGGGACTGCCTGTAGTTTTAAAAAGGTTCTTTTCATATAAAATTCCCTAGGTAATAGTGTCAAGAATGTGTTGGACATTCTTTGTCCAACTACATTCATGTAGTTGGAGCAGCTACAGAACATTCTTGAGGCCGGTTGTGTGTGATCATTCATTATAGAGCATGTTGGTACCAACAACATAGGTTGAAAGAGGGATGAGATCCTATCCAGTGAATCTAGGGAATTTGGGGGGGGGGGGTGGAATTGATGGAAGTAATCTCTGGACAACTCCCAGTGACATATGCTAATGTGGATAGCAACAAAGGTATAGAGCACATGAGTTCATGGCTTAGGAGATGGAGCGGGATTTCAGGTTTCCGGATGATTGGGACCTCTTCAGGTGTAGGATTGACTTGCTCAAGAGGTACAAGTTACACCATTACAGGATGGGAACCAATATCTCATGATATAGAGCTAGAATTAAGCCATTCACCCATTAAGTCTGCTCTGCATTTGATCGTGGCTGATTTATTTTCAATTTGACAACTCCATATACCTGGCTATACCTATATTTGCAGCACATAGGCAGAGACTGAAGATTGCAGTGCCAGTGTTGAAGACTACATGCTAGGGAGGCAGAGGAGTGTTTACAGTCTGCTTTGAATTGGTAACCTGGACCATATCCTGGGATTCATCTTTGGATCTGAATGAATATGCCATGGCCTTCACCAACTGCAAGAACTGCATGGTTGAACGTGTTTCCTATCAACAACATACTGAGTTTTCACAAACCAGAAGCCATGGATGAACCAGGGGATTTGCAGTATGCTAATGACTAGGTCTGTGGCATTCAAGACAAACAATACAAAACACTGCAAGATGTCCAGGAGTGACTTTGAAATACTATTGTGAGGATGAAAGTGCATTTCTATGTGGAATTAGAGACAACTTAGATGCACAACAGCTGTGACAAAGTTTACATACCACAGCTTCCTTTAATTCAAATTTAACAGCATAAATGGCAGTAATGCTTCACTCCTTGTGCTCAATGCCTTTTATGCATGTCTATGTGAATTTCCACATCTGGCGACCCTGTGATCTCTGTCTCAGCCTGATGTCAGAACAGCATTCAAGAAGATGAACCCCTGCAAGGCATCAGGACCCCATGGTGTACCTGGCTGGGTGCTGAAAATCTGTGCTGACCAATGAGTTGGAATGTTCAAGGACACCTTAAACCTCTCATTGTTGTGCTCTGAGGGTCCTTCCTGCTTCAAGAAGCCAGCAATCATAGTGGTGCCTTAAATGAGTAAGGTGAGCTGTCTCAAATATTGACCAGTAGCACTCATTACTTCTCAGCAGTGCTTCAAGAGGTTAATTATGGCTAGAATTAACTCCTGCTTTAGGAAGGACCTGGACCTGCTGCAATTTGCTTACTGTCACAAGTCTGCAGCATATACAATCTCACTGGCTTTCCACTCTGCTTCGGAGCTTCAAGACAACAGCAAAGCACATATCAGGTTGCTGTTTATCATTGACAATTCAGTATTTAATGCCATCATTCTCTCAGTGTTAAGCATCCAAACTTGGGCCTCTGTACTTCCCTCATCAACTGGAACCTTGCCTTCCTTGTAGTCAGTATATATCAGTGATAATCTCTCTTTGCTGACAATCAATGTAAGGTGCCCATCAAGGATGCATGCTTAGCCCACTGCTCTTCTCCCCCTCTCCCCCTCTCCCCCTCTCCCCAAGTATGTGGCTAAGCACAGCTCAAATGCCATTATTTCAAATGGCAGATGACACAACTGTTGGTACAATCTCAGGAGACAGTGGGGTTTAACGGAGTGAGATACAGTAGATGAGCTGGTTAAGTCACATCACAACAACAACCTTGTACTCGACATCAGCAGAACCAAGGATGCGGACTTCAGGAAGGGGAAGCTGGGTGAACACACAGTAGTCTTCAATGAGGGGGTCAGAGGTGGAAAGAGTAATACTGGATGTCAACATCTCACTGTCTAACCTGGGCCCAACAGATTGCTACAATCACAAAGAAGGCACACCAAGGGTTCTAAATTGTTAGGCGTTTGAGAAGATTTGGCATGTTAGCAAAGAGTCTTGTAACTTCCTATAGGATGTACAGTGGAGAGTTTTCATCACAGAAGAGGCTGCAAAGGGTTATAGTCTCAGCCAGCTCCATCACAAGCACAATCCTCCTCACCATGGAGGGCATCTTCAAGAGGTGATGTCTCAGGAAAAAAGTTTCCGTCATTAAAGACCACCACCAAAGGGGATATGCCCCCTTCTCATTTCCACCATCTAGGAGGAGGTACAGGATAGTGAAGATCCACATTGAATGATTCAGGATTCTTCTTCCACTCTGCAATCAAATTTTTATATTATCTATTACCATTCCTACCTCATTATTCCTTTTTGCCAATTTGTTTTGTAATTTATAGTAATCTTTAGTCTATGCACTACTGCTTCTGCAAAGTATATTTTATAGGAAACTTTATTTTGATTCTGATCTTTGTAAAATACTATTTAAGCAGTGAGCAGAGCTACAGAAAGTACAGCTTTTCTCGATGTATTTATGTCAGTGTAGCTTTACAAACTACTGTGAATGTACTTTAAAACGTTCCTGAAGTTGAGAAATATTTGTGAATAATGTTGTACTGTTTTGTATTAAAGTAGAACTGTTTAAGTTCCATGAGTATAATGTTCTCTTTTCATTTCCCAGCCTTAGTCGACTTTGTGCATGGTTTACAAGGATCCAATTTATTGGGCAGTTTCCACAAGAGACCGTGTGTTGAATAGCATTGCATACCAGATTTTGTAGATCCACCTTGAACCCGTCTTTATTGAAAGCATGAAGTGACAGCTTTATACTATGTTAGGTGAGGGCCTCTGTCAGTCAGAGTTGACCATGGATGTTCTGTCCAGGCTGACTAGATGTGTAAGCCTGGGCAGTACGATATGAAGAGCAAGCTGTTGCCCATGTAGCAAGCTTCCCCCCCCCCCCCCCCCCCCACACATCTGATTAACCCACAGGAATGGTAGAGACCGATAGAGTTTGGCAGTTTAGTACCACCAGTGTTGGAGGAGTTGTCAATCAACATTGAACTCAAATGTAGAACAACCTTGGGGACTCCAGCTCTGGATTTTTTCCTTGGAGTTTATTCCCGAAGCCTTCCCCATTAAGGAGTATAGCTGCAAGGGAGTGGAAGTTTGAGATCAGAGTTTTCCTTCTAGATGAGCTGTCACCCACAGCTAACGAGCCCCATCTGCCTGAAGCAGCTGTTTTTAAGGCGCCAGTAACCCACCTTTGCCCCTTCTGTCAGTAGAAACAGTTCTGCCGACTGAGTTAGCTAAGCCACACATGAAGGCCAGGAGCTGGACTTGGTTGTCAGAGGTTATTTGAGGCACGCGCTATTTGGAGCATTTTAATAGGTAGTGGGACTTTTTCCCTATTACCACACCTGGCTAGAGGAACCAACAGTGACTATAAAAAGTATTCACATCCCCCCTTGGAGTCTTCATGCTTTGTTGTTTTACAACATTCAATCACAGTGGATTTACTCTGGCTTTTCTGACACCGATCAATAGAAAAGACTCCTACTTGTCAAAGTAAAAACAGATCTCTACAAAGTGTAAATTAATTATAAATATAAAACAAAATAATTGATTGTATTAAGTATTCACCCCCTTCAAGTCAGTATTTAGTAGATGCACCTTTGGCAGTAATTACAGCCTTGAGTCTGTTTGGACATGTTTGTATCAGCTTAGCACATCTGGACACTGCAATTTTCCCCATTTTTTTACAAAACTGCTCAAGTTCTGGCAGATTGTATGGTGAGTGAAGAGCCCTTTTCAAGTGCAGCCACACATTCTCAATTGGATTGAGGTCTGGACTCTGACTTGGCCACTCCAGGACATTAACTTTGTTGTTTTTAACTTATTCCTGTGTAGCTTTGGTTTTGTGCTTGGGGTCGTTGTTTTGCTGGAAAACAAATCTCCCAAGTTGCAGTTCTCTTGCAGACTGCATCCTGTTTTCCTCCAGAATTTCCCTGTATTTTGCTGCATCCATTTTATCCTATAGTTTCACAAGCCTTCCACGACTTGCTGCAGTGAAGCATCCCTGCAGCATCATGCAGCCACCACCATGCTTCACAGTAGGGATGGTATGTTTTCGATGATGTGCAGTGTTTGGCTCTGCCAAACATAGCACATAGTCTGATGGTCAAAAAGTTCAATTTTGGTTTTATCAGACCATGGAACCTTCTTTCACTGACTTCAGAGTCTCTCACATGTCTTCTGGTAAACTCCAGCTGAGATTTCATGTGAGTTTTTTTTCCAACATGTCTTTTTTCTTTGTCATTTCCCCCATAAAGCTGCAACTGGTGAAGCACCTGGGCAACAGTTATGCACAGTATCTTCCATCTCAGCCACTGAAGTTAGTAAGTCCTCCAGAGTTGTCATAGGTCTCTTGGACACCTCTCTCACTAGTCCCTTTCTTGCACGGTCACACAGTTTTTGAGGACGGCCTGCTCGAGGTGGATTAGAGCAGTGCCATATTCTTTCCATTTCTTGATGACTGACTGAATTGTAATTCAAGGGATATTCAGTGACTAGGAAATTTTCTTGTATCCATCTCTTGGCTTGTGCTTTACACTAACCTTTTTGCAGAGTTGCTTGGAGTGTTTGTCTTCATCGTGTGGTTTTTGCCAGGATACTGGCTCACCAGCAGTTGGATCTTCCAGATACAGGTGTATTTTTACAACAGACCATTGAGACACCGTGACTGCACACAGGTGATCTCCATTTAACTAATTATGTGACTTTTAAAACCAAATTACTGCACCAGCAATGATTTGGTGTGTCATATTAAAAGAGCTGAATACTTACGAAATCAATTATTTTGTGCTTTATTTTGTAATTAATTTAGATCTGTTTTGTAGAGATCTGTTTTCACCTTGACATGAAAGTGTTTTTCTGTTGATCAATGTCAAAAAAGCCAAATTAAAACCACTGTGATTCAATGTGTAAAACAATAAAACATGAGAACTTCCAAAGGGGGGTGAATACTTTTTATTGGCACTGTATGTTAGTATGATTGAAATTGTACCATATGCAAAGTATTGTTAATATTACATGAGAAGGATGCTGCAGAGTCCACCCTCATCAGGCAGCCAGCCCAGGTAACATTCCAGGCTGAGTATTGAAGGACTGTCTCACTGACATCTTCATGGACACCTTCAACACTACATTAGTCCAGGCTGTTGTCTTCACGTGCTTAAATCAGCTACCATAATTCCTGTACCAAGGAACTCTACACCTTCAGAATGAAATTATGCCTGTTGGCACTGATGTCAATCATCATGAAGTTCTTAGGGATGCCCTGTAATGGAATATTTCAAAAACTCGATTCCTGCCATATGGCACACTCACCAATATGCTTAGCAACAGAACCATGCTAAAACAGATCCATAGTGTCTATTGTAATGCACCTGGCTTTGACACACCTAGAAAACACGACTCTTGTCAGAATGCTGTTTCTGGATTTCAGTTCAGCATTCAACACTTGTCCCACGGACTTTGGTGAACAAACTCCTACTCCTCTGCCTAAATTACACCACAACACCACTGTGCAACTTGATGCTACACTTCTTAAGAAGCTGACCTCAGTTCATCAGGATGCACAACTGCTTCTCCCACCCCATCATCCTGAACATGGGTAGCCTCAGGGCTGTGTGTTTAAAGCCCTTTGCTGTATACTCTGCACCAGTTTGCCTGCCCTTCAGGAAGGAGGCTACATAGTTTCCAACCATGACCACCAGACTGGAAAAAATATAAGTGACATTGGTAACCTACTGACTCAGCATTTTTGGATGTCAGTCTAGAAAGCTGCCTGTTTTGTAACTTGCATTAGTTGTCTATGCTTAGCACTCCATGCTGCACTAGCAGCACCTGGCTCATTTTTAAATTGTCAAAGTTCTTTTCAAAATCTTCATTGTCCTTGTTCTTCCTGCTATCATAAAAGAAAAGACAATGCTGGAAATATGAAATTGAAAACTGATTAGTGGTGATACTCAGCAGTTTGGTAAGCAGCTTTGGAGCATTTGTTTCAAGTTCTACATTTTATCTGTGACCTGCTTCTAAATGCTTGTATTTCTCTACATCTGAACTTTTGTGTATTTGGTTGATATATACTGGTGTTGCCAAGGTCAGTAATTGCCCGTAAGTTGAACAATTTAGTATGTTATTTCAGAAGGCAGATTAGAGTGCAGCTTTAATTGCTATGGCTCTGGAGTTGCTTGTTGGCTAATGGCTGATCCTCCACTAGAACACAAGAGCCTGTGAGGCAACATTGGACAAATAACACAAGCAAGAACAGGTCCTACAGCCTTTTATGACTCTCCTGACCATGATACGAATCTAAATAATCCATCTGTCTACAGGTGATCTGTATTCCTCCTCTTTGCCTCTGTTTAAATTTGTTTAAAATCTTCTTACACTGCTGGGAAGATAGCAATGTTTATTTCAGGAACCTACTTTTCCAAGGATTCTCTGAAGTTTAAAGAAAAAGTTGCAAATTTCCTTTTTAAACCTTCCCTCTCTTTGTTTAAGTATGTGACCTCTACTGTTTCACTTTGGCCACTTTGGAATTGGCAAAATAAATGACAATGGACAACGTCTCCTGGAGTTCTGCTCCTATCACAGCCTGTGTGTAACTAACTCCTACTTTCAGATGAAGTCGCAGTACAAGGTCTCATGGTGACATCCACGGTCTAAGCACTGGCACCAACTAGACGAGATCATCACCAGAAACACTTTCATCAACTCTGCACTAATCATGAGCTCATACCACAGTGCAGACTGCAATACAGATCATGCTTTAGTATGCTGCAAGATCAAACTACGTCTGAAGGAAATCCACCACTCCAAACAAACTGGAGAACCTTGCATCAACATAACAGAGGTAAAACAGTCACAAAAGGTTGACCAGTTTGCCAAGTCAGTACAGGGTGCTATGAACTACCTCCTCACAAGGAGATACTGCAACGGAACAATGGTCATACGTTTGTGACACCATCCGTGAATCAGCACTCTTTCTCTTTGGAAGAAAGACCACAAAGAGCAGTCACAAGGAAATCTGCAGATGTTGGAAATTCAAACAACAACACACACAAAATGCTGGTGGAACACAGCAGGCCAGGCAGCATCTATATGGAGAAGCGCTGTTGACGTTTCGGGCCAAAACCCTTCGTCAGGACGGCAGTGACTGGTTTGAGGCAAAAGTCCAGCATCGTGACTCCTGTCATCGAGGCCAAATGATGTATCTTGGTATCAAGAAGGCCCTTGGCCCATTGCAGAGCAAGACAGCATCCCTGAAGTCATCCAGTGGTGAAATAATCACCGATAAAGGCAAGCAGATGGAACACTACTCTGAGCTGTATTCGAGAGAAAATGTTGTTAGCTCAGCCATTGATGCCATCGATTGTCTGCCAGTCATGGATGAACTTGACTCCAAACCAACCATTGCGGACCTCAGCAAGGCAATTGACAGTCTGGCAATGTTGGGAATCCTCCAGACATGATCAAACACTGCAAGAGCTCACTCCTCCAACCTTTACACAAGGTCCTCCATCAGTGCTGGAAGGAAGGAGCCGTAGCACAGGATATGCGTGACTCCAAAATCATCACTTTGTATATGAACAAAGGTGATAGGAGTGACTGCAACAACTATAGGGGTGTCTCCCTCCTGAGTATTATTGGCAAGGTCTTTGCTCGTATAGCTCTGGCACGTCTACAAACTCTGGCAGAACAGGTCTACCCTGTGTCCCAATGTGGCTTTCATGTAAGGAGGTCAACTGTCGAAATGATTTTCTCACTCCGTCAACTCCAGGAGAAGTGCAAGGAACAACAGAAACCCCTCTATGTCGCTTTCATCGACTTGATCAAGGCTTTTGACCTTGTCAGCAGGGATGGGCTCTTACAGATTCCCTTCAAGATCAACTGTCCCTCAACTCCAAAGTATCATCAAGTCATTGAATGATGTCATGAAGGCTACTGTTCAGTACAATGGCAGCTCATCAGAACCCTTCACTATTCATAGTGGAATCAAACAAGGATGTGTGTTGGCTCCAACATTATTCGGCATCTTCTTCCCTTTGCTATTGAAGCATGCATTTAGGACTTCGACAGAAGGCATCTACATGCACACCAGGTCTGATGGGTGGCTGTTCAACCCTCCGCGCCTGAGAGCAAGAACAAAGGTGTGAAAGATCTTAATACATGACATGCTCTTTGCCAATGATGCTGCTATAACCTTGCACTACAACTACAAACTCTCATGGACTGCTTCTCTAAGTCTTGCAAGGACTTTGGGCTTGTCATCAGCCTAAAGAAAACAAATGTCCTTTCCTAGGTCGTAGTGGCGACACCAGTCATTACCATCGACAATAACGATCTAGAAATCGTCCACAAGTTCATATACTTGGGGTTGACCATTAACAACACTCTCTCCCTTGATGCTGAAATCGATAGGCTTATTGGTAAAGCCATGTCGATCCTTGCTCGACTCTCCTTGAGGGCCTGGGAGAATCCAGAACACGCTGCAAAGACCCAAGACTGCTGTATACAATGCATACATTATCAGCATCCTCCTGTATGGTAGCAAGACTGGACCATCTACTCCAAACAGGAGAAGAAACTCAATAGTTTTCACCTGCGCAGACTTCACTGGCGTCACCTGGAGAGACGAAGTCCCAAACTCTGAGGTCCTCTCCCACGCTGGACTTACCAGAATGTTCACACTTTTAAGACCATGCAGACTGCGCTGGCTGGGCCACGTCCGTCATATGAAAGATGGTAGACTGCCAAAGGACATCCTCCACTGAGGAGTAGCAACAGGCAAGAGGACCATTGGTAGACTTCAGCTTCGCTTCAAGGACCTCTGCAAGCGCAACATGAAAGTCTTAAAAATAAAGACAGAGTGCTGGGAGGATACAGCAGATGACCGCAACGAATGGCGAGGTACTCTTCAGCAACACCTAGAGTAAGGCGAAAAAGTGATCCTGAGTCAGTTTGAGGAGCGGAGAGCACAGCAGGCAACAATTTCACAACACCCTACACATGCAGCAACTGTGGCAGAGCCTACCGTTCCAGGATCAGCCTCAAAAGCCACAGTTGACGCTGCTCGACAAACCAGTGACCACCAGAGGCACAGTACCCATGGTCAACCACGACTGACAGACACCTCACACTATTTCACCTTTCTGACAGGGCGGGGGAACAATGACTATCTACCCTATCTATGCCCCTCATTAATTTCATATATGTATATCATTTTACCCCTCAGCCTCCATTTAAAAAAAAACAAGCTTGTCCAACATTACCTCATAGTTTACATTCTCCAATCCAGATACTTCCTGTAGTATGACAACTGCACACACACAATACTCCAAATTGTGGCCTAATTGTGGTTCCCATGTGACCTTAATCTTCTGGATCTGCCTACTATAAGCAGGCTTGTCAAATGCTTTACTATTGACCATGTAGATAATATTCAATGGTCGATATCATAAAGCACTGGTGAGGCCTCACTTGGGAGTATTGTGAGCAGTTTCCGGCCTCTTCTATAAGAAAGGATGTGCTGACATTGGAGATGGTTCAAAGCAGTTTCAAGAAAATGATTCTGGGATTGAAGAGTTTGTCATTTAAGGAGCATTGATACTCTACTCACTGGAATTCAGAAAAATGAGGGGTGACCTCATTGAAACCTATCAAATGTTGAAACACCTCGATAGAATGGATACGGAGAGGATGATTTCTCTGGTAAAGGAGTCTAAGAGCAGAGAATACAGCCTCAGAATAGATGGGCATCCTTTTAGAATGGAGATGAGGGATTTCTTTAGCCAGAGTGTGCCATGGGTGTGCTAATTCATTGCCATGGGTGACTGTGGTGGCCAAGTCATTGGGGATATATTATCATAGAACCATAGAACATTACAGCACAGAAACAGGTCTTTTGACCCTTCTTGGCTGTGCCGAACCATTTTTCTGCCTAGTCCCACTGACCTGCACCTGGACCATATCCCTCCATACACCTCTCCTCCAAGTACCTGTCCCAAGTTTTTCTTAAATGTTAAAAGTGAGCCTGCATTTACCACTTCATCTGGCAGCTCATTCCACACTCCCACTACTCTTTGTGTGAAGAAGCCCCCCCCCCCCCCATTTTCCCTTTAAACTTTTCTCCCTTCACCCCTAACCCATGTGTTCTGTTTTTTTTCTCCCCTAGCCTCTGTGGAAAAAGCCTGCTTGCATTCACTCTATCTATACCCAACTTAATTTTATATACCTCTATCAAATCTCCCCTCATTCTTCTATGCTCCAGGGAATAAAGTCCTAACCTATCCAACCTTTCTCTGTAACTCAGTTTCTCAAGTCCCGGCAATATCCTTGTAAACCTTTTCTGTACTCTTTCAACCTTATTAATATCCTTCCTGTCATTTGGTGACCAAAACTGCACACAATACTTAAAATTCAGCCTCACCAATGCTTTATGCAACCTCACCATGACATTCCTACTCTTATACTTAATACTTTGATTTATAAAGGCTAATGTACCAAAAGCTCTCTTTATGACTCTATCTACCTGTGGTGCCACTTTTAGGGAATTTTGTATCTGTATTCCCAGATCCCTCTGTTCTACTGCACTCCTCAGTGCCCTACCATTTAACTTATATGTTCTACCTTGGATTGTCCTTCCAAAGTGCAAAACCTCACACTTGTCTGTATTAAACTCCATCTGCTATTTTTCAGCCCATTTTTCCAGCTGGTTCAAATCCCTCTGCAAGCTTTGAAAACCTTCCTCACTGTACACTACACCTCCAATCTTTGTATCATCAGCAAATTTACTGATCCAATTTACCACATTATCATCCAGATCATTGATATAGATGACAATTAACAATAGACACAGCACTGATCCCTGTGGCACACCACTAGTTACAGACCTGCACTCAGAAAAGCAAACTTCCGCTATCTCTCTCTTGCTTCTCCCATTGAGCCAATGTCTAATCTACCTTACTACCTCACTATGTATACCTAGCGACTGAATCTTCCTAAATAATCTCCCATGTGGGACCTTTTCAAAGGCCTTACTGAAGTCCATGTAGATAACATCCACTGGCTTCCCTTCATCCACTTTCCTTGTAACCTCCTTGAAAAACTAATAGATTTGTTAAACATGACCTACCATGCACAAAGCAGTGTTGACTCTCCCTAACAAGGCCCTGTCTATCTAAATACTTGTAGCTCCTATCCTTCCAATAATTTACCTACTACCGACGTCAAACTTACTGGCCTGTAATTTCCCGGATTACTTTTGGAGCTTTTTTTAAACAACGGAACAACATGAGCTATCCACCAATCCTCTGGCACCTCACCCGTAGATACCGACAGTTTAGTATATCTGCCAGGGCCCCTGCAATTTCAACACTAGTCATCTTCAAGGTCCGAGGGGAATACCCTGTCAGGTCCTGGGGATCTATCTACTCTGATTTGCCTCAAGATAACAAGCACCACCTTATCTTCAATATGTATAGGTTCCATGACCTCACTATCTGTTTGCCTTATTTCCATTGACTCCGTGCTAGTTTCCTTAGTAAATACAGGCGCTAAAAACCCATATAAGATCTGCCCCATTTCTTTTGGTTCCATACATAGCTGGCCACTCTGATCTTCAAGAGGACCAATTTTATCCTTTACTATCCTTTTGCTCTTGATATACCTGCAGAAACTATGGGTTATCCTTCACCTTGACTGCCAATGCAATCTCATGTCTGCTCTTGGCCCTCCTGATTTCTTTCTTAAATTTTTTTTTTGCATTTGTTGTACTCCTCAAGCACCTTATTTGCTCTCTGTTTCCTATACATGTCATACACCTCTCTCTTTCTTCTTTAACAGAGTTCCAATATCCCTTGACAACCAAGGTTCCTTATTCTTATTCACTTTGCCTTTAATCCTGACAGGAACATACAAACTCTGCACTCTCAAAATTTCTCCTTTGAAGGCCTCCCACTTACCAACGACATCCTTGCCAGAGAACAACCTGTCCCAATCCACGCTTTTTAGATCCTTTCTCATTTCTTCATATTTGGCCTTTTTCCACTTTAGAATCTCAACCCATATCCTTGTTCAGGTATGGAGTTCCGGAGTTCTTTTCTTGACACCTTCATATATTTATAAAGTGCTATTATTGCCCATGTTAGTTTAGTTTAGTATTTTTTTTCAATATATATTTTTTCTCATATATAATTTCAATTTTTTTTTCTTTTTTCGATGATTATTTTTGTTTTTTTTTCATATATATTTATATAGACTTGATTGATTTATGTACCTTTTGTCGATTGATGTTTAATAGGATATTATTATCCTATTACTAATGTAATCTCAAGTTTATTGAATTTGTAATCTGTTCATTATTATGTGTTGTTTTTTTTATATATGAAATTTAATAAAAAGATTGAAAAAGAAAAGAAAAGAATCTCAACCCGAGGACCAGATCTATCTTTTTCCAAGATCAAGTTGAAACAAATGGTGTTATGATCACTGGAACCAAAGTGTTCCCCTACACACACTTCTGTCACTTGTTCTAACTTGTTTCCTAATAGGAGATCTAATATTGTGTCCTCTCTAGTTGGTACCTCTACATATTGATTTAGAAAACTTTCCTGACTGCATTTTACAAACGCTAACCCGTCTAGACCTTTAACAGTATGGGAGTCCCAATCAATATGTGGAAAATTAAAATCCCCTACTATCACAACTTTACGTTTCCTGCAGTTGTCTGCTATCTCTCTGCAGATTTGCTCCTCCAATTCTCGCTGACTATAATACAACCCCATTGTCATACCTTTCTTGTTTCTCAGCTCCACCCATGTGGTCTCGGTAGATAATCCCTCTAATCTGTCCTGCCTGAGCAATGCTGTAACATTTTCTGACTAGCAATGCCACCCCCCTACCCTTCATTCCTCTGCCTCTATCACGTCTGAAATATCAGAACCCTGGAGCATTAAGCTGCAAGTCCTGCCCCTCCTGTAGCCAAGTTTCACTAATAGCTATAATGTCGTCATTCCATGTGTCATTCAACGCCCTCAGCTCATCAGCCTTCCCCATAATACTCCTCGCATCGAAATAGACACACCTCAGAAGAATATTACCACCAGACACAACCCTGCTATTTGTGACTTTGCATGAACTTTTAACATAATTTATTTTTACCACAGCGCCACTATCTGCTCTGGTACTCTGGTTCCCATCCCCTTGCAAATCTAGTTTAAACCCTCCCCAATAGCACTAACAAACCTCCCTGCAAGGGTATTGGTCCCCTTGTGGTTCAGGTGTAACCTGTCTCTCTTGTACAGGTCCCACCTACCCCAGAAGAGGTCCCAATGATCCTGAAATTTGAAACCCTGTTCCCTACACCAGTTCCTCAGCCACGTGTTCATCCACCAGAGCATCCTATTGTTACCCTCACTGGCACGTGGCACAGGGAGCAACCTTGAGATTACCACCCTCGAGGTCCTGCTTTTTAACTTACCAAGCTCTCTTTACTCACTCTTCAGGACCTCCTCACTCTTTCTTCCTATGTCATTGGCACTGATGTGTACCATGACATCTGGCTGATCACCCTCCCACTTCAGAATGCTGTGCACGAGATCAGAGACATCCCCAACCCTGGCACCCGGGAGGCAACAAACCATCCGGGGATCTCTGTCATGACCACAGAACCTCCTGTCTGTACTTCGAACTATCATGTCCCCTATCACTACTGCTCTCCTCTTCTTCCACCCTCTCTAAGGCAGAAGTTGATAGATTCTGGATGAATCAGGGCATCAAAGGATATGGGGAGAAGGCAGTAGATTGGGGCTGAGAGGGAAAATGGTTCAGCTGTGATAAAATGGCACAGCAGACTCAATCGGCGAAATAGTCTAATTCTGCTCCTATATCTTTTGGTCTATCTTCAGTCATATTTGCCACTTCAAAAAAAATTGTGGTTTCGTGTGCTCACAAGTGTTTTGGAACTCCCTAGTTAATCCCTATTGCTCTTTAACAAAGGAGTAACATTTTTATTCTAAAGCCTTGTAGTAGTTCTGTTGTGGATGATGAGGATACAAAGATCTTGGTTAAGACCCCAGCAATTTCATCTCTTGTCTCTCTGAATATAGAACTTAGAACAGAACATTATGTTACAGACCATGATATTGTGCTGTTTCAATTAAACCAATGATACCTAATCTAATCTCTCCTTCCTTCACGTGGTCCATATCCATCCATTCTCTGCATATTCATGTAGCTATCTTAGAAACTGAAAAATCCTATCATATTTGTTTTGCTACCACCCCAGTAGCACATTCCAGCTCCTGCTGCTGTGTATAGTTTAAAAAAGACTTGCCCATTGCATCTGTTTTGAGCTTACACCCCTCTTACCTAAAACACATGCCCTCTATTATCAGTTATCATGACCCTGGGAACAGAAACAAACAACTACTCAGTCTGTGCCTCTCATAACTTTATAACTCGTGGTGATGAATTCTGTCAGACCCTGGGTATATCCAGTGCCACCTGCATATTGACACGACCTTATTTACTGTCCGCCATGTCCTTTGTTTTGGTAAATACTGCTGTCAAGTACTCATTTTGGAGCTTGTGCATTTCCTCTAGTTCCAGGTGTGACCCACTCCTTTGTGCACCTACCCTTTTATCTTCCTACTTTCTTGGTTGTACTATATGTATAAAATAACTTCAGATTTGTTAATTTAGATTAAAAATTAAAATAGTTTAGTTTAAAAGAATATTTTCATTTAACATCGGCTAGGTGATGTCAAAATGGATTTGAAGTTAATAACATAAATTTGGTCAGGTGTGAAATTCGAGTGGTACAAGCTGGAATGTAGGGGTTTGCATAATACTACTACAGTGCAGCGATCCCGATTCAATTCCTACCGCTGTCTGTAAGGACTTGTACATTCATGACCAGGTGAGTTTCCTCCGGGTGCTCTGGTTTGTCCCACTGTCCAAAGACATACGCGTTTGTTGGTTAATTGGTCATATGGGTGTAATTGGGCGGTGTGGGTTCTTTGGGCAGAAGGGCCTGTTGTTGTGCTGTATCTGCAAATAAATTTTTTTTTAAAAGAATGTAGATGAATAGAGGATGTCCAGTAGCCTTTCTCACCTGATTTATGGAGAAAACAAGCTGTCTTAAAATTCCGTGATTAAGAAGAGGCTACTGCATTGATGTATGATAGGAATATGGGTACATTATGTCTACTTAACAGTCTATGTGAACTACCTTCTCTCATTTATTCATATCCATAAAAAATGCTGAAACCGATATATTGATCATGTGGTAGAACTTTATCAGTTTTATGTATTTCTGTGCATTTACCTCATCCTTTGTAAACCAAGATACGAGATGGCAGATGATTGTAAGTTTTGAAATTTGATTGTTAATTGTAATTAGCACCATCCTCCCCACACATGTACACCCTTACTCCTGTATCACAGTTGTGTATTTGAGGTTGAGTGACATTTCTGTTTCTTCATACTGTTGGGTAGAACAAAGATAGTCACAGTAAAAGTAATAGATGCACGGCTTACTATTTCAGTCCTTTTAATCATGCTGCTAACTTTTGTTTGAAGTGCTTCAGTGTTGAGAAAATTATTAGCGTGCATATCAAGTCACTTGAGACAAGTTATATTTGTATGTTTTTTTAATGTTTTAAAATAGTACAAAATATGCATGCGTTTGTAGATTGTGAGGATAATTAAATTGGGGACACCAAACTAGAAGTATTTAGTTGAATTTTTGTTTTTTTCTAACGCTGCTGACGATCAAATACCATTTTGTGTGTTACTAATGCTTAAACAATGTGAGATATACACCTAGTGGCTACTTTATTAGGTACAAGAAGTTATGTTCATGAATTTCTGCTGCTGTAGGCCATCCATTTTAGGATTCGACATGTTGAGAGTTCAGGAATGCTCTTCTGCGTACCACTGTTGTAATGCGTAGTGATTTAAATATTTGTCACCTTCCTGCCAGTTTGAACCCATCTGGCCATTCTCCTCTGACCTCTTTCATTAGCGAGGTGCTTTTGCCCAATGAGCTGTCACTCACTGGACTTTTTTTCTGTTTTATGTACCATTCTCTGTAAACTCTACTAGATCCTAGGAGATCAGTTCCTGAGAGGCTCAAACCACTCCCATGTGGCACCAACAATCATTCCATGGCCAAAGTCACGTACATCATATTTTTTCCTCCTCCTGATGTTTGGCCTAAACAACTGATCCTCTTGACCATGTTTGCTTGCTTTTATGCATTGAGTTGCTGTCACATGATTGACTGATTAGATATTTGCATTAATGCACAGGTGTACCTATGCACAGTGATAGCTTTCCTGAAATGATGTTAAGTTCATTAAGAGGAGTATTCAGATAGCTATTTCCATACAATTATGATTCAATACTGCTTATGCTTATAATATAAAATAAAATTAGAAATTGCTGGAGAAATTGTTGGGGTTAGTTGTGAGAAACATTTTGGGACAATGACTTTGGTCAGAACCGGGAAAAAGTTAGAAATTGTGCTTTAAGTTGTAGAGAAAAGAGGAGATAATTATGATGTTTGAAAGTAAGAGATTTGTATAAATTATGCTTTTGCTGGCTAAAGGTGGTGAAGGGTTGTGAATTGCATCTGGTAAGTCTAGAGGAACTGTATGTAGATGAATGGAAACAGGAGGGAGAAAACAAAGTGTTTAAACTGAGGTTGCTAGGAATCTAGAGAAAAAATGTTGCAAGTCCTCAGCAGGCCAGGCAGAGGCCAGTGATGAGAAAATCAAGTGTCAATACTTAAGGCTGATCTTTTATCAGAACTAGTAGGTTTTGATAGAAACTGGAAGGCTGGTTATCTGAAATTAAGTCTTTTCCTCTTCCCGCTACAGCATATGATACAGCATATTCCAGTGAGGATTTCCACCTATTAGATTTGCAACACATGCAGCATTTTTTGCTTGTTTTGTTTATTGAAGGCAAATGAGCTTGTTTTCAAAGCAGTGATTTTTTTTTCTTGACAGACTCCAAATGCCTGGGCAGAAGAGATCTCTGAAAAAAAGAAAGGATCTCACAAACGTTCAGCATCCTGGGGAAGCAATGACCAGTTGAAAGAGGTTAGAGTTTTTACCTCACATTACGTTTTGCATTTCCATATTTCAGTATTCAACAATTTTCAGGCAGGATTCCTTGCCATTTCCGTGCTTACATATTGTTTGATTTTGATATTGCAATAATTGTCAGTGAGGTTTTGAACTTGTATTTTATGTGGCTTGTGAGCAACATTACTGCAAAAAATACTTAATAGAGATGTCAAGTAGACACGTGACTTTTTTGTGTTTTTGAAACTGGAGTCCAACTTGTAACTCACAGGCAAAACATATGCACAGTAACGGAATTGCGCCTGCGCACATAGCCTTTGTTGCCACACAGCTGGAATTGGATGCAGCTAGCAAAAGTTTATGAAACATGAAAGATTTTCTTTGTTGCACTGTATTTCATTATACCCTTCAATTAGTATATAAAATCAACAGTATGTGAATTTTCAGTTTTCATTCTAAGTATTCATAGTATGCATATTACGAAAAAAAGTCATTTGAAGTGCTGCGCAAGTTTTCAGGTGTGTAAAAATGTCCTGCTCAGAGCAATGGTTGGTCTGTGCAGCTGTAAGACAAATTAGAGGAAATGTTGACATTAACTCGAGAAGGAGGAGGTTATTCTGCATTCCAGTTTGGCTGCAGGAACGAAATAGCAGGAGCGTGCTCTTCAGGCCCTCGTGAAGGATCTTACAGTTCAGTGCTGCTTTCATGCATTAACCCCATATCTCTTGATTAGTATCTAAACAACTTTTGATATTTACTGGAAATAAGCTCCATGATGGAGCCTTCACTGCCATCTTAGATAGTGAACTTCTAAGACTTGCCACCATTTGGTGTAGAAATTTCATGTTTCATATTCCACAACTATGGGGTTGTGACTTTGGTTCCAGCACACGAGCCAGGAGAAATATCAATTGTGTATATATCCTGAAAGAATTGTCTTTGTTGCGAGAGATCATCTCTCATTCCTCCAAAGTCAAGTATCTCGTATGACAAATTTGCCATTCTGAGAATCCATTTCATGAACATTTGCTGCATTCTATACTAAGCGTACCCTATAGAGAGATTAACCAAATGTGCACACAGTTTCAGATATACACTCATCAGGGCTCTATGTAATTCGAGCAAGGTGACTTCAGGAGTGCTTTCAAATCCTCTTCAAGCTTCCTACTTGCTTGCTGCTCATTTAACATGATAACCCTTCCAAAGATCTATGTTGACCTTGCCTAATCCTATTGTTATTTTCTAAGCTCCTTATTACTTTTGAATAGATTCTAGTATTTTCCCTCATTATATCTAACTGGTTTATAGATTTTTTTTGTTTCGCTTTTTTTCAAATAGTGGGGTTATATTGTCTTCTAAATATCTGGTCCTGGGATTTAATTTTGTTCTGAAAATTAATTTCTTTTGTTATTTCCTCTAGACCAGTAGCCCTCCATTATTTCTCAAAGGTTTTCTTTGTCTTCTGCGGAGCAGAGACTGGCAGAAAATGTTTAAACTCTCCCTGATTTCCTTATTATTGAATACAATTTCTCACTGGTCTGTAAGGATTTCCTGTTAACCTGTTCCTCTTTGCCTCTTTAACACGGATTCAGGCACCCACCTTCTGTACCCTTTACAAGTGCATTCTGATTTTTTTTTATATCAGTACTTTGGTTGTGGCGTCTGTTTGGATTAATGTCCCTCATTATTATGGTTTTACCCTTATTACATACATGAATTGAATTGACTTTATTTTTTACATCCTTCACATATATGAGGAGTAAGAATCTTTATGTTATGCCTCCATTTAGATGTGCAATGTGCAATCATAGTAATTTATAATAAATAGAACAGTCAAAGTTGTATAGAGTACACTCAAATCAATGTGAGTTCATCAGTCTGATGGCCTGGTGGAAGAAGCTGTCCCAGAGCCTGTAGGTCCTGGCTTTTATGCTGTAGTACTGCTTCCTGGATGGTAGTAGCTGGAATAGATTGTGGTTGGGATGGCTTGGGTCCCCAATGATCCTACGGCCCCTTTTAACACACCTGTCTTTGTAAATGTCTTGAGTCATGGGGAGTTCACAACTACAGATGTGCTGGGCTGTCCGCACCACTCTCTGCAGAGTCCTGCGGTTAAGGGAGGACCAGGCAGCGAAGCAGCCAGTCAGGATGCTCTCAATTGTGTCCCTTGTAGAAAGTTCTTTGGATTTGGGGGCCCATACCAAACTTCCTCAACCGCCTAGGGTGAAAGAAGTGCTGTTGTGCCTTTTTCACCACACAGCTAGTGTGTACAGAACATGTGAGGTCCTCAGGGATGTGAATGCCGAGGAACTTGAAACTTTCTGATCTGAAGTTTTCTGATTTGTGCTGTGCTAGATCTATAGATAATTTTAAACAAGTGTTTTCTATCCCATGTCGCTTCTAAGATGCACTCAAATCAATCTGGTTTGAGTTTCTATGCTAAAATTCTTTCCTTCCACTGCCTTTAATTAAATTTCGGGACTGCCCTGCCTCCATTTCCATTTTATTCTTCAAGTATCCTTGAATGTTTTATTCACTGCACTGATTACTTTGAAACTAGGTCTCCTATTGGATATTGCATAGTATCCATCTGATTTTATTGAAGTCAAAAATTCAGTTAGCTTATCACAAATGTGCTTGCATTCATATTAAGAAATTAGAGTTTTGTCTGTGTACTGTTTTTCTGACACTGATTGGAGTTATACTCATATCTGCATGAATTGTCCTTTCTTGACAGGCTCTGGTACATGTTTTCCATTTTGTTGCAACTGGACCACTGCTTTGACCTTTGTTGATAATTTTGCAGATCTGCTCTTGCCAAAACAGCAATTGCAGCAGTTTGAAGAAATTTTTCTGTCTCATTCTAAAGTGATCAACATTCTGAGCCTGTGAACAACATCCCCAATTGTTTTAGTTTTCTAAGACAGGGAAACATTTCCCAGAATCCAGGATCAATCTCATTGAGATTTCCCACTTTTCATTGAGATAACCTCTGTCTTCTATAATTGCCAGAGCCACCAATATTTATTTTAAAGCCCTTTATGTAACTGCCTTTTTTCATTTTTCAGCCTAGTCCACTCCTTATCTTAACATCTTCCTTATACCATCCACCAACACCTCCATCATCCCAGGGATCAGTCCAGTAAATCTTTGTGTTACTTCTTCTGGGGCAAATAAATACCTTCAGGCAACGAACAAACTGTCAACAGTAAGGTGGTTCTTGCCACAACGTTACATAATGGTAACAACCTGTTTTCTCAGCCTTCAAAACAAAAAGAATTGAATAAAACACTGTGTGCCTGCAATATTATTTATACATAAGGACGACCAGATTCCATAAAACTAGTATCTAGCTGCCTTCAGAGAGTCTGCCCTCTGGTCTTCACCTTCCCATAAGGGGAAACATCCTTGCAGTATTTAGCCTGTCAAGTTTCACTCTTAAATTTCCACTCATAGAACATTGCACAACACAGGAACAGGCCTTTTGCCCTCAGTGTTGTATTGAGCCGGTTAAATTAGTAATCAAATAGCTAACTAAACTAATCTCTCTTTCCTATACAATGTCCATATCCTTTCATTTTCCTCACGTTCATGTGTCTGTAAAGTTTCACTGTTAATGTAATGGTTTCTCTGTAGAGCAACATTTGGGTTATGACTAGAGATGACGAGGCCTTTGGAATGTGTGCTATCCAGTGAGAGGCGTGTTGTTTTTTCTTGTGAGGCTGGGAGCAGGGATTTCATGGTTTTTTGTCAGCACGAGATGAAGCGAGAAGATGCGAAAGGAATGAGTTGGTAGACTGACATACGGAGTGGACTTGAAGCGAGGGTCTGACGGTCAGCGACACTCCGAGGAGGTCGATGGGGAACGAATGGACGAATCCGTGAGCTCCAACGTACACATTAGACTGCTTCATTAAAATAGGCCCTTTTACTTTTTATTTTCTTTACTAACCCTATAGTCAAATTAAGATTTATAAAGTTCAATCGTTAAGTTGCATATGGTGTACTGTCCGATATTTTGCGGTTCAGATTTGTAACCGGGCAACACATCATGCAGCATCCACACAAAGGAGATTGTTTGGTTTGTCTGGGCCAGACCCAGTAAGGGAACAGCCTGGTGTCTCTAGGGGAACATATTCCCAGCAATATACCAAGGAACTCCTGAAAGCAGAAGACCCTATTTCTGAAGGCTTAGAAGAACCATGCTCCAATGTGTCGCTATGGATAGAGGGTATTTATGCTAAAGCCATACTCGACACCAGGTTGCAGGTCACGTTCTTGTACTGTTCATTTTACAACTGGTATCTAAAACATTTACTATTGACACCATTCAGGGCACTAGGGATCTGAGGTATCAGTGCTGGTGATTATCCCTATGTGAAGCTGGAGTTTTTGGAGGCCAATGTGGGAGTGTCTGAGGTACTTGATACATTGGTGCTGGTTTGTCCGGATTCTGTTGAGAAGGGCGAATTTTCAATTCTGGTGGGGACCAACACCCATCTTGTGAGGAGGCTCATGGGGGCCTGCAAGGAGAACGCTGGTAAGAGCTTTCTGGGGATATCGTCCATGCAACTGGACCCTTCAGAGAAGGGTCGTGGAGACTGGCCCCTGAAGAGGTAGAAGACATTCGGCAGCATTTGTGTAAGTTGAAGGAAGCTGGGATCATCATTGTGTCCTAAAGCCCCTATGTGTCCCCAATAGTAGTGACCCGAAGGAAGAATGGGAAGGTACACATGAGTGTGGATTATAGGACTCTGAATAGCGCACCATCCCTGACCAATACAGTCCCGAAGATCGAAGACATGCTGGTCTGTCTGAGTGGTACGAAGTGACTCAGTGTGCTGGACTTGGGGAGTGGGTATTACCAGATTCCCACGAGTGAGGCCAACAAAGAAAACACGGCATTTATATGTCCACTGGGATTTTTTCCAGTTTGAAAGGGTCCCCAGGACATATTGGGAGACCCTGCAACCTTCCAGTGGGTCATGGAGGAGATGGTGGGGGATATGAACTTGAGGTATTGGTGTATCTACGTGACCTTATAGTGTTTGGGTCCACCTTGGAGGAACATGAAACGAGGCTTCTAAAGATGCTGGAGCAGCTGAAGGGTTGAAACTTTCCCTGGACAAATGCCAGTTCTGTCAAAAACCTATTAGCTATGTTGGGCACATAGTCGCACGGGACGGAGTAGATACAGATCCTGCTCAGATAAGAGGTGGTGACCACTTGGCAAAGATCCCAGACTGTGAGTGCTCTGTGCTCACTCCTTGGGTTCTGTGGTTACTACTGGAGGTTTATGAAAGGCTACGCGAAAGTGAGTCACCTGTTGAATCAGCTTCTGTGCGGTTACCCTCCCTTGCGGAAGAAAGGACAGAAGGGTGGAGAGTACCTTATTCCCTCGGAACCCTTTGTCCAAAGTGGGATGGAAAATGAGAGGAGGCCTTTCAGTCGCTGAAGGAGCTGCTGACCCAGGGCGCCGGTGCTGGCTTTTGCAGACCCCCAATTGCCATATGTACTGCACACTGATGCCAGCCGAGAGGGCTTAGGGGGCGTCCTGCATCAGGATCAGGGCACCAGATTGAGACCCGTTGCATCTGTCGGCTGAAGTCTGTTGCTCTCCAAGAAAAGCTATCCCACATGTAAGTTGCAATTTCTGGCGTTGCAGTGGTGGATAAGCTGAGTGACTATCTGTCCAGGGCCAAGTTTGAGGTGACGATGGACAACAACCCTCTAACTTAAATCCTGGCCTCGGCTAATCTAGATGTCACAGGCCATCAGTGGTTGGTGGTGCTTGCCTATGATTTCAACCTGAAATACCTGCTGGGAAGCAAGAACATTGATGCTGATGCTTTGTCCTTAAGGCTGCATGAGGGACTGGTCAGGGATGAGGAGTGGGAGAACGTTCCTGCCCCGGGGTGAAGACCATGTGTTAGTTTACCATCACCGTGAAGGCAGCAGGAAAAGAGGGGCAGGATCAAGCGGTGGATCATTTGTGAGCTTCTGATGATGCCATTCCCCAGGTTTACTGTAACATGACTGCTCTGAAGACAAATCAGCTTCAGAAATAGCGTTCTGGGGAAGTGGTGACTACTCAGCAAGATGACCCAGGCATCAGTACCATTTGGTTAGCAGTTGAAAAGGGAGACATGGCTCAGGCAGAGAAGACGAAACACGCGTCAGTACCTCCGTTACTGAGAGAATGGCCTCGGTTGGAGTTGCAGAACCAGATCTTTTCCCAGGTCATGTCACTCCTGGACCAATCTCGGCATTGCCAGGTGGTTCTCCTAGAGAAATATCGGACGATTGCTTTGAAGTCAATAACTTGGGGAATATTCCATCGGGCCCTGGGGACTTAACCAACTTGATGCTCTTTAAGAGACCCAACACTACTCCTCCTTTACCTCAACACACCCTAGCATTTCAATACACTCAGCACTGGTCTCCCTATCCTCCTTGGTAAATATTGATGAAAAGTACTCATCAAGGATCTCACCTACATCCTCAGCATCTAATCAAATGGTCCCTCCTTTATCCTTGAGTAGTTGTCCCTGGTTATCCTCTTGCTCTTGAATGCCTTGGGATTCTCTTTAATCCTACTTGCCATAGACTTTTTCATCACTTTCCTAATTCCCTTCTTGAGTTCTTAAGTCAGATCACCCTCAGTCTTTTATAAACTTCTGAGTCTGAACCCAACCTGTCCAGCCTTTCACATAAATGATCTATCTGTCAGTATCTGGGAATTCTAAGTAAACCTTTCTGCTGACTCCAGTGATATCTTTCCCTAAATTAGCAGAAACCCCAAAACTTTTAACACTAGTCTAGACATGGCCTCATGTACCATGATTTCTCTATATTTAACACTCCGAAATAAAAGCCATTGTCACATTAGTTTTTTCAATTACTTGCTGTACCTATATGCTAGTTTCTGTGTACAAGATCATCAAAATCCCTTTGTGCTGCAGCTTTCTACTATCTTTATCTGTTCTGTTTTATCATCCTTCCAAATGGAACAACTAGACATTTTTGCACATTTACTCCATTTACTTTTTTTTTGCTCTTTCTCTTAATCTGTTACTATATCTTAAAATGTGTCCTTGGCTTTGTTTCTCATTGGTTTTGATATCATTTGCTATAGCCCATTAGCACGACTCTCTGGTAATATATATTGTAAATTACTGCAGACCTAATACTGGTTACCAGCCTGGAAGTGGCTGATGTATACTTACTGGCTGTTGCTGCTTCCTTCAAATCTATTATCTATGTTTCCCTCTTGCGGGTTAACTTTTTGTGTCACATTTGGAATTTTTGAAATGTATATAAATCATCATTGTGTAATATTAAATAAGGGAAATTTCACAACATTGAACAGAAGTATAATCAGACAAAAATTGGCTCAAGTGTAAAGGTTGATGAGTGACCAAAAGATTCAAGAAAAATCAAAGGAGACTAGATGGCTGAAAATACAATTGATGATGTGACCTTATGTGCAATGTCATATAACCTGAGAAGTACTCATATAAATGAAGGATTTGATAAGAGACAATGCAGAAAAGGATGGGATTGAACATTGGTTACGTAGATTATAAAAGGGGTATCACTCCAATGTGGCAGTGTCCTTTTGAAGATGTAACCAGTAAAAATAATGACCGGTCGTGTTTTTGAATTTTTGGAAAACTTTCAATAAGTTCTGGCACAAGAGGTTGGTCAATAAGGTCAGAGGATATGAGATTGGGAAATTGGGATCCTGTGAATGGGCAGAAAACTAAGAATGAGAATGAATAGGTCATTAGAAGCATGGCAATGCTATGACTGAGATATTGTAACTGTGCACCTGAATTAGTGAACTTGTTAATTTAAATTGATGAGCAGCATACAGGTTGAAAATCACTAGTCTGGTGCCCTTGGGACTTGACCAGTGGCATACCACAGAAAATGCTGATTACAAAAATTGACCTTGGAGCCCCCGTAATGCTTCGCAATGCAAAACCTCTTAGTATCCTCCTGGCTGTGAACTGAGTACCTAGGATTGTTATATTTAGTAAATTTGTTCAGTTCTTTGTATACATTTTGTTTATTTGTTTTCACATACTATGTCAATTTAATTTGTAACTTTCAAATACATGAACTTTCAGTACCTGAATTGTCATAATGGGGTGGGGGAAAAGAACAGTGTAAATATAGTAAATCCTGAAACAAAATAAATTTTCTAATACAGTTGTCCTGGTGGCTTCTCTGGAAGCCAATGGCACACAAATTGAACATATACCAGGCTATAGATATTGGCAGATCACAAAATGATAGACCAGAGTGTTTTCAGACTGCATGAGTAAATAAGCTGGGCCATGTTGCTGTTGTAGAGTCTGTGATATAAAGGAATCTTCCTCCTCTGTGGCCATTGTGGATTATAACCAGAAATAGTCTATGATTCCAGGTGTCAGGGGGCATGAAATGCCTGAAGATACCATAATTAGAGAGAAGGTTCTTGGGAAAATTAAAAGGTCTGAAGGTAGTTAAGTCACCTGGACCAGATGGTATACACACCAGAGTTCTGAAAGAGGTGGCTGAAGAGATCGTGGAGGAGGCATTTGTAATGATCTTTCAAGAATCACTCTAATCTGAAATGGTTCAGGAAGACTGGAAAATTGTAAATGTCACTCCACTCTTCAAGAAGGAAGAAAGAGAGAAGAAAGGAAACTATGGGCTATTTCAGTGACTGAGAAGATGTTGGAGTCAGTTATTAAGGATGACGTCTCAGGGTACTTGGAAGCATATGATAAAATAGGCCGTAGTCAGCATGATTTCCTTCAAAGGAAAATCTTGTCTGACAAATCTATTGGAATTCTTTGAAGAAGTAACAAGCAGGTTAGACAAAAGCGAATCAGTTGATGTTGTGTACTTGGATTTTCAGAAGGCTTTAGTGAAAAGGTGCCATGGGTGAGGCTGCCTAACAAGCTACGAGCTCATGTTATTACAGGAAAGATTCTAACATGAATAAAGCAGTGGCTATTTAGCAGGAGGCGAAGAGTGGGAATAAAGAAGCCTTTTTTGGTTGGCCGCCAGTGACTAGTATTCCACAGGGGTCTGTGTTGGGGTGATTCTTTTTACATTATATATCAATAATTTAAATGTTGGAATTGATGGCTTTGTTGCAAAGTTTGCAAACTGTATGAGGATAGTTGGAGGGGCAGGTATCTTGGAGGAAATAGAGGCTATAGAAGGACTTGGATTAGGAGAATGGGCAAAGGAATGGCATACAATGTCAGGAAATATATGATCATGAACTTTGGTAGAAGAAATGAAAGGGTTGACTATTTTCTAAATGGAGAAAAAATTCAAAAATCTGAGTTGCAAAGGTTCTTGGGAGTTCTTGTGCAGGATTCCCTGAAAGTTAATATTGCAGGTTGAGCGTGTGGTGCAGAAGGCAAATGCAATATTAACATTAATTTCAAGAGGGCTGGAATGTAAAAGGAAGGATGTAATGTTGAAACTTTTTAAAGCACTGGTGAGGCCTCACTTGGAGAATTGTGAGCAGGTTTGGGCCCCTTAAAAAGGATGTGCTGAAACTGGAGCGGGTTTAAAGGGAATTCACAGAAATTATTTCAGGATTGAATGACTTGTCATATCAAGAGAGTTTGATCTCTCTGGGCCTGTATTCACTAGAATTCAGCAGAATGAGGGGTGACCTCATTGAAACCTATCAAATGGTAAAAGGCCTTGACAGAGTGGATGTGGAGAAGATGTTTCCTGTGGTGGGAGAATCTAAGACTAGAAGACACAGCCTCAGAATAGAAGGATGTCGTTTTAGAATGGAGATGAGGAATTTCTTTAGCCAGAGTGGTGAATCTGTGGAATTTGTTGTCACAGGCAGCTGTGGAAGCCAAGTCTTTATGTATATTTAAGGCAGAGGTTGATAGATTTTATATTGGTCAGGCATGAAGTTATATGGGGAGAAGGAGAAGATTGAGCCTGAGAAGAAAATTGGATCAGTCAAGATGAAATGGTGGAGCAGACTTGATGGGCCAAATGGCCTAATTCTTTTCCTGTACCTTATGGTCTTGTAAAGCTGCATGTACAGTTGGCCCTCCTTATCCAAGGGGGACTGGTTCCGGGACTCCACGCGGATACTGAAAAACATGAATGCTCAAGTCCCTTATTTAGGACCCGGTGGAGCTCCAGACCTCATTTAGCCTGTCTTAGCACGGTGGACTTTAGGACCCAGTGGAGTTCGGGGCCCGCCGCTCACAGTGTTTCTGTTCCATTGACTGAGAACGATCGTGATTGAAAATAAAGTGAAAATAATAAAGCAATCGGAAAGAGGTGAAACGCTGTCGGTCATTGGAAAAGCCTTAGGCTACAGTCGGTCAATGATCGGAACAATTTTAAAGGATAAAGTGAGAATAATGGAGCATGTGAAAGGCCCTGCCCCAATGAAAGCTGCAATTATTACTAAGCAATGTAGTGGTTTAATTATTGAAATACGTACATTTCTTAAGTGCTTTATATGCATAGAAAGGTAAAACATGTACTATATACTAAGACAAGCATTTGACTAATGATAAATAATACCGGATGTACCTGCTCCGACTTACTTATAATACCTAATACAAAGTAAATGCTATGTAAATAGTTGTTTTACTGTATTGTTTAGGAAATAAAGACAAGGAAAAAAAGTATGTACGTGCTCAAACAATGAGTGCTGGAGAGAGAACCTGCGTTTTTTTCTCGATCCTGATCCGTGGTAACCTATGCACATCCTCCCATATACTTTAAATCATCTCTAGATTATTTATAATACTTAATACAATGTAAATGCAGTGTAAATAGTTGTTATACTGTATTGTTTAGGGAATAATGATAAGAAAAAAATGTCTGTAATGCTCAAACAAATGTTGGAGAGATAACTTCTGGGTTTTCCCGATCCGCGGTTGGTTGAATCCGTGCATGCGGAACCCGCGGATAAGGAGGGCAGACTATACTTAAACGGTTTGGCATGAATAGCGGAACTGGGTGAATGCAAACTTCCTTTGGGTTGGATGTTGCCTTGCAGACATTAGCATCTCTGGTTTTCTTAGACTTTGATGCAAAAGTGCAATTTAGCATAAAAGATCAAATGTCATAGATCCTCCAGAGCAGGAGTTCTCAACCTTGGAACCACAGATCCCTCAGTTAATGCTAGGGGCCCATGGTATAAAAAAGAGTTGGAACCCTGCTCCAAAGCTTGTAGTTGGTGCATCTATATCATTATCCTGGGAGTAACTTTAACTGCTTATTTTGCTTTCACTCTTTATTGTATGTTTACAATAATTGTACATATTGGAAGACTAACAAAGGTAATAGTGTCGCCATAAAAGTGAGCTCATATTGGTGACCTTATTTGCTTACTCTGAAGTTTTATCCTTTGTCAAACTATAACTGCTTGCAAAGTTGTGCTCTGAATACATTATTTCAGTTTCTTTATATACCAGACAGACTAAGGACCTAATAGCAGTAGATTCAGCATTGCATTGTCTCGACATAATTCATGTTGTCATTGATGACTAATAGGGATGTAGCCTTACCAGAGTGATTAGCAAATTAGCAGAAGTTATGGGAGATGCAACTTAGTGAGCATGATTCATGAATCCATTCCTAAGTGCTTTCATTTTAAATACTGTGCCTGGAAATGGGCTGCAGCTTTTACTTCAACATTGTCTGTACCAACATATGGAATGAAGCTGTAAAGTGACCCAAACCAAATTCTAAATACTGCCCCTTTTAGCTTCATGTCAGTCCAGTTCTACTACCCTTCTACTGTCACCTCCTTATCTAGAAAATAAAACTGGTAAAACCTCCTTGTATACATTGATAAATGTTGAACCTCAACCGGAAAATTAAATAGTACATGTTCTTAAATATTTTGATGAAGAGTCTTGACCTGAAATATTGCCTATCCATTTGCCTCCATGATTGCCCTCTGACCAACTGAATTCCTCCAGCATATTTTTTTTGCTCTAGATTCCAACATCTAATCCCTTGTGTTTCCTGGTTAAGTATTGTGTCAGGAATAAAAAAAAACTCCATGAAGCTCTTGTACCAACTATTGTATTATTGCTGAATCGAACAGAAATGTACAAAATTGATTATTTTGCATAAAACAGTATTCGAAAAGGATTTGATTCCAGGACTAAGGGAAAAAAAAACAGTGCAAGTCATGACAGGAAATAATAGAAACGCAGATATGACATGGTAACAAAACACTTTGGCAGTGGAGACTGAGTTGGGATCTACAAAGTAGAGTGTACTAAAAATTAGATGTACTAGAAATGTTATCTAACCAGATAACCCACATTATAAATTGCACCCCGAAACACCAAAGAAAACTTAACATGAAGGTGATTTCAGTACCCACATCATAGAACAATGGAAGAAATGGGCCTCTGTGACACATGCATTGAATAGATGTAAGTTCTAACCAGATACAAGTTCTTCAGCAATAAGGAATTGCTGAGATTTATTTAACATTGTGTTTGTTTGTTTTCTTATGCTCCAGGGAGAAAAATGTGCTTGTGCACTTATAAGCTGTCATTTTCCACCCTTAATAAAGCACAAAAAATGTAAGTTTTGCCAACTCTACTAACTTTATCTGAATCAACCTTCACTCTTTCCAGCAAAATAACTCAGTACTGAACTGGCATAGTTTTGCACAGAACAGTACAGGTCCTTTGGCACATGATGTTGTGCCAACCTTTTAACCTACTTCAAGATCAATCTAATTCTTTCCTCCCACGTAACCTTCCACTTTTCCTTCCTCCCTGTGTCCATCTAAGATTTCCTTTCTGAGTTGATTTGCTGCAAATGATGCATTTCTAACACACACCTTCTTAACAACTCTATCAACTTGTGCAGCAACTTCGAGAGATTGATGGATGTGGACCTCATACTGCTAGGAATCCTACTTAAAACCCTTTACTCTGCCTTCATGTTCAACCTTCCAAAGTGTATCACTTCATACTCTTCAGATCAGCTATGTATCTTGTCAATGTCCTGTTTTAATATACGAGAACCTTTTACACTTATCCACACCACCACCAACCTTCATGTCATCTTCAAACTTATTAATTCACCCTTCCAGTTTCTCATCCAAGTCATTTATAAAAATTACAAAAAGCAGGGGTCCCAGAATACAGCCCTGCAGATTCAATTAGGCTTGTGTGCCATGATGATCATCCCTATTCAGAATATACTTCCTGACTCTAAGAATCCTTTCCAATAATTTGCCAACCATTGGCCTGTAATTACCACTATTATCCCTATTGCTTCTCTTGAGCCAAGGAATAACATTTGCCACCCTCCAGTCTTCTGGTACTACTATGGCAGTGAGAATGCAAAGACATCTCCAAAGGTGCAGCAGTTTCTTCCCTTGCTTCTAGTAGCAACTTGGAGTGTATTCCTTCCGGCCTTGGGGACTTAATTATCTTAATGCTTTGTAAATGTTCTAGCACATCCTCCTTAAAGTTATGATTTCAACATATTACCCTGTCTATACTGTTCTCACATTCGTTAGAGTCCCTTTCACTGGTGTATAGTGAAGCAAAGTATTCATTAAGGATCTCCCCTACCTCCACCAACTCCAGGCATATGTTTCCTCCTTTATCCTGACTGCTCCTACTTCTTCTGTAGTCATCCTCTTGATCATCACATGCATACAGAACACCTTGAAATTCTCCTCAATCGTACTTGCCAAGATTTTATCATGTCCCCTTTTATTCTCCTAGGTCTAATCTCAAGTTTCTTCCTGGCATCTTATAACTCTCGAGGGCTCTGACCAATCCTTTCTTCCTCTTGATTAGATGTTGCACATCTTTTGTCAACCATGGTTCCTTCACCCTACCACCCTTTCCCTGCACTCACTATTTAAATATTTTTCCATGCCATCAGCTCCTGTCCCTCTCTAAAGCTATGGTAAAGGTTGTGGAGTTGTAGTTACTATCTCCAAAATGCTCTCCCACTGAGAGATCTGTCACTTGACCAGATTCATTGCCTAGTACTTGCCCAGGCAAATCGCATAGTTACTGAATGACACCCAGTGCATTACCTCAGTCCAGTAATGGATCCTTCTGGCACACATTTTTTAAGCTGACCAGGATATCCTTCTGTGTAACTCCATTTGCTTGCATTAGTCTCACGTTCTTTACTCAGTTCCTTTCTAAGAAGTATCTGTCTGAATATATTTTAAATGGCATAAGAATATCTGTCTCCACCACCTCCAAATGCAGTTAGTTCCAAATAATCATTGTCCTCAGATTTCCTTTAAATTTCTGCCCTCTTCTCTTTCCCCTCTCGCTGTCTTTCCCTTCTAGCTTTAGACTCCACTGTGCTGGGAAAAAAAGGATTCTATCTAATGTATAGTTTTGAGCAAACATCTTAGGCACATGTATACAATGCCTATAGAAGGTTTTCAGCCACCACCGCCCCCTCCCAAACCCTGGGGAGGCGTTTGTGTGTTATTGCTTTATGACATTGAATCACAGTGGAGTTAATTTGGCTATTTTGACACTGAACAACAGAAAAAGACTCTTTCGTGTCAAAGTGAAAACAGATCTCTACAAAGTGATCTAAATTAATTACAAATATGAAACACAAAATAATTGCATAAGTATTTACCCCCTTTAATATGACACACCAAATCATTACTGGTGCAGCCAGTTAGTTTTAGAAGTTGCATAATTAGTTAAGGTGTCCAAGCTATATATGAACCTGTGTGCAGTCAAGGTATTTCAATTGATTGTAGTAAAAATACACTTGTATCTAGAAGGTCCAACTACTGGTTAGTCAGTATCCTGGCCAGAACACCATGAAGACAAAGGAACGCTTCAAGCAACTCGGCAAAAAGATTACTGAAAAGCACAAGTCAGAAGATGGATACAAGAAAATTTCCTAGTCACTGAATATTCCTTGAATTACAGTTAAGTCAATCATCAAGAAATGGAAAGAATATGGCACAGCTGTAAATCTGCCTAGAACAGGCAGTCCTCAAAACTGAGTGACTGTGCAAGAAGGGGACTAGTGAGGGAGGCCACCAAGAGACTTACGACAACTCTGGAGGAGCTACAAGCTTCAGTGGCTTGAGATGGGAGAGACTGCACATACAACAACTGTTGCCTGGTGCTTCACCAGTCACAGCCTTATGGGAGAGTGACAAAGAGAAAGCCACTTTTGGGGGGAAAAAACACATGAAATCTCGGCTAGAGTTTGTCAGAAGGCATGTGGGAGACTCTGAAGTCAGCTGGAAGAAGGTTCTATGGTCTGATGAAACCAAAATTGAGCTTTTTGGCCATTGGACTAAATGCTATGGTTGGCATAAACCAAGCATCGCATATCATCAAAAACACATCAGAATCAGGTTTATTATATCATCCCTACTGTGAAGCCTGGTGTGGCTGCATCATACTTTGGGATATTTCACTGCAGTAGGCCAGGAAAGGCTTGTGAAGGTGGAAGGTAAAATGAGTGCAGCAAAATACAGGGAAATCCTGGAGGAAAATCTGATGCAGTCTTCAAGAGAAGTATGGCTTGGGGGAAGATTTGTTTTCCAGCAAGACAATGGCCTCAAGCATAAAGCCAAAGCTTCACAGGAATGTCTTAAAAACAAACAAGTTAATGTCCTGGAGTAGCGAAGTCAGAGTCCAGACCTCAATCTAATTGAGAATTTGTAGTTGGACTTGAAAATGGCTGTTCATTCTTGATCCCCATGCAATCTGACAGAGTTTGAGCAGTTTTGTAAAAAAAAAGAATGGGGAAAGATTGAAGTGTCCAGATGTCCAAAGTTGATAGAGACCAATCCACACAGACTCAAAGCTGTAATTGCTGCCAAAGGTGCATCTACTAAATACTGACTTGAAGGGGGAAAGTAATTATGCAATCAATTATTTTTTGTGTAATTGTAATGAATTTAGACTGATTTGTAGAAATTTGCTTTCACTTTGACATAAAGATTCTTTTCTGTTGACCAGTGTCAAAAAAGTCAAATTATAAATCCACTGCAATTCACTGCAGTAAAACAATAAAACATGATAACTTCTAAGGGGTGTACTTGTATATAGCTACGGTGCCTAAGACTTTTGGGCAATGCTGTATTTGTCACAGTGGAGTGAAGAGCAAGTTTGTAAATCTGGTGGAAGCAAAGGGTATTGGGAGTGGCTGCTTCCTACTACTCAGACAATTTCGGATCCACTTCACCAAAACACCTTAAATTGTGACATCACTTTCAGGATCAGCCTATTTTGTGGGCCTTGTCAAAAGCCTTACTGAAGTCCATAAACACAACGTTGCATTCATTGGTCTCCTTGGTTACCTGCTCAAATAAACAATCACATTTGTGTGACACATACTGCTCTGCAAAAAACCATTCAAACTTCTAATCAGTCCATGTCTTTCAAGTGAGTGCACACAAGTCCCTCTGTTTTCCAGCAACATTGCTGGGAACGAAATAACGTTCACCAACCCGTAGTTCACAGGCTTATCCCTACTTCCATTGTTGTAATTAGGTGGCTAGCAAAGCTGCAACAATCTCTGCTTTTCCCTTAGCATCTTGGGATAGATCCTGTCGAATCCTAGTGATTTATCCACCCTAATGTGTTCAAAGTTTTCTCTCACTTCATCCTTCTTGATGTGGATATATTCTAGACTATCAATTTACCCTTGTCTTGCTTAACTTTCCAGTCTCCATGGCATTCTTTCTGATGAATACCGATGAGAACTATTCATTTAGTTTTTATCCTGCTCATTTATAATGGTTATCTTTCCTCCACTCTTTCAGTGAGATGAAGAGCCTCAACCTGTAATGTAAGTGTTCATTTTCTTCTGCAGATGCTGCCTGATTCTTTGAGTTCCTCCAGCAATTTTGTTTCTAGCTCATTTGGTATCTTGTTCACATCCTTCAGTTCTATGCATAGATTACCACTTTGGCAACTGAGGGGATCTATTCCTTTCAGAACATGGAGCAGTACAGGAATAGGCCCTTTTGTCCACAGTATTGTGCTGAACTAATTAAGCTAATGTCACCTAATCCCTACCCCATGCACATGGCCCAAATCTCTCCATTCTCTGTTATTAACATGCCTCTATAACTGCCTCTTAAGTACCACTGTCCTATCTGCCACTACCCCTGGCAGCACATTCCAGAACCCACCACTATCTGTGCATAAAATAAAATTTGCGCTGAAACTAATCTTTGAATTTTTCCCCTCTCATCTCATACATACCCTCTAGTGTTAGAGATTTCAACCCAGGACTAAAAGGTACTAGCTGTCAATGTTATCTATGTCTGCACAGTTTTATAAATTCTGAGATCTCCCCTTGGGTATCCTGGTTAACATCTGTACCCTTTCCATACCTTCTATATCCTTCCTGTAATGGGATGACCAGAATTGAATGCAGTTGTCACAATGAGGTTTAACCAGAGTTTATAAAGCTGCAAAATATCATCTCAACTTATAAAGGAAAACCTTTTGTACACACACCTTCTTTAATACTCTATATCAATTTGTGAGATCATTTTTTTGGGAGCAATGAACTTTTACCCCAAGATCCCTCTGTATGCCAACACTGTTAAGGGTTCTGCCGTTAACTGTATTTTCCCATTACACTTGAGTTCCCAAAGTATAACACCTCATATGTGTCTGGACTAATCTCCATCTGCCATTTCTCAACCTATATCTGCAATTGATTTATATGCCAAGGTACCTTTGGCAATCTTTTAGACTATTCATAATGCCTTCAATCTTCGTGTCATCTTTAATCTTACTAACCCACCTGTCACATTTATATTCAAACCATTTATATGTGTCGCAAGCAACAGAGATCCCTGTATGGATCCCCGTGAACACCACGAGTAATGAACCTCCAACTGGATTATGACCCATCAACCACTGTCCTGAATCTTCTATGGGCAAGCCAATTCACCAAGGATACCATGTATCTTAATCTTTTGGATAAGCCTACCTTGTGGGATCTTGTAGAATGCCTTACCAATATCCATAAAGACAATATCCACTATTCTACTTTCATTGATCATCTTTATGATCTCAAAAAAAAACTCAAGTATGTAAAGCAGGATTGTTCCGCACAAAGTCTTGCTGGTAGTCCCTAATTTGGCCATGCTTTTCCAGATACTCTTATCCCTAAGGATCCCCTCCAGTAGCTTCCCTATCACTGATGTGAGACTCTGTAATATCTATATCTTGTATTAGTCCCCTGGGATTTTGGCCTAATTAGGGAGGACACAAAGATCTTGGTCAAGGCCCCAGCAATCTCATCACATCCCTCTCTTAATAACCTGGGGAATATTGTATCAGGTCCTGAAGAATTTTCTACTTTAATGTATTCAAGAGACTCAACACTTATCTCTTTCTTTATCTTAAAATGCTCTAATGTATTATGCTCTACTGATCTTGCCATCCTCCATACCCGTCTTCTTGCTGAATACTGAAGTGAAGTGCTCATTTAGGACCCCAATGGTATACTCTACTTCCAACCACATATTCCATCCTTTGTCGTTGAGTGGTCCTACCTTCTCCCTAGATATCCTCTTGCTCTTTACGTATGCATAGAAAGCCTTAGGATTCTCTTCAATTCTTCTTGCAAAGGACTTTTCATCGGCCATCTTGGCTCTCCTGATTCCCATCTTAAGTTCTTTTCTGGCTCTCTTGTGTTTCTTAAGAGCTTGTTTGATTTCAGTTTCCTTAACATTGTATATGCTTCAATTTTATTTTTGCCTAAATTCACAACCTCTATATTCATCAAAGGTTCCCTCTAAGCTGCATGGGTACGCGGCTGCACAGTAACTGAATTGCTCCTGCACACATAGCCTTTGTTGCCACACAGCCAGAATAAAGACAGATGAGAAAAAGAAGTTTATGAAGTGTGAAAGATTTTCTTTGTTGTACTGTTTTTCATTGTATCTCTCAATAAATAAAGTCAAAAGTATGTGATTCTTACATTTTCATTCCAAATATTCATAGTATGCATATTACATAAAAACATTTAAAGGGATATGTAGTTTTCGGGCTGTGTAAAAAATTTCCTGCTCAGAGCAATAGTTTGTCAGCCCAACTGTAAAGAAAATTAGAGGGAACATTGCTTGCCATTCTTGTCCTTCCTTCCTTACTGGAAAATATCAGTCCTGTTCTCTATGCAGTGAGTCTTTTAACATTCTCCATGTATCAGATGTGGTTATCCATAAACAGCTGTTCTCAATTAATTCTCCCTAGCTCCTGATTAATATTGTCATAGTTTATCCTCTTCCAATTTAATACTTCCCCACGAGGTCTATTCTTATCCATGTTGATAGCTTTCTTAAAGCTTGAGTTGTGATCCCACTAAAAGGTCAGTTACCTGGCCAGACTAAATTCTCAACCAACTATTTACTTACTGATTTAAGAAACCCTTGGATGGACCTAACAAATTTTACCTCTTCTAACCTTTTGAACTGAGAAGGTCCCAGTCTATATGGGGGACATTGAAGTTACTCACTACAACAGCCCTACTGTTTCTGCACTTTTCCCTAATCTGCCTGCATATCTGTCTCTGTCCCAGCGGCTATAGGGCTGTTTATAGGTGAATCTCATCTGGGAGATTCCACCTTTCATTTGTTTGACTTCTGCCCGTATAGACTCAGTGGATAAACCACCTCAGTAAAATTCTCATCTGTGCTGATCTCTGTATCCTGCTTGATAAGAAGGATGTACCACTCCAGTTCCAGTTACTTAATGTTGCCAGTCAGGAACTGCAGCTAGGTGCACTTCATCAGGGACACCGGGAGTTTTCCTAGTCTCCCACATCTTACAGGAGCAATATACCCCTGCCCCAACTGCTACCTGTGGCCAAGTGTACATCTGATGCTTGGTCAAGAAACTCAGAGCTCCAAACTTAAAGGCATCCCTTTGAAGCACAGACTGCAGAAGGTAAAGAAGAAATCTATCCTGGGCCCAGCAGTTTAATATAATTGAGAATAAGACATGCCAGAGGCTATACTTCATTTAGTATGTCATCAAAGACTCCAGCAAATAGCTACAGATGTGCAGTGGAGAGCATTCTGATAGGTTGCATCACCGTCTGGTATGGAGGCTCCAATGTGCAATTTTGAGGGCTGCAGGAGGTTGTAGACTCAGCCAAACACAACCATCAGAGGATATCTTGAAAAGGTATCTCTGGAAGGCAGCATCCATCATTAAGAACTTTCACCATGCCCTCTTTTCATTATTATCATAGGAAAGGAAGTGCAGAAGCCTTGTAGACCTACACTCAACATTTTAGGAACAACTTCTTCCCTCCGTCATCAGATTTTTGAACAGTCCTTAAATCCATGAACGTTACTTGGCTATTCCTATTTTTGATCTGTGGGGAAGGACCTCAATCTAGTCTTCAGCTGGAGAATATGGGGGAGCTTATTTGGGTGGAGAGGCCCTTCAACCAGTGAAAGGGTGTATCACTACGGGGGGGGGGGTCCTATGGTTTTAAAACACCACTGAATGAGTATCATGGGCCCCCACCATCCAGACCATGTTCACTTCTCATTGCTGGCATCTAGAAGGAGGTACAGGAGCCTTGGATCCGACTCCACCAGATTCAGGAACAGTTGTTACCTTAAACCATCAGGCTCGTTAACTAGCATGGTAATAAAAACAGGTTTATTACCTCGTTAACTTCACTCACCTCAGCCCTGAAAGGATTCCACAACCTATGGACTCACTTTCAAGGACTCCACAATGCATGCTCTCTGCATAGTCTTTAATTGATTCTGTTGTGTTTACTGTGAATGCCTGAAAAAAAATCTTGGGGTAGCATATGGTTTGTACTTTAATAATAAATTTACTTTGAAGTGACCATGAATATAGACATTTTAGTTTTGTATCTATTTCATTGTGAAATGTTTCATTCTGAAACATAATAATGCAATGTTTGTATTCCATAATTAACCAACTGCTTAATTCATGTTATTATAAAGGTGACAGAAAGACATGTCTTCCAGCTGCTCAATGATGATTCACTGCTTTCCAGTACACTTTGCTCAGTGCTGCTCTGCCCCTTGCATGGGTTGACAAAAAGTGGTGCACTCTGTGACTCAGAATCAGCTATGAATGTTACGTCACTCTTTTAATGCTAGCTTAACTATTTGTGTGATTTTTTTCTTTGTTTAAGAAGATGAGAAAGTGGACCTTTAACAAGATTCTGGTATAAATCAATGAAAATTAAAAATTGCATATTTGTGAAATCTAAAATACAACAAACAATAAATGCTGCAAGCACTTGGCAGGTGAGGCAACTTCTGTGGAAAGAAAAGGTGTTAATATTTCCAGCGGAACATGTCTCCGTTCCTCCAGTGGTTCAGTTCTGACGTAAGATCCACAGTGAACCTTACAGGAGTAGCAGAGTGTTCTAGCACTTACTGTTTTGGATTTGCTATATAAAGTAAAACCCTGTTAATTTATTATCCAGTTGCTCAGAAATCCCAGTGAAATGGTGCCTGAATCACTGGGTCCTGATTCCTGCACATTCTGTCACACACTAGGTGCCCAGGTTCTCACACACTGTCCTTCTCTGACCGCACAGTGGGTGCCTGGTTCCTGCCTTTCTGGCATGCTAGGTTCATTACAAATGTTTAATTATTATTGTCTTTTGAGCAGCATCTTAAAAATTAATTTAAAATATAATGCCCAGTAGTTCAGAAAATCAGCTTCCCCAGCATCACTAAAGTCCTTAGTGATTAATGAACTAATTTCATTATTATTAATGAGTAAAACAGGTTTATTACCACAAAAGTTCATATGTATAAAAATGGTGCATTATCAGAGTTAGCAGGCTAAATTTAACACTGATCAACACTGAAACATGCTGGCCCTGCTTTTTCAGAGATGTCTCTTTAGATCGGCTTCATTTGGTTTTAGAGAAACTAAGCAGTTCAAAACCAAGGACTTTCACTGGCCTGCCTTATTCAGAATTTAAGCAGCAGATCTCTAATAAATGTCTTGATAAGTAAGAGCTCCCAAAAGACCTTGGAAAAATCATGTTTTACTATATGATTGTCTTTATAGTACTGATGAGTGTTTCATCCTGGTTCAATTTCTGACATGTTAAGCCGGTGTGCTTTGTGTATTTTCAAGATTCAAAATTGTTTAATGTCATTTTCAGTACCCAAGTGTAAAGAAAAAATAATTGTTACTTCGACTCCAATGCAGCACCATAAAAAACTCAATAATAACAATAATAAAAAAAACTATCAACATCGGTAGCTTATATACGTAGATTAAAGTGATGCTAGACATAGAAGCATCTGTACATAAGGTGACTGATGGGAAACAATAAAATAGTGGTGCTTGGAGGGGTGGGTTAATGGGTGGGTGTGTTGATAAGCCTTACTGCTTGGGAAGAGTAATTTTTTTTTGAGTCTGATATCCTGGTGTGAATGCCATGTAGCCTCTTCCCTGAGGGAGTGGGACAAGCGGTCCATGAGCAAGTGGGGTGAGATCTTTATGATGGTACCGGCCCTTTTCCGGCATCTTTCTGTGTGCACTCGATGTCCTTGATGGTGGGTAGGCAGTTGGTGGTGATGCATTGGGCAGTTTGGACTACCTTTTGTAGATCTTTCCTGTCCGCCACAGTGCAGTTTTCATACCATGCAGTGATGCATCGTGTTAGGATGCCCTATCCTGTGCATCTGTAGAAGACTGTGAATATTAGTGTGTATAGTCCAACTCTCTTCAGCCTCTTCAAAAAGCAGAAGCATTGGTGAGTTTTCCTGATTATGTCAAATGTGTTCTGGGACTGTGAGAAGTTGTGCGAGATGTGTGCTCCCAGGAATTTGAAACTGCTTGCAGTTTTCATTGCTGTGCTGCAGATGGAAAGAAGAATGTGAGTGGTTCAAGTTTTCCTGAAGTCGATAACCACCTTCTTTGTCTTGTTGGCATTCAGGAAGAGGTTATTTGTCTAGCACAGGGGTGGGCAAACTTTTTGACTTGTGGGCCACAGAGGGTTCTAAAATTTGACAGGGGGGCCGGACCAGGAGCAGATGGACGGAGTGTTTTGGTAATACACCTCATAAGAGAAAATAAAATATCATGGGATATGTAGAAAACGTGCTTTAATTTCAATTGAAAATGAACAAATGCATTACAACAAAATATCTGTCTTTGAAGTCCCATGGTATTTAGCTATTTATTGAAATGACTTTTAAAACACTGAAAATTAAATGAATAAAATACAGCTTTTTTTAATAGTAACAGTTATTATTTTAAAGCACTGAAAATTCTGTTATCCTTCAAGATATTATCATCATCACTCTCCTCCTGACTGTCTTTATTTCAAAAACGGTAGGAGATGCAGGTCTACTTGTCCTGCTCCTTCTTATTCAATTGTCCCCTGAGCCAAAACTCAACAACGACCAGCACAAGGACAGAACAGTGACAGCGCGCCAGTATGCGGAGCGCGTTATTTGATCTGGAGTGCATTTTTTATTTTGAGATCATACGTGTACCTGCGCACTACTCATGTCCATCACTTAACAGAAATGACATGTAACCAAGTAAGGCTTATTGAAAAACATATTTTCAAATGCATTTTTTACATAATACAACGAAGAAACTTATTTTTAATTTCAGTGGGAACAGTGTTGTTGGTCTCCCTTTTTAGCCAGCGCATCAAAGTCTGGATTTAGTTTTGTTGTGGCGATTCTCAGGATGGATCTGAGGTGTTGGTCAGTTAACTTGGATCTGTGGCTGGCTTTGTTGATGTTCATGACGCTGAACGCCTGTTCACACAAATAGGTCGAACCGAACAAAGAGTAAAACGCAAATGTGGAGTAATACGCTGCACCTCAACAAAGGTCAATGTGTAGCGGTGTGCTACATGCAGCGCTAAAATTACGACACGGAGTCGGTAACTGCAGTCGAAGAAAAAAACTTTATTCGAAATCCCCAGCCTCACTTTTAAGCCTCCCTCAACCTGCCCCCCGTGGTGCAGAGGCTCCAAAGCTCTGTGCTCGCAAATCCCCGCAGGCTCTCTCCCTTAGCCGGAACGCTGGCTAATTGTGAGCCGGTTCGGATGTGCCAGGAAATGGGTCGCCCCAAATGTATATAGAGTGCGTCATCTATTGGGAAAACGCCAGAATTGCGGGGAAAAAACTTTAACAAGGTTTATTAATATAATTTCATCAAGTTCTGCGGGCCGGATTAAAAAGTTTAACGAGCCGTAGTTTGCCCATGCCTGGTCTAGCACCACGCCTCAAGTTCTTCCACCTCCCCTCTGTTGGCCATCTCACTACTATCGTGTTATTGTCAAACTTGACAATGTGATTACTCGGTTGTTGGCCATGCAGTGATGTGAGCAAAGTTTACAGCATTTTTCTGTAGAAATAAATTAAATACAATCTTTTGGTATAAAACAACTCTTTAAGTGTAAAGATTTTTCAAGCCTATAAAAAGTATTCACCCCCTTGGAAGTTTTTTACAACATTGAATCACAGTGGATTTAATTTGTTTTTTTACACTGATCAACAGAAAAGACTCTCAATTTGAAAACAAATTTCTACAAATTGGTCTTCATTTATTACAATTACTAAACACAAAATAATTGATTGCGTAAGTATTCACCCCCTTCAAATCAGTATTTAGTAAATGCACCTTTGGCAGAAATTACAGCCTCGAGTCTGTGTGGATAGGTCTGTATCAGCTTTGCACATCTGGACACTAATTTGCCCCATTCTTTACAGAACTGCTCAATCTCTGACAGAATGTATGGGAATTGTAAGTGAACTGTCCTTTTCAAGTCCTAGCCACAATTTTGCAATTGGATTGAGGTCTGGACTCTGACTTGGGCACTCCAGGACATTAACTTTGTTGTTTAATAAGCTTTTTGATGATGTGTTTTGTTTGGTTTATGCCAACCATAGCATTTGGTGTGATGGCCAAAAAGCTCAACTTCTGTTTCATCAGACCATTGAATCTTCTTCCAACTGACTTCAGAGTCTCCCACATGCCTTCTGACAAACTTTAGCTGAGATTTCATGTGAGTTTTTTTTCCAACAGTAACTTTTTCTTTGCCACTCTCCCATAAAGCTACAAATGCAAAGCATCCAGACAACAGTTATATGTGCAGTCTCCCATTTCAGCCACTGAAGCTGTAACGCTTCCAGAGTTGTCATAAGTCTCTTGGTGACTTCCCTCACTTGTTTCCTTCTTGCACGGTCACTCAGTTTTGAGGACTGTTTGCTCAAGGGACATTCAGTGACTAGGAAATTTTCTTGTATTCATCTCCTGGCTTGTGCTTTTCAATAACCTTTTTGTGGAGTTGCTTGGAGTGTTCTTTTGTTTTCATGGTGTAGTTTCTGCCAGGATACTGACTTCACCAGCTGTTGGACCTTCCAGATACAGGTGTATTTTTACTACATACAGTCAATTGAAATACTTTGACCGCACACAGGTCTCAAAGCAGATTTCCATTTAATTAATTATGTGACTTCTAAAACTAATTGGCTGAACCAGTGATGATTTGGTGTGTTATTTTAAAAGGGGGCGGGTGAATTCTTAATGCAATCAATTATTTTGTACTTTATATTTGTACTTAGATTACTTTGTAGAGATTTGTTTTCACTTTGACATGAAAGAGTCTTTTCTGATTATGAGCGTCAAATAGGCCAAAATAAATCCACTGTGATTAAATGTTGTAAAACAATAAAACATGAAAGCTTCCAAAGGGGGGTGAATACTTTTTATAGGCATGGTATATCCTGAAATGTCACAGCAGTGAGTTGGTGGAATTGATTGTGAAACTTGTGTTTTGGTTCTGATAGAGAATCTCAAGATGTATAAAAGTGGAGAATTTTCACAGTCGTTTGCATGAATCAAAGCTGTCTGATTTCAGTTATTTCTCCATTCATCAGGACAGTCATGAACAAAATGATGTTTTGATTTGTTTACATAAATGGACAGAGTTAATGACATTCCAATTAGGAAAGTTTCAGAACAAGTAGCAAAACATCATTTTGTTCATGGCATTTTATTTGGTTATTTACTCTGGACTAGAATGATTATGTAGATGGTTTAAACAGCTTTTGTAAATTAGCTGTGTAGTATAAAATGCTAATTACTTTTGTTTGGATTGGGATTTAAATTTGACCTTTATTGAAGTGCGTTATCTTCATTTCTTTGAGCTTAATGGAAAAGTATAGCATGACTTTTGATAGTGTTGCCCAAAATTTGTGACTCTGTTATGGAATTATTTAGCTTTATATGCAGGCAGAGATCAACACATTTTTCCTAATGTTTGCCAATATCATTGGAAAGGTTTTCTCATGCTTACTGAATCAGAATCAGATTTAGTACCTCCAGCATATGTCATGTAATTTGTTGTTTAGTGGCAGTGGTATAGTGCAATATAAAAAACTGTAAATTACAGTAAGAATATATCAAAATGAGTTGTGCAAAAAGAGAACAAAAATATTGAGGTAGTGTTCATGGGTTGGATCATTGTCCATTCAGAAATTTGATGGTAAAGGGGAAGAAGCTGTTCCTAAAATATTGAGTGTGTCTCATACTACTGTACCCTCTCTCTGATGGTAGTAATAATAATAAGAAAATACGTCTGGGTGATGGGGTCCTTAATGATGGATGCTGCCTTTTTGAGGCATCTCCTTTAAAGATGTGGGGAGGCTAGTGCCCGTGATGGAGCTAGTGGAGTTTATATCCTCTGCCAATTTTCTCAATTCTGTGCAGTAGCCCCTCCATACCGGATGGTGATGCAACAAGTTAGAATGCTCTCCACAGTACATCTGTAAAAATTTGCTAGAGCCACTGATGATATACCAACTCTCAAACTCCAAATGAAGTATATCAAATTAATCGTTATCAAGAGTTGAAAAGTGAGCAATATTTGTCTTGCTTACAGTCAGCTGTTTTTGCCGGAGGATCCATATTGTCCTACTTTTATACATATCACTGGTGGAATATAAAGAATTGAAACCTAACTCTATCCATGAAATTCCTTTAGGGACGTATTGAAGTCAGTAAGATAAATATTTTATAACTAAAGGCAAACTGTTAAGTTTCCGATATTGTTGGTGCTTAATGGATTGTTTGATGCTTGGATTCAGAACAATACCGTATTGATTATTCTCTGGAGGAGGACCCATCTCTACTGTGGAACATTGGTGTAGTACAGGCATGGGCAAACTACGGCCCGTTAAGCTTTTTAATCCGGCCCACAGAACTTGATGAAATTATATTAATAAACCTTGTTAACGTTTTTTCCCTGCAATTCTGGCGTTTTCCCAATAGATGATGCAATCTATATACATTGACCTTTGTTGAGGTGCAGCGTATTACTCCACATTTGCGCTTTTCTCTTTGTTCGGCTCGACCTATTTGTGTGAACAGGCGTTCAGCGTCATGAACATCAACAAAGCCAGCCACAGATCCAAGTTAACTGACCAACACCTCAGATCCATCCTGAGAATCGCCACAACAAAACTAAATCCAGACTTTGATGCGCTGGCTAAAATGGGAGACCAACAACACTGTTCCCACTGAAATTAAAAATAAGTTTCTTCCTTGTGTTATGTAAAAAATGCATTTGAAAATATTTTTTTCAATAAGCCTTACATGTTACATGTCATTCCTGTTAAGTGATGGACATGAGTAGTGCACAGGTGCACGTACGTTCTCAAAATAAAATATGCGCTCCAGATCAAATAACGCGCTCCGCATACTGGCGCGCTCTCACTGTTCTGTCCTTGTGCTGGTCGTTGTTGAGTTTTGGCTCAGGGGACAATTGAATAAGAAGGAGCAGGACAAGTAGACCTGCATCTCCTACCGTTTTTGAAATAAAGACAGTCAGGAGGAGAGTGATGATGATAATATCTTGAAGGATAACAGAATTTTCAGTGCTTTAAAATAATAACTGTTACTATTAAAAAAAGCTGTATTTTATTCATTTAATTTTCAGTGTTTTAAAAGTCATTTCAATAAATAGCTAAATACCATGGGACTTCAAAGACAGATATTTTGTTGTAATGCATTTGTTCATTTTCAATTGAAATTAAAGCACATGTTTTCTACATATCTCATGATATTTTATTTTCTCTTATGAGGTGTATTACCAAAACACTCCGTCCATCTGCTCCTGGTCCGGCCCCCCTGTCAAATTTTAGAACCCTTTGTGGCCCAGAAGTCAAAAAGTTTGCCCACCCCTGGTGTAGTAGCTTCCAGTTAAATACCTTCCATTTTAATTAAACATTAAATATAAAACAAAAGACCTTTGGCCTTTTTGTTAACCGGCTCATGGCAACACTTAGCATTTAGTTTTCCATTTTCTCTTGCATTTAGATGTAGATTGTATGAGATTGCCTTATTCTGGCTTCCTGGCTGCACCTTCAGTTTCAGAATCAAGGTGTTTTGTTTTATAACTCCAAAACATAAAGCTAATTGAAAGAAAAATATGGAACTGGGAGATGCGTGTCTTGGTTTAGTTTTTACTTTAAGTGAGGTGCTCCATAAATGACGTAATGGATTAATGACGTATGCCATTCACATAATATTACATGTAGCCTGTAATGAACTATGTAAACAAAAATGCTTAATCAAACAATATATTTACAACTGAAATATTAAATACACAACAAAAGCGAGCATTGGGACATGATTATGTTCGGGTGGGCTCTGTGCCCATCCATGTTTTTGAATCTATTCCTGATCAAAATTTTCAGTTCAGGTGTGTATATCATTGACCGATGTCATGAAATGTGCTTTGTGGCAACAGTCCAGTGCAGGCCATATAAGTACTATAAGTTACAACATACATAAATAGTGCAAAAGACAAATAATGAGGTAATGTTCATGTGTTCATAGTTCAGAAATATAATGGCAGAAAAGAATGAGCTGTTCTTAAAAAGTTGAGTGTGGGGCTTCAAGTTCCTTTACGTCAGGAATTCCCAACTTGTGGTCCACGGACCCCTCGATTAATGGTAGGGGTCCATGGCATAAAAAAGGTTGGGAATGCCTGGTTTACTTTCACCCCAGTGACAGAGAGGGCATGACCAAAATGGTCGTCCTCAGGTCGCATCTGGAATTTCCAGTTGGCGGACAATTTCCCTCCACGCCGCTCTGGCATATTGGGAAATCATGTACTCAACAAGTTACAGCAGTGGCTTGCCTTTGCCTTCTGCCGGGTGAGTTTAAAGAAATCACCACCTCTTACCGAGGTGGTGAGGATCTTTAATGATAGATGCCACTTTCTTGAGGCACCACTTCTTGAACGTGTCCTATTAGTGGGGAGAGTGCTTGTGATGGAGCTGGCTGAGTCTACAACCCTTTGTAGCTTCATGTGATCCCCTGTATTGGAGGCTTCATACCAGGCTGGGATGCAACCTGCTGAAATAATTGGGGAGTGGGAGGGTTGATGTTTTGCTGTTGTTTGTGCATGGGAGGAGGAGAGATGGGGCTTTGGGGTTCTAACGTTTTACTGTCATTTATTCTTTGGGGTTCTCCTGTTTTTGTGAATGTCTGCGAAGAGCAAGAATTTCAAGTTGTATGCTGTAAATATTCTCTGATATTAAATTGAACCGTTGAAATATTCTTCTGTAGAAATTTGCAAGAGTCTTTGGTGACATTCTGAATCTTCTCAAATTTCTAATGAAAGAAGTCATACCTTCTTTCTGTTGGACCCAGGATAGATCATCAGGCATATAAAACTGCTTACCCTTCACTGCGGACCGGTGTGTGTGTTCTCCAGTAGAGAGTAGAGCAGTGGGTTCAGCATGCATCCTTGGGGGTTGCCTGTGTTGATTGTCAGTGAGGAAGAGATGTTATTACTGATCTGCACTGACTGATCTTCCCAACAAGAAGTTTAGGATCCAGTTGCAGAGGCCCAGGTTTGGAAGCTTGTTGATTGGTACTGAGGGAATGACTGTGTTGAAAACTGAACTGTAATAGGTAACTAGGAATATAACAGGCGTAGGTATTGCTGGTGGAGAGTTGAGTGGAGGGCCATTGAGATTATGCCTGCTTTAGATCCAGGACAGGCTCTGTTCTCATTGCTACGATCCGGAAGGAGGTACGGGAGCCTGAAGGTACACAGTTAATGAATCAGAAACAACTTCTTCCCCTCTGCCATCTTATATCTGAATAGACATTGAACCCACGAACACCACCTCAGATAAATTTTTATTTTTGTGCTGCTTATTTAATGTACAGGTGTCCCCTCCTTTACAAAAGGTAAAGCATTCCTATGAAATCTTTCTTAAGCCGAAATGGCATAAAGCGAAGAACCATTAATTTAGATGGGAAAAATTTTCGTAAAAGCGAAAATCCTCTTTGTAATGCGAAAACAGGTTACTAATGTAGGTCTTTTGTAAAAACGAAGCGGTGTAAAACAAGCATTCGTAAAGCGGGGGACACATCTACATATATATATATATATATACAGTAACTCATGGTAATTTTCTCTATTATTATTGTTTATTGCATTGTACTGCTGCCACAAAGGCAACACATTTCAGTACATATTCCAGTGATATTAAACCTGATTCTGATTATGATATTGCTCAGTAAATGCATCAACTGATCACAACCATGCGATGGGCAACCACAGACTGGCAGTGTCCATGTCAAGTACAATGGTCATACATGCTTGAGGCTACATCAGAGGTGATCTCATAGGAACCATTATTCACCAGGGAAGAGAAAGCAAATGAAGATAGAAGGTACTAGCACAGAGGTGCCAGAACTTAGGGAAATGGGTATCCTATGGCGACCCACTTTCTGCGCAAGCAAACCGGCTCACAAATAGCCAGCGCGCGGGGAGAGACTTTGGTAATGCACCTCTGACGTCATTTCCGCCCAGAGAGGGCGGGCGCTAGGGATTAAATGCCAGCGCCACGAAGTTTGAATAAACTAGTCTCGAAACGACTTAGTTTAAATTAAATAAACGACTTAAGCGTGTTGTTATTTCAGCGCTGTGTGTAGCACATCACTACATTGGTGACCCCGACAGTCCAAACGGGATTTGGACCAAAGATGACCGACTCTTCATCTGTTCATGCAGTTTCGCTAAAACTGCCGACTTTCTGGACGCTGCGACCACGTGTGGTTTAGCCAAGCAGAAGCCCAGTTCCAGATTCGGCAGATATCCTCTGATTTCACGCGTTACTACCACGTGATGAGCACCCTTGACCAGGAGATGGCCACCCAGGTTGAGGATTTCATACAGTTGCCTCTGGAAGAAGGCAAATATGAAGCATTCAAAGAGCTGCTCATTGGGACCTTTGGCCTCTCACTGCGTGAGCAGGGTGCCCGCCTGCTTCACCTGGACAGTTTGGGAGACAGACTGCCATCAGCATTGATGAATGAGATGCTGGCCCTGGCTGACGGACACAAGCCCTGCCTCATGTTCGAGCAAGCATTCCTAGAGCAACTGCCCGAGAACACACATCTGCTGCTGGCCAACGCAGATTTCAGCGACCCCTTGAAGGTGGCGGCCTGTGGAAAGCCAAGAGGGAGAGCATGGCGTCCGTCAATCAGATTACCAGGCCACGCACCTAACAGCGGACCAGACCAGGCCCGGCAAGGGGGGGGGGGGGGGCGCACACAACACAGAGTCAGGAGTGAGGAGGTCAGTGAACAGTGGTGTTTCTACCACCAGCGGTGGGGCACAAAGGCCCGCCATTGTCGCCTGCCCTGCAAGGGCCAGGTCCAGGGTAAGTACCGCTAATGACTATGGTGGCTGGCCACCAGTACAGCCTGTTGTATGTCCGGGACAAACAGTCGGGATGCTGCTTCTTGGTCGACACCGGAGCGGAAATCAGCATCTTGCCCCCAACGGGGTACGACACCCGCAACAGGAAGCCAGGACCCACCCTGAGGGCAGCAAACAGCAGCACGATATGGACCTACAATACCCACACAGTGCAGCTGCAGTTCGGCGCCAACTGGTTCACGTGGGACTTCACACTGGCAGCGGTGGCCCAACCACTCCTGGGGGCAGACTTCTTGCGAGCTCACAGCCTGCTGGTCAACTTGCAAGGGAAAAGACTGGTACATGCTGAGACTTTCCAGACATTCTCCCTGGGTGAAGCCAAGTTGCTGGCCCCACACCTGGACTCCATCAGGTTGTCGGACAACGAATTTACCAGAATCCTGGTGGACTTTCCATCGATTCAGGCACCGCAGTTCACGGCAGCCATGCCCAGACACGGGGTACAGCACCACATCATGACCCAGGGACCAACCCTCCACGCCCGCGCATGAAGGCTCCCCCCGGAAAAGCTTGGCCTGGCGAAGGAGGACTTCAAGAAGATGGAGGAAATGTGGGTCGTACAGAGATCCGACAGTCCTTGGGCCTCCCCCCTGCACATGGTGCCCAAAGCAGCCGGAGGTTGGAGACCATGCGGCGTCTACCGCTACAACTCCAGACCGCTACCCTGTGCCGCACATACAGGACTTTGCAGCAAGAATCTTTTCCAAAGTAGACCTCGTCCGGGGATACCATCAAATCCCGGTGCACCCTGAAGACATCCCCAAAACGGCACTCATCACCCAGTTAGGCCTGAAGAATGCCGCACAGATGTTCCAACTGCTAATGGATGTGGTGGGACACGACCTGGACTTTGCGTTCATCTATTTGGACAACATCCTTATAGCCAGCAGTAGTCGCCAGGAGCATCTGTTGTCCCACCTCTGCCAGCCCTACTCCCGCCTGCGTGATTTTGGCCTCATGATCAACCCGGCCAAATGCCAGTTCGGTCTCGATACCATCGACCTCCTGGGCCACAGGATTACTAAAGATGGGACAACACCTCTGCCCGCCAAGGTAGACGCGATCCGCCACTTTGCCCGGCCCAACATGGTCAAAGGCCTGCAGGAGTTCATTGGTATGGTGAACTTCTACCACAGTTTCCTCCCCTCAGCAGCCCGTATCATGTGCCCTTTGTACACCCTGATGTTGGGTAAAGGCAAGGACATTACTTGGGACGAGGGGGTCGCGGCCGCTTTCATTAAAGCCAAGGAAGTCTTGGCAGATGCTGCGATGCTGGTGCACCCCAGAACGGACGTTCCGACTGCCCTCACGGTGGACACATCCGACACAGCAGATGGTAGGGTGCTGGAGCAGCTCATCGAGGGGTGCTGGCAACCCCTGGTGTTCTTTAGCAACCACCTATGACCACCCAAACTCAAGTACAGTGCTTTCGACCGGGGGCTGTTGGCACTATATCTGGCAATCTGGCATTTCAGGTGGTACTTAGAAGGCAGGTCGTTCACCGTGTTCACGGACCACAAACCGTTGACCTTTGCGTTCACGAGGGTGACCAATCCCTGGTCGGCTCGCCAACAGTGACATCTGTTCTATATCTCCGAGTACACGACAGACATCCAGCATGTCTCGGGAAAGGACAACGTCGTGGCAGATGCACTCTCCAGACCAGCGCACCCATCTATCAAGACAACCGTCCGGCTGGTCTCCAGTAAGTTCGCATGGTACAGACTTCGCAAGCAGGTCAGTGAATGGGCCAGAACTTAAGCCCAGTGCCAAACAGCCAAGGTGCAGCAGCACACTAAAGCCCCGCCGCAGCAGTTTGAACCCACCTATTGGAGGTTTGACCACATTCATGTGGATATCATGGGCCCCCACCAGTGTCTCGAGGAGCGCGGTACCTCCTAACTATGGTAGACCGGTTCACAAGGTGGTCAGAGGCGGTCCCGCTCACCGACACATCTGCTGATTCCTGCGCCCGAGCACTGACTGCAACCTGGGTAGCACGTTTCGGGGTACCGGCCCACATTACTTCTGACAGAGGTGACCAGTTCACCTCCAGCCTGTGGTCGTCTGTGGCCAGCCTGCTGGGAACACAGCTACACCACACTACTGCCTACCACCCACAGTTGAACGGACTAGTGGAGCGTTTCCACCGTCACTTGAAGTCAGCTCTCATGGCCCGCCTGAGAGGACCTAACTGGGTGGACGAGCTTCCCTGGGTCCTGCTTGGAATTCGCACAGCGCCCAAAGAGGATCTGCACGCCTCGTTGGCCGACTTGGTGTACGGCGCACCCCTGGCCATCCCGGGAGAGTTCATACCAGCCCCAAAGGGGCAAGAGGAAGAACCCGCAGCAGTCCTGGACAGACTACGCAAAAGGCTCAGCAACCTGGCCCCCGTACCGACTTCACAGCACGGACGGACCCCGACCCATGTACCCAAAGACCTGCAGAACTGTAAGTTTGTGTTTGTACGAAGGGGCGGACACTGGGCACCGCTACAGCGGCCGTACGGGGGGCCATTCAAGGTGATCAACAACAATGGGTCCATGTGCATTCTGGACATTGGGGGGGAAAGAGGAGGTTTTCACGGTGGACCAACTCAAACCAGCCCGTGTGGACTTGGCGCAGCCGGTCGAGGTTCAGGCACCGTGGCACAGAGGCAGACCTCCCAAACAGAGGCTGATCCAGACTGTGGACATTGGGGGGTGTATCGCTGGTTCTGGGGGGGGTGAGTTGTGTGGCAACCCCCACTTTCTGCGCAGGCGAACCGGCTCACAAATAGCCAGCGGGCGGGGAGAGACTTTGGAAATGCACCTCTGATGTCATTTCCGCCCGGAGAGGGTGGGCGCTAGGGATTAAATGCCAGCACTGCGAAGTTTGAATAAACTAGTCTTGAAACGACTTACTGACTGCGTGTTGTTATTTCAGTGCTGTGTGTAGCACATCGCTACAATCCAAAGGATATTGTTCAGTTTTAAACTAGTTATGTGACTAAATGGAAGATGCCTCAAATATTCTAGCTATTTTACTCTGATCAAACTTATTGTTTGAAGTTCCTATTTGAAGTATAACTATATAACTGACCTTTTACATCATGGCTTTTGTTGTTAGCTGACCTTGGTGAAGTAAGACCCTAAAATTAAATTTAAAATAAAACCTGTTGGCGGAGTTGGGGGAAAATAGTGAAGAATTGGGGAAGGGCATAATTGGGTTTGTACCAGGTAAGATCAGATTAGTCTGTTGCAACACAGTCCACAATCAAATAAGCTAGCAGTGTTCCCAAGGTTCACATGAACTGTCAGTGAAGTGAATTGGGAGGCAGGTACTGAAATGACTATGGTAACTACATTTTTGGAATAAATTCTAGTGGGGGAAAAATTGAAATTAAAGAGATTTGAATTCACTTTCTTTCTCAAAACAGTTCGAAGTGAACTTTTAATCAAAATCCAGATGTCAGTATATATTACCATGAGATTCATTGACTTGTGGGCATTCACACTGAATTGAAAGAAGCACAACAGAATCAATGAAAAATTTCACACATCAGAGATGGACCAGCAACTAAAGTGCAAAAGACAATAAACTGCAAATACAAAAATAAAATAATAAGAACTAAATAATTGAAAACCTGTGCATAGAGTCCTTTAAAGTGAGTCCATATGTTGTGGAATCAATTCAGTGTTGAGGTGAGTGAAGTTTTCACCTCTGCTTCAGGAGCCTGATTGAGGGGAAGTGACTGTTTCTGAACCTGATAGTATGGGACTGAGGCTCCTGTACCTCCTTCCTGATGGCAGCAATGAGACGAGATTATGGCCTGGATGGTGGGCATCCTTGATAAATGTAGCTTTTCTGTGACAGCACTCCTTTTAAATGAGCTCAGTGGTTGGGGAGGGCTTTACCTGTGGTAGACTTCTTTTTTGTTTTTTCCGCTCAGATTATTGGTGTTCCTGTGATGCAACCAGTCACTATACTCTCCATTGTGTATCTGTAGAAGTTCGTCAGAGTTTTAGATGACATGCTGAATCTTCACAAGCTTCTAATAAGGTAGAGGCGCTGCTGTGCCTTCTTTGTAAAGGCAGTTACATGCTGGTTTCCTCCTCCTGTAGTCAATAATCAGCTCTTTGGGTTTGCGGACTGAGTGAGAGGTTATTGTCACACCATTCAGCCGGATTTTCAATCTCTCTCCTATATGTTGATTGGTCACCACCTTTATTTGGCCCACAACAGTGGTGTCGTCAGCAACTTAAATATGGCATTGGACCTGTATTTAGCCTTACATTCTTATAAAGTGTGGAGCAAGGGACTAAGCACCCAGTGTTGTGGTGCACCAGTGCTGATGGTAATTGTGGAAATGTTGCTGCCAATCCAAACTGGCTGGGGTCTACAAGTGAGTAACTCAAGAATCCATTCACACAAGGAGGTACTGAGGCCTAGGCCTTGGAGCTAATCGATGAGTTCTGAGAGGATGGTAGTATTGAATGCAGAGGTATAGTTGATAATATATATGCATCTTCACTGTCCAGGTCTGGTAGAAATGGTTAAAACTAGTGTCTGATGTTGTTGAACTTCACCGTTCTGGAACAGCTGGGCTTAAGACTGCTGATGTGTGGTGAGAAAAACCTTGGATGATAAGCACAGTACCGGAAACTCCAATTAATAAGATACTAGGCCCTGGAACCAGGAGGGAGGATGCATCTGGGGGTAAATAACAGGGAACAAAGAGGACTGTTATTCTCACGCTGAGAGAATAATTGACATGTCTTTTAAGCAATTGATCATGTACTGACCGTGGGATGCCAAACAAAGTTATGTGAAGTTGTTTGTCTTGCTGTATAAATATGAGCTCTATATAACCTAGAATTCAGAGTTTGGTGGTGGTGGAGACTGCTGCAGACTCTCCATGATATCATGTTAATAAATTCTTAAAACCAAGCTCAAAGTCACTCTGAGTGTTGTTAGTTAGTGTTTCCACGACAGAATCTGGTGACAAGGATAGGATTTCCATTAATGAGATCCGAAGAAAGGCTAACTAAGAGGGTCGAGTTAAATAGGGGACTGCCCTAGCTGAAATGGGGTAGAGTCTGGATCAAAGTCACTCTTGTGTTCTCTGTGTTTCCACAAAACCAGGTGTTCAGTTGATTTGTGGTTTGCAGACAAATTGATATGGACTTGGCTGCAGTGGGTATTAACAACATATTTATGGCCTAAGATATAAAGCATAATGGTCATCAAACTAATTCTTTATTATTACTCTAACAAAGACTGTAAATAGATTAAATTCTGTTTGGTTCATTTCTTAGGAGATTCTGCATTATTGCTTGTGTGTCCCTTCAATTGTTCCAATATTTTTAAAACTCTAGCACCTAATTCTTGTTCAATATCGCTGACTTTTTCTTTTTCAGATTGCAAAGTTACGTCAACAACTTCAACGCAGCAAACAGAGTAGTCGGCACCACAGAGATAAAGAGAGGCAATCTCCTTTCCATGGCAATCATGCAGCTATTAACCAGTCACAGGTAAGACCACAAAAGGCTTAGATATATCACATTAGCTATATGCCCAGCATCAAATGTAAAGTAAGGTACTGATAACGACTGAACGTCAAAAAAAGATACTGAAAGCAGCTAAGGAAGGAGTCTGACTTTATTTGAGACTCTTTCAGTAGTTCCAAGGTTAAAGCAAAAAACTACATGTGCTGGAAATCTGAATTAAAAAAAAAACAAGTGCTAGAAATGCTCAGCAGATCAAACAGCATTTGTGATCAGAGAAATGGTTAATGTTTCAGCTCAGTGTTCAGTGATTGACTCAAATGTTCCTCTGTCCGTGGATGTTTTGTTTTTGAGTATTTCTATGGATTAGGCAATGAATATTAGTTATTCTATTTTCTACTTCTTGTCTTTAAGGTGCTTCATCTACTTTATAAGACCATTCCCTCCCCCAGCACTATGTATCAATCACTTATAGATATTTAGCTTATTTCCTCCAATAACTGGAAAATGCCCTTGGTTTGTAGGTATTGCACTGAGGAGTAGATCTTTGAGCTTTAATGGTTGGATAATCCTGTATAAAAGCAAGTCACCATCTCCCATGCAGATGGAACAAGTGCAGCTTAAAGTGGAAGTCATCACTGTTGACCTTGTACTTATAAGAAAAAATTGGTTTTTGACATTTTGAAGTGGAATGGTGATTTCTGTGCTGTTGGAGTTGTATGAGAATTGTATTAAACATATTTACTTGATTTTGACATACCTTCAATCAAGCATTCAGTCAACACATTCAAATTCAGTTAAGCTTTGTTCTGTGAGTTTTTTTTCCCCCATTTTCATTCATCGTGAGTTTTCTACCTTGGAATAATACCTGGATTACTTCCTTTAAATTTCTAGGTTTCTAGGCAGCCAGTTGTAATGAAAACCAAAATACTGTCCTGTTTGAATATCTAATTTAAGCTCCAGTATTCATTGTTATAGGATTAAGGAAATCATATGAATGAGTCATAGAACATAGAACAGTGAAGCACTGAAGCCCATGATGATGCATCGATCTTAATGCTATTTTATGCTAAGTACCCTTCTCCTGTGTATTATCTATCTACCTGTTCCCTTCATGTTAATGTGTATATCTAAGTGTTTTAGACTCAAACAAACTACTGGCTTCTACTATTACATCTGGTATCGTATTCCTGGTATGTGTTACTTTGTATGTTAAAAAATAACTTGACCTTCATGTCGCCTTTAAACATCCCTTCTCAGCATAAAAGCATGTCCTTTAATGTTTGACATTTCCACATTGGGGAAAAATCCTGTCTGTCTATGCTATCCATGCCTTTCATAATTTTAGAAACCTTTATCAGGTGTCCCCTCAGTCTCTAATGCTGTAGGGCGACCAGCCCAAGTTTTCCCATCCTTCTAGCTCAGGGGTTGGCAACCCGCGGCTCCGGAGCCGCATGCGACTGTTTCATCTCTGTGCTGCGGCTCCCTGTGACTTTGGAAAATAAACGATGAGTATTTAATTAAAATGTATTTAATGTTAGTTTGTTAGTTTCTGAAATGTAATTCTAAATTTGAAGATTATGGTGATCTTGTACAATCTAAATAAAACGTTGTGGCGACCCATTTCCTGGCACATCCGAACCGGCTCACAATTAGCCAGCGTTCCGGCTAAGGGAGATAGCTGTTAGGGGTTTGTGAGTACGTGTCTTTTGGAGCATCCGCGCCCATGGGGGGGCGGGTTGAGGGAGGCTTAAAAGCAAGGCTGTTTAGTTCGAATAAAGTTATCTTTGACTGCAGTTTACCGACTCCGTGTCGTTATTTTAGCGCTGCGTGTAGCACACCGCTACAACGTGTTTTTTAATCGCTATTAATATACGTCACCACTACCAATGCCTGACACCCGCCAGTGCGCGATTTCTTTTAATTTTTCGATCCAAGGTAGGCTAACTATGGGGTAACCTTCAACCCAACGTCTTTTTTTCAGAGTTCAAAATGTTTTTGTTGCATGCAGAAATGTAATTTCGTTTTCTCTGCAGGAGTTCATCGATTTCATAAATGCAACACATTATAGTTTGTTTATACATAGCATAAAGGCAAAAAAAACGTTGTATGCAGTATTATTTCATTTTAAATGTCAAACGGGTTTTGCGGCTCCCAGTGTTTTCTTTTCTGTGGGAAATGGGTCCAAATGGCTCTTTCAGTGATAAAGGTTGCCGACCCCTGTTCTAGCTCATCCCCTTTAATCCAGAGAGCATCCTGGTAAACCTATTCTGCACCCTCAACACAACAGAGCAGAACTGCCTGCAATACCCAAACTGAAATCTGACTAAAGTTTTATATAGCTACAACATGATTACCTTACTCTTATACTCAAATTTTACCTTCATAATTTTCGCTCCCCCAATTTAGTACTTTCTTGCAAAGTCTTACTTTTATCCCCCCTATTCATAACTACCTTAAATGGGGTATGCTTACTATTTCCAAAATGTTCACTGAAAGTATTCACCTACTATCAGGTCTGTCACCTGGCCTAGCTCACTTTCCAAAACCAGGTCCAATAAGTCTCTCCTCTAGTTGCAGTCTCCACACACCTCTGTTAGATGCACTGAAGAAATCCCGCCACATTTAAGTTTCTTATATTAAGGGGGTACCCCCGTGACATTCTCTCACTGGTCAGTAGTTCAACTTTTCTATCATTTGCCAAAGAATATCATTAATTTTCTCTGCAGTTACAATAATCATGCAAGACAGATTTGTATTATTAATGGCATTATTCAGTGATCACATTGTTTTATTTGTGATGGGCATCTGGCAATGCGATTGGGCAGAAAATACGAAGCTTTTTAATTTGCCTCCATGTGCTGTTTATTCTAAGTAGTTTTTTTTTTGTTGAGATGCCACTTCTTTGTCCCCATTGGAAAAAATCCACTGGTGTTTAAGTTCAAGGGCTCGGTCTTAAGCTTATTAATTATTTTGGTATTTTTCAGAACATCTTTGCTCAGAATTACACAATATAACCTCTTGGGTTTGGGGCGTTCTTTTTCCTGCATGGCATAAACCCAGGCTTTAATGTGTACATTGCATTTTCTGCTGAAAGTCAGAAGCTTGTTTGCCTTTTCCAACTTATTTTCCCCTCATTGCTCACCCATTCTTTCATGAGTGATCAAACTCTTATCTACTTTGATATATATGCAGACAAAGCAGTACCATTATAAGTGTTTGGAATTGAAAGGATATGAAAAAGTATTAAACAGGATTGAGGTACGGATTGTACATGAATCTGCAGATGTAGAACAAGGGATAAATGTCACGCTGTTTTAATGTAAAGAGACGTCTCTGTTGGGCAGGCATATTTATCAAATATATCTAAAGTACTATTACACTCACTTAAAATACAGATTTGAACAATGAGTAGCCATTTAGGTAATACTATCTTTTTGAACGTTAAAGCTGAAATCTTAAGGTGTTGTAGTGGTTACTTTAAAACAAACCAAAACAGCTGAAAGTTCAAGCCAGGAGATCAACATGCGCTTTCAAATAACAAAGTTGCAAAGTTGAAAAAAAGTATGTTCAATCCTTTATTACAAATCTAGCCAAGATGAACAATCTTGTAACAATGAAAAACTAATGAAACTAAATTAGCAATATAACAGTCTGAGAGCGATATTCAGCGTTCCAATCAGTGATCTACTTTGCATATTTAAGCGATATCAGATATAGCATTCTATACTTATTTAAGTAGTTCCAATTAGTGTAACTAAGTGGTTGAACTAAATTAGTGAAGTTAGCAATCTAGTTAGCATTCCAATAATACTCCAATTAACGGTCAGTAAAATACCGTAGATTCCGGACTACAGAGTGCACCTGATTAAAAGCCACACGCTCTAATTTTAGAAAGAAAATCAATTTTGTACTTGTACAGGCCGCACCGGATTTTAAGCTGCAGGTGTCCCACGTTGTAATATGAGATATTTACACAGAAAGATATTACACGTGAGGATTTTTTAACTTTTAATTAAATCCGTATGGTAACATAAACAAATATATATTGCAAATGCTTTTTTTCGAACAGTGCCTGTAACACAGCTACTTTTAAATATACATACGTATCGGTAACACACAAATTACGTTGCGTATACTTTTTTACTGAACAGTGCACGAACAACATTCCAATATCTCCTAATGACTGGTAAAAAAAATATATATGCTGCAGCCTACCAGGAAAAGTTATTGATCGCCTTCTTCATCTTCCTCCTGCGCACTAAAACCATCAAAGTCCTCTTCTTCAGTGTCCAAATTGAATAAAACCTCAGGATCTCGTCACTCACTTCAGTCTCTTCATTGTCGCTCTCACTTGAGCACACGCGGTCCTCTTCATCACGCAGCAGTCCAGCCTTTCGAAACCCGCTGGTGATGGTGGATGTTGTGACACGGCTCCACGCATTTAGGATCCACTAGCAGATTTGAGTTAAAGATGCTCTTCGCATGCGTTCTGTTTTGGTAAAGGATTTCTCGCCACTCGTCATCCAAGCCTCCCACTCAACGCGCAGTGCCTCTTTAAATGCCCGGTTCACGCTGATGTCCAGTGGCTGCAAATACTTTGTGGTACCCCCAGGAATCACAGCTGGAATTGAGTTTGTACTCTTGATGGCAGCTTTCACTGAACTTTCATTGTCAGCCGCTTAAAAATCAGCATCGGGTGAAGCTTTAGTCCGGATGCTGTGCAGCTCAGAACACAAGTAAAATGCGTTCTCTCTTGGCCACTTGTTTTCAGTGTGATGGACGAGTCACCTTTTTTATTAACAGTCCGAGTGAGAGGCAGGTCAAACGTCAAAGGTACTTCATCCATATTTATGATATCACCTGGCCCGATGGAATTCTCCGCTATCTTTGTTTGAGTGAATGTGCAGAAGTTAGCAAGTTTTTCCTCGTGGTGTCGGAAGGGAGCTGCTGACACAGAGTCGTGCGTACCCTGACGGACAGGCCTTTTCGTCTCATAAATCTAAAACACCACGATGGCCCACCTCTAAAATCTTCGATTTTCATTTTGGTGGCGATTGCTTTAGCCTTCAGTCTGATCTGCATGGTGGAAACACCGCGGCCGCCTGCTCTCTGTGTGTTAACCCAGTCTTCAAGAAAGTTTTCAAGTTCGGGCCATCTGCTATGATTACCTCTGAAAGCTTTTGTCGTCTTTTTGCATTGACTCAATTCTTCACGCTGGCGTCTCCACCATCTCAACATCGATTCATTTACGCCAAGATTATGTGCAGCAGCTCGATTTCCTTCTTCAACTGCCAGATTGTTCGCCTTTAACTTAAAAGCTGCATCATATGCTTTTCTTCAAGTGTTTTCCATGTTGATGAGGGTGAGTACAAATGACTGATTTACAATAATTTAATTGTGAAAGTGCACTTGATTTATCGTACAATTTCATTGGATCTCTGTGAACTACTCATCAATTTTATTGGTCTACTGTTACGAGGCAAAATGCTTTTGGCGGCATGAAAAAAAAACATGCATTAGCCGCACCGTAGTATAGGCCGCAGTGTTGCCGCAGTGTTCAAAGCGTGGGAAAAAAGTAGCGGCTTATAGTCCGGAATTTACGGTATATTATTCTTCATGTCTCAACCCCTCTCCACAAAACTAAACAACTAACCACAAGTGTGAATACTTAACTATACTTGCGTGCTTCTACCATTCCCCAAACCATGTGACCGATTACCATAAATAAGTGTGCCACAAAATATGATACAGACAGAAAATAGATACATGGCTCCTATGGGTGTAAGGTGGTAATTTTGCTCTTTCTTGGTCCCTAACCATCAGTTCTTCAATTCTGTGGAAAGGTACCTGACCTGAAATATTAACAGGTTTCTTGTTCCATGGATGCTACATAACTGGCTGTGTCTCTGCAGCCTTTCCAGCATCTGCAGTTTTATTTGTTTTCCATTTATATGTGCAGTTATTGGGCTTTTAAGTTTTCTGCAACCTTATTCAAACGTTGCATAGTTTAAAAAAAGACAAGTGAGAAAATGTCAGCATTAGCGATTAGTCGGAGAAAACCAACAAACTAGTGTTTTGTGAAAGTTTAGTTTCAACACAAAAATTGTGCATGCATATTATACTTAGAATGCTGAACCTAGACCCTAAAATATTGACTTTAAATTTGCAAGTTCAATGTAGGACCTGCTATTCTAGCAGCCATTCTAGTGAATCTTCCCTGCACTTGCTTATGAAAAAGAGATAAATTAAAATAACTAAGGTGGCAGATCCCCAGGGTCTGATTGAGTGGCCATTGTGGGAAGTGACAGAGGATATTGCAGAGATATTTGCTTCATTTTTAGACAAGGGTGAAGTTTCAAAAGACTTGGATTCTAGCTAATGTTGGACAAGCCAGGGGACTGCAAGTCAGTGGGCATGATATCAGTGGTGGGTAATTTACTGGAGAGAATTCTCTGATTGATGGGCTGTACCAGATTTGTATAGTCAAAGACTGATTAAAAATCGTCAGCATGGCCTTGTGCAAAATCTTGTCTTACGTTATTTTTTCTGGAAGCGGTAATCAAGAGAGGACAGAGTTGTGGATGTTAATTTCTATGGACTTCATCAAGATCTTTTATAACGTCTCACATCTGAGGCTGGTCTGGAAGGTCTAGCATGGGATCAAGGGAGAGCTAGCTACATAATTGGCTTGATGGCAGGGTACAGAGGGTGATGTTGGAAGATTGTTTCTTTACTGGAAGCTTGTGACTAGTAGTGCCACAGGGATTTGTGCTGGGGCTATTGTTGAGTGAAAAAAAATTAATAGGAACATGAGGGGCAACTTTTTCATCCATAGGGTGGTGTGTATATAGAATATACTGTGATAGGAAGTTGTTGAGGCTGGTACAGTAACAGTATTAACATGGAAAGAAACCATTTAGAGGGATTTAAGCCAAACACAGGCAAATGGTACTAGCTGGGGTGGGTATCTTAGTCAGCATGGATGAGTGGCAGTGAAGGGTTGGCCTTTTTCAGTGTAGTATTACTCTAAATATAAGGCTGTTTTTTTATCTTCAAATCTTTTGAGATTAAAGCCAACATACTGGTTTCACACAAAATATTATGCTATATCTGTATGTTAACTGCCAGTGAATTATGTACAATGTTGTCTGGGTTCCTTTGAATATTGTTTCCCAATCTGTCACCACTTTGTACAGCAAATTAAATGACCTTGCATTTTTCTTCATTATATCCATCCGCCATGTCCTTCTCTAGCTGCTCAGCTTGTTTTTTTTTCACAGCCTCCTCACAAATTTGAGGAACAGCATTTCATATTTCAGCTGGACAGTCTCCAATCTGACGGCATGAATGTCTCAAACTTCCAGTAACTGTTTCCCCTCTGTTCCTCAATCACAAACAAGAAAAAAATCTGCAGATGCTGGAAATCCAGGCAACCACACAAAATGCTGGAGGAACTCAGCAACCCTGGCAGCATCTATGGAAAAGAGTTCAGTCGACATTTCAGGCCGAGACCCTTCAGCAGGACTGGAGAAAAAAAGCTGAGGAGTAGATTTAAAAGGTGGGGGAGGGGAGAGAAACGCAAGGTGATAGCTATTTTAATTCCACTTACTATTCCCATTCTGATATGTCTATCCATGGCGTCCTCCATTGTCATGATGAGACCACACTTAGGATCGAAGAATAACACCCTGTATATTCCTTCTGGATAGCCTCCAACCTGATGGCATGAACATCGATTTCTCAAACTTCTGGTAATGCCCCCCCCACCCTTCACCATTCTCCATTCCCTTTTCCCTCTCTCACCTTATCTCTTTGCCCACCCATCACCACCCTCTGCTGTTCCCCCCTTTTCTTTCTTCCATGGCCTTTTATCCTCTTCTATCAGACTCTTCCCCCCCTGCTTTTCTCTTTCACCTGTATCTCTTTCACCAACTTGCCAGCTCTTTACTTTATCCCTCCCCCTTCAGATTTCACCTATATCATTTAGTGTTTTTCACTCCCCTCCCCCCACCTTTTAAATCTACTTCTCAGCCCGAAACATTGCTTGTACTCTTTTTGACAGATGCTGCCTGGTCTGCTGAGTATTTTGTGTGTATTCCCCTCTGTTCCTTTTGCTTTTCTCTCACCTGGTCCCTGTCACCCCATCTCTCTCTCCCCCCCACCTTCTCGATCTGTCTGTTCATCACCCACACATTCCTCCCAGTGGTTCCCCTCCCTTTATTTTATGCTCTGCTTTTCTGTCTTATTTGATTCCAGCATCTTCATCCCTTTGTCACTTCTACCTTACATCATTTAGCTTCTGACATCTTTCACATTTTCCTCTCCCTGTTGAACACCACTAGTCATGGAGCTGCCCCTTAATTGCCTTCGACTCATATGGGAAAATGAGGAGATGATAGATAGGAGCTACAAGAAGGTAGTCACCCCTAGGTTGTAGGAGGCAGATAACTGGGTGGCTGTCATGACAAGGAAGGAAAATGCACATTCAGTGCAGAGTATTGCTGTGGCAGTTCCTTTCAATAGTATGTATATCACTTTGGATACTGTTGAGGGGGACAACCCAACCAGGGAGGAGCTGCAGTGACCAGGTGTTTGGTGCTGTAGCACAGACGAGAAGAACGGATAGGAAATGTTGATAGGATATTACATATTCCGAGGAATAGAAACAACATTCTGTGGACGTGGTAGGGACACCCAGGTGGTATGTTGCCTCCTAGGTGCCAGTTTCAGGGTTGTCTTGGATTGTGACCACAGCATTCTCAAGGGGGAGAGTGAATAGCCGGAAGTCTTGGTACATATTGGCGCCAGTGACATAGGTAGGAAAAGTGAGGAGATCCTGAGGAGAGATTTTAGGGAATTATGTAGAAAGCTGAATAACGGGACTTCCAGGGAAGTAATCTCTGGATTGCTGCCCATGCCACACACCAGTAAGGGTTATAATAGAGTGATGTAGCTGAAGGACTGTTGCAGGCAGCAGGGGTTCAGATTTATGGATCATTGGGATCACTTCGGGGGAGGGTACAACCTGTACAAAAGGAGGGGTTACACCTGAACCAGAGGGGGACCAATATCCTTGTGGGCAGGTTTGCTTGAGCTGTTCAGGAGGGTTTAAACTAATTTGGCAGGGTAATGGGAATCAGAGTGATAGTGCTGAGGATGAGGTAGTTGGTTAACAGTCTGTGTGTGGTGAGACTGCAAACAAGGAAGGGCTGATGAGAGGGCAAAATAGTAATCAACGGGTTGCGTTGTGATGCAAAAGGTGGACAAAATCGAAGGGGTGAATCCAGGACTAAAATGAGATATATTTGACTGTGCACGGTATATAGGAAAATGTAGATGAACTTGTAACACAGTTACAAATTGGCATTTATGACATTAATGGGCGTCACTGAATCGTGACTGAAAGAAGATTATAGCTGGGAGCTTAATCTCTAAGGATGCACATGGTACAGGTGGCCCCCATTTTTTGAACGTTCGCTTTATGACAGGTCACTGTTATGAAAAACCTACATTACTACCTGTTTTCGCTAAGCAAAGAGGATTTTCGCTTTTACGAGAAAAAGCTGCCCGCTTTGGGCTTGCGTTGCAGACAGTGGCACAGGAAACATTTCACTGGTAGAGGGAAGAATGAATTCAATTAAATACCATCAAATTCTGGCAGCAAACATCACACCGTCTGTAAAAAAAAAAGCTGAAGATGAAAAGAGGATGGCTTCTACAACAGGATAATGATCCTAAACACCCCTCAAAGTCCACAATAGACTACCTCAAGAGGCGCAAGCTGGTTTTGCCATGGTCCTCACAGTCCCCTGACCTAAACATCAACGAAAATCTGTGGACAGACCTCAAAAGAGCAGTGCATGCAAGACGGCCCAAGAATCTCACAGAACTAGAAGCCTTTTGCAAGGAAGAATGGGCAAAAATCCTCCAAACAAGAATTGAAAGACTTAGCTGGTTACAGAAAGCGTTTACAACCTGTGATATCTACCAAATGGGGTGTTACTAAGAACTGACCATGCAGGGTGCCCAAACTTTTGCTTCGGGCCCTTTTCCTTTTTTATTATTTTGAAACTGTAAAAGATGGAAATAAAAAAAGTAATCTTGCTTAAAATATTAAATAAAAGTGTCATCTTTAACTTTATGCCTTTTGGAAATCAGGTCAGCTTTTACTCGCTTAGCTATTCACAGTAATAGAAATTTTGATCAGGGGTGCCCAAACTTTTGCATGCCACTATAAATTCCTATCTTTTGCTTCTTTCCCTTCTTGAAGAGTGGAATGGCATTTGCAATTTTCCAGTCTTCCAGAACCATTTCATAGAAACATAGATACCTACAAAACGTTACAGGCCCTTCAGCCCACAAAGTTGTGCCAAACATGTAACCTACTCCAGAAGTTGCCTAGAATTTCCCTACTGCATAACCCTCCATTTTTCTAAGCTCCACGTACCTATCCAAGAATTTCCTAAAAGACTGTATTTAATCTGCCTCCACCACCTTCGCTGGCAGTGTATTCCACACACCCACCACTCTCTATGTGAAAAACTGACATCCTCCTTGTTCCTACTTCCAAGCACATTAAAACTATGCCCCCTTGTGTTTGCCATTTCAACTCTAGGAAAAAGCCTTTGACTATCCACATGATTAATGCCTCTCATCATCTTATAGTATCCACATCCTTCCTGTAGTGAGGTGACCAGAACTGAGCACAGTACTCCATGTGGGGTCTGACCAAAGTCTTATATACCTATAACATAACCTCACAGCTCTTGAACTCAATCCCACCATTGATGAATGCCAACATTCCATACATCTTCTTAGCAACACTGTCAACCTGTGTAGCAGCTTTGAGTGTCCTGTGGACATGGATCCCAAGATCTCACCGATCCTCCACACTACCAAGACTCTTACCATTAATATTATATTCAGTCTTTAAATTTGACCTACTGAAATGAACCACTTCACACTTTATCTGGGTTGAACTCTGCCACTACTCAGCCCAGTTCTACTTCCTATCAATGTTGCGTTGTAACCTCTAACAACTCTTCAGACTGTACACAACACCCCCAACTTTTGTGTCATCAGCAAACTTACTAACCCACCCTTCTGCTTCCTCATCGAGGTCATTTATAAAAATCACAAAGAGGAGGGGTCCTCAAACAGATCCCTGCAGGATATCGCTGTTTACTGTCCTCCATGCAGAATATGAGCCATCCACAACCACCATTTACTTACGGTGGGCAAGCCAATTCTGGATCCTCCAAGCTAGGTCTCCTTGGATTCCATGCCTCATTAACTTCTGAATGAGCCTCACATGGGAAACCTTATCAAATGCCTTACTGAAATCCATATACACAACGTTCACTGCTCTACCTTCATCAACATGGTTTCTTTAGAATCTAGTGATTCTTGAAATATTATTACTAACATCTTCAGTCACCTCTTTCAGAACCCTGGTGTATACACCATTGGGTCTAGGTGACATCAACCTTCAGACCATTTTAGTTTCCCAAGAACCTTCTCCCTAGTCAAGGTAACTTCACACACTTCATGATCCCTGACACCTGGAACTTCCAGTATACTATTAGTGTCTTCCACAGTGAGGACTGTTTCACCATTTCCTTGCATTTTTGCCAGCATTGCTTTCTAGTGGTCCGATACCCACTCTCATTTACCTTTTACACTTTATGTACCTGAAGAAACTTTTGACGTTCTCTTTAATATTATTGGCTAGTTCACTTTCATATTCCCTCTCTACCTTAATGACTTTTTACTTGCCCTCTGTTGTATTTGAATGCTTCTCAATCCTTTAACTTTACATATTTTTTGCTCTATTGTATGCCCTCTCTTGAGCTTTCTTTTATTCGCCACGATTGTGTCATCTTGCCTTTAGAATACTTCTTCCTCTTTGTAATGTATATAACCTGTGCCTTCCAAATAAGTTCCAGAAATTCCAGCCATTGCTGCTCTGCCATCAACCCAGCCACTATTTGGTAGATATCACAGGTTGTAAACACTTTCTGTAACCAGCTAAGAGTCTTTCAATTCTTATTTGGGGGATTTTTGCCCATTCTTCCTTGCAAAAGGCTTCTAGTTCTGTGAGATTCTTGGGCCGTCTTGCATGCACTGCTCTTTTGAGGTCTGTCCACAGATTTTCGTTGATGTTTAGGTCAGGGGACTGTGAGGACCATGGCAAAACCAGCTTGCGCCTCTTGAGGTAGTCTATTGTGGACTTTGAGGTGTGTTTAGGATCGTTATCCTATTGTAGAAGCCATCCTCTTTTCATCTTCAGCTTTTTTTTTACAGACGGTGTGATGTTTGCTTCCAGAATTTGCTGGTATTTAATTGAATTTATACTTCTCTCTACCAGTGAAATGTTTCCTGTGCCACTGTATGCAACGCAAGCCCAAAGCATGATTGATTCACTCCCGTGCTTAACAGTTGGAAAGGTGTTCTTTTCACTAAATTCTGCACCCTTTTTTCTCCAAACATAACTTTGTTCATTGCAGCCAAAAAGTTCTATTTTAACTTGATCAGTCCATAGGACTTGTTTCCAGAATGCATCAGGCTTGTTTAGATGTTCCTTTGCAAACTTGTGACGCTGTATTTTGTGATGAGGATGGATGCAGGAAACGTTTTCTTATGATGACTCTCCCATGAAGGTCATATTTGTACAGATGTCGCTGCACAGTAGAACAGTGCACCACCACTCCAGATTCTGCTAAATCTTCCTGAAGGTCTTTTGCAGTCAAACGGGGGTTTTGATTTGCCTTTCTAGCAGTTCTATGAACAGTTCTCTCGGAAAGTTTTCTTAGTCTTCCAGATCTCAACTGGACCTCCACTGTTCCTGTTAACTGCCATTTCTTAATTACATTACGAGCTGAGGAAATGGCTATCTGAAAACGCTTTGCTATCTTCTTATATCCTTCTCCTGCCTTGTAGGCATCATTTGTTTTAATTTTCAAAGTGCTAGGCAGCTACTTAGAGGAGCCCATGGCTGCTGATCGTTGGGACAAGGTTTGAGGAGTCAAGGTATTTATAAAGTTTTGAAATTTGCATCACCTGACCTTTCCTAATGATGACTGTGAACAAGCCATAGCCCTAACAAGCTAATTAAGGTCTGAGACCTTGGTAAAAGTAATCTGAGAGCTCAAATCTCTTGGGGTGCCCAAACTTTTGCATGGTGCTCCTTTCCTTTTTTTCACTCTAAAATTGTACAAAGCAAAAATAATGCACTAATCTTGCTTAAAATGTTGTAAAGAATGATTCACCTTTAAATTTATGACTTTTGGAGATCAGTTCATCTTCTACTCACTTAACAATTCACAGTAACAGAAATTTTGACCAGGGGTGCCCAAACTTCTGCATGCCACTGTATAGGTCAGTTAGTCTGACCTCAGTGGTTGGGAAGGATGTTAGAGTTGATTGTTAAGGATGTGGTTTCAGGGTACTTGAAGGCACATGATAAAATACGCCATAGTCAACATGGTTTCCTCACAGGAAAATCTTGCCTTGCAAATCTTTTGGAATTCCTTGAAGAAATAGCAAGCTGGAGAGACAAAGGGGAATTGGTTCATGTTGTGTAGTTGGATTTTCAGAAGGCCCTTGACAAGGTGCCACACAGGAGACTGCTTAACAAGCTAAGAGGTTGAGGTATAATCGGGTAGATTCTAGCATGGATAATGCAGTAGCTGATTGACAGGAGGCAAAGAGTGGGAATAAAGGGAGCCTTTTCTAGTTGGCTGCTGGTGACTAGTGGTGTTCCACAGGGGTCTGTGTTGGGAACAATTCTTTTTACATGTTAATGATTTGGATGAAGAATTGATGGCTATGGTAGGTAGTTTTGAGGAAGTAGAGAGGACTTAGATTAGGAGAATGGGCAAGGATGTGGCAAATAGAATACAGTGCTGGGAAGTGTATGATCATGCAGTTTGGTCGAAGAAATGAAAGGGTTGGCTATTTTATAAATGGAGAGAAAATACAAAAAACTGAGGTGCAAAGGGATTTGGGAGTGCTTTGCCGGATTCCCTAAATGTTAATTTACAGATTGATTCTGTGGTGAAGAAGTGAAATGCAATGTTGACATCAGGGCTGGATTAACCTAGTAGCAAAAGTAGTATATGCTACGGGCCCTGCGCACTAAATGCTTGCAAGCTGCAGTCTGGTAAAATCGGTATTTTTACTGTTTTCTCACGACAGTTAGAGTGAGTTTTGGGTAGATTATTCATTTACACTTAAAGGACTTCAGCCATCTGTCTTCTGTTCTTTGACAAAGTACTGTGGATTGAGTTCATCACAATGCATTTCCTAAAAGCTGTGAACCCAGTTTCAATGCATCTCTGGCACCTCTGAAACAAGAATGCTAAATTTACAGGTAGTTGCAAAGACACCATATCTGTGCTTTTTGAATATGAATCGTCCTCTATGTTAGCACATAATGTACCAAATAATTATGGATTTTAACTGCAAAGCCTCATTTGTTTCATCAATGACCTTCCGGGAAGGAGAATAATCAGTCTTGCTGGATTTTACGTAGTGTACATCCAAGGATCTTGTGATCTGCTACCTTAACCCTGTAATCGTGGGGGTTAGAGGGGGATAATAATACAGACTGTCCCCGGGGTTTACAAACGAATTCCGTTCCTGAGCCTGTCTTTAAGTCGGATTTGTACATAAGTCGGAACAAGTACATCCAGTATTATTTAGCGTCAGTTAGTCAAACGTTTGTCTTAATATATAGTATATATTTTACCTTTCTATGCATATAAAACACTTAAGAAACATATGTATTCCAATAATTAAAGCACTGCATTGCATAGTAATAATTGTAGCTTTCATTGGGGCAGGGTCTTTCACATGCTCCACTATCCTCACTTTATCCTTTATCCTTTAAAATTGTTCCGATCGTTGACCGACTGTAGCCTAAGGCTTTTCCAATGACCGATGATGTTTCACCTCTTTCCGATCGCTTTATCATTTCCACTTTATTTTCAATCATGATCACTTCCCGTCAACAGAACAGAAACACTGCAGGTGGCAGGTCTCGAGCTTCGCCAGCTCTCAAGGTCCACCAGGTCCCAAGGTCCACTGCATTGAGACAGGTTAAATGGGACAAGTGGGGGCCATGCTGGGTTTGGGTTTGGGTTTGGGTATGGGTATTTGATCCTCCACAATATTCTGCATGGGAATTTAAACTGCAGGTGGCAGTGTTTTTTTTTAATGAGGTCAAGTTGAGAGCTTGACATGAACCCGGTGCGCTCGGGAGTGGCCTGTCACTGGATCGAACTTGGGAACCTCCATTCTTGAGCCCGGCGCCACTAGCTGACTGACCAGAAAGGGGGTGGGGGTTCAGGGTGAATCTTGCTGAGAAAAATTTAAGCCAAATACAAAGTTACACACTTAACACAGTGTCAACAGCAATGTCTTAAAATGGCGGATGGCGTTCTCCTTCCTCAGTTCATAAGTATGAGTTGTTTGTAAGTTGGACTTACCTGTATCAGAATTGCCAGTGATGCTCACCTCCCATGAAGCTGGAGAAGAAAGCGGAAAGCATTTTCACATGTTGAAATCGAAGTTATTTGCCCTGAGATAGAATATCTTAATCGATTACTCATGTGAAAAAATGTTCGAATTAATGAGATCCGCTAATGACAGGACGTTTTGATAGAGATGCATTGTGTGTGTTGTTTCTGTGCAGATCGATGTCTCACGTCACAAATGAAAATAACTACAAACAATTCCAGTGACAAGTCTGCATGACCCAGGTTAAATTGTCAATTGGTATTCCTACACGAAATGAGACTGAGAGGAACAAGATGACATTCTAGGGACTGTCAGGAATAGGAGTTGAAAATCTGAAAGGGAGTGCTGATAGATCAGGTTATCAGTAAACATCTCTGGTTCCGCTAATTGTTTCAAGGCATCAGATGATTTGCGAACAACCCCATTTGAAACAGGCAATGATTCTAATGTGGAATGTGAGTTGGAACTGGAACGTCATCTTGTATAGAAAACTGGTGTGAATGCATTTTCATTAACACGGCCTAAAATCGCATCAACAGTTGCTGCTGGCAAGGAGATGTCGCGGCCTCCTTACAAATAACCAATAGGTATTTACCTGGGACACCGATAAATCCAATTACTGTGTAACAAATAATCTGTGTTCGTACCATTGTTAATCCCAGGCTGTAAAAATTTAAAAGTCTGCTCCCAATTTTCTAATGTTCCACTTTTCATAAAAGACAGTGAGGGTAAATAAATTCAAACAAAGCGCAATTATCAAATTTCTTCTGTGTCGACTGGGTAAAATACTTCACAGATCAGATGTTCAGAGTCCACCGCGTTCAGAAGAACATGAACTTCGGCGTGAAATAGACATTTCCAGTATCAAAAACAAATTTGCTCATGCTAAATCTAGAAAATCTAACTTTTAAATTGTAGTTTTGTTACTTTTGACATTTGAAATTGATACGTACATGTAAGTAATACTATTACTGAAGTGTCAGACATTTGTTGTATTATCTGGCTGTATAGCAAATGAAAAAATTGAATTACTTTATGCAAGTAAGTAATTTATGTTTTAATGCTTAATGATTTTTTTTTAAATTTAGAGCCCCTTTATAACATATGCTACAAGCCCCGCACTAGCTTAATCCAGCCCTGGTTGACATTCATTTCAAGAGGACTAGAATTTAAATGAAAGGGTGGAATGTTGACTGGTGAGGCCTCTCTTGGAGTATTGTGATCAATTTTGGGCTCCTTAGTTTAGAAAGCATAGTTGAAACTGGAGAAGGTTCAAAGGAAGTACACGAAAATGTATCCAGGTTTGAACTGTTTGCTATATGAAGAGCATTTGATGACTCTGGGCCTTTATTCACTGGCATTTAGATGAATAGGAGTGACCTCATTGAAACCTATCAGTTGGTGACAGTCCTTGATAGAGTTGATGTTGAGTGTCTAAGAGCAGAGGACGCAGCCTCAGAATAGATGAGAGTCCTTTTAGAATGGAGATAAGGAGAATTTCTTTAGCTGTGGAGTGCTGCATCTGGAATTCATTACCACAGGCAGCTGTGGAGACTAAATCTGTCTGTATATTTAAGGCAGAGGTTGATAGATCCTTGATTGGTCAGGGCATGAAGGAATGTGGGGAGAAGGCAGAAGATTGGAATTGAGAGGAAAAATGGATCAGCTGTGATGAAATGGTGAGGCAGACTCAATGGGTCAGATTGTCTATTTCTAGTCCTATGTCTTATGGCCTTATCGTAATACTTTTTACATAAGCTATTTGGAGTCGGGTTCCAGTCAATGGGATGAGGTTGGAGGTGTTGGTTGTAGAGGCACCCTGTCCTGTAAAGATATACAGTGTCACGTTACTGATAGACACTGCTCTTCTCAAGAAAGTTCTCTTTATATGCACCATGCCTCAATCAAAACAACTTTGAGAGGACCATAGAAATCCTGTAGAGATGCATGAAGCGGGAAAATGCTGCAGAGGTATTTCTAAAGACCTGAATGTTCAGCAGTCCACAGTAAGAGAAATTGCCTACAAATGGAGGAAATTCAATACTGTTGCTGCTCTCCATAATAGTGGACATCCTTCAAAGGTCACACCAAGAGTAGAATATGTAACAGCAAAAGACCTGCAGAAATCTTTAGAACTTCTTGAAGTCTCTGTTCACCTATCCACTATAAAAAGAACACTGTACAAGAATCCGTGGAAACGAGCAGTCAATGTTTCGGGCCGAGACCCTTCGTCAGGACTGAAGAGGAAGGGGGCAGGGGCCTATAAAGAAGGTGGGGGAGGGGGAAGGTGCAGGTGAAAAACCAGTAAGAGGAATATATCAAGGGGTGGGGGAGGGGCTAGGCAGGAAAGGTGAAGAAGGAATATAAGGGGAAAGCACTATCTATAGTAGAAGAAGGCAAAATCATGAGAGAGGTGATAGACAACTGGAGGAAGAGGCAGAGTGAAACTGGGATGGGAGAAGGGAGAGGGAGGGAATTACCAGAAGTTGGAGAATTCAATGTTCATGCCACAGGGCTGGAGGCTACCCAAATGGATATGTCCATACATGGCCTCCTGTATTGCCATGATGAGGCCAAACTCAAGTTGGAGGAGCATCACCTCATCTACCGTCTGGGTTAGTAAACAGAAGGGTTTTCATACTTTTTCCAGCCTGGACTGTAAATAATTAAACAATGTGTTCAATTAAAAACATGAAAAGTAGAATAGTTTGTGTTATTAGTTTAGGCAGATTTAGGCAGATTGTGTTTGTCTATTATTGTAACTTAGATAAAGATCAACCTACATATTATGAGTAAGTAATGCAGAAAACCAGTAATTGCAAAGGGTTGACAATCCTTTTCTTGCTAATGTATATCACTCAGAACATTACCATTCTTCTGAAGACCTATTCATTCCCATTCTTTATTTTCTGCCTGTTCATCAGTTTTTGATCCATGTTAACACAATGATCTCAACTTCATATTAACCTTATTAACCAATCTCTTGTCTCAGAACTTATTGAAGGTTTTCCAAAAAGTGCACCAACAGTCATTATTTCTGCTAGTTACATCTTCGGAGGACACCACTACATTGGAATGATATCCCTTTTATAATCTATGTAAACAATGCTCATTCCTGTCCTTTTCTGCATGTTCTGTTATTAATTCCTTCATTTATATAAGTACTTGTCAGGTTATGTGACAATGCACAAGTCATTATCCTTAATTGTATTTTTAGTCATCTAGTCTCCTCTGATTTTTCTTAAATCTTTTGTTCACTCATCAACTGTTTCCTTTACACTTGAGCTAATTTTTGTCTGATTACAGTCCTGTTCAATGTTGTGGAATTTCTCGTATTTTATATTATGCAATAATGGTTTTAAATAACTCTTTATAATTATATATATTTCAAAAATACCCAATTTCACAGTCTTGTCTGTTAAGATAGAAAACTTATTTCAGTTCACGTGTATGTGCTGCGAAGAAGATTGGTTTTGCTCTCTTGCTGTCTCTTCTGTCGTCAGTCATGAATGAGAATTGGCTAGAGTCTTAAGGTGCAGACAGATGGCTGGCAATTTAATAAATGTCTCATAGAAAGCAATTGTTGTTGGCCAGACGTAAACAATCATTAAGCCTATTGTGCAAAATAAAACCACTGTGATTGCCAAATCTGTATGCAGTGCGATTTTTAATAAAAATCTTAAATTGCTCAGGAGCACCTTATCTTGAAGTTAAATGCAACCACGAGCTAGTCAGCTGAAGTAGCATACAAGCAGTGTTTGAACTTTTATTGTTCTTTCCTGAGAAAGGATAGCACATCTGTTACTGCTGTATGTTGCATATTTGCAGTCTAAAGATACTGAATTCAAATTTAAGTGCACGTGTTTTCCTGTTTTGCCTCTTCTATAATAAGTCATTAAAAGCACAGTAGTTCATGGTGTGTAATTTTTACACAACATAACATTCTGTTGTGATTTGATGAGTAGAAATGTATATATTGAGGTCTGTTCTTGAGTGGTTGTTATTTGCAATGCATCAAATTCTAACCAAAGCCAGACACTAAACAAAACTCAGAGCTGGATGATAGGTGCTGATAGATGTTTGTACTGGCTAAATAAAGGTCTGGATCGAAGGATCACCCTCCGAACATGGGCAAGCCATTTAGAACTAAAATAGTGAGATTTCTTCAAGGAGCAATACTCTACCATAAAGGGCTGTGGGGGGGTGGTTATCTATATGTTAATATAAAGCAGAAATTGATTTCTGGATAAAAGGGGAATTGAGAGATATGCGAAGTCCTATTTGGGGTAGAATAGTTAAGTAGGCTTGAGGGGCTGATGGTGGACTTATTTATGTGAAACCACTTTTTATTGGGGGTCTGTAGAGATGTAACTTGTTAGCCCATCACTAAAGGCCACCGGACTCGACGGTTAGAAAATCACCTTTCCCAGACTCCATACATCTAGTGTAGATATGACTTGGATCCTGCCAAACCTGTGACGTTGGGATGTCTCGCCTCCCTGAACCCATATTTATGTGAATACTGTATAACTTACTGCTCCCATGCAAGAAATAGCAGACTGAACACTGCATCCAATTATACGGAAAGCATATTTATGAATATTAGCTTAACCAAACAGTTATTGGAGAAAAGAAAGAAGGGAAAAAAACAAAAGGGCCCATCATAATTAAAACAGTTAAATGTGCATAGTTTGGAGCTCAAATCTTCCAAAGGTTGTCGTGTCTGATGTACTCACGACACCAACTCCTCCTATTCATCAATCCCTGGTAAAATTTTTCTATTGACCTCCATCAAATACTGGATTCCTACTGGATTCCTGTGCTCGAGCGTATTCTCTCTTCGCCTCCAGCCAAGAAAAACCTCGACTCTCCTCAGTGTTCATCACAAAACTCTCCCCCAGCATTCTCTAGAACTTTGTCCCAGTTCCACCATCCTGATTGGATGACACCAATTTCCTAAGTTCCTTTATCTTTAAATGTAACCCAAACAGTACCAGCAGAATACACTGGTTCTACAGAAAACCATTATATGAAGTACCCTATGATATTAGCAGTAAAAAATTTTACCAGGGCATTACATAAGAATGGCGTAAATCACACACAGTGAAAATTAAGCTGCTGTGACGACCCATTTCCTGGCACATCCGAACCGGCTCACAATTGGCCAGCTTTCCGGCTCACAATTAGATAGCCTACGGGGGTTTGCGAGCATAGAGCTTTGGAGCCTCTGTGCCACGGGGGGCAGGTTGAGGGAGGCTTAAAAGTGAGGCTGAGGTTTTCGAATAAAGTTTTTTCCTTCGACTGCAGTTACCGACTCCGTGTCGTAATTTTGGCGCTGCATGTAGCACGACGCTACAATTGGTGACTTCGATGGTCCAAACAATTTTTGGACCAGAAATGACTGACGCCGCCTCTGTTCATGCGGTTTCGTTGAAACTGCCGGGTTTCTAGACACAGCGACCGAACCTATGGTTCCAGCAAGCCGAAGCCCAATTCCACATTCGCCAGATCACCTCAGAAGACACCCGCTACTACTATGTGGTGAGCTCCCTCAACCAGGACACAGCGGCCCAGGTCGCGGAGTTCGTACAGTCGCCCCCAGCAGACGGCAAGTACACGGAATTCAAAGCCCTGCTCCTCAGGACTTTCGGACTCTCACGGCGCGAGCGGGCTGCCCATTTACTGCACCTGGATGGCTTGGGCGACAGACCTCCTTTGGCTTTAATGAATGAGATGTTGTCTCTGGCCGACGGACACACACCCTGCCTCATGTTTGAGCAAGCATTCCTGGAGCAGCTGCCCGAGAACATACGCCTGCTGCTGTCCGATTTCAGTGACCACGGGGGGCAGTGACTACTGGTCCCGGAAGGTGGCAGCCCGGGCGGACTTGCTGTGGAACGCCTAAAAGGTGAGTGGGGCGTCCATCGCACAGATCTCCCAGCCACACTCCCAGCAGCAAACCAGTCCAGGCCCGGCCGCAGAGCCCGCTAACCCCCGGCCCAACGAACACTGGTGCTTCTACCACCAGCAGTGGGGCGCAGAAGCCCGCCGTTGACGCCCGCCCTGCAAGTTCCCGGGAAACGCCAGGGCCAGCCGCCGCTGATGGCTACGGCGGCTGGCCTTCGGGATAGCCTCCTGTATGTGTGGGACAGAAGGTCGGGATGCCGGTTTTTGGTCAACACTGGTGCCGAGATCAGCGTCTTACCTCTGATGAGTTACAACACCCGCAGCAGGGCACCGGGGCCCCCCCTGAGGACCATGAACGGCAGCACAGTAAGGACCTATGGCACCCGTCAGGTGCAGCTACAGTTCGGCTCCAGCCAGTTCACGTGGGACTTCACACTGGCCGCCGTAGCCCAACCGCTTCTGGGTGCGGATTTTTTACGGGCTCACAGCCTACTGGTCGACCTGCCCAGGAAGAGACTGGTACACGCCGAGACCTTTCAGACATTCTCCCTGGGTGCAGCCCAGTTGCCAGCCCCTCACCTCAGCTCCATCACGCTGTCCGACAACAACTTCACCAGGGTCCTGGCGGATTTCCCATCGATTCTGGCACCGCAGTTCACAGCGGCCATGCCCCGACACGGCGTACAGCACCACATCCTGACCCAGGGACCACCCCTCCACGCCCGTGCTCAAAGGCTTCCCCCGGACAAGCTCCGACTGGCGAAGGAGGAGTTCCAGAGGATGGAGGAATTGGGGATCATCCGGCAGTCCGACAGCCCATGGGCCTCCCCCCTGCACATGGTGCCCAAAACGACGGGGGCTGGAGACCGTGCGGCGACTACCGCAGGCTGAACGAGGCTACCACACCGGATCGCTACCCTGTGCCGCACATTCAGGACTTTGCAGCAAACCTGCACGGCGCACGGATCTTCTCCAAGGTGGACCTCGTCCGAGGGTACCATCAAATCCCGATGCATCCTGACGACGTCCCCAAAACGGCTCTCATCACCCCGTTTGGCCTTTTCGAGTTCCTCCGCATGCCGTTCGGCCTGAAGAATGCCGCACAGACGTTCCAGCGGTTAATGGACGTGGTGGGACGGGACCTGGACTTCGCGTTCATCTATTTGGACGACATCTTCATAGCCAGCAGCAGTCGTCAGGAGCCTCTGTCCCACCTCCGTCAACTCTGCGCCCGACTGAGTGAATACGGTCTTACAATCAACCCCGCCAAATGCCAGTTCGGACTCAATACCATTGACTTCCTGGGCCACAGGATTACTAAAGACGAGGCAACCCCTCTGCCCACTAAGGTAGATGTGGTCCGCCAATTCCCCCGACCCACCACGATCAAAGGCCTTCAGGAATTCGTAGGTATGGTCAATTTCTACCACCGCTTCCTCCCTTCAGCTGCCCGGATCATGCGCCCTCTGTTCGCCCTGATGTCGGGTCCGAGCAAGGACATTACCTGGGACGAGGAGTCCGCCGCCGCTTTCGTTCAAACGAAGGAAGCTTTGGCGAACGCCGCAATGCTAGTACATCCCAGAATGGACGCCCCTACCGCCCTCACAGTGGACACATCTAACACGGCAGTCGGTGGGGTGCTGGAGCAACTCATCGCAGGTCGCTGGCAACCCCTGGCGTTTTTCAGCAAACACCTGCGGCCACCCGAGCTCAAGTACAGTGCTTTCGACTGGGAACTGTTGGCGCTCTACCTGGCAATCCGGCATTTCAGGTACTTCCTAGAAGGTCGGCCCTTCACCGCGTTCACGGACCACAAACCGCTTACCTTTGCGTTTACGAAAGCATCCGACCCCTGGTCGTCCCGCCAGCAATGCCACCTGTCCTACATCTCTGAATACACGACGGATGTCCGGCACGTCTCGGGTAAGGACAATGTCGTGGCGGATGCACTCTCTCGCCCTACCGTTCATGCCCTTTCCTAAGGGGTAGACTTTGAGGCACTGGCAGAGGCGCAGCAGGCAGATGAGGAGATTCCGAGTTACAGAACCGCAGTCTCCGGTTTGCAGCTCCAGGACCTCCCCGTAGGCCTGGGTGAGAGGACCCTACTCTGTGACGTCGCCACCGGGCAGCCCCGTCCCGACAGCCTGGCGGCACCGTGTTTTCGACTCCATTCATAACTTGGCGCATCCCTCCATCCGGACGACTGTCCGGATGGTTTCCAGCAGGTTTGTTTGGCACGGTCTCCGCAAACAGGTCAGTGAATGGGCCAAAATGTGCATGCACTGCCAGGCGGCCAAGGTGCATCGGCACACCAAAGCCCCACTGCAGCAGTTCCATCCCGCCCACTGGCGTTTCGACCACATTCATGTGGATATCGTGGGCCCCTTGCCAGTGTCGCGCGGAGTGCGGCACCTCCTGACTATCGTGGACCGGTTCACCAGATGGCCAGAGGCAGTCCCGCTCACCAACACCACCTCCGAATCTTGCGCCCGAGCACTGATCGCCACCTGGGTGTCTCGCTTTGGTGTACCGGCCCACATTACCTCTGACAGAGGCGCCCAGTTCACCTCCAGCCTGTGGTCAGCTATGGCCAGCCTTTTGGGGACTCAGCTGCACCACACAACTGCCTACCACCCACAGTCGAACAGACTAGTGGAGCGTTTCCACCGTCACCTGAAGTCGGCTCTCATGGCCCGCCTCAAAGGGCCTAACTGGGTGGACGAGCTCCCCGGGGTCCTGCTCGGAATCTGTATGGCGCACAGAGGATCTGTACACCTCGTCGGCCGAGTTGGTGTACGGTGCACCCCTGGTCGTCTCAGGAGAGTTCATACCAGCCCCAAGGGGAAAAGAGTAAGAACCCGCAGCAGTCCTGGGGCAGACTACACGAGAGGCTCGGTAACCTGGCCCCCATACCCACTTCACAGCATGGGCAGAACCTGACCTGCATACCCAAAGACCTGCAAAACTGTAAGTTCGTTTTTGTACAACGGGGCGGACATAGGGCACCGCTACAGAGGCCCTACAAGGGGCTGTTTACGGTGATCAGAAACAACGGGTCCACATTCGTGCTGGACATTGGGGGGAAAGAGAAAGTTTTCACGGTGGACTGACTCAAACCGGCCCATGTGGACTTGGCGCAGCCAGTCGAGATTCAGGCACCGTGGTGCAGAGGCAGACCTCCCAAACAGAGTCCAACCCAGACTGTGGACATTGGGGGGTGTATCACCGGTTCTGGCGGGGGGAGGGGTTATGTGGCGACCCACTTCCCAGCGCACTCGAACCGACTCATGAAGTGGTGCACACTGGCATTGAGGCAGGTCCCAAAGAGGGCGCCAAGCCTGCTTCACCAGCAAGGGGAAAAACCTGCGTGCGGGACGGGACTGTGAATATGCGCCCCCTACAGCATTCCTGGCCAGGGAGGGTGGGATCAGGAAGGCTTTAAAGCGAGGCCGCGGTTTGAATAAATCTCTTTTGTAACTGCAGCTCACCGACTCCATGTCGTTATTGCAGTGCTGTGTGAAGCACACCGCTACAATGTATAAACAAGCTGGATGAACTCAGCAGGTTGAGCAGCATCCATTGACTGCACCTTTCAACGGATGCTGCCCGACCTGCTGAGTTCATCCAGCTTGTTTGTACATCTTGATTTGATCACAGCATCTGCTGTGTACTTTGTGTTCCCTTTAAACATTTCACTCGTCACCCTTAACCCATTACCTCTAGTTCTAGACTCACTCGATCTTAGTGAAAAAAGCCTGCTTGCATTTACCCTATCTATACCCCTCATAATTTTGTATGCCTCTTTCAAATCTCCCCTCAGTCTTCTGCGTACTAGGGAATAAAGTGCTAACCTATTGAACCTTTACCTATAACTTAGGTCCTCAGGTCCTGAAATATCCTTGTAAATTTTCTCTACACTCTTCTAATCTTATTTACATCTTTCCTGTGGGTTGGTGACCAAAACTGCACACATCTGTGGCTAAGGATGTTTTAAGTATTTCTGGTGGCTAAGGATGTTTTAAGTATATCTGGTACAGCCCTTGCATTTTCTACACTAGGCTCCGACAGGGTCTGAGGGAACACATTGTCAGGCCCTGGGGATTTATCCATGTTAATTTGCCCTAAGACAGCAAATATCTCCTCCTCTGTAATCTGTATAGGGTCCATGACCTGACAGCTGCATTGTCTCCCTACGATAGACTCTGTGTCCATCTCCTGAATAAATACATTTAAGATCTCCAGTCTCTTTTAACTCTGTGCATAGAGTACCATTCTGGTCTTCCCGGGGACTAATTTTATCTCTTGCTATCCTTTTGCTCTTAATGTATTTGTAGAAGCTCTTAGCTCCTTCACTTTATCTACTTGAGGCAACCTCATATCTTATTTTAGCTCTCCTGATTTCTCTCTTTAGTGTTTTATTGCATTCCTTATTTGTTCCTGTCTGCCTATACCTGCTAGGTACCTCCTTTTTCTTTTAACCAGGGCCACGATAGCACTCTAACCACGGTTCCCTAAACCTGATGTTCTTTCCTTTTATTCTGACAGAACTATACAAACTCTGTACTCTCAAAATTTCACTTTTGAAGACCTCCCATTTACCAGGTACACCTTTGCCAGAAAACATCCTGTCCCAATCCACAATTACCAGATCCTTTCTGATTCAAAGATTTAAAGTACAATTTATTATCAAAGAATGTATAAATTGTACAACCTTGAGATTTGTCTGCTTACAGGCAGCTGCAAAGCAAGAAACCCGAAAGAACCCAATTTTTGAAGAAGACCAATGCACAAAGAAAGAGAGAAAAAAAAACACAAATCATGCAAATAATAGAAGCAAATAACAACAGCAGTATTCCAAACCAAATTGAGTCTCCAGATCCAAATCCCCAGGATAGCCAAGAGTAGGCCCAAGCCTCGGTATTCAGTTCTTCGTATTAGTGGGGCATCTCACCATGAAGTTCACAGACATGAAGCACAGCAGCCGGGGGCAGTCTCACAGCCTCAGTGTAGCGGAGGCAGGAGCCCCAGTCTATCTAGGCCAGCGTTTAAGTTGTCTAAACAGATCATAGCTCACATAAGGACCTAGTCTCTGCCGTGACAAATTGCTTTGGGCCTAGAACACACTGCCCAGCAATTCTCTTTAGGCCTAAATTTTGCTGCCAAAGAAGCTGTTTTTGACCTCTCCAAATTGCCTCGGCCTTTAGAGGATATGATCAAAATTGGCCTTACTCTAAATTAAAATCTCAACCTGAGGACTGGGTGTATCTTTTTCCATAATTACCTTGAAACAAATGACATTACAGTTATTAGATGCTAAGTGTTCCCCTAAACAAACTTCTGTCACCTGCTCTGTCTCATTCCCTAATAGGAGATCTAATACACATTCTCTCTAGTTGGAATTTCTGTATACTGATTAAGGAAACTTTCCTGAACACACTTAACAAACTCTTTCCTATCCAGCCTTTTTACAGCATGGGAGTCCCAGACACCTACTATTATAACCTGATGTTTCTTGCAAGTCTGATCTCTAAAAATTTGCTCCTCTAAATCATAACAAGGGAGATTGTGAGGTCAAGAATCCAATTTACCCACTAATGAACTATAACAACAGGGTTTAAACTGTCCTTGAGCCTGGTGGTTGTGCCTTCTGGTTTTTGTATCTTCTGCTGAATGGCGGGGGAGAAGGGAGAATGTCCAGGCTGGGCAGGGTTTTTGATTATGTTCGCTGCTTTACTGAGGCAGCATGAAATATAGATAGTCCATGGAGGAAAGGCTGGTTTCATGATGTGCTCTGCTGTGTTCCTGTGGTCACATGCAGAGCAGTTGCCATATCAAGCCAAGATACATCTAGATAGGATGCTTTGTATGGTTCCTTGATAAAAGTTAGTAAGGGTTGGCATGGACATGGCAAATTTCTTGATGCTCCTGAGAAAATAAAGATGTTAGTGAGCTTTCTTGTTTGTGAAGTCTTCATGTTTAAAACCAGGACAGGATATTGATGATGTTTATTCCCAGAAGCTTGAAGCTCTCAACCTTGTTGATGTAGACAGGAGCATGTGCAGCATCTCTCCCCACTTCCTGAACTCAGTGACTGGCTTATTTGTATTGCTCAGAATGAGTGAAAGGTGTTGCTATGACATCACGTTAATGAGCTTTCTATCTCCTACCTACTTTGACATATTATTTGAGATAAAGTCCACTACGGTGGAAATCAGAACAGAATCTGAATACACTATCATGAGCAGCGCGTGTGCGCACGCGCACACACACACAGTGCTGGAGGAACTCAGCAGGCCATGCAGCATCTAAGGAAAAGAGTAAACAGGCAGTGTTTCAGGCTGAGAACTGAATATGTGTGTGTTGCGTGGATTTCCAGTATTTGCAGATTTTCTTGTCTGTGCTGCCAGCACTGGCCTGACATAATTGTCTTTTCTACCCAGATCCTCCAGAGATTGGATGAAATTGCAGATTGCAATAAAATGGGATGGTTTCTTACAACAATCAGTCAGCAAGCTATATTATTAGTTAATTAGTGATCTCAGAGTGAAAAAATCCTAGAAAAGTGTTATCATTAGTAACTTACAAATTTTAACTTGATTTGTCTGTGAAAAGTTTGGAGTGCAACTAGTGTATTAAACATAATAAAGATTATAATGGTAGAGGACAGAGTGTTAAAATAGACTGAGAAAAACAATCTTTAATTTGCAAATTGACCCGGCTGGTGGCGCAGTGACATCAGCGCCGGACTCCAGAGTGAAAGTTCCTGAGCTCGAATCCAGTTGGGCCGCTCCCAGACACACTTTCCATCCGTGCCGGCTTGAGTGTTGAGCTTGCAACTTGACCTCGTAAAAAAAACACTGCGCTGTGAGAAGGATATGGGGGACCACTCACAGAATCTTTCCTCTAAGACATCCACTTAGAAAAAAAAAGTGGTCGCCGAGTCTCTGGCAGAGTATGGCACACAAAAAAATTTGCAAATTGGTATATTGGAAGCTGACATTTAAGGAGATATTTCTTTAATTTCAAAGATGTATTCTGGTGAGGGACTTTGTGAGAAGAAGTCAAGTCAAGTCACTTTTATTGTCATTTCGACCATAACTGCTGGTACAGTACATAGTAAAAATGAGACAATGTTTTTCAGGACCATGGTGTTACATGGCACAGTACAAAAACGAGACTGAACTACGTTAAAAAAACAACACAGAGAAAGCTACACTAGACTACCGACCTACACAGGGCTACATAAAGTGCACAAAAACAGTGCAGGTATTACAATAAATAATAAACAGGACAATAGGGCAAGATGTCAGTCTAGGCTTCGGGTATTGAGGAGTCTGATAGCTTAGGGGAAGAAACATAGTCTGGCTGTGAGAGCCTGAATGCTTTGGAGCCTTTTCCCAGACGGCAGGAAGGAGAAGAGATTGTATGAGGGGTCCTTCAGAATGCTGTTTCCTTTGCGGATGCAGCGTGTAGTGTAAATGTCCGTGATGGCGGGAAGAGAGACCCTGATGATCTTCTCAGCTGACCTCACTATCCACTGCAGGATCTTGCGATCCGAGATGGTGCAATTTCTGAACCACGCAGTGATGCAGCTGCTCAGGATGCTCTCAATACAACCCCTGTAGAATGTGATGAGGACGGGGGGTGGGAGATGGACTTTGCTCAGCCTTTGCAGAATACTCTGTGGCTGGCCAAGAAAGTTAAAGATGGTATAAAATTAAAGGAGAAGGTGTGCAAGCTGTGAAGATTGTTGATAGGCCAAAAGATTGGGAATTTTTTTTTGTAAAGATAAAGATCTCCCTATCTTTTTATCCTACAATTTTATTATCATAAGAATATAACAAATATAAGGTATAGGAACAGGAGTAGGCCATCAGGCCCATGGAGCCTGCTCCGCCCTTCATTGAGATCATGGCTGATCTGGCCATGGACCCAGCTCCACCTACCAGCTTTTTCTCCATAACCCTTAATTCCCCTACAATGCAAAAAGACCATAAAACATAGGAGTAGAATTAGACCATTCAGCCAGTTGAGTCTGCCCCACCATTCTTTCATGGCTGATCCTGGATACCACTCAAGCCCGTACACCTGCCTTCTCTCCATAACCATTGAAGCCCTGCCCAATCAACAAACTATCCATTTTCACTTTGTATACCCATGATTTTGGCCTCCACAGCTGTCATAGCAGAGCATTCCACAAATTCACTCTGTTTTAAAAATAAAAATCCTGTGTTCTAAAGGGTTGCCCCTGAATTTTGAGGCTGTGCCCTTGAATTCTGGACACCCCACCTTCTAGTTTCCCACTATTCTAGCTTTTAGTTTGATGCTCTCCTTTATTTCCTTACCTATCCTTGCTGTTCTTGCTTTTACTGAAGTAAACGTTGGTTGAGCACCATGAAAAATCTCTTTGAAAGTCTTCCATTGTTTCTCAACTGTACCATCTTATAGCCTGTGCACTCAGTCTGTGCTAGCCAGCTTCTCCCTTATCCTTTTGTAGGCTTCCTTCTTTAGGCATAATAACCTGGTTTTAGATCAGGGGTGGGCAAACTTTTTGACTTGAGGGCCACAAAGGGTTCTAAGATTTGACAGGGGGGCCGGACCAGGAGCAGATGGATGGAGTGTTTTGGTAATACACCTCATAAGAGAAAATAAAATATCATGGGATATGTAGAAAACATGTGCTTTAATTTCAATTGAAAATGAACACATGCATTACAACAAAATATCTGTCTTTGAAGTCCTATGGTATTTAGCTATTTATTGAAATGACTTTTAAAACACTGAAAATTAAATGAATAAAATACAGCTTTTTTTAATAGTAACAGTTATTATTTTAAAGCACTGAAAATTCTGTTATCCTTCAAGATATTATCATCATCACTCTCCTCCTGACTGTCTTTATTTCAAAAACGGTAGGAGATGCAGGTCTACTTGTCCTGCTCCTTCTTATTCAATTGTCCCCTGAGCCAAAACTCAACAACGACCAGCACAAAGACAGAACACTGACAGCGCGCCAGTATGCGGAGCGCGTTATTTGATCTGGAGCGCATTTTTTATTTTGAGAACATACGTGCACCTGCGCACTACTCATGTCCATCACTTAACAGAAATGACATGTAACATGTAAGGCTTATTGAAAAAAATATTTTCAAATGCATTTTTTACATAACACAACGAAGAAACTTATTTTTAATTTCAGTGGGAACAGTGTTGTTGGTCTCCCTTTTTAGCCAGCGCATCAAAGTCTGGATTTAGTTTTGTTGTGGCGATTCTCAGGATGGATCTGAGGTGTTGGTCAGTTAACTTGGATCTGTGGCTGGCTTTGTTGATGTTCATGACGCTGAACGCCTGTTCACACAAATAGGTCGAGCCGAACAAAGAGTAAAGTGCAAATGTGGAGTAATACGCTGCACCTCAACAAAGGTCAATGTGTAGCGGTGTGCTACATGCAGCGCTAAAATTACGACACAGAGTCGGTAACTGCAGTCGAAGAAAAAAACTTTATTCGAAATCCCCAGCCTCACTTTAAGCCTCCCTCAACCTGCCCCCCTGCGCAGAGGCTCCAAAGCTCTGTGCTTGCAAATCCCCGCAGGCTACCTCCCTTAGCCAGAACGCTGGCTAATTGTGAGCCGGTTCGGATGTGCCAGGAAATGGGTCGCCACAAATCTATATAGAGTGCGTCATTTGTTGGGAATACGCCAGAATTGCGGGGAAAAAACGTTAACAAGGTTTATTAATATAATTTCATCAAGTTCTGCGGGCCGGATTAAAAAGCTTAACTGGCCGCAGTTTGCCCATGCCTGTATTAGATCAAACTACTGTACCCTCCATTTCTATGAGAAATTGTACAGTGCTGTCATCACTATTCTTTGGAAGCAAGGAAAGGTGATAAATGTCATAAATGGGAGAAGATGGAGTTTGAGAATACCTGTAATCCATCTAAAGTATATTTTAAAACCTCACAGATCTCAACTTCTACTGGCTTATTTGAAGAACTGATTAAATGGAATACTTTTTGATCCCTTTGGGACTGAGGAGTAATGGGAAGTCAAGAAATGGCAGGCATCTTAAGTAGTTAATTTGGATCCATCTTCTTTGGAGAGAAGCTATTTCCATCATTGTTGAAATGTTTCCTAATCAAGGGAGGAAGAGGAGTTTAAGAATTTTAAAAAGAGTGTACTGGGCAAATTGATGTAGTTAATGGCTGATGGTCACTTGGACATGCTGGGTTGCATCCTAGGCCCTTGGAGTGATTGTAGAACCTGTTGATACATTGGCTTAATCTACCAATATTCTCTGTTTTGAAGAGGCCTTGGGTGTCTGGAAAAATACAAACATAGCAACATGATTCCAAAATGGAGATAAGGAAGTATGCTAATTAGCTTAACATCTGTCATTTGGAAAATGCTGGAACCTATTAATAAAGAGGTTAATAGCAGGACATTTAAAACATAATTGAATCAAGAAGCCAACATGACTTTGAGTGTTTGACATATTTGCTAACATTTTAAGGATGTGATAAGGTGAACGTAAGGGAACCAGTATATATCATGAAATTTAATTTCAAGATATGGAATTATTAGATGCCCCAAAAAGATTCCTTCACAAAATAGGAAAACCCAGTATTGGGATTATTATATTAAAACAGGTGAGGGATTGGCTGGCATTTCAAATTCAATTTTCAGGTAAATGGGTAATTTTCAGATTTGTTGTGTTAGGATGGGATGTCAGAAAAAAAATATGTGCTGAGGTTGGGTTGTACTGTTTACAATTTATATACATGAGTTCGATGAAGAGTCTAAATTTGCTAATGAAAAAGTAAATGGTTGGCAAATTGTGAAATAGACACAAAAAGCCCTTAGGCATATGGACTAAGGAGTGCATGTGGATAGGGTATGACGTGGGAAAATACTGGAAGGAAGAACGAAAACAGTTAAAGAGTGACATCACAGTATTGCAGCACGAAGGGATGTAAGAGTCCAAGCACACAAAACACAAAGCATGTGCAGCAGGTATTAGGAAGGCTAATGAATATTGGCCTTTATTACAAGTTGTAAGGAATGTAAAAGTGGGGAAGAATTATAGATTTTGGATTCCAAATTTGACAGGATATTGGAGGGTACGTAGACAAGAGTTCACTTGGTTCATCTTTGGGATAAAGGAACTGAAGAAAGGTTGAACAAGTTAAATCTGGACATGTTGGTGTGGGATCTTATGGAAATATGAGATAATGAGGTGGATTGACAAATGGATATTTCCTTTGGTATCTCCAACAACTACTTTTTTTTCTGTAAAGCATTGACGTTTTTACATTGTGCAGGTTTTGCAGAAACAAACAAAAGCAAACAACTGCACTAGCTGCCTTCCATTGTGCATATCCACATAGTCTTCTACAATACTGCCATGTAAAACAAGCATTAACTTCAAGGATATAAAGCTTTTTGCTATGCAGCCATAGTCAGAAATTTAGATCTGGAAATCTCAACAAATGAATTTAAATGGGACAAAACCTGATCCCAGATTAAGACTTTGTTTTCAGCAATTGAATGGTGTTTCTCTGCGGTTTTAACAGTAAGCTTTGAGTTTGATGCTCATTCATAATGAATGTAATATGAGACAGCTCCAACTGATGCATTCAACAGTCACACACCGCCAGTTTGTATAGTACAGTATTGTTTCCTCGTGGTGCTTTTTCTCCAATGTAAATTTGTAGTATAATAGTCTCCTGGTTATGAAGCATTCTGCTGCCTCAAGTGGTGTGCTAATGAGGGTCAATGATGGTATATAGACTGCAAGTCTGAGAAAGAGCACAACTTGTATTGAAGTTGATGAACAATTTAATGGATAGTGGATATGTGCAAAATTTGGAGATAAGAATGTAGAAGTTGTGTAAATTTGTGGAATTTCAGTGGCATGAAAGATGACTAATTTGCTGGATTTTTTTGCAGCTGTTAAAATATGAACATTAAATTTTATGTGTGCATCTCTTGAAACTCAGATCATATAATTACTTCATGGTCACGGTAGCACAATGCTTGAGCCATTTTGGAGTTCGGAGTTCAATTCTGCTGCCGTTCTGTAAGGAGTCTGTGTACATCCTCCCTGTGCAATGTGTGGATTTTCTCCAGGTTCTCTGGTTTCCTTCCACAGTCGGAAGACATACTGGGTAGTTAATTGGTCATTGTAAATTGTCCCGTGATTGGGTTAATTGGGTTTGTCAGTGGTTGCTGGGGTGGTGTGGCTTAAGGGGCCTACTCTGCCACATCGCTAGATAAAATAAACTTGTCTTTGCTAGTGGGAATTCCTGAAGCTCACTTCAAACCACTCTGAAATTTGGGTCCTTTCAAGTGATCTAAATCTTTTATTAGGTTACAATTACTTCATAATTTGAATTTTGTCTTTGTGTAATATATTTCATATATAAAGAAACTAAATTATGCCATAAACTTTGCCAGTCTTTAAAAATCAGTCTCACCATCTAGGGAATCCAGTGAGAAGGAATAAGTGATTTATATCTGTGAATATGGTGGGTTTGGTCTTGCCTGCCTGGATCCTCACGTTATAAAATCTCTTCATTTTCAACACATTATCACTAGGTTTGGTCTCTGCACTAGTTACCCATCAGTTAGTATGCCATGTTCTTATCCAATTAAATGCCTCATTGTCTTTAGGAACTTCAAATGAGAGAATCTGCATGCAATTTCAGTGGTCTGAAATTTTTTTCCCCGGATCTCTTTGATCTACTTAATAATCGTACTTCAATGAAATAGCAGAGCAAGCAGAAACAGCAGCCAGTAAAGGGGACCTCAAGGCACACTACACGACAACTAAACTTTTGAGAGGGAAGAAAAGCAATTTCAACAGACCTGTTAGAGACAAGACAGGCCATCTGCTCACTTCGGTTGAAGATCAGTTGGTGAGATGAAAGGAACACACTTCCAGGAAGTATTGAATAGACCACTACCACAGAGCCCACCTGACCTGGAGCCTGGAGACCCATTCAACCTCAGTATAGGTGAAATCACCAAGCAAGGAATTTGAAAAGCCTGAAGAATGGCAAGGCTGCTGGAGAAGACAACATTCCTGCAGAAGCATTGAAAGAGGGTGGAGAGGTTATGGTGGACAATTTGCATATCCTGCTGAATTTGATATGGAGAACAGGAGAGATCCCATTAGATTGGAAGAAGAGCCTCCTTGTGAAGCTGCCAAAATCTGGAGATCTTTCACTGTGTGGCAAGTAGAGGGGAATCACCTTGTTGTCCATTCCTAGCAAAGTTCTCACCAGGGTCATCTTGGAGCAGATGAAAGACGCCATTGACCAGAGACTTATAGATTAGCAGGCAGGGTTCAGGAAAGAGAGATCATGTATGGACCAGATAGCTACATTTAGAGTCATTGTGGAGAAGACAATAGAATGGCAAACTCCACTATATGTTTTTTTTATTGATTTTGAGAAGGCGTTTGACAGCCTGGACAGAAAGTCAATGTGGAGCATCTTACGACACTATGGTGTACCGGAAGAGATGGTGAATATCATCAAGCAGCTTTATGATGGCTTCTCATGCAAGGTCATCCACGATGGGAGACTGTCCAAAGAGTTCCTGGTCACTACTGGAGTCAGACAGGGATGCTTGCTGTCGCCTCTACTTTTTCTTGTGGTACTCAACTGGGCTCCAAGAACAGCCTATGCTGGCTCAGAGAGAGGCATCCAGTGGACGTTAACAGGGAAATGGGAAGACCTGGCATTTGCAGATGATCTCGCTCTTCTCTCACACCGGCTTCAAGATAGTTTTTTTTTGGGAGAGACCTCACAGCGAGTAGGCCTTAAGATCAATCAGGAGAAGACCAAAGTTCTACGCATTAATAACAAACAAGAAGAGCCATTATGGATTGAAGGACAAATAGTTGAGGATGTAGACAAATTCACCTACCTCTGAAGCAAAATCAGTAAATCAGGAGGTACAGATGAGGACATCAGAGCAAGGATCAGAAAAGCCCAACATGCCTTCACAACCCTGCGACCTGTTTGGAGATCTATGGCCATCTCTGTCAAAACTAAGCTCCGTATATTCAGCTCCAATGTGAAAGCCATCCTGCTATATGGATCCGAAACATGGAGAATCACTAACACCAGCTGCAACAAGATCCAGACTTTTCTCAACAAATGCCTCCGGCAGATCCTCCGCCTCAAGTGGTATGACAGAGTGTCAACCCTAGACCTATGGAAGAGAGCAAACCAAGAGCCCATTGTATTCCAGATAAGGAGGAGGAAGTGGAGATGGGTCAGCCACACCTTGAGGGAGCCAGTCGAATGTCACTCGACAATCACTCGAATGGAATCCACAAGGGAAGAGAAGAAGAGGTCGCCCAAGGCAAACCTGGAGGCGGAGGCTTTTGGATGAACTGAAAGCTGCCAGCCAAACTTGGGAGACTGCAAAAACATCTGCTAGAGATTGCAGAAAGTGGAGGACTTTTGTTGAGGCCCTATGCTCCATAAGGAGCGAAAAGGATTAAAGAGAGAGATCTACTTGTATATAGGATAACAGATTTGGTGCAGATGGAATTGAACACTCGAAGGTTGGCGCAAGCCTTTGTTGATTTATTAGTGAGCAAGAGATCCCATAGCAATGTTCTAATTTATTTGCCTGATAATTTTGAATTCTAAAATATTATTGAAGGTATTTATCTAGCTGGACTAGATCAAAAGTCAATTTTGCAATAATAATTAGGACAGCACTGTAAGTGTAGCAGATAGCATAATGCTAACACAGTGCCATTGACCTAGGTACAATTCTGCCACAGTCTGTAAGGAGTTTGTCTGTTCTCCCTGTGATTGCCTGGTTTCCTCCACATACACATTTCAAAGATGTACAGATTAGTAGGTTAATTGGTCATGTGGGTGTAATTGAACAACATAGGCTTGTTGAACTTGGAAGGGTCTGTTACCGTGCTGTATCTCTTTAAAAAATAAATTCACATGGATTCACATGCAATGTCTGCAAACCAAAGTATGAACACTGAAATTTAGAGTCATAAAGTCGTACAGCATTGAAATTGGTCAGTTGATCCATGCTGACCAAGATTCCCATCTAAGCTAGTCCTATTTGCCCATGTTTAGCCCACATCCCTATAAACCTTTCCTATGCGTGCATCTGTTGAAATAGTTTTTACATATTGTTAATGCAACCTGCCTCAACCTCTTCCTCTGGAAGTTCATTTCATATGCTTACCATCCTCTGTGTGAAGAAAGTTGCCTTTCAGGTTCCTATTAAATCTCACCCTTTTCATCCTAAGCCCATGTTCCCAAGTTCTTGATTCCCCAACTCTAGGAAAATGACTGTGCACGTTGACCCCATCTATGCCCCTCATGATTTTGTATGCTCTATAAGATCATCCCTCATTTTCCTAAACTTCAATGCCAAAGTTCCATCTGCTTAACCTCTCTCTGTAACTGAGTTTCTCAAGTCCTGCAACATCCTCAGAAATCTCTTCTGCACTCTTTACAGCTGAAAATCCATCTCTCCTATAACAGGGTGACCAAAACTGAATACAATACACTGAACATGGCCTCAGAAATATCTAGTACAACTACAACATAACATCCTAACTTCGCACTTAAGGCCTGCATGTCACAAACTTTATTCATCACCCTGCAGCACCACTTTCAGGGAACGAGGGTACTTGTATTCCTAGGCTCTTCTGTTCTCCAACATTCCTGTGGGCCCTACTGTTCACTGTGGAAGTCCTATCCTGAATAGTCTTCCTAAACTCTTAACACCTCGTTTATCTAAATCAACTCTTTTTGTCTTCCCCAGTTCTCTTACCCAGCTGATCAGAATCTCTCTGTAAATCCTAATAACCATCTTCATTATCAATGTCACACCTGTTCAAGTGTTTCTTTGCTCACCATGCATCCAGATCATTGATATAGATGACAAATAGCAATGCCCCTAGAACTGATCCCTGGGGAACACAACTGGTCACGAGCCTCCAGTCCAAAAACTAACCTTCTACTATTACCCTCTGCTTCCTACAGTCAAATTAATTGTCTATCCAATTAGCCAGCTCTTCCTGGATCCCATGAGATGTAACTTTCTCAGCAGCCTACCATGTAGAATATTCTCTGAGACCTCCATTGGTCAGGGTCGACCATGGATGGATGTGTGTCCCAGGGCAGTATGATATGGAGAGCTAGCTTTTGCCCATGTAGCAAGTCTCCCGTGATTCAGTCCCATCCCATCAACATCTGTGACACTTCACATGCTCTGAATCTCCTTAATTCCCTGGCCTGATTGCCTCATTTTCACTATGGATGTCCCATCCCTATGCACTTATATTCCCCAGCAAGAAGGACATAAAGCTCTCCATTTCTTTCTCGACAACTGACTCGACCACTTTCCCTCTACCATCACCCTCCTCTGTCTGACAAAACTGGTCCTCAAACTCAACAAATTTATTTTTCTGCTCCTCCCACTTTCTCCAATCTCACATGTAGACACGGGCCCCAGCTATGCCTGTCTTTTCGTTGGCTGCGTGGAACAGTCCATGTTCCAAGCCTTCCATGGTAATGCTTCCCAACTCTTTCTGTGCTAAATTGTCAATTACATTGGTGCTGCTTTGTGCAACCATGCGGAACTCAACAATTTCATTAACTTTTCCCTTCAACTTCCACCCTGCTCTTAAACTCACTTGGTCTATTTCACCTGTCTCCCCTTTCTCTATCTCTGTCTGCATCTCAGGAAACAGACTGTCCACTAATATTTTTTTATATAAACCTGCCAACTCCACTGGCTATCTTTACTATACCTGTTACCACCCTGTCTTCTGTAAAAATGCTCTTCCATTTTTCAATTCCTTTATCTCCACTGCAGCTGTCCCCAAGATGAGGCTTTCCTTTCCAGGACATCAGAGATGTCCTCCTCCTTCAAAGAACAGATTTTCCATTTCTCTACCATTGATACTGCCCTCACCTACATCTCTTCCACTTCTCAGACATCTGTCGTCTCCCCATCTTCCCACCACCTTCACAGGGTTATAAAGGTTCACTCATTCTCACCTACCACCCCATGAGTCTCTGCAACTGGCACTTCATTCATCACAACCTTCACCATCTTCAATGGGACCCTACAACCAAGCACATCTTGATCTCTCCTCACCTTCCCCCCCCCCCCCCCCCCGCTGCCAGTCTAAGCTTTCTGCAGGGATCGTTCAGTCCATGAATCCCTTGTCCCTTTGTCCCTTCCCACTGATCTCCCTTCTGACACTTATCTCTGCAAATGGAAGAAGTGCTACATCTGCCCATTCACCTAGTCCCTCACTTCCATTCAGGGCACCAGTCTTTCCAAGTGAGCAACACTTGACCTGCAAGTTCTTTTGGGGGTTGTCTACTCTATCCAATACTCCGGATGCAGGCTCCTCTATGTTGGTGAGATCAGTGTAGATTGGGAACTGTTTTTTAAGCACCTTTGCTCCATCCCTAAAAAGCAGGATTTTCTGGTGGCTAATCATTTTAATTCTAATCCCCATTCCAAAATGTCGGTCCATAACCTCCTCTGCTGCCCAGATGAGGCCACTCAGCATCTCATATTCTGTCTGGGTAGCCTCCAACCTGATGGCATAAGCATTGATTTCTTCAACTTATGGTAGTTCCCCCTCCCCTTTCTTTAATTCCCCACTCTACCCCTCTTACCTTTTCTTTTCTCACCTGCCTTTGACCTTCCTCTGGTGCCCCTACTCCTTCGCTTTCTCCCATAGTCCACTCCTATCAGATTCCTTCTCCTCCAGCCCTTCTTTTCCCTCTATCACTTTCCAGCTTCTTACTTCATCCCCCTTCACCACACACCTGTCTTCACTTAATCACCTTCTAGCTTGTACTCCTTCCCTTCCCCCACCTTATTCTGTCTTCTTCCTCCTTTTTCTTGACTGAAATACCTTGTTATTCAAGATTCCTACCAGTCTTGCCCTTCACTTTAACAGGAACATATAGATCTCACTTTTAAAAACCTTCCGCTTGCTAAGGAACCCTTTCCACTCAACTTTTGCAAGTTTGCGCCCAATACCATTTAAAATTTACCTTTACCCAATTTAGAACTTGTGGACCAGATCTGTTTCTTTCCATAACTAATTTAAATCTAGTAGAATTATGATCCGTGATCCCAAAGAGCTCCCTCACGGACACCTCAACCACTAGTCCTGATTTCCTAAGAACAGTTCGAACTTTGCTCTCTCCCAAGTAGGATACATTAAGTATTACCTGAGCAAACTTTCATGAACACGACCATTCTAACCCCTTAGCACTATTGCAGCCCTAGTCTTTCCTAGGAAAGTTAAGTTCCTATACCATGACAGCATGATTATTTTTAAACACAAGATTCTGCAGATGCTGGAAGTTTTGAGAAAAAGTCTGGAGGAACTCATTAAGTTGGGCAGCATCTATGGGGGAGAATAAACAGTCACCATCAGACTGACACTCTTCATCAGGATCGGAAAGGAAGTGGACAGAAGCAAGATGTTCTTGCAACTTTCTTCCATTTTCTTGCAGATTTCTTTTTCTAATTCCCATTACCTATTAGGGACCTTAAATTAAAATCCAAACAAGGTGACCAACCCTTTACAAACAGGAGAAAATCTGCAGATGCTGGAATTCAGCAGCAGCAGCCCAGGCAGCATCTATGGAAAAGTGTTCAGCCAAAGAGTTTTGGCTCAAAACAATGGCTGTACTCTTCCATAGATACTGCCTAGCCTGCTGAGTTCCTCCAGCATTTTGTGTGTGTTGACCACCCCCTTTTTATTTGTCAACTCCACCCATACAGCCGCAGTAGGTGATCTCTCAGTAATTCATCACAACTGTCATGACCTTCTCCTTTATCAGAAATTCAATCCTCCTTTCTTTTTTCTATACCTCTACCTATCTATTATACCTGTAGACTGTAGGCTGCCTGTCTTATCCCTCCTTAGCTATGTTTCTGTAATGGATATAATATCCTATCCAATGCAGTTATCCATGCTCTGATTCACCCTTTCTTGTCAGGCCTCTTCCAACAAAATAAATACAATTTCATTCATCAGTCTTTCCTTGATGCCTGCCATGCTATCGCCTGACGTACCTACTGATCCTTGAATTCTGTCTCAACTTCCAGCCTCCAATCTGACTCAACCTCTCCAGCCTCTGGTAGACTGCTCCCCCTCTGTCCCTTTTTTCTTTCCTTTATCTCTACCCAGTTCTTCCTACACTCATCTCAATGCCCCTCACCCTCTCTTTCCCCCTCCTCCATCACTCCATCTGCTCATTACTTGTACTACTCTCAATGCTTCACCTTCCTTTCATGTCATTTTCCATCATATAACCATATAACAATTACAGCATGGAAACAGGCCATCTCGGCCCTTCTAGTCCGTGCCGAAGCTTTCACTCACCTAGTCCCACTGGCCCGCACTCAGCCCATAACCCTCCATTCCTTTTCTGTCCATATACCTATCCAATTTTACTTTAAATTGGATAGGTATTCACCTATCTTCACTTATCACTGCCCAGCTTCTGTCATTACTTTCACTCTCCTCCAATTGCCTCTTACACCTCTTCACGTGAATCTACTTATCGCTTACCAGGTGTTACTCCACACTTTCCTGTTTTTGTACTGGTATCTCCCATCTACCTTTCAATTGAAGACTTGACCTGAAACATCAACTGTTCATTTCCCTCCATTAATGCTGCCTGCCCTTCAGATTCCTCCAGTATCATGTGTTTTTTTTAATTCCAGATTCCAGCATCTGCAGTGTCTTGTGTCTCCAGAGATATTTGGAGTGATGATGCTTTGGTGAAAGAGATTTCAATGAGAGTTGTAAAGGCAAAGGTAACAATGGAGATTTGTAGAGGTAATGGAAGGGTATTCTAGGTCTAAAAGTGGATGGATTTCAGGATTCTTTTGGATCCTAATCTGGTCAGACTGTTAGTTCAAATCAACATTCTGCATATTCCCTTCTGCAGTTTTGGCAACCATGCCTTGTGCTCCTTGTGCTTTAAGTTCTTTAATTCCCTACCAAGTATTCTCCATTTTTCCCCTTTTTAAGACATACTTCTTTATTATATTAGAAGGAAACCGTCTTGAACCACACTTTAAGTCATTTATCATAATACATTTTTAGCTCTGTCAAGTTGTGCTTGAAAATACTTGAGCATCTCTGGAAAATTTGTCTACATAAACATAGTAAAGTGAAAAGCAATCAAAGCTTGAAGTTAAGTTGTGTTCTAATAATTTCTAATAATAGTCATGCAATTGCTAAGGAATATCTAGAATCTATTACATCATCATCATCCCCTCAGTAGTAACCAACAGGATTCAAAACCTGTGCCTCTGAACTTGCCTTTGCAACTGGATCCTTGACTTCATCATTGGTAGATCACAGTCAGTGCGGATCAATACCCACTGATAATCAACGAAGGTGCACCTTACTTAGCCCACTGTTCTGCTGTCTCTATATTCGTGACTATGTAACCAGACACAGCTTCTATAAATTCACTGACGACACCACTGTTGGTAGAATCTCAGTTGATGACAAAGAGTAAGCTAAATCGGCTGGTTGATTGGTGTTACAACAGTCTCACACTTAACATCAGCAAAACTAAGGAATTGATTGTGGAAGTCAGAAGAACACACACACCAGTCCTTATTAAGAGATCAGCTGGGGAAAGATGAGCAACTTCAAGTTCATGGGCATCATCATCTCAAAGGTTCTCTCCTGGACTCAGCATATTGATGCATCACAAAGGCGGTACCCTGGTGGCTATACTTCATTAGGAGTTTGGAGATTTAATATGTAACCAAAGACTCTTACAAATTTCTAGAGATACAGGTTTCCCCTGCTATCCAAAGGTAGAGCATTCCTATGAAAGCTGGAATGTCATAAAACGAAGAAGCAATTACCAATAATTTATATTGTGAGTGTACCCAGACCCAAAAAATAACCTATCAAATCATACCAAATAACACATAAAACCTAAAATAACACTAACATACAGGAATGATATGATAAATACACAGCCTATATAAAGTGGAAATACTTCTCTACAATCATTGCAGCACAGTCAAGCGTAACGAAAATCTCATGGAAGCGCTCTCGGTAGAAGCACTCTTCTCCAGTAACCTTTAAGCTAAGAAGCTGCCGTTGCCTCAAAAATCGATCAAACCACCCATGACTACCTTTAAATTCCACTTTTGCAAAAATGTTTTTAATTCATATGGGAAAAGTTTTTGCATGTTCCCAAACCCAAAAAATAACCTACCAAATCATACCAAATAACACATTAAAAATATACAGCTTATATAAAGTAGAAATAATGTATGTACAGTGTAGTTTCACTTACTGGAATCGGAAAAACAGCGAGTACTCTGATGATGGTGTGTTAGGCTGAGGCTGGGCTGGTGGGAGGTACAGGAGACTGGTCGCTAACGTCTTCTATGTCTGTCTGCCTCAATGTTGAAGGTCGAGGTTCGTTGTCTGCTGTGGCTGCTTGAGTATAATATAACAACGGAACACCACGCTTTGTACACCCATCAATCCACTCAAGCAATAGACTTTCCATTTTATCCATTATTGGATGCCAATTAAAAGAGACCATTTTGCTACGAGCTGAACCAATAGTAACAACAGCAGCTTTCAAGATTCTTTCTCTGTGCGTGTAAATAGTGCAAATAATGGATGCAGGCAATTTCAACGCATGGACAATGTTCTTACTTCGTTGACCATGATCAAAACGCTTAATTACGTCCAGTATACGCTAAGCGTAACACCCTTACGAGCTCTCTTAGGCTTTTCCAATACCTTAGAACTCATGCACGAACAGATGCACGAAATAAATTGAGATAAAGCACAGATGCTCACAGACACGTGTTTAAGCTATGGCGGCTAGAATGTAGTTCTGGGGGAGGAGCTTGGCTGCTTGGGGCACGCATTGCCTTTTTTCATAAAAATGAAAACACTCTTTAGCTAGTGAAAACAGTTAACTAATGTAGGTCCTTCGTAACAGCGAGCTGTCGTAAAGCAAGCATTCGGAAAATGAGGGCCACCTGTACATGATGGAGTGCACGCTGGCTGGTTGCATCAGTCTGGCATGGAGACACCAATATGTAGGATCGAAAAAGGCCGCAGATTGTTATAGAGTTAGCTAGCTCCATTGCAGGCACAACCCTCTCCACCAGCGAGGACATTTTTAAAGGGTTGTTCCTCAAGAAGGTGGCATCCATCATTGAGGATCCTCATCATCTGGTACATTCTCTCTTCTCATTACTGCTAGCAACTTATAATTATTTTTATGCCTTGCTGCCTCAAATCAACAATATCATCATGTATTGTTAGTTATAATAAATCTGTGGAATTCACTATCGCAGACAGCTGTGGAGGCCAATTTATTGGGTAGATTTAAGGCTGAGCTTTATCGTTTCTTGATTACTAAGGGCATCAAAAGTTGCAGGGAGAAAACAGGAGAATGGGGCCGATAAAAATCTCTAATAAATCATGATGGAATGGTGGAGCAGACTCAATTGGCTGACTGGCCTAATTCCACTCCTATGTCTTTAAAATTGTAGAATATAACCAAAAGAATTTTTTTTATACATTACTGGTCTGAAGATTATGATTCAGCACAGTGAACTTTACTTGCCAATTTTGGATGGCAAGATGTTTTCAGTATCAAATATGGTGTGATTTCCTTTTGAAAATCTATGTGAAAGTGTATCAACAATAAACTGTATTTCTCTGTAGATCATTAGAAGATTTTGGAATTCATGGATTGGAGTCAGTGTCAATGTCTTGAAAAATGATTGCATTTATTATAACACTGCCAATTGTATTATCAGTTATGAGATTTTTAATGGCAGTTTATGCTTTTTAATTTGGGTGATGTCAAGTTAGAATCTCTAGATTGTAACAAACTTCTACATCTGTAGTGTTGAAAGATGTATTGGTTGCATCATGATCTGGTACAGGAACATAGAAGCTGCAGAGAGCAGCAGACTTTGCCCAATAGGCCATAGGCACATTCCTTCCCACCAAAGGAGGCGACAACTATCATCAAAGACCTCCACCATCTGGGCCATACCATCTTTTTGCACATACCTATGTGCGGGAGGTAGTGTTCACCTATGTGCTGAAGTCCAACACCACTAACACACGAACAGCTACTTCCCTGAAAATACTTAAATCACTACAGTTAAACAACACTTTAAATGCTTTAAAACTACCTTGCTCTAAAAAGGACCTTTTCTGTTTTAATTGCGCTTTCTTGTAAAAAATTGTGTTTTATTTGTTTTTGTGATTGCTGCTTATATGATGTTATGTGGCGGTGGTGCTGCTGCAGATAAGTCTTTTATGACACGTCACATATGCCAATAAATTCATCTTTGACTTTGATGACACAAGGAGGTTGATAAGTTATTGATTAATAAGAGTCTCAAAGGTTACCGGGAGAAGGCAAGAGAATAGGTTGAGAGGGATAATAAATCAGGTGATGGGCTGAATGGCCTAATTCTGCTCCTAGGTCTTATTTGTAGCTGGATGCTAGAGAAAGCATTATTGAACTGGAAATGCATGTGTATGAAATTTCTTTAATATTATCTGCATTTTGGTAAACATTGCATCAAAAGAGGTTGGGGGAGGGAGCAGGAGGTTGGTAGCTAAAGTGGGAGAGCACCATTAAACTTGGGAAGGCAGGGGTAGGGGAGAATGTAAAAACAGATCACACTGATGGAAAGTTAGGGCAGATGACCTAAAATTGTTGTTACATATTTGGATTTTAAGAATTTTTCAAGGAAGCAGAAATATAAAGTCTTAAAGACTTAAGAAATAGGTAATAAGAAATGGGGCAAAATTTGGGAAGCTTTTGCTGTCACCTAGTTTGAGTTGCAAGTCTGAAGAATGCAACTGAGAGGTGTTGAAAGTTGTGTAAAAATCCTAATAGCGCATTTCACTATGTCTTGATGTACATGAAACAAATAAAGTTGAATACTTTGGGAGCTAGAATATCCATTTAGGTTGAGAAGAATGGGCTTTATTTAGAATATAAATTAGAATAACATTGCTTTTCAAAGTGGTCTTTTGCAGTAGTGCAGCTAGGATTGAACCCAAGTGTCTCACAGATCCAAACACTTGGGTTCAATCCTGACCTTGTGTTTTTATGGAGCACATTCTCCCTGTGACCACATGGGTTTTCGGTGCTCTGGTTCTCTTGCCAAGCACGTGCATGTTGATAAATTAACTGGCCCTTGTAAATTGCCTCTAGTGTACAGTTGAGTGGTAGGATCTGGGAGAAGTTGTGAAATAAAATAAAAGTTAATTTAGGATTAATGTAAATGAGAGTCAGTGGTCAACATAGACTTAATGAGCCAAATGGCCTGTTTGATCTCTGACTGTATACACAATCTCAGGCTCTTTGCAGCCAAGGAAGTAACTATTGAATTGCACTCTGTTCTAAAATGAAGAAATGGTGTTAGTCAATCCTGGATCATGCAGGTGCCATAAATCTAGTAAATAGGTGATCAGATCAGCAGTTTCTATGATAGCTGAGGGGCGAATAATATGTAGAACATCCTAAACTGTTATGTTCTTCGTCAGTTTCAAACAAAGCGATTTTTTTTTCAAGGCCTTGGTTTAACAATTAGACTTGTAGAACCTATCTGGTAATCTGTTCAACTGTTCAGGGGTTGGAGATGCAAAATGGGGTTGGGATGATTCTACCACAGTAGTGGCACCAAAAATCAAAGCATGATGTAACCATTAGAAAGTTAATACCTCTAACTCTGGAGTGCTTCCTCAATGATAGCACAAGAATGTCAATTCAGATTTTGTGTTGTGTCTGGGAATAGAATTTGTGTCCTCAATCTTTTAATTTAAAAACAATACTTGTACCAACCATGAGGTAAAATTTAAGGGAGGACATAAAGAAAAATCACTGGCAGTTCATGGAAAATTGGAAAACAGAGGAAGAAGTGTGACTGGGGAGTGTTGCAAACGTGGAGGTGAGTTGTCTTAGTGATTGACAGAAGGTGAGTTTTGAAACGGAATAGAGGAGCATGGCAGGGTTTCATCATCTGGTTTTGAATATAGTTATTTAAGTTGGAAATTGAGGTCAATGTAAAGAAAATAGGATTTATAACAAGTCTTCCTAATTTGTAGCTCGAGGGAATTCCTAGTTGTGAAACAATGTTTGAAGATGTCCAGCAGTTTGAAGATGCATTGTAAGGTTTGTAGGATATTGATGAACAAATTAAATTTGAGAGTTACACATTCTTACATCTTTGAACAAGGAAAATTCAATAGAGAATTAAAGGCAACTTCCAAGAAGCTGTATGTGATATTGCATTTTAAGCAAGGTCATCAACTTAAAATATTAACTTTGTTTTTCCCTTTGCAGATGTCTGACTTGTTGGGTATTTCCATGTATTTCACATTTCACCATTCCTATTGGGATGAAATTTATCGCATTGTCTTGACTACTAATTGTAACTTGTAATGTGCAAGTTCCATATTTTGACGTCTTGTAATTTTCTCGTTTTCCATGTTGCGTGTCAAAATCTTGGATTTTTGAGTGAGCTTCAATATTATTAGCAGATGGAAGTCAGCTGCCAATACCTGCACAGATATCTGCTTTTGAATGCAGTACTGCTTAGGCTGTTATTGCCAAGTCTTGTAACCTGTCCACGTTTCAGTATGTGCATTGTAAATTTGACATGCTGGTGCATCGCATTAGACAAAGAATGGGCGCAAGAGACCAATTTTCTGTTTAATAAAGCAGCACTGATGTGCTCCAAAATACTGAATTTATAATTAATATGTGAAAAGCTACCACAATCTGCTAAACCCTCACAGATTTTGGGTGAGGAGCAATATTAAAATGCAAAATTACTTGCAACCAATCATCTCTGATGGGTGCAGAATTTATAATGAATTTTTGCATTTGTACGGTCAGAACTGGTCTTTGGTTGCTATCTTCACCAGAGGGGAAACCACGTTATTAGTTCAGTCAAAATGTCGACAATACTCGTTTCCATAGATGCTGCCTGGGCTGCTGAGTTCCTCCAGCATTTTGTGTGTGTCGTTTGGATTTCCAGCATCTGCCGATTTACTCGTGTTTGTTATTTATTTTACTGTTTGAGGATATGGATAACAAAATGTTCATATATTTCTGTTCTTGAAATTCATTAATGGTGCTGTTGAGGTTGAATATCTTTGAAGATGACTTTTAGTGCATATTGTCCAAAAGGGCTGTTGGGAAAAAAACAAACATCCTTTGCAGCAGTCAAGGGGTTAAAATGAATCTGGCTGTTGCAAGAACTGTTTGCGATTGATTGAAGCCTTGATGGAGGAGGATGCTCATCAGACTCCAGCCAATAAAAGATCTTCTTTTCTCTGTGTCCTCAGTGGCCCTAATTCCCGCAGTGCGTGTTTTGGCTGTAGGTAAAAAGGGTTTACAGCACCTCTGCCGTGACGGCTACTGATGGAGGGGGCTGGGTTGCTTGGTCAGAAGAGAAAGTTCATGCTGTCTGCAGTCTGGCAGGCTCCATGAGGCACATGGCACTTTGTGCAGAACTAGTGAAGTAAAACAGCTAATAAAAAGGGTCATTTGAAATGCAGAGCACATTTTCTATAAAAGCCACAAAAACTTGGATCATCATTGATATGTAAATGGAGGTTTATTGACCAGAGGACTCCATGCTGCAGGAGAGAGGTGCGCCAGCCAGGCTATTTACATCTCTGGAATGTGCGGATGTTCATATTGTCAGAGGACTCGCCAGAAGGCTGTGAAATTTATCATTTGCAATGGCTGCAAGCAGGTTAATGCAGGAGGTGAGGGAATTGCTATTAGACAAGAAATTGGAAATATTTGTAAAGAATCTTGGATTGAGGAGGAGAAGGTGTTACTGGGGAAATTACATGTAACTGGTTAAGATATTTGCATGCTGCTAATAACATTATCCTTAATGCATTTCATGTTTTGAGTATTAGGGAAATGTATTTTATATTTCAAAATTTTTGTTGCACTGTTTTTTGAAGATTGGGGAAGAAATTGTTTAATCTACATAATTGATTCATGTAATAGTAATTTAGAATTATTAAGTTAAATGAATTTTGATCTAAGAAATACAAATGTTTTTAGCTGTCAAATGTGATATTTTTTCAGAGAGAGTATTGAAGGACAATGTAGAAGCATTTCTATCACAATGTGATGTATTTCTGATGTGGCTGATTGTTTTGAACAGGTCATTCTTTAAGGTCTTGATTGGTTGTTTGAGATTATCTAATTTTTTTTGTACAAGCAACCAGTTTACAATTCACATGATGGTTTGATTGTAGGCAAGGGTTATAAAGAATCAAATGTTGTAATTACAATTTTGGGACAAAAACATTTTTACTTAAGTGCTTGGTTTTTTGAAATTTCTGTTGTGTCTAGAATTGTATGATGCCAATTGCAATATTTCACGTTTGCTGTTTATCGGCTTCCCATTACACAAGGCATTTCATGGTCAAGAAACCAAGGCATAGTTTTGCTGGAGATAGATTAACTACTATGAGATGGAATTGATTCCCCTATTCAAATCGTGCTATTACAGGTGTAAATTTATATCCTATTATTCTGGTGCTACTGCTTTGAATGAAACACATGAGGACCTCTCGTTTTTGTTAAAATGTGCATAAATGTGAGATGCTGAAAACATCACACCGGGAAAGAACTGTAAAAATATAAACAGAAATATTTAGCACTTACACACAATCCATTCAAAGAGAAATGGAATTGACATTTTAGCTCTACTGGTGTTGACCGAACGGCTGTTTCTAGCATTTTATCCTATTATTTAAGGTTTCTGCATTCTGTTTTTGCCTGAACCTGAAGAATAAATGCAGGTGGCCATGTGACTTTCCAGTAAATCAAAGGAGAAATCCACTATAGTGTGTAGTTCATTACATCCCATTTCATCAAAGCTTTAGCAATCAGGAAACACAATATTCTGATGCGACCCAGCACCATTCACAAACGAGAAAATCTGCAGATGCTGGAAATCCAAGCAACGCACACAAAATGCTGGAGGAACTCAGCAGGCCGGGCAGAATCTATGGAAAAGATTACAGTCAACATTTTGGGCCGAGACCCTTCGCAGGTCTGGGGTCAGGGTCTCAGCCCGAAACATCGACTGTACTTCTTTTCCATTCATGCTGCCTGGCCTGCTGAATTCCTCCAGTATTTTGTGCATGTTTCACCCAGCACCATCATTGTCTTCCCGTAACCTATTCGGCTGTCATTTTGTTGGCATGACATCAGGTGCTGGATGAATAAAGATAAATATAGGAAAGTCCAAATCATATAGTACTGATATAAATCAGGAAAAAAGTTCAGCTAAGGGCAATCTGAATTGAACACCCAGTGCTGGAAAAACCTGTGAGCCATTTGCAGAAAGAACAAGCGAGTGTTCCAGGTCCGAACCTTTGTCAGGACTGGGAAAGAGAGAAGGACGAGTTTGTTTTCAGTAGAAGAGTTGGGTGAAGGAGGTGACATACAAAGGGGAATGTCTGTGCTGGGTGAGTTGAAATGGCTTAATGATGATAGCTATCAGCTCGTTAAGATGCAATATGTTGTTAATGGTAAATCTGTGAGAAGCAAATGAGGAATCCATCACAAGCCATGACTAGATAGCTAAGAATGGACGAAGACAAGTATGATCAAATTCTCCTGTTGCAAAATGGTGGCATAACAATGGAGGACATCAGTATATTCAACATGTAAGACCATAAGACATGCATAGGAGCAGAATAAGGCCATTCGACTCATTGAGTCTGCTTTTGGTCGATTCCATCTTGGTTGATTTAAAAACAGAAAACCTACAGCACAATACAGGCCCTTAGGCCGGGGGTCGGCAACCTGCAGCTCCCGAGCCATTTGTGGCTCTTTCACCTCTGTGCTGCGGCTCCCTGTGGCTTTGGGAAATAATTGGTCAGTATTTAATTAAAATGTATTTTATGTTAGTTTGTTAGCTTTTGAAATGTAATTATGGTGATCTTGTACAACCTAAGTGTAGCGACACATTTCCTGCCACATCCGAAACGGCTCACAATTAGCCAGCATTCCGGCTAAGGGAGATAGCCTACGGGGGGTTGTGAGTACGCGTCTTTTGCAGCATCTGCGTCCATGGGGGCTGGGTTGAGGGAGGCTTAAAAGCAAGGCTGTTTAGTTCGAATAAAGCTATCTTTGACTGCAGTTTACTGACACCGCTACAACGTGTTTTTATCGCTGGCTGTCCAGACGGAAGGTGCTGAAACGCTTTGTCGCGTGTCTGGAAGAAGTGAAAACTTTCCTGGGCAGCAAAGGGCTCACCTTTCCTGAGCTGGAACAGCCAGAGTGGCTGGAAAAGCTACACTTCATGGTAGACATGACAGCGCACCTGAACACGCTGAACACAGCTCTTCAGGGGAAAGGACGTACAGCCCTGCACATGTTGGAGGATGTTTTGGCATTCGAGCGCAAGTTGACAGTGCTTGCCAGAGATTTACAGAAAGGCACTTTGTCTCACTTCCCCAATTTGAGAGAGTTCAAACAAGGTCACGACATGATAATTTCAGAGTATTTACATTCTGCAATCATCGCAATGCAAACATCGTTTGGGAAACGCTTCTGTGAGTTCAGAGAGGAAAAAAACACATTATCCTTCCCGGTCACTCCCTTAAGCATCGATCCTTCCCTACTGAATACGACTGCATTGGCAGGTGTGAGTCAACCTGATCTTGAGATGGAACTGGCCGACATAGCCGACAAAGACATATGGGTGTCCAAGTTTAGACGCTTGACAGCAGACCTTGAAGATGTTGCCCGTCAGAAGGCCGTTCTTGCTCAGAAACACAAATGGAGTGATATTGAAAACCTCACAGATGACAGCTTGCGATCCTGTGTAAAGATGAAGGTGACATCATACAGCCCTGATGTGCAGACGCTGTGCGCTGAGGTCCAGGAGCAGAAATCCCATTAACCAAGTATGATAAATATTTTAATTGCCTATTATTTTACTTATATTCATATTTTTTCATTGTTCAGTGAAATAGTCCTTTCATTTTTCAGGATGACAGCTGGCTGACGTTATTTTTGGTTTGCTGCTGGCGGAAAATTTAAGTTCGGCGTTTTTCATAAATACAAGAAGGACTCAAATAGACATTGAATATTTTACTTAAAAGTAACTTTCAACCCAACGTCTTTTTTTCGGAGTTCAAAATGTTTTTGTTGCATGCAGAAATGTAATTTCGTTTTCTCTGCAGGAGTTCATCAATTTCATAAATGCAACACATTATAGTTTGTTTATACGTAGCATAAAGGCAAAAAAAACGTTGTATGCAGTGTTATTTCATTTTAAATGTCAAACGGGTTTTGCGGCTCCCAGTGTTTTCTTTTCTGTGGGAAACGGGTCCAAGTGGCTCTTTCAGTGGTAAAGGTTGCTGACCCCTGCCTTAGGCCAACACGTCCCTACCTTAGAAATTACCAGGCTTACCTATATCCCTCTATTTTACTAAGCTCCATTTTATTATCCTTCTCAACCCCATTCCCTTCCCTTCCCTTCTCCTTGTAACCTTTGATGCCCTTATTAATCAAGGACCAATATGAACTTTATTAAGATTATATTGAAGCTTTGGAAACAGCCAGGAAAAATGTTCAGCATTTGTTGCAATCACAAAAGGTATCATTAATAATATTAAGAGTATAATATTACTGCAGCACAGAAACAGACCCTTTGGCCCATCCACTCTGTGCTGAACTTATTAACATTAATAGCCTCGTTGATATTGCTTCAAGTATCAAAACATGAATATATGCATAAATTTGGAAGGTAACTGTGCATTCAAGGAAATAAACAAAATATTTAGAACACATTGGTTTTGAATGGAGAAGCTAACAAAAGTAGAATGTTTGAGGCCATTTGGCCCATTGAGTCTATAATAGCTTTAAGACTAATCCTATCACTTTCATTCCCCTACATTCACTATAGCCAATTTTTCTACCAGTTACATTTTTCCAGTAATTTCTCGCACCTTGGTGCAGTTTACCTATAAGTGCATTGTTGGGATAAGGGAGGTGACTGAAACTTCCAGGGGAAACCTGTGCAGTCACCAAGAATATGCAAGCTCCACACAGCAGTGGCAGTTCGGATTGAATGCAGGTCACTGGAGCTGTGAGGCAGCAGCACAATATACTATTCCAACAGAACATTACTGACTGGTTACTGTTCGACTAATTTGAATTCTCACAAAAAATTACTCTTTGAGGAATCAATTTAGGAAACCTTCTCTTCCTCTTCTGAAAATGTGGGGCAATCCCTCATCATGCGCTGTAAAAATGATGTGCCCAACTTATTTTAGACTGATAAGTAATGAACTTATCACCATTCTGTCCCCTCACTGGCAGAGCAGATTAGAGGCACTATTGCAGGGTGGAGTGAACAGTTACACAATTCCATATTAATTTATCAATTCCAAATTAAGTCTGACCATAAGATATATTGTAAAACAAAATGAGATAAGAACTGAATCCCTACGTTAAGGCATGAGAGCCCTTAGTATTTAATTGATTTTATTACTTACATCCTTCGTATGCATGAGGAGTAAAAATCTTAACGTTAGATCTCCATCTCAATGTGCAGTGTGCAATTTATGCTAATTTATAATAAATAGTATGTACAACAGGACAGTCAGTATAACACAGAAATACAGTTGTCTCAGTATGAATTAATCAGTCTGATGGCCTGATGGAGACTTTTGGTCCTGGCTTTTATGCTGCAGTACCATTTCCCAGATAGTAGCAGCTGGAACCATTTGTGGTTGGGGTGACTTGGGTCCCCAATGATCCTCCAGGCCCATTTACCCTTTTTTGTAAATGTCCTGAATAGCGGGAAGTTCACATCTACAGATGTGCTGGGCTGTCCGCACCACTCTCTACAGAGTCCTGTAATTGAGGGAAGTACAGTTCCGATACCAAGCAGTGATGCAACCAGTCAGGATGCTCTTAATTGTGTTCCTTTAGAAAGTTCTTAGGATTTGGTGGCCCATACCAAACTTCTTTAACCATCTGAGGTGAATGAGGCACTGTTGTGCCTTTTTCACCACACAACTTGTATGTATAGACCACGTGAGATCCTCGGTGATGTTTATGCCAAGGAATTTAAAGTTGTTTACCTTCTCAACCCCCCCCCCCCCACCCCAGCCCATCCATTGATATCAATAGGGGTTAGCCTGTCTCCATTTCTCCTGTAGTCCACAACCAGCTCCTTTGTTTTTGTGACATTGAGGTATTAAGGAACCCATGTGAAATGATGCTTGGTGTAAGGGATTGGTGATGGCAGTGTTAAAGATTCCTGCATCTAGAGAACAAAGGAACATCACTACAGAGTAACACACAAAATGCTGGAGGAACTCAGTAGATGTATTAAGAACCGTTTTTTTTGTGGCCGAGATCCTTCATTAGGGGCGAAACAGGTCATTACTGATGAAAGAGCTGAAAAGTATCAAATCTTCAATGCTGTCCCGAGAAGTTATCACAAGAGGGCACAGTTTTAAGGTGCTTGGAAGTAGGTGCAGAGGAGATATCAGGGTTAAATTTTTTTATGCAGAGAGTGGTGAGTGTGTGGAATGGCTGCTGGCGACAGTGGTGGAGGCGGATATGATAGGGTCTTTTAAGAGACTCCTGGATTGGTACATGGAGCTTAGAAAAATAGAGGGCTATGGGTAACCCTAGGTAATTTCTAATGTAAGTACATGTTTGGCCCAGGATTGTGGGCTGAAGGGCCTGTATTGTGCTATAGGTTTTCTAAGTTCTATGTTCTACTACAGGAGTTCTTGGGACAGCATCAAAGGCTTAACTATTTTCAGCTCATGCAGAGGTGATAACCTTGCTCTGCCCTGCTTTGCAGCAGGAGGTTTTGTTGGAATGTGAGTATTATTAAAAGTAAGTTAATACTAATCGGGAAGCTGTGGGTAGCAAGAGGCGGGATTTGGGGTTGGTGGAGTCTTTACTTCTGCTCTTTTTACTCCCAGTATGCATTGTATATTGTTCCTCCATCCATGCACACGAGGTACCTGGAAGCCTCTGTATTGTAAATATCATTTGCCGTCCCAGATAAAGATGCTGTTTTGGCCATCAAGTTGTCAAGTAGTTTTTTTGTAAAGTAGAAGTTACCACAGTTTTCTCTATTTGTAATTGCTCAAATAATGCCCATGAGCAGCAAAATGTCAAGCATCCCGGTATGGAGTTACACCTCATGATAAACACTAATTGAGTCAAGTGCCATCTCAGCAGAAGAAAGGATACCTGCTACTGTGTGACATTACATCAATTAATTCTCACACCAGCATAAAAATGGGTTTAAATTATCATTATTATAATTAATGTGATGTGAGAAACAACTGAAAGTTAAACTGCGGAAACTGCTTATGGTCTGGCTCTAATTTAGACTGGCTGGAGAGGTGGATAAATTTGATGAGAATGGATCAGGGTGTCACAATGCTTGTGACTGGGACAAGACAATGCTTGTAGTCAGAGTGCTTGGGTTGTCAGAGTGCTTGGGTTGTACCAACTCTGCCCCTGTGCTCTAAATTTTTAAACAAAGATAGGTTTGCATATTAACACACAAGTGCTGGAGGAACTCAACAGGTCAGGCATTATCAATGGAGGGGAATAAAAAGTCAACGTTTCAGGCCAAGACCCTTCATCAGCACTAGAAAGGAAGGGGGAGGAAACTAGAATAAGGTGGTGAGGGTAGGGGAAGGAATACAAGCTGGCAGGTGAGGGGGGAGGTGGGTGGGTGGAGCAGAGGAATGAAGTGCGAGATTGGGAAGTGATGAGTGGAAAAGGTAAAGGACTGAAGAAGAAGGAATCTGATAAAGGAGGATGGGAACCTGAAGGAGGTGATAGGCAGGTGAGGAGAATAGAAGGGGTAAGAGTGAAGCTAGAATGGGGAATGCAAAAAGAGAAGGGGGAGGTGTGAGAAATTACTGATGCATACAAGGTAAAGTTGTGTGGCTTTGATAAAGTACATGGCTCATCTGTTTAACTTGCTGAGATGCAAGAAATCTTAGTTTCTTTGTAAAAAGCTATATACCTTTTTAAAAAATCATCCCATCAGGTCGGAGGCTACCCAAACAGAATAGGAGGTGTTGCACCTCCAACCTGAGAGTAGTCTCATCGTGGCTGTAGAGAAAGCCATGGACTGACATGCTGGAATGGGAATGTGGAGTGGAATTGAAATGGTTGGTAAATCCTTCCTATTGTAAGCGGAGTGAAGCTCATTGACAGTGCGGTCCCCCAATCTACGTCGGGTCTTACTGATGTAGAGGATGCCGCACTGGATACAGTAGGTGACCCCAACAGACTTGCATAAAACCTGCTTTCCTCCAGCATTTTGGGTATGCTACTTTTTGTTTCCAGCATCTACAGAATTTCTTGGTTTATAGCTATGCATAGTGAAGGGTTGAGAGATGTTTGATCGGTGGAAGTCAATATCAGTGGCAGGTGGTCAAGCTTGACCCATATCTGTTGATGATGTAATTGGTGGTCCTTGGGGTACTTGTCAGAGAGTTAATACAGAATAGTAATGGAAAAGATAGACGAGAAGTCAAATGCATGCAATGGTACGGGGGATTGAAAAGTAACACCAAATATAGCCAAAGGACCTCCCACCAAGTAGGAGGTGGGAATGATACAAGATTAGGTTCTTTGTACCACAAGTGGAATGTATACAAAGCTAGACAAAGGATGGTGTGTGGGTGAATGAACTGTAGAGGTCAGGAAAATATATGTAAGCACATTTTAAAGTACTAGTTAAAGTATTAATGTTTGGATGTGGTTAACTTATTAACCAAACATTTACCAGTTGGTCATTATAAACAAGATGTTGCATTTTGTGTTTTATTTTTACTAATTTTATATTTATTAATTTGCAAAGTGAAGTTTCCTCTTTATTGATGTATCATTACATCTCTCTTTTATTTTGTAGGCACCCATTCCAAAGACTATTTTGATTCCAGTAACAATTCCTATTTCAAAGTCGAGTGTTCCTCGTTTCCGCAACAGTGTTGAGGGTCTTAACCAAGAGATTGAAAGGATTATCATCAAGGAAAGTGGGGACAAAGAGGAGCAGGTGATGGTTGTAAGTATTTTTGTCCGGAGTGCCCTCTGCTGGTGAAGTGTCCTTATTCAGAATGAGTAAATGCATAGTACATCATTATTTAGTACGTAAATCATAATTTTGCTTTGTTGGTAAAATATTCAGATCTGTTCAAGCACCACTCTTTTCCTTGGCTCAAGATGAATTGGTACAGAGTCAGTTGTTTTCCTGAGCTTTGTCCAGGCAGAATAACACTGAAAGATCGGGGACTGAAGTTTAACTTAATTTGCCTGGTTTTCATACAATTCTAAGGTATTAAAAGCACTCCCAAAATTAGATCATAGAATCAAATAATCACGTGTTATCTTTCAGTTTATTATGTCAGTTTTTTTGTGTGTGTATATATGTAGTGGTTTTGAAAGATGTATATCTCCAGACTAAGGAGCTTAGAATTGACGACAGTTAAACTATTGTGTTTAATTCAATGTGTCTTCTCTGAACTCTAATAATGAACTTAATCACCATTGACAATATCTTTTAAATTTCTAAATTAACAACTTCCAAAGTTCAAAGTAAAATTATTATCAAAGTACATGCATGCCATTATATACAACCCTGGGATTTGTTTTCTTGCAGGCACACTCAGTAAATCCAAAGAACACAATCGAATCATTGAAAGACTGCACCCAACATGACAGACAAGCAACCAATATGCAAAAGACAACAAACTGTGCAAACACACAAAAAAATAAGCAATATAGTCGGCCCTCCTTATCCGCGAGTTCCGCATGTGCGAATTCAACTAACTGCGAAGCGGGAAAACATGGAAGTTCTCTTTCCAGCACTCGTGTTCATCTCATGTCTCGTTCGTTTGCTACTTTATTTCTGTGAGAAAATGGCTCTTAAAAAGCAATTACGTGGTCAAAGCAATTCCTCAAGAGGGAACGTAAAGTGTTATTTCTCACCATGAAATTAGAAATATTAGATCTTTTGAAAAGTGGCATGTCACATTCCAAAGTAGGCCGTAAAGTTGGTAAGAACTAATCGAGCATTCGCACAATAAAGCAGAAAGAAGCTGAAATTCATGGAAGTGTTAGTGCTAGGGATGGCTGGCTTTCTATGTAAACCGCTAAAGCCTCAAGAACTTAAAGATCACAGGAGAATCGAGATCAGCTGATGCCGAGGCGGCATCAGCATTCCCAGAAGAGCTACAATGGTTGCATCTGTACTGAACATGTACAGACTTTTTTCTTGTCATTATTCCCTAAACAATACAGTATAACAACTATTTACATAGCATTTACATTAGTGGTCCCCAACCACCAGGCCGTGATATGAGTCAGCTGCACCTTTCCTCATCCCCTGTCACATCCACTGTTGAACTTAAACGCACGCGAGGTCATTACGCACATGAAGTCATTACCCACACGAGGTCATCAGTCGCCTAAACGCAGTTATACCCTAGCACCAGGAATCACCAGTTGGCGTTAGGTAACCAGCCACCTCACACGGCCAGCAAGAAGTGCCGTTGCTATGGGCCTGGAGCGCAGACAGATGGGCACCACCTCCAAACCTGTTTAGCACACTGAATGTTCGTGGGGAACCCAGTGCTAAAATATTTGCAGACGACTTAATTCGGGCTCAGGGTTTCATAAGTAGCAGAGCAGCTACCTTGCTGCGATCTACTGAAAGTCATCCCTCGAGCCAAACTTTTGTTGGCCGAGAGATCCTATCTACCTACAAGGGGGGGGCGGGCACGCACCCTGTTGAACTCCTCGCTCAGTCGCTCTCTCCAGACTGTGACCGGACTTAGATAAACCCTTTTTAAAAACAAAATTGAGTCTATTAGCCACTTATAAGTGACTTATAGTTGACCAATCACCTATATTCCAGTCGTGATTAACATACCCCCCCCCCCCCACCCCCACCCCCATCGGCTGGTCTGCAAGAATATTGTCATTATTAAACCGGTCCACAGTGCAAAAAAGGTTGGTGACCCCTGATTTACATTGTATTAGGTATTATAAGCAATCTAGAGATGATTTAAAGTATACGGGAGGATGTGTGTAGGTTACCGCTGATTGGGATCGATTTTTTAAAAAACGGAAGTTCTCTCTCCAGCAAATGCTTGTCCTTTAAAATTGTCCCAATCGTTAACCGACTGTAGCCTAACGATTTTCCAATGTCCTATGGCGTTTCACCTCTTTCTGATCGCTTTATTATTTCCACTTTATTTTCAATCGTGATCTTTTTCCATCAATGAAACAGAAACACTGAGGGCAGCGGGTCCTGTGCTGCCCTGGGTCCTAAAGTCCACCAACACTGAGACAGGTTAAATAAGGTCCGGAGCTATCCCAAGTCCTAAAGTCCACTGCACTGACACAGGTTAAATAAGGGACATGAGCATCTGCATTTTTTGGTATCCGTGAGGGGTCCTGGAACCAATCCCCCGTGGATGAGAGCTGACTGTCAATATTGATAAGATGAGATGAAGAGTCCTTGAAAGTGTTGAAACAGTTCAGTGAGGGGTGACTGAAGTGAAGTGAAATTATCCCTCTATCTGGTTCAAGAGCCTGATGGTTGAGCAATGATAGCCGTTCCTGAACCTGGTAGTGTGGGTCCTGAGGTTCCTGCCCCTTCTTCCTGATGGCAGCAGCAAGAAGAGAACATGGCCTGGGTATTGGGGGTCCTTGATGACAGATACTGCTTTCCTGTGACAGCACTCCTTGTAGATGTGTTCAATGGTGGGTAGGGAATACCAATGGAAACACCAAAGCCCTTGAATGGAAAATCCTACAAAATCCTTCCTTCTCTATTTCCGCATTTGCTGCTCTACAGAATAGTGACATTAGTTTTAAACACTTTAATTATAGATGCAAATTAGAAATATATTGCTCATTATTTCAGACAGAATACTACGTATAATATTGGCACTGGTGAAATATTAAAGTTTGCTACAGAGTTGCTGTTCATCAATTAATATTAAATATCAATGCCATACATTATAGATGCTTGGAATTTGACAGTAAACCAAAAAAACGCTTGAAGTACTCAGTGCATTGAGTGCCTTCACTTCAGTGGCCTTATACCTTTTTTTTAGGCATATGTTTATTATTTCCAATTTCTTCCTGCCCATTCCTGTTACTTAATAGTGAAGTAGACTAAGATCCCATGGCCATTGAATGCCACTCTAGCTTTGTTTGACCCTGGTCAGTAAGTATTGGAATAATATTCGACCATATAGACTGTCATAGTTGAAATAATTTCTCCCTTCAAAAAAAATCTTTCCAACAATAGTTACTGAATTGCAATCAGCTGTTAGATTCCTACATAATTTTGGCTTTATACCACCCAACTTCCCACTGCCCAGCTAATTGGGAAAGGATGTTGTGTATGACACCAGCTGTTGAAGGAAAAATTAGAATTAGAATCAATATCAGGAGTACATAATAAAAACTATAATTTGCAATGAGAAATATATATAAAAAAGGAGATTAAATAAATAGTACAAAAGGGAAGAAAAATACTGAAGTAGTGTTCATGGTTTATTGTTCATTTGGAAATCTAATGGCAGAGGGGAAGAAGCTGTTCTTGAAACATTAAGTGTATGTCTTCAGGCACCTGTACAATTCTTTGATGTTAATAATGAGAAGAGGCATGTCCTAGATGACAGGGGTCTTTAATGATGAATGCTGCTTTTTTGAGGCATTGCCTTTTGAAGATATCCTCAATGCTGGTGACGCTAGTGCTCATGATAGAGTGGCAGAGTTTACAACTTTCTGTTGTCTTTTCTGATCCTGTGCAGTAGCCCCTCTGTACTGGATGGTGATGCAACCAGTTAGAATGTTCTCCATGGTACATCTGTAGAAATTTGCAAGTGTCTTTGGTGACATAACAATTCTCCTCTAACTCCTAATGAGATATAGCCACTGTCATGCCTTCTTTGTTATTGCATCAATATGTTGGGCCCAGGATAGACCCACAAAGATGCTGATACCTAGAAACTTGAAACTGCTCACCCTTTCCACTTCTGATCCCTCATTGAAGACTGGTATGACTTTCCTTGACTTCCCTTTCCTGAAGTCCACAATCAATTTCTTTGACTGATGTTGAGTACAAGGTTGTTGCTGTGACTCTACTCAACCAGCTGGTCTATCTCACTCCTGTACACCTCATCATCACCAACTGAAATTCTGCCAACAATTGTTGCGCTGTCAGCAAATTTATAGATTCTATTATCAGGCATCAGTAACTAATCCGACTGTTTTACATTAGATAATGCCTTATTCATTGAGCAAGCGTAGACCTGGAAGTGTTTCGTATTGCTAAAATCAGATTGAATGAGCAAAAGGATGTGTACATAGAATGAAGCTTGGGGCAATAAGGCTATTTGCTTAAAAAAGGGATCCCGATTGACAGCATTGGATTGCAAGGAGGATTCATTCTGCATCTGGCTGCCACTTTTTAATATCATGGCCTTTCTATTCTGGGGATAACTTATTTGTAGTTCTGCCTTTTATATAAATTCAAGATTTAAAGAGAATGCCTTTTATGAGGCAATCTGTTTTAATAATGCAAACCAAGTAAAGTGTGGCTTGCTCGATGAAATATAAAATACATGGCTCATCTGTTTAGCTTGCTGAGATGCAAGAAATCTTAGTTTCATTGTAAAAAGCTATATACATCTTTAAACAAAATTGAAAGGATAGACAGTAGTACTTTGCTATATTTCAACTTTTTTATGAATTACCTTTGTTAGGCATTTGGAAGAAGCTTGCTTTACACCACTGTGTTATTTTTCTCTAGAATTCAGCATAATACAAGAGGAGGTTTCAGTCATTGGTACAGAATATGATTTTTATGATGATTTGAGCACTGAAAGCAAGAAAAATGAATTACAGATGGCATCCTTCTAAATCTGTGCTGTGCTTGGAAACCATGTTGAACCTTTTAATGTATCTGCAGAACTAGGAGGAATTTGAGCTAGTAATTCAGAGTATTACATACAAATGTTTTTGGTTCATGTATATAGACTTAAGTATAGGGTTTCCATTGTTATAAATATATCAATCTCATTAGTTTTCAAAATGAAAAAGCAATCTTCTCACCAAATTGGATACTGGGCAAAATTGTCAGATAGTAAATGTTAAATAATAAACACGAGATACTGCAGATGCAGAAAATCCAGAGTGAAACATATAAAATGCTAGAGGAACTCGGCATGTTAGGCAGCATCCATGGAAAGGAATAAACAGTTGATTCTTCAGGCTGTGACCTTTCATCGGGACTTAAATGATTGGTTTAGAATAAAATAGCTTTGCTTTAAGAGCTGAGTTCCAAGATAACTTTCAAGAGTGGAAACATATAGGGTTTATGAGGAGGCCAGATTTAGTTGTCAACTTGGATATTCAGAAGACTGCTTAAGCTTTAATTTAGACTGTGTTTGCTTCCTATGGTTTCATTTGCAAGTCGAAGTAGTTGCACTATTATTATGCAGAGTATTTTTTTGATTTTTGCTTTGCTTTTTTTTTAAAGCAAAGTGATAGCTAAGAGCAGCCAAATAAAGATTGATTTCTTTTGTTCCTGCGCACCTGTTCCATTCTAAATGAAAGTGCTCTTTACTAGGTTGAATAGCACAGCCGAGCCAAACAGCTGCACAGCGAAGCAGCACTAAAACCAGCTTTAGTGCTGGCACCCATTTCAGCAGATGGATTAGGGGGCATCTTTCAACTATTGCAAGGCGAGACAGTTTTGTTTGAATGAATACACCTCCAATCCACTTCCATTTCCTTGCTCATCACTCCTACAACCAAAAAGATTTGTTTTAATTAGCTTTCATTTTCTCCCCCTCAAAAAAAATTGGACATTTGGAATGTATTTGATCTTAATGATAAACAACTTAAAGCTTAAATGGATTGTTGCACAACCTGATGCCATCAGTGTAATAGCCCGAAAGGAAAATTATTTCCTTTCCTGCTGCCATTCCGAAGAACCCCTTAACATGAAATTTAAAAAAAAGACTTAAAATAATTCTCTTGCAGATGTAAGATTGCCATATATTTGAACTGAGTGGAGCATTCAGCTCAGAATATGAACAGTTACAGCATGAAAGCATATAGATTGCAGATTGCATCCTTCTGAATCTATGCTCTGTCAGGAAACAATGTGTTGAGCAATGTGTACTAGTTCTGTGTGAGAGCTGTCCACCTATTCCCACTTCCATAGAGCCATACAGTATGGAAACAGACCATTCAACCCACCATGTCTATGGCACCCATCAACCACCCATTTATCTTTACCATGTTTCTGTTCTTAGCCACCTGTATGTGTTCTTAAAAAGTCACCTACAGCTCTTTTGCCATTCACTTTCATTCCCTGTTCTTACATTCATGATCTGTTTGCTATTTGGAATAATTATTTCTGACTGTACTGTCTATATTCTTAATGATTTTAAATAATTTCTGTCAGATCTCCTTGCAAACTCTTCTGTTCAAAAATGAACAGTCCCAGCTTCTGCATTCTGTATAAAATGTTTTAAATCACTTTCTCAATATTTCTTGTCAGTTTGAAAGAACCATGCCAAAAGTGACCCATGGGACAATCAGTGGAATGGATTGCACATATAGGATTGGTGTTTTTTGTTTTATTGAAGTATTATGCATTTTATCATGATGCAGCATGAATATGCATGTAGTTTAACCTTCTCATGCTTTGTTCATGTGTCCAATCTATCTGTTGGTCAGCAAAGACCAGAGACATAGAACATTACACATGTTGTCAGACTTTTTAACCTACTTTAAGGTCAATCTAACCCTTTCCTCCAACATAAATCTCCATATTTTTCTATCATCTGTGTCTTTCTAAGAGTTTCTTAAATGCTACTAATGTATCTGCCTCTACCATCACCCCCGGCAGGGCATTCCATGCATTTTCTACTCTCTGTGCAAAAAACTTGCCTCTGACATCCACCCCCCCCCCACCCCCACTTTCCTCCAATTACCTTAAACACATGGTTAATTACCGAGACTGTACAGCAGGGGGCGGGAGTTTATGGTGTTTCCAGCTCAGCAGCACTGTCAGTAAATTACCCCGTGAGTATATCATGCCATACTGTACCCTATAGTGCTGATTCTATTTGCACTTGTTTTTGGGACTGGATCCTGTATGCTAAGCAAACTACAGGCAGTTTACAAGGAGGTTAAAAGGTATGGGGAAAAGGAGGGAAATGGTTTTGAGGCCAAAGATGGAACTGCCATGATCTTACTGAATGGCAGAGCAGACTCAAGTCTGACTGTTAATATGCTTTTAATCAGAAATTTCAAATGAATGATGTTAATTTACTTTGCGGTTTTGACTATCGTTTCAATATAAATTTGTTGTCTTCGTCATATAGTTGTATTCATTTTTGCTGGAAGGCACATTGTATACATTGAAACCTGTTACATTATGTTGATCATTAGGCAGGACAATAAGTTGGAATTTGCATTACCAGGGACATTAGATTAGCCTTCCCTTGTACTTACACAGCAATTGAATCCGACTGACATTTGTGGCTGTGCATTTTGCACTGTTTAAGAATATAATGAAGAAAACTTCTTTCTTTTGCCATCAACCATGGGGTCACTTCATATTTGTCAGTGCCCGAAAATAACAGATTTGTTAGAAATTTTCTCTACATAGGCTAATGAGTGAAGTCTTGCCTTCATGATCAGTGTATCTATAATTGGTTCAAAAGATTTTTAAGGAATTTTATTTTGTCACATTATCTACGCTGGTCATCTTGGGTGACGAGTGAAAAATGACAGTTTCTTCCTGTTGTGCACAATATTCCACCAGTTCCTGTACAGGAGAGCTGGCTATAACATATAAATCTGGAGCAGTGCAGGACATCCGATCCTTTTTGAGGCTATTTGAGTCAGCCATTACTGATCTTTTACATCAGTCCTATTTTCCTGCACCATTTCCATGTCCATTTATTCTCCTAATATCCCATGACAAGCATAATTTTTTTTAGGTTAGGAGCAAAATACTCTGCATGTGGTCTCACCAAGGCCTATGTTTTCAATAAGTCAACTTGTAGACTGCTGAATGCAGATCCTGTTGTAATAAAACCTCCTATACTCTGTCTTCCTACTTGCTTACTGCATTTGGATGTTGGCTTTCAGTAGAAAGTGATCAAGGTTCCCATGTCCATCAACATTTCCCGATTCTTCATCATTTTATTAAAATAATTAGCTTTTCTATTTTGTCACTAGTCCTACATTTTCAATATCATGTTTCATTTCCAGTGTTGTTGTCTATTTACTTAGCTTGTCTGTATCCCCTTGCAGTCTCTGTATATTTTCCCCTACTTTCTTCCATGTAGTTCTATATCATTAACAAATTTATTCTCCAATCAAATTGATGGTGTATGTGAATAGTTACAACTCAAGTGTTGATCACCACAAGCTGCCAACCTCAAAAGGATTCTGATGCAGGGTCTTGTCCCGAAACATCAACTGTTTATTCCTCTCCATAGATGCTGTCTAACCTGCTGAGTACCTCCAGCATTTTGTGTGTGTGAATCTGAAGTGAGCTTGCTTTTTCCTACTTTCAGCTTTCTGTCCATTAATCAATTCTTAGTTCATGCTTACCCTCAATTCATTATTCTCTAATCTTCAAAGTTCAAAAAATATACTTATTATCAAAGTACGTTTATGTCACCATATGCAGTGCCTTGAAAAAGTATTCGGCCCCCATAACTATTTTCACATTTTATTGTCTCATTTTCTAAATTTAAAATGCATTGAAGTTAGATTTTTGAGCTGACCTACAAAACATTGTACATCATATCAAATCAAAAGAAAAATTCCAAACCCTATCAACAATTTACTAAAAATTAAAAATTAAAATTATGAATCTGAGAAAGTATTCATCCCCTTTGTAATTACTGCACTAACTTTCCTTAGGATCAATATACTGTTACCTAATTTACCCTATTACATACTCAGCTAACTTGTTGATACAAAAAAATTGGAGGATCACCTGTTTTCAATGAATTCATTGGAATAAAAATCTCTCTGTAAGGTCCAACTGTATGATAAATTTTCAACAGACTAAAGCAAAATAAAGACAAAAGAGCATTCAAGACAAGTTAGGGAAATGATAATAAAGAAGCACAAATCTGGTACAAGAGTATCTCATAGGCACTGAACCAATCTTGGAGCTCAGTACAGTCTATCATGGAAAAATTGCCTAGGACAGGCTGATCCCTCTAAACTTAAGTCGCTAGAGATGAATGGCACTTGTAAGAGAGGCTACAATGGAACAGTGGCAGGGAAATAGCCCTGGCTAAAAAAAAGCATATCCTTGCCCGTCAAGACTTTGTAAAGAATCACTTCGAAGATACTGTAATATTGTGGAAGAAGGTTTTGTGGTCAGATGAGACTGAAGTGAAGCTGGTATGTGTGGCATAAATCTAATACTGCATTGTAATACCATCCCTATTGTGGAGGTAACACCATGCTATGAGGATGCTTTACAGCAGCAGGGACTGAAAATCTGGTCCGGAATGATGGAAAGATGAATGCTGCTAAATACACAGAAGTCCTGGATAAAAACCTGCTAGCCTCTGCCAGAAAGCTTATACTGGAGACGAAGTTCATCTTTCAGCAGGACAATGACGCAGAGCATACCCCAAAGCAACGATGGAGTGGCTTCAAATGAAGAAAATTGTTGTCCTTGAGTGTCCCATTCAGAGTCCGGACCTTAACCCAATTTAACATCTCTGGCAAAACTTCAAGATTGCTGTCAGCCACTGCTCCCCAACTAACCTGGCATAGCTTGAACAATTTTGCAAGGAGGAATGGGAAATTCTTGCTCCATTGCATTGTGCAAAGCTTATAGAGACTTATCCAAAAGGACTACTGGCTGTAATAGCTGCAAGAGGTGACTCAACTGCTTTTCTTTTTTTTCTTTTGAACTGCTGACATTTCAGTTTTTGAAATTTTAGTTTTTCATGCTTTACAATTTTCCCTGTTTTGGGAGCTCTACTGTGGAGGGAGAAAAGGAGCATGTGATTCACAAATAAAAATTTCTCAGTTAAATTGTAATACACACATGTGGGCAAAGGGTTGGGGCTGAATACTTTTACAAGTAGTTGTATAACCCTGAGATTTGTTTAATTGTGGGCATACTCAGTGAACCCAAGAAACGTATAACCAATGTGCAAAATAAACTGGAAATACAAAAGAAAAGGTAAAGAAATAATAATATTAAATAAATAAGCAATATATATTGAGAACATGCAATGAAGAGTCCTTGAAAGAGTCCACAGGTTTTGGGCGGGATGAGTGAAGTTATCCTCATTGATTCAAGAGCTTGATGATTGAGGGGGTAATAACTGTTCCTGAATGTAGTAGTGTGGGTCCTGAGGCTTTTGTACTTTCTTGAAGCATAAAGGGAGCATGACCCTGGACGGAGGGGTTTTTGATGATGGATATTGCTTTCCTGCGGCAGTGCTCTGTATAAATGTACTCAATGCTGTGGAGGTGCTTTAGCTGTGATGGACTGAGCTGTATCCTACTTTTTGTAGGATTTCCCATTCAAAGGTATTGGTGTTGACCTCCATCCTGTATTGGAATCTTATCAAAGGCCTTATTAAAAATATAAATGTATCATATCTGCTTGTTACCCTTGTCTGCTCTACTTATTACATCTTCAAACTCCATAGATTATCAAACATTAATTACCCTTTCGTAAATCTGTTGTCTGTTCAAGCCTATTGTTCTCTTCTAGATATTCAGCAATTATGTCCTTACAGATTTCAATATTTTTCCTGCTACTAATCTTACGTTAATGGTTAGTTCAGTTTTTTCTCTCTCCCTCCTTAAATAGTGAGATTACATTTGCTACCTCCAAACATGAGGACAGTTCCAGAATTCATAGAATTTTAAAAGATGATCACCATTGCATCTGTTTATATAGTCAGTACTTCCAAAACTCTGGTATGTATAATATTGGCCTTTAGGATAAATCTCCCATACTTTTTGTAAACTTATTTACAATAATTTTTAGTTTCTGATTTTCACTATTAGTTTGTATTTCTGTAAGTTTTATTTCTGCCTTCCATGAAGGCAGTCACAAGATAGTTCAGTGGCCCCAATTCCTTATTGGTTCATATAAATTCCATTGTCTCTGACTGCCCACATTAGCTCTCACTAAAACTTTTCTTTTTACATACCTATAACGGCTCTTGGCAGTTTCTCACCAGTTTACAATCTTCCAGTCTTCCCTTTCTTTATCAATTTCTTAGTCCTCCGTTGATCTCAAATTGCCAAGCCCACTTTTTACTGGTAATTTTATAACCTCCTTTTAATTTGATATTATCTTTAATTTCACCTATTAGCCCGGAAAAAGCACTTTTCCGATTGGGTTTTGTATCTTAACTTTTTTTTTAATATCTTACTTTCCACTTTACAACAAAATTATCATTTAACAAAGTAGCCTTTTCCCTCATCTCAAAATACAATCTCATTTTCATCCTGTGACTTTGTCCTCCACTTTCCACTAATTTGACTTGTCCCATCTTTTATATATTAAAATATTAGGTCTTGAATCACTGTATATCAATTACAGGCACCTCTAATTTCTTGACAAGCTTTTTCCAATGTTACAGAACCTCTATTATTCGATGGCTTTCTCCCTCCGTACCCATTTTCTGTACTATACTCTTTATTAGCTCCACTAAAAATTGATTTTCATTATGATCTGCAAAACAAGTTGGGTTTTAATGCACCTGTAGAAATGTTATTGAAGTTTCTGGTTTGAATCAGCGGAGGCTGAAGGGAGGGGAGAAATGCTTTTAGTTTCTCAATTTACATTTGTTATATTCGAGCTTTAAATTTCAATCTCCTTTAAAACCAGCTAAAATTTTTGAATTCCTTGGGTCATATTCTTAGGATCAGAGTGTACTTTTCTGTGGCAGGTGACTTGAGTGTATCTTGAGAATGAGATCTTATGAGAAAGATAACATGTTATTTGGTGGCAACACACACAAAGTGCTGGAGGAACTCAGCAGGCGAGGCTGCATCTATGGGGGAAAAAAGTACAGTTGGCTTTTATTTCAGTGTTCTTGCCTCCATGAGATGACAATGTATTTGTCAATGGAAATTGAGCTTCTGAAAAGGAGGGGAATGTTGATAAGTAAGTAGAATAGTATTTTTAATACTGATTGTCATTCCGTACTCAGTGCATTTAAGTTGTTGAGAGAGCAGATTTGCATTTTCAGTGCCCTGAGCTAAAAATAAAAATTCATAGCAAGTTGCTTAACTAACAGGTTCCTCTAAATTAATTGGTAACTTTCCTTGGTCTTTGAAAGCAAAGGATCAATGGCTGAAATGTTTCCAAGACACAACTTGTTTAGTTTGAGATTGCAGATAGTCGCAGAAGTACCCTAGGATTGAATCTGCATCCAATTTCTCTCCACTTTGTCGTAAATTGAAAAACGCTTGGCTTCTGCTTACTATTTCCTTATCTTCTTCACTCAGTTTAGCTTTCTGGAAAAGGGTGCATTTCCTTCATATAATACACATTCTCTCCTACCCCTGTAAAAATGGATGTATTCCTTCATGCACACAAGAGACCACAGACGCTGGAAAATGGAGCGACTAACAATCCAGATGCAGGGTTTCAATCCAAAGTGTTGACGGTTCCTTCTCCCCAGCAACTCTCACCTCTTCTCTCCCCCCCCCCCCCCCACCTCCCAGCAGATGCTCCTTAACCCACCGAGTTCCTCCTGCAGATTGCTTGTTGTTTATTTTCCACATGGGCTTGGAGAGTATCAGTAGTTATTTCATTGTAAGCCCCTGTTCTCACTGAGAGCACTTCTCACTATATTCATTCAGCAAGGCCTCTGGTTTGTGAAAAGCAGGACACTGTGCACTTACATTACAACAAGTCTGCTGAGCAATGTTGACTCCATGCATCTCTCTTTCTCCCAGCAAAAACCTACCATCTTGACCAACTCCCTAATACTGCAGTTCATTGTTCTATTTTTCCTGATTATACTTCATGGAATTTTTATATGTTTGATGTAAGTTCTTTTTTTCTTGGCATAATCTAGTAGAATGATGATAAACTCCTGGACAGAGGTTAAATGGATCATCTTGATATCAAGGTTTACAAAACTCCACCACTTCAATCATGTTTTCCCTTGTTCCCACTCTAATTATCCCCAGATTTCTTGATGACATGTTCATTACTAATCTAAGTGCCTCAATCAATGGAAAAAGCTGCCCAAAATTGAATCTGAGACAATTTTTCTTTCAAATTCTTGCCCTTTTAATGGCACTGTATATCCTGAAAGAAAAGTTTATGTGCAATATTTGATTATAATACTTTGTACTTTAAAAATATCCTCAAACTGTTCACTCAGCATTATTACCATTAGTCAAATAATTTATTTCCTGATATCATTATCAAGTCTACTTAAATCTACTTAAGTCTACTTCCAAGTCTACTTAAATAGCATTTTATAAAGACTTGCATTTATGTTGTACTTTTCAGAATCTTAGGACTTCAGTCAATCAAATTCCCTTGAAGTAGTTTCTGTTTTTAAAAAGTAGGATCTTCAAACCTCCAGTGTGAGAAGTCTAGAAACTGTGATTATTGGAGGAATTGAATAACTCTGATACCTCATTTCTGTGTGCCAGCTGCAGGATACTCCAGATGGTCATCGTGCTCCATTTCCCATACAGCAACGAAGCAGCAGTACTCGTAGTATTGATACTCAAACCCCATCAGGAATGGATCGGAGCAGTACCAGCAGCAGCAGATCCCAGTCTGTCTCGCCAACGTTCCTTGCTATAGCCAGTGAGGGTAATGGAGAGAGTCCATGCTATACTGATGAACTTCTTACAGACAGCAAAGAGAAAGGTATTGGGTGCAGTTTAAGAAGAATTATTGGGATTGAATCATTATTCTATCTGACAAAGTTATCATTTTCTTAGTTGCTGTCATGTGTGTAAAGTTGTTATCAGGCCAGTACTATTGAGGAAGGTTTTATTTTACAGACAATAGACAATAGGTGCAGAAGTAGACCATTTAGCTCTTCGAGCCTGCACTGCCATTTTGAGATCATGGCTGATCATCTACTATCAATACCTGGTTCCTGCCTTGTCCCCATATCCCTTGATTTCCCTGTCCATAAGATACCTATCTAGCTCCATCTTGAAAGCATCCAGAGAATTGGCCTCCACTGCCTTCTGAGGCAGTGCATTCCAGGCCCCCACAACTCTCTGGGAGAAGAAGTTTTTTCTTAACTCTGTCCTAAATGACCTACCCCTTATTCTCAAACCATGCCCTCTGGTACTGGACTCTCCCAGCATCTGGAACATATTTCCTGCCTCTATTTTGTCGAATCCCTTAATAATCTTATATGTTGCAATCAGATCCCCTCTCAATCTCCTTAATTCCAGTGTGTACAAGCCCAGTCTCTCTAACCTCTGTGCATAAGACAGTCCTGACATCCCAGGAATTAACCTTGTGAATCAATGCTGCACTTCCTCTACAGCCAGGATGTCCTTCCTTAACCCTGGAGACCAAAACTGTACACAATACTCCAGGTGTGGTCTCACCAGGGCCCTGTACAAATGCAAGAGGATTTCCTTGCTCTTGTACTCAATTTCCTTTGTAATAAAGGCCAACATCCCATTAGCCTTCTTCACTGCCTGCTGCACTTGCTCATTCACCTTCAGTGACTGATGAACAAGGACTCCTAGATCTCTTTGCATTTCTCCCTTACCTAACTCTACACCGCTCAGATAATAATCTGTCTTCCTGTTCTTACTCCCAAAGTGGATAACCTCACACTTATTCACATTAAACGTCATCTGCCAAGTATCTGCCCACTCACCCAGCCTATCCAAGTCACCCTGAATTCTCCTAACATCCTCATCACATGTCACACTGCCACCCCGCTTAGTATCATCAGCAAACTTGCTGATGTTATTCTCAATGCCTTCATCTAAATCTTTGACGTAAATCGTAAATAGCTGTGGTCCCAATACCGAGCCCTGTGGCACCCCACTAGTCACCACCTGCCATTCCGAGAAACACTTGTATAGTTTTTATTATTTTCCACCTTTCGCGTGGGAAATTTCCCACTAATCATGGTTTAAAGTTGTGCGTTACAAGAAAAGGTCTACAAGAAAACAGTTTTTATCTTAATGCACCTTATTTTTGCCGATAATTTGACTACTGCTCCTTTTAGTCACTCTAGGTGGTAACTCCAGCAGTTTCTATGTATAGGTCTAAAAAAGACTGTCTAACAATGCTGATTACTGGGAAGAAAAGAAATGCCTTGACAGTAAAACATTTTCCCTGCAATATCTAAAGATTTTGTTTTGCACTTCTCTAAAATTCCTTCTTTCAATTCACAGCCATCAAAGGATTAAATTTGAAGGAAACAAAAATAAAAAGATTCACTGTTTTCTGTCCCTAAATATTCTCCCATTTTGGTCTGGAATTTGCACTCAAGTCAATTCAATTTTTTTTTATTAGTTAAAAATACAGTTGTAGCTTGATTCTTCTGTTTTATTTGATTACTCTTTTGAAATGTTCTCATGCAAAGTTTGCATATATACTATCGCTAGCTTCAAATTTCTCCCATGTTCTGTTACCTTTCAGTATTAGAAAATGTTATATACACCAACTTTAGATGTTTTCAGTGCCTTTGTTTGCTGGCACAATTGTGGAATAGTTAATAATTCTGTTAAAGCAGAAGCAGTCACACATTCCTTAAAATATTTTAACTGTTCTACCATTGCTCTGGCCAGTAATTGTCTTGGAAGTGACCAAAAGAACTTGAAAGTTTAGTGACCATTTTGTTGCCAGCCCAGATTTGATCCAAATTTATTACATTAAATTATAAACCTCTTTTTCCTCCCACAATTTCTTTACTCCATTGTGATTTTTCTTTGCCGCTTTGGATATTAAGTCCTTCAGTTTCATTTCAGGACCTCACACCTCCCTCTCCTGCACCCTTTTATTCTTGGAATAAACTTTAGGATCATTTGGTTGACGTGCTTTGCTGTGAAATGGTAAATTTGGACAGGTTTTTAAAAAGGCCAAAGCTACAGACATAAATTAAACCAGACATGCTCTTGAGTAGAAGAGCTGTAAAACCGTTAACTTTCAAGTTGATATAAAGTGTTTTTATTGTCTCATCCCTAATATATTATCAAGAATAGCCAGGATTGTTAAGCAGCTTGTAATTGCATCTTAGATGTCCAAATGATGAGAAATTTGGAAATGTTAGTGTTAGAAGTGATCAGGATGTCCTTGCACACTTGTCACTGAAAGCAAATATCCACATGGAGCAAACAGTTAAAATAAATGGTATATTGGTCTTCATTGCTAGGTGTTTACAGTGCACAAGAAAAGATGCCCTTATAAAGTTCCTAATAAGCCCACACCTGGAGTATTGTGTACAGTTTTGGTCTCCTTGCCACTTGGGGAGCGCAGCAAAAGCCCACCAAACTGATTGCTTTGATGATGCAGAAAAGGGATGGTGGGTAGACTAGGCCTTCATTGACAGGAGTTTAGAAGAAAGAGGGAATTTCATTGAAATGTAAAGAATTCCAACGGGACTGGACCATTTGTATGCACGGAGAATGTTGTCCTTGCCTGGAATATGGGGTCACAGTCTCAAGATGCAGGGTAGGAGATTCAGGATGAAGCTGAGTTTTCATTTGGAGAATAGTGAACCTGTGTAATTCTCTATCACAGAAGGCACTGAGACCAAGTTGCTTCATGTATTTAAGAAGGTGTCCAAGAGGCATTGAGGAATATGGTGGGGCAGAGAGAGAGTGAAAGAAGGGATATGGAATTACTATTTAAGGTCAGTCGTGATGGAATAGCCTTGGACTGAGTGGTCTATTTGTGCTCCTCCTCCCACTCTTGTTTTGGTGTTTCTGTTTTTATCATGAAACCTCTTGTTGCCATGACTCTATAAATTCTTAATCTTGTGTTGCATCCTGTTGCAGAGAGTGGGACTAGTTCTCCACTACCAAAGTATGCCTCCTCCCCAAAACCGAACAACAGCTATGACTTCAAACGAGAACCACCTGAAGGGTGCGAGAGGGTGAAAGCCTTTGAGGAAACTTCGTAAGTATGAGGCTACATATAGTGCCTAAGCTTATTAACTATTTAACTTGTGCCTGTTGTTCATGCCTTAGAGCTATAGAAATGGAATAATTCCGATTACTGTCTACTAATTTGTTTGGCTGCTTTTCCTCTATTTCTAAGAGGATTTTGCCATCTCCCTCAGGATAATACATTTCCTTAAATGTCATTCTCTCGTCAGATTTTCACAGAAAGTAGTGTGGCATTGTTTGCGCCCTAATACGAAGATGTGTGTAAGTTAGCTCCATGTTAGCTAATCTCTTATTTGTTAATGTGAGACTTGAGTATTCTGGTAAACTCAAGATTCTGCAGATGCTGGAAACCTTGAGCAACACACATAATGCTGGAGGAGCTCAGCAAGTTGGGCAGTATCTATGGAGGGAAATAAACTGTCAATGTTTTGAGCTAAGACCCTTCATCAGGACCAAAATAAATATTTTGGTGTTTTGAAAATTTCCTGTCACTTGCGTCCACTTGATTCCAAATTGCTACCATTATTAGTCAATTAAAATTATCATTAGGATTAAAATAACTTGATGATAGACATTTTTTTCTTTTGAACAGTGTTTAAATATTGTGCTAGAAAGAATACCTTAACTTGTAGTGGTTATTGGTTTGTTATTGAGAGTGACCAGTTAGGGGTGCATATTGATTCATTATTGGGGCAGGAGCATGGGGTGGTATGTAGAACCTTGAGGGTGCTTGAGGCTACTCTACTTACATTTCGATTAATTTATTTATCACATGCACACCGAAACATACAGTGAAATGCATTGTTTGCATTTACAACCAGCACACCCAAAGATGTGCTGGGGGCATCCCACAATTTAGATTTTTCATTGGTCAAAACAGCACATGGTGAACTGTGTTGAATTTTTATAGTTTAGAGTGAAATGTTTGTTTCTCTGAACAGGAATTTAGTAATCAATTTAGTCTGACTTCATTGGTTGGTAAGATTTTAGAGTCCATTATTAAGGACGAGGGTTCGGATTGCCTGTAAGTACAGTGGATTCCAATTAAATGGGCCATCCATTAATCGGGGCCGCTGCTTATTTGGGACAACTCTTATAGAACAGAAACTAATGGAGAAAATTGATGGGATTACCATAAGTTATTTGGGCACCATGCCACAATTGTGACAGGAAGCTGTTGTCGAGCCGTTTCTAACTATTGTCAGTCAAGTACACTTCTGTGGCAGTTAGACGCTGCACTGTGCTTAGAGTGAGCAGTTTTTAAATCAGTTTCATGTGTTTGTGTTCAAAAAGAAGTGATTTTTGTCACTGATAGTTGGCAAGATCTAAGACAATTTTGGATTCTTTTGCTCACTGTGGTTTCAAGCATTTAGGCTTGGAGATGCCAGGAAAGGACGGGAGTGAAAATGAAACAGCTTCACAAGTTAGGAATTTGAAGGTACCAACAATCATCTTGAACATTACAATGAAAATGAAGATTTAGAAGATGCAATCTTCAAAAGCATTGTATGAAGGTAGTCCATTATCAGCACTAGGTGCCTGTGTTAATTTTATTCATATACAGTCAATCAAAAGGACGACGCAGCATGTTGGTTGTTCATCATTTTTGCTGATGACAGTATCTATGTGGGAATGTTTTTAAAGCCACTGCATTGGGGCAGTTCCACTCTCTCAACCTCAGAAGTCCAACTCCAGTGGTATGAGAAGTTGCCATGAACAGGGGTCTGTCTTGGTTACAGTGGATGACCATGACTTCTGTGCCTTATCATGCCCTTTGCTCTCCATGGAGCATTGCAGAACTGCCTTCATGGCTGTTGGATTTCACTGTTTATCTCATCTGCCCAGTCCGCCAGAGCTAACTACACATGCTAAGGCAGGCATGTCCCTGTTCCACTGGGTTATGAGGCCCACCGGCTATTTAGCCTACAGTCAAAATGGTGTGTGGCTGCTGTCGCATACAAACATCTACTTGGAGACACAGGTGAGAGCTGAGTGTCTGGTAGGGACTAAAGGTGGCTAAGCTGCCCCTTCACCAGAGGTGATACCCCTCCTGGAACACCGCATACACAACAGCATACAATGGATGAATTCCTTCATTGATAACTATTAAGAACTAATACATGGTTTTATAGTATTGTAGTTGTAGTGTTCTAATTTCTGTATTTCATTTAAATACATATTTTTACTCAGTTAAATGGTAGTTAAAATCCTTTTTTATCTTTATAACTATTTCCATGATTGGGGCAGCTGCTTAATTGGGCCAAAATGTACAGGTCTCGATGTGTCCTAATTAACCACAATCTACTGTATATGATAAAATAAACCAAGGGGAGATCTTTCCTGAGAAATCTGTTGGAATTCTTTGTGGTAGTAACAGGCAGGATAGACAAGAGAGTCAGTGGATGTTGCTTATTGATTTTCAAAATGCCTTTGACAAGGTGTCACAAATGAGGCAGCTAAACAAGATCCCATGCTATCACAGGAAAGATACCAGCATGGTTAGAAGATTGACTGACTGGTAGAAGGCTAAGAGGGACTAAAAGGGGCTATTTCTGATTGGCTGCCAGTGACTACTGATGATCTGGAGGAGTTGGAATTGGCTGTGCTAATTTTCATGTTATATATTAATGGTCTAGAATAGATGATGAAATTGATGGCTTTGTGGCCAAGTTTGCAGATGATACAAAGATGGGTGAAAGGGTGGATCATGTTGAGGAAGTAGGGAGGCTGTAGAAGGACTTGGATAGCTGGGAGAATTGATAAAGAAGTGGTAGATGAAATATAGTATAGGGAAGTGTATCATCATGCTCTTGGGTAGAGGAAATAAAGGCATAGACTATTTTCTAAATGGTGAGATAATTCAGAAATTGCAGGTGCAAAGGGACTTAGGAGTCCTAGTGTAGGATTCCCTATAGGTTAACTTACAGGTTGAATTTGTAGTAAGGAAGGAAAATGCAATGTTACCATTCATTTCAAGAGAACTGGAATATAAAAGCAAGCATGTAATGCTGAGACTTTATAAAGCACTGGTCAGACCACACTTTAGAGTATAGTGAGCAGTTTGGGGCCCCTTATCTAAAAAAAATTGGCATTGGAGAGGCCCAAGAGGAGGTTCACAGAATGATTCTAGTAATGAAAGGGTTAACATAGGATCATTTGATGGTCTTGTACTCACTGGAATTTAGAAGAATGAGGGGGATCTTATTGAAACCTACCGAAAGGTCTGGATAGAGTGGACAAAACACAAAATGCTGGAGGAATTCGGCAGACCAGGCAGCATCTATGGAAAGGAGTAAACTGTTGACTATTCGCGCCGAGACCCTTCATCAGGACTGGAGAAAAAAGATGGGAAGTCAGAGTAAGAAGTTGGGAGGTGGAGGAAGAAGTACAAGCTAGTAGGTGATAGCTGAAACCAGAAGGGGGAGCTTAAAGTGGAGAGCTGGGAAGTCAGTTGGTGAAAGGGATAATGAAGAAGGGGGTGCCTAGTAGGAGCGGACAGAAGGCTATGGAAGAAAGGGAAAGGGGAGGAGCACCAGATTGAGGTGATGGGCAGGTAAGAAGATAAAGGCCAGAGAGGAAAATGGAAATGCGGAATGGTGGGTGGGGGGGGGGGGGGTGCTGCTGCAATAACCGCAAGTTCGAGATATCGATGTTAATGCCATCAAGTTGGAGGCGACCCAGACAGAATATAATGTATTTCTCCTACAGCCTGAGTGTGGCCTCAACATAGCAGTAGAGAAGGCCATGGACTGACATGTCGCGATGGGAATGGGGAATAGAATTAAATTGATGGCCACCGGAAAATCCCGCTTTTTCTGGCAGACAGAGAGTAGGTGCTCAGCGAAGCAGTCTCCCAATATACGTTGGATCTCACCAATATACAGGAGGCAACTCAGGATACGTAGATGACTCCAACAGACTCGCAGGTGAAGTGTTACCTCACCTGGAAGGACTTTTAAGGCCCTTAATGATAGTGAGGGAGAAGGTGTAGGGGCAGGAGTTGCACTTTTTCCATTTGAAAGTACTAGGAGGAAGATCAGTGGGGTGGGTTGAATGGACAAGTGAGTTGCCGAGGGGGTGATCCCCACTGAAAGTGGGGGAAGGGGAAGATGTGCTTGATGGTGGGATGCTGTTGGCGATGGCGGAAGCTGCAGAGAATTGTATGCTGGACACAAAGGCCGTTGGGGTGGTAGGTAAGGACAAGAGGAATCCTATCCCTGGTGGGATGGTGGGTGGATGGGGTGTGAGGGCAGGTGTGCGTGAAATGGAAGAGGTGTGGGTGAGGTCAGCATTGATGGTGGAAGGAGGGAAGCTCTTTAGTTCTGGGATGAAAAGCCTCATCCTGAGAGCAGGTGGCAGAGACAGAGGCATTGAGAGAAAGGGATGGCACCTTTACAAGTAACAGGTGAGAAGAGGTGAGTCCAAGTAGCTGTAAGAATCAATGAATTTATAAAAGATAGCAGCAGATGAGCCATCTCCAGAGTTGGAGACAGAGATCGAGAAAGGGGAAGGTAGTGTTGGAAATGGACCAGGTAAATTTGAGGGCAGAGTGGTAGTTGGAAACAAAATTGATGAGTTCAGCATGGGTGCAGGAAGCAGTATCAATGCAGTCATCAATGCAGCATTGGAAAAGTTGGGGTGTAACACTAGTGTAGGCTTGTAACGTAGACTGTTCCACATCACCAACAAAAAGTCGGGCATAACTGGGACACTTGTGAGTGCAGTGGCTACATCTTTTGTTTGAAGGAAGTGGAGCCGAAGGAGACCAGTACTGCCAGAAGGAAGAGAGTGGTAGTGGAGGGGGTCTGGTGTCCAGAAAGAAACAGCTTTGAGGCCTTCCTGATAGGGGATGGAGGTCTATAGGGACTGGACATTCATAATGAAAATAGGATGATCGGGGCCAAGGAACTTCAAATCATTGAAAAGATCGAGTGTGTGAAGCGCCACAGATGTAGTAGGAAGGAGCAGAGTGGAGGAGGGGGGATAATACTGAGTTGAGGTATGCAGATACAGTGCCTAGAAAAAGTATTCACCATCTCTCATCCCCCCCCCCACCCCCAAGGTTTTCATGTTTTATTGATTTAATTTGGGGGTTTTTTGACACTGATCAACAGAAGACTCTTTCATGTCAAAGTGAAACAAGTTTCTACAAATTGGTCTAAATTTATTACATTTATAAAACAGTGTAATTGAATGCATAATTACTTGCCCCCTTCAAGTCAGTATTTAGTAGATCCACCTTTGTCTTGAGTCTGTGTGGATAGGTCTTTGCTTTGCATATCTGAACACTGTAGTTATTCCCCATTCTTCTTTACAAAACCATGGTTTTGTCAGATTGCATGGGGATTGTGAGTGAACAGCCCTTTTCAAGTTCAGCCACAAATTCTCAATTGACTTGAGGTCTGGACTCTGACTTGACCACTCCAGGACATTAACTTTGTTATTCTTAAACGATTCCTGTGTAGCTTTGGGTTTATGCTCGGGGTCATTGTCTTGCTGGAAAACAAATCTCCCAAGTCACAGTTCTCTTGTAGACTGCATCAGGTTTTCCTCCAGGATCTCTCTGTATTTTGCTGCAATGAAGCATCCCCACAGTATGATGCAGCTACCACCAAGCTTCAAAGTAGGGATGGTGTTTTTGATGAAATGCAATGTTTGGCTTACACCAAACATAGCATTTATTCTGATGACCAAAAAGCTCAATTTTTGTCTCATCAGATCATAGAACCTTCTTCCATCTGACTTCAGAGTTTCCCACGTCTTCTGGCAAACTCTAGCTGAGATTTCATGTGAGTTTCTTTTCAGCAGTAGCTTTCTTTTTGCCAATCTCCCATAAAGTGAAGCACCCGGGCAACAGTTGTTGTATATGCAGTCTCTTCCATCTCAGCCACTGAAGCTTATAACTCCTCTAGATTTGTCATAGGTCTCTTGGTGGCTTCTCTCAGACATCCTCCTTCTTGCATGGTCACTCAGTTTCTGAGGATGGCCTGCTCTAGGCAGATTTACAGCTGTGCCATATTCTTTGCATTTCTTTATGATTGACTTGACTGCACTCCAAGGGATAATCAGTGGTTTGGAAATTTTCTTGTATCCATCACTGACTTGTGCTTTTCAATAATTTTTTTGTGGAGTTGATTGGAGTTTTCTTTTGTCTTCATGGTGTAGTTTTTGCCAGGATACTGACTCACCAACAGTTGGACCTTCCAGATACAGGTGTATTTTTACTACAATGAATTATAGCACCTTAATCACATGCAGTGATTTTCATTTAATTATGTGACTTCTGAAAACCAATTGGCTGCACCAGTGATGAATTGGTGTGTCGTATTAAAGGGGGTGAATTCTTATGCAATCAGTTATTTTGTTTTATACTTGTAATTAATTTAGATCACTTTGATACGAAAGAGTTTTTCTGTTCATCAGTATCAAAAAGCCAAGTTAAATCCACTGTGATTCAACGTAAAACAGTAAAACATAAAAATTTCCAAGGGGGTGAATACTTTTTATAGGCACTGTGTAAGTTTGGTGGGGCAAGAATAAGCAGAAACAATGGGTCTACCTGGACAGGCAAGTTTGTGAAGTAGAAACAGGAGGTGTCGGATTAAGGAAACTCTGAGGTCGGTAGCAGTGGATGGGAGATCCTCAGTGGTGGTGTGGGAAACAATGGTCTGGTGTTCCTTATTAGGTACTGTTTAAGGGGCGAGTGAAAGGAGGTGTCTGAGAGTTGTTGCCTGGCCTCATCTGCTACAGCACCCCCTTTTTTTGCGGGTTTGATGGTGAGGTTGGTATTAGTACAGAGAGAGTGGAGAACAGTGTGTTTGGAAGGAGTTCACAATGAACAGATCCAGAGCAGGCAGAACACCAGAGTGGGGCCTCCAGGAAGAGGAGAGGGTTGAAGACAGGAGAAGTAGTGGTCATTGGTGTTAGCTTGAGAGTCCTTGTCAAGGAAGTAGGCACGGAGATGGAGGCAGCAGAGGAAGAGCTCAGCATCGTGGCAGCATGGAACTCACTGACATGTGGGTGTAGGAGGACAAAGGTGAGGCCCTTGCTGAGAACAGAACGTTCTGCCTCTGAGAGAGGAAGGTCAGAGGGGTTGATGAAAAACCAGCACGGATGAGAGCTGGGATCAGAGATGGGAAGGGAATTGGTAGTGTCTGAGGGGTTGGGGTGTTCAGAGAAGGTGGGATGAGAAAAAGATGGAGTCTCCGAGGGCCCAAGAGCTTGCGGTGAGACCTGAGAGATACACGTTTGCAGAGTGGTGATTGGGGAAGGGGAGACTAGGGTTCCAGCCTCAGCACATGAAGTCCCAGCTTGGGGACGCTGTCGGTCAATGTCCAGGCTGGAGGTTGTGCAATAGGCACTGTCAGAGGTCGTTAGAACCCACATTGATGGCAGCAGAGTCTGGGTTCTGAATCTGCGCAAGACTGCTAGAACCATTGAGGTCAGCAGTGGGGATCACAGTTTGGGGACATCCATAGCTGCTGGCGTTGGTGACGGCAGGTTCTGTAGTCTGTAGGCGGGCGATCTTCCGATCCTTGCTGGATGTGAGAAAGGCGAAGAACTGGTAATTGGAAGCATGGAACCACTGGATACAGTAGACGGAAAGAGTAATTCCAGTTATGGGAGAGTCTAGAAGCATAAGACATGGCCTCAGAGTAAAAGGATGTCCCTATAGGACAGAGATGAGGAATTTTTTTAGCCAGAAGGAGTGGAATCTGTGCAATTCATTGTCACAGACAGCTGTGAAGGCTGTCATTGGGTATATTTAAAGTGGGGGTTGATAGATTCTTGGTTAGTAGCAATGTCAGGTTACTGGGAAAAGGCAGAAGAATGGGGTTAAGAGTGAATAAATGAGCCACAGTTGAATATTGGAACAGACTTGATAGGTCAATTGGCCTAATTCTGCTCCAACATGTTATGATCATAAAGCATTACTATATATGTTGTGCATGACTTTTGCTTGCAAGGAAGAATTTGCACTTTTTTGCCCATCCTTAATTTCACTTGGTATGTGATTTTGGATAAATTGCAATTTATGTAGTGGTTTAAAATGCTGTTCGAATCATGACATCATATGATATGAAGAGCTGAACTCGTGTTAACTTTATTATTCATAGGAACATTTAGAGTTGTTTCTTGGTTTTCCCTGAAGCCAAGATGTATTTCTTTAGTACCCAATGGATTGTCCTCCACCACTCTTTAGCAAGTGGGACATGCTAAACTTTGGGAAAGTATTTTCTTGTTTCTTTTGGTTTTTTTGTTATTCACACCAATTCTGTCTCTCTTGTTTCATCTCAACACCCTTCTCCCATATTACTTTCACTTTGTCCAGAGCCTTTGTATCTGGGTATCTGTCAGATCTCCTCCCATCCTCCCTGAGAAGGCCTTCATCCATCCTCATGTTGCATCTTAAAGCCCTTCATCTCTAGAATCTTTCCATTAAATCTCTACTGCATCCTCTTCATTGCATCCTTCGTAAAGTCCATGGTCCAGAATTGGTTAAGGTGATTTGGTGTTTACAAAAGTTCAATATCCCTTGATTTTATCTATCTATTTATAAAGCGCAGAGTATGCCCTTCTGGCACTTGGAGCCATGACAAGTTGGATTTACCCTGAACCTACTCTCAGGATAATTTACAAAGACCATTTAACCTACTCGATATGTCTTTGGACTGTGGGAAGAAACTGGAGCACTTGGGGGAAACCCATAGATTCTACATGGAGGATGTACAGACTCCTTACAGCTGGTGTAGGAATTGAACTCTGAACTCCTGAAAGTCCTGAGCTGACTGAGCACCAGTGATGAGGACCACAAAGATATGGTCAATAGAGTCTGAGATACACTAGCAGGACTGCTTTGAATCACTTGACTGGACCACATTTAGGGATTCATCTTCTGATCTGAAAGAATATGCCACAGCTGTTACCCACTTCATCAAGACCTTTGTGGGTGAGTGTGTGCCTTTGAGAACATGCTGGACATACCCAAACCAGAAGCCATGATGAACCAAGAGATTCACAGTCTGTTTATTTGTGGCTTTCAGATTTGTGACTTTCAAATCGAGTGATCTAAATTTCTGCAAGAAGTCCAGGCATATGAATGGCTATCCAAAGAATGTAAAAGCAATTCCGAGTGAAGTTAGAGATGTAATCAGGTGCACGTCAGCTCTGGCAGGCTTTGCAGGCCATTACCTATTATCAGACAAAACCTAACTTCATAAATGGCTGTGATGAACATAAGAATATAAGAAATAGGAGCAGGAGTAGGCCTTCTGGCCTATCGAGCCTGCTCCGCTATTCAGTAAGATCATGGCTGATCTGGCCATAGACTCATCTCCACCTATCTGACTTTTCCCCATAACTTCACTCCCCAATGAGCTAAACACCTTTTATGCATGCTTTGAAAAGGAGAATAAGACTACCTGCACAAATTCCTGCAGCATCTGGCAACCCTGTAATATCTGTCTCAAAGGTTGATGTCAAAACATTTTTCAAGAAAGTAAACTGTGGCAAGACTTCAGACTCCAATGGTGTACCTAGTAGGGCATTGAAAACCTGAGCCAAACAACTGGCTGGAGTGTTCAAGGACATCTTCAATCTCTCACTGCTGCAGTCAGAAGTCACAATCTGGTTCAAAATGGCATCAATCATACCAGTGCCTTAGAAGAGCAGGGTGAGCTGCCTCAATGACTAACATCCAACAACACTTGCAATTACTCTGTAATGAATTCCTTTGAGACATTGGTCATGACTAGAACTAATTCATTCCTGAGTAATAACATGGACCAGCCACAGTTTGCAGAACACCACAAAAGGTCTACAATGGATGCAATCTCATTGGGTCTTCACTCAGCCTTAGTCTACCTGGACAACAACAATACCTACAGTTGCAAGAAAAAGTTTGTAAACCCTTTTCAGTTACCTAGTTTTCTGCAAAAATAACACATAACATGTTGGACTGATCTTCATCTAAGTCAGAATAATAGACAAATGTAATCTGCCTAAATTAGTAACACACAAACAATTATACTTTTCATGTCTTTATTGAACACATTGTTCAATCATTCACAGTCCAGACAGGAAAAAGTATGTAAACTCTTGAATTTAATAACCAGTAGAACCTCCTTTAGCAGCAATAACTTCCACCAAACATTGAGCAGACTTGCACAACAGCAAGGGGGAATTTTAAACCATTCCTCTATACAAAATAGTTTCAGTTCATCAAAATTTCTGGGATACTTTGCCTGAACAGGTCATGGCACAGCATCTCAATTGGGTTAAGGTTGGGTCTCTGACTTGGCCATTCCAAAACACAGATTTTAAGTCTTGCATCAGTGTTGAACGTAGAACATAGAAATTTACAGCACATTACAGGCTCTTCAGCTCACTATGTTGTGCTGACCATATAACCTATTCTAGAACAACACGAGTGAATCTACAGATGCTGAAAATAAATTAAAAAACTCAAAATGCAGGCAGAACTCGGCAGGCCAGACAGCATCTATGGGAGGAGGTAGTGACAACGTTTCGGACCGAAACCCTTCATCAGGAGTGAAGTAACATGGGATGGTGGGGGGAGGGATGAAGTAGAGAGCTGGGAAGTGATAGGCTGGAGGGAAATGGGCTAGGGAGAAGGTGGAGACATGGGAAATAAAAGAGGAAAAAAGGTAGGGCTGGGGGGAGATTATAGTGAGGGGGGGAAGAGAGAGAAAGAGACCAGACTAAAATTATAGATAGGGATGGGGGTATGGGGGGGGGGGGGGGGAACAGGGGTATCAACTGAGGTCTGTGAGTTGAATGTTCATGCTGGCAGGTAGGAGGCTACCTAGGCAGGAGATAAGGTATTGCTCCATCGACCTGCGTGTGGCCTCATCTTGACAGTAGAGGAGGCCATGGACAGACATGTCGGAATGGGAGTGGTCTGTGGAATTGAAGTGTGTGGCCACAGGGAGATCCCGCCACTGCTGGAGGACTGAGTGCAGGTGTTCGGCGAAACAGTCTCCCAGTCTGTGGCGGGTCTCCCTGATGTATAAATGGCCACATCGGGAGCACCGGGTACAGTATACCACTCCAGTTGACTCGCAGGTGAAGTGGTGCCTCACCTGAAAGGACTATCTGGGGCCTAGGATGGTGGTGAGGGAAGAAGTGTGGGAGCAGGTGTAGCACTTCTTCCGTTTGCAGGGATGAGTGCCCGGAGGGAGGTCAGTGGGGAGGGATGGGGGGCAATGAATGGACAAGGGAGTTGCGTAGGGAGCGATCCCTGCGGAAAGCCGAGAGTGGGGGGGTGGGGGAGATGTGGCTGGTGGTTGGATCACGTAGGAGGATTATACATTGGATCTGTAGGCTGGTAGGGTGATAGGCGAGGACCGGGGGACTCTATCCTTGGTGGGCTGGCAGGGGGATGGGGTGAGGGCAGAGGTGTGTGAAATACAGGAGACGCGATGGAGGGCAGAGTTGATAGTGGACGAAGGGAAGCCCCTTTCCTTAAAAAAGGAAGACATCTCCTTTGTCCGAGAATGAAAGGCCTCATCCTGAGAGCAGATGCGGCGGAGGCGGAGGAATTGAGAGAAAGGGATAGCATTTTTGCAGGAGACAGGGTGGGAGGAGGAATAGTCTAGGTAGCTGTGGGAGACTGCAAGTTTGTAGTAGACATCGGTGGATAGGCTGTCTCCAGAGATAGAAACAGGAAGATCTAGAAAGGGGAGGGAGGTGTCGGAAATAGACCAGGTGAATTTGAGGGCGGGGTGAAAGTTGGAGGCAAAGTTAATGAAGTTGACGAGCTCAGCGTGTGTGCAGGAAGCAGCGCCGATGCAGTCGTCAATATAACGTAAGAAAAGAGGAGGACAGATACCAGTGTAGGCTTGGAACATAGATTGCTCCACATGGCTGACAAAAAGGCAGGCATAGCTAGGACCCATGCGGGTGCCCATGGCTACACCTTTAGTTTGGAGGAAGTAGGAGGAGCCAAAGGAGAAATTGTTAAGGGTGAGGACTAATTCAGCAAGGCGGAGAAGAGTGGTGGTAGAGGGTGACTGGCTGGGTCTGGAATCCGGGAAGAAACGGAGAGCTTGGAGACATTCCTGGTGGGGGATAGAGGTATATAGGGACTGGACTTCCATTGTAAAAGTGAGGCGGTGGGGGCCAGGGATTCTAGAAACTGTGTAGAATTTCCCTATCGTATAGCTTTCTATTTTTCTAAGCTCCATGTACCTATCTAAGAGCTCTTAAAAGATTCTGTTGTATCCGCTTCCACCACCACTGCTGGCAGTGCATTCTGTGCACCCACCCCGTCTGTGTGAGAAACTTAACCCTGACATCCCCTCTGTACCTATTTCCAAGTACCCTAAAACTGTGCCCCCTCGTGTTAGCCATATCAGCCCTGGGGGAAAACCCTCTGGCTATCCACACGATCAATGCTCCTCATCACTTTATACACCTCTATCAAGTCACCTCTCACCTCTGCCACTTCAAGGAGTAAAGGCCAAGTACACTCAACCTATTCTCATAAGGTACGCCCTCCAATCAGGCAACATCCTTACAAATCTCCTCCAAACTCTCTCTATAGTATCCACATCCTTCTTGTAGTGGGATGACCAGAACTGAACACAGTACTCCCAAGTGGGGTCTGACTAAGGTCTTATATAGCTGTAACACCTCATGGTTCTTGAACTGTATCTCATGGTTGATGAATGCCAACACAATTTACGCCTTCTTCACTACACTGTCAACCTGCGCAGCAGCTTTGAGTGTCCTGTCGACACGGACCCCAAGATCTCTGAGATCCTCCACATTGCCAAGAGTCTTCCCATTTATAATTTGTTCTGTCTTCAAATTGATTGTACCAAAATAAACCACTTCACGCTTACCTGGGTTGAAGTCAATCTGCTGGAAAATTATGCAAAAGAATTCTTGGGGCAGGATATACCTGCATGTGGAAAAGCCTGGATTTATTAGAATTAGCACGACTTTGTGCAGGGGTAGTGATGTTGACAAACCTGAGCTTTTTGAGGAGATAATAAGATAATAAGTTCGTAATAACTTAAGTATATATATTTATTTCTTTCCCCAAATAACCAATTATTTCATCTTCGGAGCACTTATATACTTAATCCTGCGTTTTGTAAATAAGGGTGCCAAATTTTCAAAAATGTTTCATATTTATCTCTTAAATTATAAGTAATTTTTTCAAGTGGAATACAGCTGTAAATTTCATTCTTCCAACGATCTATACTTAAGTATGCATCCGATCCTACAATACTTATTGTATTGAAATATACACAGCTCAGGACATTAGTCTCTCATTGCTCAAACTTTTGATTCCTGACTTTGTCTGATGTCATTACAATATTTGTCTCCACAACCTTTCCACTGTCTATTCTGGCACTCTGGTTCCCAAACCCCTGTAACTCTAGTTTAAACTCCACCATGCAACACTAACAAACCTTCCAGTTCAGGTGCAAATTGTCTCCTGTAGAGGTCCTACCATCTCAAAAAATTTTACTCCCCCTTGTTCCCTCCCTCCTTCACCAACTCCTTAGCCAGATGTTAAACTGTATAATCTTCCTATTTCTGGCTTCACTAGCACGTTACACAGATAGCAATCCTGAGATCACAACCCTGGAGGTCCTGTTCTTTAACTTAACACCTATCACCCTGAACTCACTTTGCAGAACTTCCTACCTACATGAACCGCGACCTCTGGTTGTTCACCCTCCCACTTAAGAATGCTGAGGCCTTGATCCAAGATGTCAGGAGGCAACATACCACCCAGGAATGTAATTCCACAGAACCTCCTTTCTGTTCCCTTAACTAATTCAGATGCAGTTTATTGTCATTTGGAAACCACAAATGCAATGCAGTTAAAAAATGAGACAACATTCCTCCAGAACGATATCACAAAAACATATGACAAAACAGACTACACCAGAAAATCCACATAACGTTTGGCAATCCCCAATCTAGAGTCCAGAGAGGCTGCTGCGTATTAATATTGCGCTACCGTCTTAGCTCGTTCCCCGGAAAGGAGCTCCAAATCCACCAAACAAGACCAAAAGCTAAAGCTACAAGACCTGCACAAAACCACATAGTTACAACAGTGCAAACAATAGCATAATTGATAGAAAAAAAGACCATGGGCACAGTAAAAATAGTCCAAAGATGTTAAAGGACTATAAGTTCAAAAGAAATCACCACACAGTTTCCACAAATCCCCAGGGTCCTGACAGGCTTGCCATCCCACGCCGGCGGCAGAAGGGAATACCCCCGCTATGGACTTCCATGGCGCCACCCAACTCAGCCTCGCAGACGAAGCACACTGTGAAAGCTCCGTCGAAACCAGCCTCGCAGACGCAGCACACACCGACAGCGACCTGACCACAGCAGACTCCGTCCGTCAAGTCTGTCGAACCTCCGAGCCAACGACCATCCCCTCTGGCACAGCTTCTCCAAGCACCATCCTCTGCCGAGCGTATTAAGACGGCCCCGCCAACAGCCATCAGCAACGCGACCCCAAGGACTGGGGGCCAGTACTTCCCAGCAGAGTACCAGACCTCACAGCAGCAGCAGCAACGAAGAAAGTCTTCCTGGAAATTTCCCCATGTTCCTCCGTGCACCCATGTCCGTTTTCAATCGATTATGATTGCGCACGGCACCCCACTTCACAAATAACAGATAATCAGCTCCGGAGTGGCCGCTGAAAACTGTGTCACGCCGCCATCTTGGAAATCTATTTCTAATAATAATAATCTAATAATGAATCCCATTTCACCAATCTTAACAAATCTCCATAGATTCCTTGTGTCTTAATCTGGTTTTATCAGGAAAGTGTTGCCATGTGGACAATATCCCCTGCCCAACCCTCGTCGGCCATCTTCAGACTGAGATGAGAAGGAATTATTTTATCAAGGTGATATGTATTTTTTTATTCAGCTCAAGGAGTGCCTTGAAGGGGCGGTGTCTTAAATCATTTTAGCTTGATTCTTTGACTGTTAGGGGAATCTAGGGAAGTGGGGTTCATACAAGAATGTGATGCTGAGATAAAGCTTTATTTATGATCTTAGCAGACACAATGGCTGATAATGAAGTGTGATCTCAGAAGGTGCTAGCAGGCTGATCGTCTGTGATTTATGACATGACGTTGCTCTCTCAGCCTGTGGGACCATCACTTTCGTCATTCAGACTACCTCGATCTGTAACTTATTGCAGATAACGGTCTCATGGATAGTTCTCTCCTCATCTGTCTGACATAGTGTTTGGGCCAGTCTCCACATTAGATTTGATATACTATGTGTGTTCTCTCCATGTGGGCTTTTGGAGCTTTGGGTTTCAATGCAAGCATTGTAATGGTTGTGCTGGGTTTGTGTGCTACCATTATTTTGCGTGGTTGGAGCAGTGTGCTAGCCGTGAGGAGACAATCTTGTTACTCAACTCAGTACATGAAGATCAAGAAGGGCATAAGTTCATCTGGGAAACTACAAAAATTCAAGCAGAAGCATGAAACAAGAAATCAAGGGAATTCTTAGAAGCTTAATTCTCAACGAGCATCTTGAACCAGATACAATTTAGAAACCTATACGTCAACAGCACCGGGGCCAAAGAGTGAGCTGAGGACACCAGTGCTCACAGCGACCAATAACCTGGTATATAGGTCAGCAGAGGTCACTCATCTGTCCAGTTGGCCAGGTCCCAGTGGAGTCTTGCCACCAGCACAACAGTCAACCAATCAGAATGAGTCAGACCAATATAAATGTGAGCACTTGGCAAAAGCAACATTAATTTGTGCACTGATGATGTCACCTCAACTGGTTATGAAACGTTTGTGACCTAACCTCCAGGCTTGGCGAACAACCCTACAAACAAAACAGCCAATTGAGCTACCAATCTTCTTTTTCATTTGAAATCACTAATACATGTCATTGATCTGGTACTGACTTTTACAGTGCCCAGTCTGATAAGCAATTGCTTCCTGTCTCTAATCCACATTGTTATTTCCACAAGTTTCTATTTTACTGATAGGCTTAGCGAATGGTACTGTACCAAATGTCTTGGAAGTGTGTACATAGAACATCAAACTACTTTCAACATCATTGTCATCCTTTTTAACATTCTATTACTTCACTTTTTAAAAAGTCTTAGCTGAAGCAACAGTAATCTGCTGGAGTTATTCAGGGGGTCAAGCTCCCTCTTCAGGGGCTGGGGAAGGAATTGTTGATGTTGTAGTTTGAAGCCCTGCATTATGACTGAGAAAGGAGAAGTGAGATGGTAGGTAGGGCAAGGAGACGGGCTCGGAATTGGGAAATAGTGACAGGTTTGTGGATCTTGTGTTTAGAGGTATCATAGGGAGTGTGGCACTGGGTACTATCAGGTTCAAGGTTGTGCAGGAGCGATTGTCTGATGTGGTAAGATCTGTGACAACTTGGGAGGTGATTGTGTTTGTGGTGTTATAGTCCAGTGGTTGGTATGAAGTCATACACAGTAGAGATTCTACAGACCCTGGAGATCTTGAGCACATACACTGACAGGCAGTACAATACTCCTATAAGAGGAGTACAATTCTCCTCTTACAAGACATGGGAAGGCAGGAAGACATCCAGCATCCCTGCTACAACAACTGTGAGAAGTGCATCCAACTGCAGCTTCTAACAAATCGTGTTAAAGAGTTGGAGCTGGAATTGGATGAACTCTAGATCATTTAGGAGGTTGAAGGGGTGATAGGACATATGGAGAAGTAGTTACACCCAAGGTGCAGGGCACAAGAAACTGGGTGACTGTCAGAAAGGGGGAAAGGGGTTAGGGAGCCAGTGCAGAGTACCCCTATTGCCATCTGCTTCAATAACAGTGGTCAGGTCTCTGGCACTGAGTCTGCCTCTGTGATGCAAACAGGAAGGAAAAGGTGATAAGGATTCATTAGTTAGGAGAACAGACAGGTGGCTCTGTGAGTGAGAACGGGGTTCCCGGATGGGATGTTGCCTTCTGGGTGCTGGGATTTGTGAAATCTCGGATGCCTGGCAGGCAACCTGGAATGAAGGCTGAAAGATTGTACCTGGGAGCTTTACTCATACACATTGTATCAAAAAGATGGGCAGATAAAATTGGGATAAAAGTGAAATTTTACCTCTTACTAAAGGAGATTATAGTCGATGTCGATTAATAATTCAATTTAGATGGCCGACAAATGGTTTAAAATATTTAGGTATAAGAGTTGATAATGATATAAAGAACTTATATAAATTAACTTACTTACCATTACTGAAAAAAAATTCAAGAAGATCTTGATAAATGGATGGTATTACCAATAACATTAGTAGGTAGAGTAAATACCATAAAAATGAATATATTCCCTAGACTACAATAATTATTTCAATCACTACCAATACAACTACCTCAGAAGTTTTTTCAAGAGTTAAACAAATATGTGAGGAAGTTTCTGTGGAAAGGTAAGATGTCAAGAATATCGTTGGAAAAATTGACGTGGAAATTTGATCTAGGAGGGTTACAACTTCCAAATTTTAAGAATTATTATAAAGCAAACCAACTTAGATTTATTGCATCTTTTTTTGAGAAAGATAGACCAGCATGGATTAAAATAGAACTAGGTAAAATAGGAGAAAATACACCAGAAGATTTTATATATAAATGAGATCTAAATGGATAAGGGAAAAGAAAGAATCTCCTATATTAAAACATTTGATTGACTTATGGAATAAGATAAATGTTGATGATGAGACAAAGAAATCTTTATTAGCAAAGAGATCTTTAATTCAAAATAGACTTATTCCTTTTACAATGGATAATCAACTTTTATATAATTGGTTTCAAAAAGGGATTATATATATAGGAGATTGTTTTGAAGGAGGTATATTAATGTCATTTGATCAGTTAAAGAATAAATATAAAGTATCAAACAATACTCTTTTTTGTTATTTCCAACTAAGAGCTTATTTAAGAGAAAAATTAGGTCAAACAATGTTATTGCCGAAATCTAATGAAATAGAAGCTTTAATTCAAAAAGGAAAGATTAAAAAATTTATCTCTTGTATGTATAACTTGATTCAAAAACAGGCAATTTAACAAGGAGTCCATAAATCAAGACAAAAATGGGAAAGTGACTTGAATATTAAAATTGAAGAAACAAATTGGTCAAGACTATGTCTTGATTGTATGACAAATACAATAAATGTCCGGTTAAGATTAGTGCAATATAATTTTTTACTTCAATTATATATTACACCACAAAAAATAAATAAGTTAAACCCAAATTTATCCGATCAGTGTTTCCGATGTAACCAAGAAATCAGTACTTTTTTACATTCTACTTGGTCTTGTTCTAAAATTCAACCTTTTTGGACAAATTTAAGAGTTTTATTGGAACACAACTTCCACATAATCCAATATTATTTTTACTGGGCGATATTGAAGGGATAAAACCGAAACCCAAATTGAATAAATATCGGAAAGAATTTATAAAAATTGCATTGGCAGTAGCCAAAAAGGCTATTGCAGTTACTTGGAAATCGGATACATACTTAAGTATAGATCGTTAGAAGAAGGAAATTTATGGCTGTATTCCACTTGAAAAAATTACTTACAATTTAAGAGATAAGTATGAAACATTTTTGAAAATTTGGCGCCCTTATTTACAAAAGACAGGATTAAATATATAGGTGCTCCGAAGATGAAATAATTGGTTATTTGGGGAAAGAAATAAATATATATACTAAAGTTATTACGAACTCCGTGGAGCATGTGGGGATCTCCGGATATCCAGGCACGCTTTCTTTCTTTCTTTTTCTTTCTTTTTTATATAGGGATGTTAGGGGGGAGGGGGGGAGGGTATATATATATATTTTCATATATTTTCTTTTATTTCTGTAATTATTTGAAAACTCAATAAAAAAAAGTTTATTTAAAAAAAAGATGGGCAGGAAGGCAGAGGGGGTGGTATTGCTCTGTTGGCAAAAAGTGAAAACAAGTCATTAGAAAAAGGTGAGAAAGGGTCGGAATGTGGTGAATCATTGTGGATAGATCTAAGGACTGTAAGGGTAAAAAGACCCTAATGGGAGTTGTATAGAGACCCCAAAACAGCAATAAGGATGTTGCCTACAAATTGCAACGGGAGATAGAAAATGCATGCCAAAAGGGCAATATTACAGTGTCATGGGGGACTTCAGTATGCAGGTGGATTGGTACTGAATTATAGCAGGGGGGATTTCTAGAGTGCTGATGGCTCTAGATTTCTAGATGACTTTCTAGAGTAGCTCATGGTTGAGCCCACAAAAGGATCAGCTGTTCTGGATTGGGTGTTGTGCAGTGAACTAAAATTCATTTGTGAGTTTAAGGTAAAAGCAAGTGATTATAATACCGAATTCACCCTGATCTTTGAGAAGGAGAAGCCAAAGTCAGATTTATCAAAATTACATTGGATTAAAAGGAATTGCAGAGACATCAGAGAGGAGTTGGCCAGAATAAATTGGAAAAGAACACTGGGAGGGATGAAGGCAGAGCAGCAACAGTTGGAATTTCTAAAAGCGATTTGGAAGGCACAGGATATATACATCCCAAAGAGGAAGAAGTATTCTCAACAAAAGATGACACAACCATGGTTAACAAAAGAAGTCAAAGCCAACGAGAGGGCATATAATAGTCCAAAGATTAGTGGAAAGTCAGAGGATTGAGAAGCTTTTAAAAATCAACAGCAACTTAAAAAGTCATTAAGAAAGTAAAGATAGAATACAAAAGTGAGCTAGCCAATAATATTAAAGAGGACACCAAAAGTTTCTTCAGATACATAAAGTGTAAAAACGATAGACAAGAGTGGTTATCGGACCACTGGAAAACAATGCTGGGGCAACAATATAGCTGCTGAACTAAGTAATTTGCATCAGTCTTCACTGTAGAAGTCAGCAGTATGGTGGAACTTCGGGGGCATGAGGCATGTGAAGTTACTTTGACTAGGGAGAAAGTTCTTGAAAAACTGAGAAGTCTGAAGGTAGGTAAGTCACCTGAACCAGATGGTGTACATGCCAGAGTTTTGAAAGAGGTGGCTGAAGAGATCGTGGAGGAGGCATTAGTCATGATTTTCAAGAACCACTAAATTCTGGAATGGTTCTGGAAGAGTAGAAAATTGCAAATGTGACTCCACTCTTCAAGAAGGGAGCAAGGTATAAGAAAGGAAACTGTAGGCCAGATATTGTAACCTCAGTGGTTGAGAGTTGTTAGGGATGAGGTCTCAGGGTACTTGGAGGCACATGATAAAATAGGCCGTAGTCAGCATGGTTTCCTCAAGGGAAAATCCTGCCTGACAAATCTGTTGGAATTCTTTGAAGAAGTAACAAGTAGGACAGACAAAGAATTGGTTGATGTTGTGTACTTCAGCTTCAGAAGGCCTTTGACAAGGTGCCAAACATGAGGTTGCTTAGCAAGCTACAAACCCATGCAATTACAGGTAAGATTCTAGCATGGATATAAGTAGTGGCTAATTGGCAGGAGGCAAAGTGGAAATAAAGGGATCCTTTTCTGACTGGCTGCTGGTGGGCCAGTGATGTTCCACAAGGGTCTGTGTTGGGAACAATTCTTTTTACATTATATTTCAGTGATTTGGATGGTGGAGCTGATGGCTTTGTTGCAAAGTTTATAGACAACGTGAAGATAGCTGGAGGGGTAGGTAGTAGGTAGAGAGCCTACAGAAGGACTTAGACAGATTAGGAGAATGGGCAAAGAAATAGCAGATGGAATGCAGTGTCAGGAAGTGTACAGTCATGCACTTTGGTAAAAGAAATAAAAAGATTAATTGTTTCCTGAATGGAGAGAAAATACAAAACACTTGAGATGCAAAGGGACTTGGGAGTCCTTGTACAAGATTCCCTGAAGATTAATTTGCAGGTTGAGTCTGTGGTGAGGAAGGCAAATGCAATGTTAACGTACATTTCAGGAGGACTAGAATATAAAAGCAATGATGTAATGTTGAAACTTTCTAAAGCACTGGTGAGGTTTCACTTGGAATATCGTGAGCACGTTTGGGCCTCTTATCTTATAAAGGATATGCTGAAACTGGAGAGGGTTCAAAGGAAGTTCACGAAAATGATTCCAGGATTGAATGGTTTGTCATATGAAAAGCACCTGATGACTCTGGGCCTGTATTCACTAGAATTCAGAAGAATGTAAGGTGACCTCATTAAAACTTATCGGATGGTGAAAGGCCTTGATAAAGTGTCCTTTCCTATGGTGGGAAAGTAAAACCAGAGGGGACAGCCTCAGAATAGAGGGGCATCCTTTTAGAATGAAGATAAGGAATTTCTTTAGCCAGAGGGTGGTGAATCTGTGGAATTCTTTGCCACTGTGGAGGCTGCCTTTATGTGTATTTTAGGCAGAAGTTGATAGATGTATGATTGGTCATGGCATGAAATGATACAGGGAGAAGGCAGGAGAGTGGGCCTGAGAGGAAAATTAGAAATGATGGAGCTGACTTGGTGGTCCAAATGGCCTAATTCTGCTGGTGCATCTTATGATTTTATGTTAGAGGAACTCAGACAGCATCTATGGAATGGAATAAAAAGTCAACATTTCTGTCTCAGGTCCATGATCAGGACCAGGCAAGAACAAGAGAAAATCTGCAGATGCTGGAAATCCAAGCTCCGGGCACAAAATGCTGGAGGAATTCAGCAGGCCAGGTAGCATCTATGGAAAAAAGTGCAATGGTTCAGGCTGAGACCCTTCAGCAGGACTGAGGGTCAGGGTCTTGGCCTGAAATGTCGACAGTACTTTGTTTCCATAGATGCTTCCAGCATTTTGTGTGTGCTCCCCTTATTTTTTCTTTTGTTTTCCCCCATTCTGGTGGCCCTCACACCCCTTCTCTCCTTCCCCATCCTCATATCCTGTCCATCACCACAGCCTGGTTCCTGACCCTCCCCCCTAAGCCCACCTCCCCCTCTCCCCTGCCATTCCATGGTTCACTGTCTCTCCCATCAGCTCCCTCCTCTCCAGCCATCACCTCCTGTCCCCTCACACTATTCTAGTTTCATCCACCATCCACCTACCACAGTCATCCACCTCTGCACACCTTCCTACTCCATTCCCTTCCATGAAGGATCTTGTGCTGAAACATCAACTATTCATTTCCCTCTTTCAGGTGTCTGCCAGACCTTGCTCTTACCTGCTGTTTGGTAACAAGGTTGTGAATGTCGGAGAAGTTAAGCACCTACTCTTGATCTGCAGTCACCAGACCACATCTCAGTTACGTGCTGTTTTAATTGTCCTTCCCATTCCATGCTTTGCCTGCTCTATCAACAGGGTGAGGCCCAATGCAACCTGCAGACAACACAACCTATTCCGCTTTGATAGTCAGCAACTGAACAGCATCAACATTAAGTTTTTCAATTTTAGGTGATCCTTCACCTCCATTCTATTATTTCCCTTCCTTTAATCCTTCTCTGCTCCTGCTATTTTTGTCCTCTTTCCTTTGTCCCTTACCACCTGCACTGCCTGGTTCTGGTTCCATCTTCCTTTCCCCTTTCCTCTATTAGTGTCCATTCTCGTCTCCTTTACTTTTCAGACTCTAGCACTGGGAGCCCTTTGTCTAGCTGTCTTCAAATTTCACACTCCCTCCCCTTACCTTTCTCCATTAGCCTCTCAATATTTTCCCCTCTCCTTGTTTACCTCTAGCTATCACTCACTTGCTATTTCCCTACCTGGCACAACCTGAGTCATCTTGCATCCTCCTCCATCAACTAATCACCTTGACCTCTTCTCATCACTCCTCTTTATACTAGCCATCTCATCTCCTCATTCACAGTCCTGATGCAGGGGTTTGAGCCAAAGCATTGATAATTCCTCCTCTGCTGCCCCCCCCCCCCCCCCGATGGTGACTGGCTTTTTGAGTTCCTCCAGGAGATCATCTGTTGCTCCAGTTTCCAGCATCTACAGTCCCATGTGTCTCCTAGTTAGCTAAACATGCCTCAGATTATCTGAAGCAAATTCTTTCTGGTCTCCTTTTATTAATCCTCACTTGTCCGAGTGACAATTTTATCCAGGTCTACTACTTCACTACCACTGAAGCTGACTGACTATAATTTGCTGAGGTGATTATTCCACCTTCATTTGAACATGCATGCAATCTGTCAGCTCTCCAGTCCACTGGTAGGTAGAGGCTTACAGGATGAAAAGCAAGTGACTTACAATTCATACTGGTGTTTAACTTGAAAAAGACTATAAAGTCATGGTGTTCTCATGGAGTTGTTGCTCTTGCTGTTGTAGATAAAAGAAGTCATGGATTAATTAGGTGCCAATGGGAATCCTTGACAAGATGACTGGTCTACTCTGCAACTGTGTTAGCAAGTGAAATTTCAAGATGCTGTTGAGGTGCTAGACAAGTGATCTACTTTGTCCTGGAAGATAGCAAGCTTTTAGGGTGATATTGGAGCTTCATGTTGAAGGGTATTCCACCACGTCTTGGTTTTTTTCCTTGTATGTGGTGGAAGTTCTTTAGAACATTTGGAGAGGTTTACTGTATACTTCTTATGGTCATAATTGACCTCTGAACTCTTGCAGCCGTGTTAAGTAGCTGCCCTATTAGGTCACACAGCATAATGTTGATGATACATTTGTATATTTCCCCCAGTAGGGAAAATATGGTGTAAATTAGCAAAAAATATGACCAACAATTGTGTATGAAACCCTTTTTATGGGACATCTTTAGTGATGCAGCTCATTAGCCCCTTGCAAACAGCCAACAGACTCGGTGATGAGAAAACCACCTTTCACTGACTCTGTACGTCTGAGGTCAATATGACTTTGGTCCCACCAACTCTGTGATGTTGGACGCCTTGCCCACCCGAACACGGGTGAGTGTAAATACTGTATAACTTACTGCTCCTGTGCAATCACCCACCGGCAAGAAATAACAGACCATACACTGTATGCAATTATAAAGGAAGTACGTTTGTGAATGTTAACATAATCAAAGAGTTATTAAGGAAAAGAAAGAAAAAAACAAAAGCACACATCATTATCATCATAGACAGTCAAATGTGCACAGGTTGGAGCTCAAGTCTTCCAAAAGCTGATCTGTCTGATGTACTGGTGGTGCCAAATCCTACAGCCAGTTCTCTCAAACTTCTTCTCTCTCCTTCTGGCAAAAACAAACCCTCAACTCACTTCAGTATCTGTCACAAAACCTCTCCCCCAGCATTCTCTAGAACTTTCTCCCAGTTCCACCCTCCTGACTGGATGAAAGAACATTCCTAAGCATCCCTTATCTTTAACGGTAACCCAAATACTACCAGCAGAACACACTGCTTCTACAGAAAACTATTACATGAAATACCTGCAACATTAGCAGTAAAATCTTTACCAGGGTGTTACATGTAGAATGGAAGGGAGTGGCAGAAATAAATGGGAGTCCCATTGAGACTGTTAACAAAATGCAAAAATAATGATGAGACCCTTCATCAGGACTGGGGAAAAAAAGAGAGTAAGAAGGTGGAGAGGGGAGGAAGGTGATAGGTGAAACCGGGATGTGGGGAGAGGTGAAGTAAGAGCAGGGAAGTAGATTGGTGAAAGAGATAAAAGGCTGGAGAAGAGGGAATCTGAAAGGAGAGGTTAGGATGGGAAGCGGAGGAGCACCAGAGGGAGGTGACGGGCAGGTGAGGAGATAAAGTAAAAAGGAAACAGGAATGGGGAATGATGGGGGGGGGGGCAGTTACTGATCATTTGAGAAAGTGATGTTCATGCAATCAGCTAGAGGCTGCCTGGACAGAATATAAGGTGTTGCTCCTCCAGCCTGATATGGCCTTATTGCAGCAATAGAGGAGGTCATGGACTGACATGTTGGAATGGGAATGAGAAGTAGAATTGCGATGGGTGGCCATTGGGAGACCCTGCTTTTTCTGGCAGACAGCATTGGTGCTCAGGGAAGCAGTCTCCCTGCATATGTCAGGTCTCATCGATATACAGGAGGCCACACCAAGAGCACCGGATACAGTAGATGACCCCAACAGACTCACAGGTGAAGTGTCACCTGGAAGGACTGTTTGGGGCCCTGAATGGTAGTGAGGGAGGAGGTGTATGGACAGGTTTAGTGACTTGTTCCTCTTGCAAGGATAAGTACCAGGCAGGAGATCAGTAGGTAGGAACAAATGGAGAATGGGGTCACAGAGGGAGCAATCCCTACAGAATGTGGAAAATTGAGGGGGGGAGGGAAGTGTGCTTGGTGGTGGGATCCCATTAGTGATGGTGGAAGTTGCAGAGAATTATGGCAGAGCTTGAACCTTTATCCCTGTTAGATGGCAGAGGATGGGATGAGGGCAGACATGCACAGATTGGAAGAGATGCAGGTAAGGGGCAGCATTGATGGTGGAGGAAGGTTTGAAGAAGGGGGTGGCAATTTTACAAGTGACAGTGGGTAAAGGTAGTCTAGGTAGCTGTGAGAATCAGTGTGTTTCTTAGGTATATCATTCAATAAACTGTCTGCAGAGATAGAGACAGAGAGATCAAGAAAGAGGAGGGAGTTGTCAGAAATGGACCAGGTAGATTTGAGAGCAGGGTGGAAGTTGGAAGTAAAGTTGTTGAAGCCAATGAGCTTCAGCATGGGTGTATGAAGCAACGCCAATGCAGTTGTCAGCGTAACGTAGATAACTTGGGGAGTGATACAAGTATAGGCTTGGAACATAGGTTGTTCCACATAACCAACAGTAATGTAGGCATAGCTTGAACCCATGCAAGTGCCTAGGCAACACCTTTGTTTTAAAGAAAGTAGGAGAGCCAAAGGAGAAATTATTGAGAGTGAGGACCAGTTCCACCAGACAGGAGAGTGGTGGAGGAGGGGCACAGGGCTGAAGTTTCATTTAAATAGTTAAAAGGTATACAGATGGCAAACTACCATTTAACGGAGTAAAATTTATGTCGTTAAATGAAATACAGAACAAATAAAAACACTAACAATACTATAAAACTGTAGTTTCTAATAGTTATTGAGTTCACCCAGTGTATGCTGCATGTTCTTCTGATTGACTGTATGTGAACGAATCAACACAGACCCCTAGTGTATATAATGGACTACCTTCATATAATGGTTTTGATAATCGCATTCTCCTTATCTTCATTTTCATTGTAACATTCAAGAAGATTGTTGATAGTTTCAAATACTTTATGGTTCAGTTCCTAAGTTGTTGAAGTAGTGAAATTGTTTCATTTCACACCTGCCCATTTCTTGCATCTCCAAGCCTGGAATGCTTGAAACTACAGTTAGCTAAACAGTTTCAGATTGTCTTACTGCATGTTTCTTGTCAACTATCAGTGACAAAAATCGCTGGTTTTTGAACACAAACACGCAACTGATGCTATTTTAAAAACCGTTCGCTCTAAGCACCGTGTAGTGTCTTAATGGCCACACAAGTAACTGATGTTTGTTAGAAAGTGTTTGGCAACAGTCTTCTTGTCCCAATTGTGGCATAGTGTCCCAAATAAATGAAGGGAATCCTGGCTATTTTTGCCATTAGTTGCTGTTCTGTAAGAATTGTCCCAAATAAGTGGCTGCCTCGATTAATGGATGACCCAATTAACTAGGATCCACTGTAAAATTATAAGAGTAATCCCATAAAACATAGTGTACAAGTAACTGTCATATACATAGGCTGATTATATGTACATGAAGTGATGCTAAGTCATGTATGTAGTAGTTGGTGAGGTGGGTTCCACATCAGTATTAATGCTGGTTTAATACTGACTACTTAATACTGCGCATAAATGCTGACTAATGCAATTCAATCAGTGGAGAACTTGCCTATTCTCTTTGAACAGTGACGTGATTTAGTGATCTATTGAGTGGGTAAATCAACTATCCCACTAGCTCACAGAAATGTCCACATTAAGCATTTGGTTCTTTAACTTGGCTCAGTCCATCCTCGACAAGGCTGACCTTGTACTGAAACCTATGACCTGCACTGGAAATGAGTTTTCTATTGATTAACTTTGAAGACAGGCTGAATTTTTTTTTAATTATTTTGCCTAATTCTGCATGTTCTTGATTTCAGACCAAAGCAGCTGCATGAAATTCCCCAGTTCTTCTGTCCAGATAAAAACAAAGTGAACTTTATACCAAAAAGCGGTTCTGCTTTCTGTCTGGTCAGCATCCTGAAGCCACTTCTACCTACGCAAGATTTGACATTGAAGAGCTCCAATCACAGCATCATAGTCCCAGCAGCAGTCATACCGACGGTATCTCTTGCACAACCGCTGCCAACACATCTGGAGCAAGACAGAATTTCCAGAGGCACCTGCATGGGCCACGTGCAGTCTTCAGTACACCAGCATTCAGCACAGACAGAAGAGTTGGAGAAATGAACCAGTGAAGCTGGCCTTCACTGGGGAAACCTACAGCAGCATCACATATCTGCAACTTGGCAATAAGGTTTCCAGCCCAGGGTACATTCAATGGGGAGGTGGGAGGGGTAGGGTGGTGGGAGGGTGGGTCAAGGGGTCCAATCAAAACCAACAACAGCAACTTTAAGGAAATGCCTTTCTCGAGACCATTTCACAAAGGGGGATGATCTTGTTAGGTGCATGATGTTTAACATTTTGTTTTAGTGTGGAGTATTTCCCCTCGATGGGCACAAAGACTAAAGACTAATCTGTGGAAGGGCACAAGGTGATTGGGCAAAAATGTTACTTGAAAGGACCACAGCTGTCACTATTTTCCCCTTCCTCTGTGGAGCCATATCTTTTAATGGTTCCTGTTCTGTTTACATTTAAATAAAGATTATATATATATTATATATAAGGTTAACATTTCTAAGTTAATCAAAGGCAAATGGAAGCCACTTGAGTGCTACAGTAGTTCTGTTCTCAGGAAATTTTCTTTGTTTCATTTGTGGTTGTGTATATTTACTACATCACTGGCCACTTTCACAAGAGAAAACACATTCAGGTATACTAAAGAATTTCCAAGATCGTGGCAGGTTGTTCTTTGTGCATATTACCAGTCTGGGATAGCAAGTGAAACAGTGTTGAGGCTTTTTGCCTTCTGCTTTTTCTGCCTATCAACTGTGGACTATTATGATCACACCATTGCAACCTGAGCTTATGGACCAGTATAACACCGGTCCCTTACTTTGTCTCTGCTGTTCTTTAATTGTGCTTGCTTCTCATGAAAACAGCTGGATTTCGTCTCAGCTCAGGGTGTATTGCAAGCTAACTGAGGTTATATTTTGGGCTTAATATCCACAGAGATTTTAGTCTAAACGTTGTAAGTTTAAAAGGTGTTTTTTTAAATTGTTTTTCACTGGGAACAAGCACTCCTTAAGTTTAAAAATGATTCATCATTGGAAAGCTTTTGCACTGTATAGGCTTTTTTCTCAGAGAACAAAGGAAGTTCCCTCCCTATTTCAAATGTTCAGTATCCTCAGAACTGTGGAAATACATTGAGCAAATCATATGAATGGTTTGTGCTGTGGTGTTGCAATTTCCAGTAGTACCTGCAGGTTAAAGAATGCAGTGAACTTAGTCTCAAGAGCCGTGAGTTCACTCTTTCTCCTGCTTTCTTGTTAAGCAATGATAAATGGTTCTTGGCTGCTTTTTATTTAGATGATTATGGCATAGATGTTTAATCGTGTAGATTATTTAGATTGACTTTTTTGCCAACAAGAACAAATATCATTGAAATACAGACCAAACAACATATACAGTGGTGCTAGAAAGTTTGTGAACTCTGTAGAATTTTCTCTTATTTCTGCACAAGTATGACCTAAAATGTGATCAGATCTTCACGTCCTAAAACTAGATAAAGACAATCCAATTAAATAAATAACACAACAAACATTAAACTTGCTCATTTATTTATTGAGAAAGATGATCCAATATTACATTTTCGTGAATTTTTGCCCAAGAAGTTCAACTTTTGTCTCACCTGGACACATAGAGAGTTTAGCAAGTTTTAGAGATTTCTGCAAGCTGTTACCCTTGGATTCTTTTTCACATCCTTCAGCATTGCATTGTGATCTTTGCTGGATGCCCACTCCTGGGGAGAGTAGCAACAGTACTTAGTTTTCTCCATTTGTAGATAATTTCTCTTACTGTGGACTGATGAACATTCAGGTCTTTAGAAGTGCTTTTGTAGCCTTTTCCAGCTTCATGCAGATCTTCCTTGAGAAGGGCAGGCTCTGTCAGTAACCTGACTTTGTGTCTTTTATATAGGACAGGGCACCTCTACAACCCACACCTTCAGTCTCATTGATTGGAAGACCTCACTCCAAATAGCTTTTGTAGAAGGCATTACCCCAGAGGTTCACATACTTTTTCCAATAAATACATATAATATTGGATCATTTTTCTCAATAAATAAATAAATGAACAAGTATAATGTTTTTTTGTTACTTAATTGGGTTCTCTATTTTTAGGTCTTGTGTGAAGATCTGATCACATTTTAGGCCATATTATTGCAGAAAGAGAGAAAATTCTACAGGGTTCACAAACTTTGTAGCACCATTGTAAATGCCAGAACAAATACCAGTCTGCATTAACTGTCTCATGTTCCCTTCATAGGTATTGTTCATTAGCTTTGTGATTAGAAATTGCTTGGTGTCACATAAATTATGTTAATTAGCATTGTGGGTCAGTCAGTGTATCAGAATTCTTGTGTTTTAGATACATAGAATGCACACTGTAATTACAGATGATGGGCTGTAAAGTGCTGTCTCTTCAATTATTCCTAAAGATTCTGGAGATTGAGTTTTGTCAATAGCATTCATCTATCACAAAGCCTTGGGGATCTTTTTCAAACCTCAAAAGCATTGTGAGCAGCACTCATGGCTGTGACTGATAAAATGGTCAAATTTTTAAAGGACAGGAGAGGGGGTGTTGGGTTACACAGCAGCAGTTGGCATCAAGATATTAACAAGAGTGTTCTCTCCTTTGATATGTGGATGAACACTGACTTCAATATGCCCAAATACTATTTACTTAAATATTCTGACCATAAGCCTTGTAGCTAATACTACATATGAGAAGTTCTTACTCACATCAAAAGACCTTTACCAGTTTGTGTAAATACGGCAAATGCCAATTCTGAATAAATATGGCAGCACTGGGGGAGAAGGCACACTGCATTGACTTCCATATGTTCTGCAGCGATGCTCATTTTTACTGAAGCAATTCTTAAGTAGCTTTAAGATTAACATCTTAAATAGTTTTCAGGCTGTATGTGATGAAGCAAAAGCACTTGGCTTAGAATTTGATCTCTTGCAGATTTACATTAAAAAAGGACCTTTATCTTGTGAAGATCTAGTTCAAAATGGCTTCAATTGAGGAATGAAAAGGCAAAAAGGGAGTAGATTTTGGAAAGCCAAAAGGAAAACAAAAAATGCTGGAACATTTTGTATAACACTTATGTCGTCAGTAGAAAAATGTTTCAAATCCATCAATAAAGTTCATTCATTGGGCCAATTTGTTAATTCTGCTTCTCTCTGCATGGATGCAGTCTAATCTACTAAATATTTCCAGCATTTTCTGTTTTTATTCCAGTTGAGGAGTCTTACTGCTGCAAAAATGTTTGATGACGTGGGGTGGAGCTACTATTTGGAGTCTGTTACAGAGCATTAACTTGAGGTAGTATTTTAACTAATTGTATTTGAAAGTTAGGTTTCCATAGAAACTAAATATTTAATGACATCATTAATTAAAAGCTGCAAAACTGCTTACAACCAGGTTACTTAGAAATGAGCACTGTATTATTAGCAGTGGAATTAGAAACATACAAACTCAAAGCACTCAACTGCCTGGGTATTCTTAGAATGACAGGCTATTTGATTCATTGTGGAGATGCTGGCTCCCAGGAAAGTAATGCCATTAGTCTTTTTCCCTCTCTCTATTTCTTTCCAATGTATCAAACAATTCCCTTTTGATTTTTCCCCTATTAACCTATGGATTAAGGGGTAATTTGCAATAGCTAATTAACCTACTGACACACTTTGGAATGGAACGAAACAAACATTTGGTGAAAACCCACACACTCATGGAGAGTATGTAGAAGCTCTGCAAAACAGCAACTAAAGTTCAGCTGGATCCCTGGTGTTGCAATAGCAGCATTAACTGTGTTTGATTAACCAGTATTGTATCCATTATAGATGATATAGCTCAACCACTGTCTAGAACAAAATGGGTTCTGTGCTCTATCCCCTCCCTTTAGTTACCTCTTTTTGTGTATGGAAGAAAACCTGAGAATGTTGACACTGTATAATTCTTTGAGCTACTTTCTATTTCTCATCCTTCACTAAGGTAATGAAAGGGCCAGGTCCAATTTCACAAACTGCTTTTTGTTCTTGTAACTAGTCTAGAAGTTCCCAAACCTGAGCATACTGATCTACCAATCAGTTGCAAACCTCTACCAGCATTCTTCTGAATAGCAATAACCTTGCATGACAATATCTGTCCTGGTTGTTGATTATCTTTGATGCTCTATCCAAACAAATAAAATGATGTTCTGTCTGATCACTGTCTGATTCAGTTTTGTCCATATCTGTACTGTGACTAATCCTATCATTATCTGAGCTCATAACCTCTCTGTTTCTGTCCTCCTCATGCCTTTCATCAGTAAAGTCTTCATCTCTACCAAGGGCTTATCATTTGTAAAGTTATCTCCAATGACTTTGCACTTCTCATTACCGCAGGACACAGTAGCCTTGTCAGTGCATGGTTCAAACAACCTACTACCCCATCACCATGACCAAAATTCGTTGTCTTCCTCTGTTTATTAGATTAGTGCCCAGCTCTTGGGTAATTAACATGATAATTTGCTGTCCTTTTTATTAATTCCTCAATTCCAATAACTGCCTCAACTTGTACTATGAACACTGAAGGCCCTATCCTTCTTCACATTCTTGCTTCTTACACTGATGCTTTTTTTCATCATTGAAATCACATGTATGGCTATGCCCCACACCTTGATCTAATACAAACTTGATCACAAATCTCTTGCCACAAAACCCACATCACATTTTGTATTCTGAGTCACTTTCATATCAGTCAAAACATCTGATTTAACATTCTGTTTGGCAACAGAGCAAGTGTTTACGTAGAATCTTCCCACCTTTCCACACTTCTCACAGCTTCTTTTGATCTCCCTGCCAGATTGGCACTGCTTACTATATTTCTCAAAAGCGCTATATTGTGTAGAGCTTTTGATTATACTTCACATTGTCATGATAATCCGAGCATCGTCAGTCTCACTACAACATCCACATGCCCCTTCCATTACCTTCACTCAATTTGCTGTTATTCTTTCCATGACATCCATCTCCAACCTCACACTAGAATCATTATCAACTTTGTCTCCATTGTCATTGCTAATATCAACTTTAAAACTATTGTTGGCACCATTTTTTAAAAATTAATATTAGTGACAGGATGATACATATTGGAGTTTTGAAGTTAAAGCCATCTGTGCAATGGGCTTTAATCCCTCCAGACTAGATCCCGTCTAGAACAAAAAGCACGAGACTGCATTCCCAACCCCTCCTACCTGTCAGCTTCACTAACAACAAAGTAGGCAGCAGGCATTGGTACGACCATTCATTGACCACTTTATGAATTTGCATGTCAAGAGTGTAAATACTAATAGCATTACAAGCTTTGTCATCTCATAATTTCTCTTCCAAACTGCCAGATGGCTTGCATGCTCCACGGATATGTATACCACGGGTTTGTGAGCTCCTGGTCTAACCAGTCCAGCTCTGCTGCATGTTTGTGCTTCTTTGTTTGCTTTCTCTGTCTTTCCATTCCAAGCTGCGGTATGACATCTTCCTTATCAAAATATAGCCACTTTTCTGAAGGTTCTCCTATATGAACACAGGAAATAACTCTCTTTATTTGAAAGCTAAGCTTTTAAGAACTGTTTCAATTCCTGTGTGCCTATTCAGTTGCATTGTGAATTGAATACATGAACAGTTGTCCCATCAGAAGTTGTTACTACTTAATACTGATGTTGTTTATTTGCTTTATACATTCATATTTCTGTTTTAAAATTTCCTCTCTAATCCACATTAGGCTGTTCAAAACAGGATGGAAGACCACCCTGCAGAAAGAAATTGATATCTCCTCTGTCGTTACCGAACCTATTCTGATTGAATAGATAATTAAACTTGTAGCAAGATATTTACAGTATCCTCTATGATGACTAGACTGTTATAAACTAATAAAATTGATATATAAATGTTCCACAGAGAGTCATATCTCAAGTTTCATATCAGAATTTCTCTTCAGATAGTAGTTATTGCTGCCCTATAAATTTTGGTTTTGGAGGAAAGAGCAGTAAGCAAAACATTGGGATAAGAAGGTTAAATCTTTCCAATTTTGATTCATTTTCTCACGTGAAAGAAGCCTTTGTAAAGGCTGGGTAAATTAAATCAATTTTCAGTGTTTAAGATGTCTTAAAATTGCTTTGGCTTTTATAGAAGTTTGGGAAAGTTATATAGTAATTGTAATGTCTATTATCTAAACCTTTTTCTTGTGCCACGGTTTATGTACTGCATCGAGAAATGCTCTCTTGAATTTCATGGTAAACTATTGCAGCAATCTACTCAATGCATTAAGCTAACATACTCGAGACACATTGGATCTGTTGACTTAACAATGGGTCTTATTTTTATATAAACTCAGTACTTTTTCAAGATTATAGGGGAATTTTCAAGATTATAGGGGGGAGAAAAAGAATTTGCATTGATATAATACTTTTTGCATCCTGAGGTTTGGTATGCTTAGGCAATGAATTTAAATATTCTTGCATTTGTAATATTTGATGGGTACTGTGCATTTCTACTTCAAATTTATTCTGACACTCCATCTTAGAAGTCAACTGAAGTGATTCTAATAAATCAATTCTTTGATAACTCCAACATTTTGACAGGAAGAAATTAAACTGCCATTTGTACTATAGTTTACTTCTTATAAATGTTCCACTGTAAGTCTGAAGAGGAATATAATGCTCACTGGCAGAGAAACTAAGCCTTATTTGGCCCAAAAAGACAGGCAGGCAGCTGTTACTCCCAGAGTTCAGCCAGGAACTATATTGAATTTAATTTTAACACCTTTGGGATTTTCCTAACTTAATAACTACTTTGCAATTGGTTTGCTTATGAGACTGGCTACTGGCTTACAATTCAAACACGAGGAAATCTGCAGATGCTGGAAATTCAAGCAACACACACAAAATGTTGGCGTAACGCAGCAGGCCAGGCAGCATCTATAGGAAGAAGTGCAGTCGATGTTTCGGGCCAAGACCCTTCGTCTCTTTTTTCAGTTAGTCCTAACAAAGGGTCTTGGCCTGAAACGTCAACTATACTTCTTCCTATAGATGCTGCCTGGCCTGCTGCATGCTGCCAGCATTTTGTGTGTGTTGACTGGCTTAGAATTTTTCTTTATTGATCTCTTGTTATTTGATCCCACAAAGAGTCTCCATTGTTTGTTTATCTTCTTTCTCAGCCCTTCTCAACATTTTCTCCTGCCTCCTCTGGGACAGCTGAAGTTGAAGATGAATGTATGGGAGGGTTCTTTACATTAAGCTGCCGCACAGAGATTTATGATTCATTTTTGCCTTCATTGGCAATGGCTGCTTGTGGGAAAATATGCAGTCCAATCTCAGTTTTAGTTGGTGCAGGTAGCTGGTATTATTTAGGGGAGCCAGCAGCTGCCTTTGGTGGGCATAGATAATAGTAGGAGCTCTTTGTTCATGCCCTGTTCTAGCTTGTGTTGTGCACTGAGGTAAGAGTGGTCATGGTTGTGATGCCACTACTGCTGTTATGTCAGAGGAGCTGACCATATCCTGTGTAAAAGATAATGTTTTAATGCTGGTAAGCAAGAAAGTACAGAACTGCATCTCATAGTGACCAGATGATATATCTTCGCTAAAAGCATAGAGGGGTTACTCTCTGCTTTTGTTTTAGCATGGACAGTGACTATTAACATGCAATGTATACATGGCATATACATACCACTGACAATGGACCATCCTTACATGATGTAGTTACCTTCCAGCCATGATATCTGGATTAGAGATCACACCTCTGCTCCCTCAGTGATGGAGGAGAAAATCTCTCAGCTCTCCCAGTAATAAACAGTAGACTTAAACCTGTAACAGCAATGATAACAATATTCTTGCATAATAACATTTCATTAGCTGCGCCACTGTGCAAATAGTGATAGTTCTCTGTATGGCCTGAAACATAGTCTGCAATCAATGAATCTACAACCACTGGAGGAAACAGGCCTCATTAAAAGCGACCTCTACCTGTTCTCTGAATTTCCAATTATGACTGCTGCCCAGTGACCCTTAAACATGAAAATAGGTGTGTGGTCATTGGATAGAAGTAAAGTCAGCTCACTTGTGGTGCCCACATCCATTTAGGAAACTTGTCTTTTCTCTGATTATGTCTGAAACTCTTGAGTATCCCTATCTTGCTTGTTAATCCCACCTTTCACTGTATAAACTTGGATTTTCAACACTGCAGCCTGTAACTGCATGAAAATCATTCAAATGCATTAGATTCATATGATATTTTTATGTGGGTCCCCACATTCAACTGTAATTACAAACCTTGAGAAACTTCAAGTAAATTTGAAATACTGTATTACGTCAACGTTAACAAGATGTTAGTCAGTTAGCAACTCCTGAATCAACAAATATTTTGCTGTTGTGCACATTGCATACATCTCAATTTGTCTAACCTTGTCTTAGCATATCTGGAATTAAATCTTATTTGTCTCAATGACAGTAGAAGTAGTGGTTTCAATTTCTCTTGGCAGAATTGTCTTTCATTCCTGCACTTTGATGGAAAGTAGAATTGGCTCATATTAAATTGATTTACTGGGTAACTTTGTGTCTTCATTTTCCTATTGCTGTAAAATGTTCCATTTCAAGGGTTTTTATTCCTTTCTGATTTAAGTACAGTTTTGCTGGTGCACTTTCAAAGACAGAATTAACTCTGCTTTACACCAGTTTGGTTTGTAACAGACTAAAGGATTACTGCTGCTCTCTGAGCTTTGACTGTTGAGATCATAAAATGCGAAGAACTTTTTAAATTGGTATTCTTAAACTTCTGGCATTGTAACTCTCTGCAAGCCATTCTATACTGTTTGCTATGATGGTTCCATCGTCGTATTCCAATCTTCCTGTAGTAACGTACCACTTGCCTTCCTAGCTGCATGCTTTATGTTTATATTTTTTGTTTCTTGTGAACAGGCATACACAATCCCACTGCACACATTTACCAATTTCTAGTCTTTGCATAAAACTAAGTAGTTATTTTGCCTCCCATCTATTTCAGGTAGGAATAGGGTGATAATACTGATGAATGAGTGGCTGTGGAGAGGGTACAGGGGACAGGATTTCAAGTTCCTGGATCATTGAAACCTTTTCTGGGGAAGGGGTGGCCTGTAAGTGAGTATTGGGTTGGACCTGAACTGGAAGGGGTAAAAATAGCCTGGCTGGGAGGTTCATTGATACTACTTAGGAGAGTTTAAACAAGGTTTGCAGAGGGCAGAGAACTGGAGCCCCAGGGCAGTAGGGGAAGAATGGATGGTAGATGTCAGAAAGTATTGAAAGGCAAAATCGAAATAACAGGTATGATAGTTCGGATAGTTTGAAGTGTGTATATTTTAATCCTAGAGGTGTTATGGGTAAGGGTGACGAACTTAGAGCATGGATCAGTACATGGAACTGTGATGATGTAGCCACTACTGAAGCTTGGTTGAAAGGGGCAGGAATTGGTCATTTATGTACCAGATTTTGGAAATTTTAGTAAAGATAGAGGAGGATGTAAAATAGGTGGAGTTGCACTACTAATCAGGGACAACATCACAACTGCATTCAGGGGAGACATAATGGAGGGGTCAAACATTGAGTCCATTTGGGTAACACTCAAGACTAGGATGGGGTTGTACTACAGACCCCCTAATAAACACTGGGACATTGAGGATCAGATATGTAACCAAATTAAGGAAATGTGTAAAAATAGTATGGTTGTAGTCTTGGGGGTTTCAACTTCCTTAATATAGACTGGGGCCTTCTTAACTTAAGGGGTTCAGATGGTGCTGAAGTTGTTAAGTTTATCTGGGAAGGTTTCTTAAATCAGTATGTAGACAGTCCAATGAGAAGAAGGAACATTCTGGATGATGTTGGGTAATAAGCCTGGCCAGGTGACTGACCTTTAAATGGAAGAGCAGTTTGGGGACAGTGACCACAATTCCTTACTTTCAGGATGGCTATAGCTATAGATTAGGTTCTTGTGGGGAAGTGGTAAATTGGAATAGGGCAAACTACAAGGGCACTAGACGGGAACTAGGAAGTGTTAATTGGGAACACCTTTTCTCTAGCAAGCCCAGACATGTTGAGGGTATTTAAAGATCAGTTGCACGAGTACAGGAAAGGCATGTTCCTGTTAGAAGGAAGGATGGGGAGAGAAAGATAAGAACCTTGAATCAGAAGAGAATCAGGTTAATTATCACCAGCATGTGACAAGAAATTTGTTAACTTAGCAGCAGTTCAATGCAATACATTATCTAGCAGAGAGAAAAAAATAAGTTAATCAATTACACTATAAGTATACTGAATAGATTTTTTAAACGTGCAAAAACAAAAAGTGAGGTAGTGTCCAAAGATTCAATGTCCATTTAGGAATCAGATGGCAGAGGGGAAGAAGCTGTTCCTGAATCGCTGAGTGTGTGCCTTCGGGTTTCTGTACCTCCTACCTGATGGTAACAGTGAGAAAAGGGCATGCCCTGGGTGCTGGAGGTCCTTAATAATGGAAGCTGCCTTTCTGAGACACCGCTCCCTAAAGATGTCCTGGGTACTTAGTAGGCTAGTGTCCAAGATGGAGCTGACTAGATTTACAACCTTCTGCAGCTTCTTTTGGTCCTGTGCAGTAGCCCTTCCATACCAGACAGTGGTGCAGTCTGTCAGAATGCTCTCCACAGAACAACTATAGAAGTTTTTGATTTTATTTATTGACATGCCAAATCTCTTCAAACTTCTGATAAAGTATAGCCACTGTCTTGCCTTGTTTATAACTACATCGATATGTTGAGACCAGGTTAGATCCTCAGAGATCTAGGCACCCAGGAATTTGAAACTGCTCACTCTCTCCATTTCTGATCCCTCTATGAGGATTAGTATGTGTTCCTTCATCTTACCCTTCCTGAAGTCTACAATCAGCTCTTTTATCTTACTGATGTTGAGTGTCAGGTTGTTACTGCAGCACCACTCCACTAGTTGGCATATGTCACTCATCACCACAGTGAGATTTTACCAACAATGGTTATATTGTCAGCAAATTTATAGATTGTATTTGAGCTATGCCTAACCCCACAGTTGTGTATGCAGAGAGTAGAGCAGTGTAGACTTGATGTGCTCCAGTATTGATAGTCAGTGAGGAGGATATGTTATCACCAATCTGCACAGACTGTGGTCTTCAAGTTAGGAAGTTGAGGATCCAATTGCAAAGGGAGATACAGAGGCCTAGATTCTGCAACTTCTCAATCAGGATCGTGGGAATGATGGTATTAAATTCTGAGCTATAGTCGATGAACAGCATCCTGACGTAGGTGTTTGTGTTGTCCAGGTGGTCTAAAGCCATGTGGAGAGTATCTGCCATTGACCTGTTGTGGGGATAGGCAAATTGCAATCCTTGCTAAGGCAGGAGTTCAGTCTAGTCATGACCAACCTCTCAAAGCATTCCATCACTGTTGATGTGAGTGTTACGGTTGATGGTCATTAAGGCAGCCCACATTATTATTCTTAGGCACTGGTAGAAGTGTTGCCTTTTTTAAACAAGTGGGAACTTCCGCCTGTAGCAGAGAGAGGTTGAAAATGTCCGTGAATACTCCCACTAGTTGGTTGGCACAGGATTTCAGAGCCTTACCAGGTACTCCATCGGGACCTTCCACCTTACGAGAGTTCACCCTCTTTAAAGACAGTCTAACATCAGCCTCTGAGACAGAGATCACAGAGTCATCAAGTACAGCAGGAATCTTCACAGCTGTAGTTATATTCTCCCTTTCAAAGTGGGTTTATCGAAGGCGTTGAGTTCATCTGGGAGTGAAGCATCGCTGCCATTCATGCTTTCGGGTTTCACTTTGTTGGGAGTAATGTCTTGCAGACCCTGCCTGAATTGCCATGCATCTGATGTTGCCTTCAACCTCATTCAAAATTGTCTCTTTGCCCTTGAAATAGCCCTCCACAAATAATACCTGGCTTTCTGGTATAGCCTGGATCGCCAGACTTGAATGCCACAGATCTAGTCTTCAGCAGGCGACATACCTCCTGGTTCATCCACGGCTTTTGGTTTGGGAATGTACAGTAAGTCTTTGTGGGCACAAACTCATCCACACAGGTTTAAATGAAGTCGGTAACAACTGCAGCATACTCGTCCAGGTTCAAAGATGGATCCCTGAATACGGTCCAATCCACCGATTCAAAGCAGTCCTGTAGGCGCTCCTGTGCTTCTCTTGTCCAAACCTTTTCGGTCCTCACTGCTAGTGCTGCAGTCTTCAGTTTCTGCCTATACTCAGGGAGTAGAAGTACAGCCAGGTGATCAGACTTTCCGAAGTGAGGGTGTGGAATAGCACAGAAGACATTCTTGATGGTGGTGTAACAATGGTCCAATGTCTCTAGAGAGATAATGAATGTAGTCTAGAAGAAAAACAAAGAGTATGTAAAGCTTTGGAAGTTGGGATCAATTGAAGCACATGATGAGTATAAAGAAGGGCATTAGGAAAGCCAGGAGAGACCATGAAGTGTCCTTGGCAAGTAGGATTAAGGTGAATCCCAAGCCATTCTATACATATCAAGAGCAAGAGGGTAACTAGGGTTGGGTGGGACCACTCAAGGACAAAGGGGGGGCATCTTAGATGCAGAGATTGTGAGTCAGATACTTAATGAGTACTTTGCTTCAGTATTTACCAAGATAAAGGATATGGAGGACCAGGAGATCGGTGCAGAGTATATAAATACGTTAAGGTATTTAGAGGTCAAAGTTGAAGAAGTGTTGGGCCTGCTGGAATTTACCCCAGGTTATTGAAGGAGGCAAGAGAGGATATTGCTGTTATCTTGATCATTATCTTTGTGTACTTTCTAGCCACAAGCAAGGTCCCAGAGGACTATTTAAGAAGGGAACAAGAGAAAATCCTCGGAACCATAGTCCAGTGAGTCTCATGGCTTTTGTAGGGATAGGATATATGAGCATTTGGAAGCCCCTGGTCTAATTAGGGAGTAACAGCCAGCACAGCTTTGTGAGAGGCAGGTTGTATCTTACCAACTTGATTGAGTTTTTTGAGAAAGTGATGAGAGAGATTGATGAAGGTAGAGTAGTGGATGTTGTCTACATGGATTCTAGTAAGGTGTTTGACAAAGTCCCTTATGGGATGCTGATCCAGAAGATTAAGATGCATGGGCTCCATGGTGAATTAGCTGTTTGGTTTCAGAACTGGCTTGTGCATCGAAGACGGAAGATTGTGTTTGAAGGGACATATTGAACCAGAGGTCTGTAATTAGTGGAGTTCCGCAGGGATCAGTGCTAAAACTTCTGTTCTTTGTAATGTATGTAAATGACCTGGATGAAAATGTAAATAGGTGGGTTAGTAAATTTATGGATGATATACCAAGATTGGTGGAGTTATGCATACTGTAGAAGACTGGCAAAGAATACAGCACAACACAGATCAATTGTAGATATGGGCTGGGATATGGGTAGATATGGGATGGAATTTAACAAAGATAAATGTGAGATGTTGCACCTTGGTAGGGCAAATGCAAGGATACAATACACTGTCATGATCATTAACAGTTGTTTAGCAGAGAGATCTTGGGATCCAAGTTCATAGCTCCTTGGAAGTGGCTACTCAGGTTGATAAGGTGGTTAAGAAGGTTTATGGAATGCTTGCTTTTATTTGTCAAGGCATTGAGTTCAAAAGTCAGGAGATTATGATGCAACTTTATAAAACTCTGGCTAGGCTGCTTCAGTAGTACTGGCTACAGTTCTGGTCACCCCACTTTAGGAAGGAGGTTGAGGGTGCAGAGGAAGTTTACCAGGATACTGCCTGGTTTAGAGGGCAAGTGCTATCACGAGGGGTTGGATAAACTTGGATTGCCTTCTCTGCAGCGGCAGAGTCTGAGGGGAGATCTGATAGAGGTTTACAAGATTGAGAGGCACAGTTAGAGCAGACAGAGAGTATCTGTTTCCCAAGGTTGACATGCCTAATACCAGAGAGTGAGAGGGTTAGGGTCAAAGGGAATGCAAAGGGTAAGTTTTTTTGATCGGAGAGTCATTGGATGCCTGGTATGCTGGTAGAGGCAAATACACAAAGGCTTTTAAGAGATTTTTGGATAGACACATAGATGAAGGATATGTACATGGTGTATTAATATTTGGTAGTTTTTGATTTGCTTTTTTGCTGGCCTGTTCCTGTGCTATACTGCTCTATGTTCTGTTCGTCATGTTCTTGAGATTAATTTACTGATAATCGTCTGTTACCACAGAAGGAGAAATGGGTTGGGGTTTAGGCTAACACCAGTTGTCTGGAAAATACTGACACCCTCCACAGGACAGTAGGCAGACCAGGGGCTATGAATGATGTTTGTTTTTATTGAGATACCACATGGAGTAGGCCCTTCCAGCCCTTTGAGCCATGCTGCCTAGCATTCCCTGATTTAACTGCAGACTAATCACGGGACAATTTACAATGACCAATTAACCTACCAAACAGTAAGCCTTTGGACTGTGGAAGGAAACTGGAGCACCCGGAGGAAATCCAAATGGTCACGAGGAGAACATACTAACTCCTTACAGTGATGGGAATTGAACCTGAGTTGCTGACACTATAAAGCATTGTGCTAACCACTCTGCTACCTTGCCATCCTGAATATGAAACAGATGTACTGTACGTTATCACTAAGATAGCTATGGAAAGCCTAACATGAAAATTAGGAGTGAGGCAAATGGTCCAACCACCTGACAAGATCATGACTAGTCTGATGTTGGTTTTAATTCTCTTTTCCCACCTCAATACCATAACCTGTGATGCAAGTTCTTCCACTTCCTGCACATTCATCAACTCTTCTATTGAATTTGCCTCCATTACCACCTCTGGCAGCACATTCCAGGCACCCACCACCGTGGGGGAGAAAAAGAAACTTGCCTTGCACATCTCCTTTCTACTTACACCCTCCCCACCACTTTTGAATGCATGCCCTCTGGTATTGGCCTCAAACCTCCAGGTACGATGTTTCACTGATGCCAAAGATTCTGCAGACGCTAGAATCTTGCTGAGTTTTTCCAGATCTGTTTCTGTTTTCTACTATGCATGGAAATAGTTCAAGAGGCTCACTGCCTTCCTTTTGAGCACAACAGATGTGATTTCTTTCCTTATTGGGGTACTAGCATTGCATGAATAAATTTTAAAAGCTAGTTTAATTTTACTAAAGCTGTCAAGGTTATGAGTAAGATGGAGGTGCTGAAGAGCTGTGTTCCAACTGAATAAGGCAGCAACTGAGGGGCTGACTAGCCAAATCCTGTTATTGCTTCTGTTTAAAATTCCAAATTAGGAGGTCTTGTTCAAAGTGAGGCAGGTTACAATAAATTGCAGAGAATTCCTGATAAGTGTGCTGACGAGATTTATGATGGTGCTACCTAAAGGGTCTGTGTTATTAGGGAGAGGTTAGCCACGTGGGATTTTTATTCCTTGGAGTTATAGACTGAGTGGTAACCTCAATAGAAGTTCATAAAATCATGAGGGGTATGGATAAGGTGAGCAGTCAAGTCTTTTCCCCAGGGCTGTGGAGCCCAATACTGAGGGCACAGATACAAACATTAAAAAATCTGCAGATGCTGGAAAATCAAAGCAACACCCACACAAAATGCTGGAGGAACTCAGCAGGCCAGGCAGTGTCTATGGAAAGAAGTACAGTTGATGGTTCTGGCTGAAATGGGTGGCCACTGGGAGATCCCACTTCTTCTTGCAGACAGAGCATAGATGCTCGGTGAAGCGGTCTCCCAATCTACATCGGGACTCACTGATATACAAGAGGCCACACTGGGAGTACAGAACACAGTATATGACCCCCAGAGACTCACAGATGAAGTGTCACCTCACCTGGAAGGACTGAAGTGTAGGAACAGGTGAAGCATTTGTTCCACTTGCAAGGATAAATGCCAGGAGGGAGATCAGTGGGGAGGGACGAATGGATAAGGGAGTCACGTAGGGAGCAATCCCTGCAGTAAACAAAGTGGGAGGGAGGGAAAGCTGTGTTTGGTGGTGGGATCCAGTTGGAGGTGGTAGAAGTTTTGGAGAATTATGTGTTAGACGCAGAGGCTGGTGGGGTGGGAGGTGAGGACAAGAGGATCCCTATCCCTGATAACATGGCAGGAGGATGGGGTAAGAGTAGACATGCGTGAAATGGAATAGAGATGTGGTTGAGGGCAGCATTGACAGTGGAAGAAGGGAAGCCCCTTTCTTTGAAAAAGGACATCTCCTTCGTTCTAGAATGAAAAGCCTAATCCTGAGAGCAGATGCGGCGGAGACGGAGGAATTGAGAGAAGGGGATGATGTTTTTACAAGTAGTAGGATGGGATGAGGGATTGTCCAGGTAGCTGCTAAGGTCTGTTGTTTTATAATAGACATTTTATAATAGACACTGTCTCCGGAGATAGAGACAGTGAGATTGAGAAAGGGAAGTGTCAGAAATGGACCAGGTGAATTTGAGGGCCAGGTGGAAGTTGGAAGCAAAGTGGACGAAATTGACAAGTTCTGCACCTGTGCAGGAAGCAGCACCAATGCAGTCATCGATACTGCATAGGAAAAGTGCGGGATGCTCACCAGTGTAGGCTTGCAACATAGTTTGATCCACATAGCCAACAAACAGGCAGGCATAGCTGCGACCCATGCGAATGCCTTTTGTTACACCTTTTGTTTGAAGGAAGTAGGAGGACCAAAGGAAAAATTATCAAGAGTGAGGACAAGTTCCGCTAGGCGGAAGTGAGTGGTGGTTGAGGGGAAATGGTTGTGTCTGGAGTCCAGAAAGAAATAGAGGGCTTTGAGGCCTTCCTGGTTGGGGGTGGAGGTGAACAAGCGGGATCTCTCAGTGGCTACTCATTTTAATTCCAATATGTCCATCCATGGCTTCTTCCACTGTCGGGATAAGGCCATCTTAGATTGGAGGAAGAACAACTTGTATTCCGTTTGGGTAGCCTCCAACCTGATGGTACGAACATTGATTTCTCAAACTTCCTGTTATGCCTCCAACTAACCCCCCCCCCCTTCCCTCTCACGTTATCTCTTTGTCCGCCCATTGCCGCCGTCTGGTGTTCCTCCCCCTTTTCCTTCTTCCATGGCCTTGTTTCTTTCACCAAGCAACTTCCCAGTTCTTTACTTCATTGCTCCCCGTTCAAGTTTCACCTATCGCCTAGTGTTTCTCTCTCCCCCACAAATTACTCAGCTTTTTTTTCTCCAGTCCTGCTGAAGGTTTTCAGCCCAAAACGTCGACTGTACTTAAATGCTGCCTGAACTGCTGAGTTCCTCCAGCATTTTGTGTGTGGGGCACTAATACAAGAAGGGAAAAATTTTAAAGAGACTTGAAAGGCAACTTCTTTCTACAGAGTACACTGTAGAGGGTAGAGGGTACACTACCTGGAAGTGGTTGACCTGGGTACAATTGCAACATTTAAGAGGCTTTTGGATAAGTTTGTGGAGGACAGAGGTTTGGAGGGTTATGGGCTAAATGTGAGCAACTGGGACTAGCAAGGTGGATGCTTTGGTTGGCACAGACCATATGACACAGCCCTTCCCCTCATGTACCCAAGTGCTTCTTAAACAATACCATTGTACCTGCCTCTTTCTGGTAAATCATTCCATATGCTCACCACCTATGTGAAGTTGCCCCTCAGGGCCCTTTTAAATCTTTCCCCTCTCATCCCAAATCTATGGCTCTAGATTTGGACTCCCCTGTCTATGCCTCTAATAATTTTAAATATTTCTACAAATCACAGCTGATTCTCCTACATTGCAAGTGTAGTTTAGAGGGAAGCTATAAAGTGTTTGGAGAGGAACAAAATGGTGCATTGTAATGGATATTAATGAGCTATTAGACCACGCTGTTCTCATGGCTTAAAGGTGCACATCAAGTATTCCAGTACTTTGGGTATTATTTTTTAAGGTGCTGATTTCTGGCAGCAGATGAATTTTCATTGTTTAAAAAAAATGAATGGTTAAAAAAAGTTGACTGAAGAACTGCCTTTCATGATACTGGATAACTGAGATAATATGTCAAAGTTACACCTCTGGCAGACGCACTCTCCTGCTCAACTTGTAACTCAAGGTTACAAAGGTAAGTTCAAACATAACAATAAAACCATTAGCCACATGTTCAGAAACTGATTTTAATAGGCAATTTCCAGATATCCATTCAGTACAAAGTACAAAGACCTCAAATACTACTTTTTAGAAAAAAAAAGTTGCACCTACAGTGAGATCCCTTCAGTAAAATTACAATATATATAGAAAATTTGGGAGCATATAGCGGGAATTTCTGGTATTGGAGTTTTAATTGCCATTAGACTTAAATTTAACGTGCATGAGAAATGACAGGTTATTTTTCTCCAATAATCCATTGAATTACTGTTAGTGCATAATAGATGAAAAATAGCATGAGCATTTACTTGCCAGTTCTTACCAATTCTGTTAACTGTAGGCGTCGTTCAGGCAGCTGCTATTTACTGTGAGACAGGAAGGTACCATGCTCTAGGTAGCAGGGGAGCCCTACAGTTGTATGGAGGACCACTTCCCATTCTAGGCTAATGGTGACATATAGGCGAAGTTAAAGAACTGCTGAGTGAGAAACAGCCTAGACACTCATGAAATAACGCACGTCAGTTTGGATTTACATTTGGGAATGGACATAGTAAAACATATTTGGAATGTGATGTGCAGGACTGCACAAGCCCTTTGTAGATTTACCCAATGAAACAAGTAAGATTTGTAATATGTTCATCTCTGCAATTAGACAAATCTTTAGGGTGATTAATAAAGCTCTCTTGTTCAACTATATTTGCTAAGAGTTTGTTATGCAAAGCTGATCTGCTTTGTTAATTGGAGTGCCCTATATTCTTGCTGAGGAACAGGTTTTATATTTTTAAAAAAGTGCCCACGAAAAACAAATCCCTAACAGATACCAGTAAGGGCCTCTTTAGTGTTGAGGGTTAAGGTGAGGTTTATTCAGGGATTTTGTGTGTATTCCTTGAAAATAGGTGTTCTGATCTAGCTGAATCTCAATTTCTGTGATAGCAGCTTGAAGGAGATGCATTACAAGACATGAAAATTATGATGTGATTTATGTGCACATGCTATTTAGGCTTTTATTCGAGGCATTTATGCAGAAGATGTCTATGTTCTATCATCAATTGTAGTTTTGCTGGATGCAAACAAGATCAGATTGTGGTTCTACACAATCCATGCCCCAAGGCACATTTTCTGGAGAGAATTGTGCTCTCTCACCCAACCCTAAAACCTGATCAAGCACCAGGTAATTAGTCTAATGCAGTAATGGTTTTGTGCATAAATGCAGGTTTTAACTTGGTGTTGCTGTATTCTGTGTATAAAGCCAGGATTTACCCTCAGTCTTTGATGAGCTAACAGCTTCCCTTTGTAAGCACACTCGAGGGCAGTTCAATCCATGAAACAAAATCTTTGCCAGTTTCATAGTTGTAATGTAGCATGGGATTTCATAGTTTTGGCTTTTTATTGGATAAATATAGTGCTGCTTTTTTGTATGATAAAAGGATTTTATCTCCATGTAAGTATATATTCCACAGAAAATCTTACAGTATCAAATTAACCCAGTGACAGCTTCATGTGTCAATACTCAGCCATTGCTGATGATCCAACACACGCCAGAGCTTGGGACTGCCATACAGTAGCTCTGTTCCTTTGCCTTTACAAGGTATCTTTGACAGTTCGGTCAGTGTTGAAGAACTTAATGTATATTGCACATTAATAGGAATTTCAGCCCCAGGTTAACAAACAGTTTAAAAACATGCCACTTCTACCTCACAGGAAGTTCTAGTGTTTATCTCCCACCTCCCAAAGCAGTGACTGTTCCCAAAGATGCATCTTGGATCCTGCTTCCTCTCCAGTAGATCTAGGCTAGTTGTAAAGTCATACCTAACCAGGCACAATATCTACACTGAGGTTTGTAGTGAGGAATAATTAACATATCTCCAAAATTACAAGCAGAAAGTAACTAAAGTTAGTCCGTTAGTCCACCGTTTCAACTGATGGGAGTTAAGAGCAACTAACTGCCTTGACATAGCTACAGAGAGAAAATGTTGAAAGGCTGCTTGTATGTAGTGCCAAAGGGAATAGCTTCTTGAGGCATTCAGGTATAACAATATAAACTGCACAATTTTAAAATTAGCAGTCCACATGTCAAAGGCAAACAGGCAAAACTCAGTGAAAGCTCTGAATTGTACATCCAAAGAACAACCCCATATTCATTCTTTTAAAATGACCATTTTTACTCAGAGAACTCCCATGTTATAAATGATACCTTACAGTAGTACTTTAATGCACAGTTTGAGAGGAATGCAACTGATTTCCAAATGTTCCTGTAGAAGGGCCTGGAGTGTCTGTGGGTCATTATACAAGGGCAGCCCTCCCACACAGCCCAGGTATACCTGTTGTATACCCAGTGAAGCCCTGAGGAACGGCCTGGGAAACAGGAGAACGATGTGGGGTTGCAGCAGCACTGGCAATATGTGAAACTAAGCAGGAAATTAGCATCACCAGCACTACGTCCCAAGTGTTTAGCAGATTTATCCTACCCTGACCCTCAACTTTTAAATTTAATTTAACGGTCTTAGTGTTTTGGTAAACATAAATTAATTGCGGCAGTGAGATAATTGAATACAGTATAATGCAGTATAATGTCCTTCCTTTGTTCCCCTCCAGTTTCAAGCATTCAGCAGCTCTTCATCTGTTCGACCTATAGCATCAGGGTTAGAGAGAGGATCCAGATCTGCAAATAGGTTAAACCAGGCTGATTTGTCCTGTGTGTTGCTCTTGTCAGCTGCGGGGAGAGGAAAGATTTGACTCATTAATACCAGTTCAGTTGAAGACCCCTGGTTCCATAGACAGTGTCTGGTTGGACAGCCTCTGTACTACAAATCCAGCAAAAGCTGTAACAGAAAATGCAGCAAACTCTACCCATGCGTTTAATACCCTCTGGGCACAGTACATGCAGGTTCGGAGCTCCCTAAATTTGAACTAAGGCTAAGTGAGATCTAGTACATCATTGCCATCAGGCTTTGGCAGCTATATTTGTCAGAGTAATCCTAACCACGAGTTCAAAGGACAGAGTTAACTGGTGCATTCCAGCACTTGGGAGTACTTTGTTCACTTCCAACCAAGGATGCTAACTCATACCCTCCATTTCTAGGTGTGCTGATATACACCAGCCATCTCCTCCTCCATGATAAGGTCTCTAACTCCACATAAGAATGTAAATACAGTTTTGGGAAGCCAGATCACCACAACACAAGCACATATGCGCTAATCCCAGGGCTCACACAACAATGAAGATTTTGTTTCAGACTGATGTCCTTCTTCACCTTCCATCAGTAACTGACTGAAGACAAGTGATTTCAGAACACAACAAGGCCCTTTCTTCATCTACACTCAGCGGCCTCTTTATTAGGTACACCTGCTCATTAATACAAATATCTAGTCAGCTAATCATGTGGCAACTTGATACATAGAAGCATGCAGACGTGGGCAAGAGGTTCAAATGTTCAGACCAAACATCAGAATGGGGAAGAAATGTGATCTAAGTGACTTTGATTGTGGAATGATTGTTGGTGCCAGATGGGGTGGTTTGAGTAATCTCCTGGGATTTTAACTGTCTCTAGAATTCAGAGAGAATGGTGTGAAACAATAAAACATCCAGTGAGTGGCTCTGGATCAAGTTGACAGAAAGATGACAGTAACGCCGATAAACATGACTTTCAACAGTGGTGTGCAAAAGAGCATCTGTGAACTGAAAGTAGATGGGCCACTGCAGCAGAAAACCACACTGAGTCTAAGTGGCTCTGTTATTCACTGGATAAATCAGCTATCAATGTCCCTAATGACAATCATTTCATGTCTTTGGCAGTCCTCTGCAGTGTAATGTGAATATTAAATTCTCTTTGTGTGGAATCCTTTTCCTTCTGGTCATGCCCGTATTACAGTGGAAGATTCTGCTAATCTTGGATACATGGTGTGTGCGCAGGGGTACAAAGGTGAGACTTCTTCTGAGGACAAATTCTGCTGATCTTGCCTAGTGAAATGTTGGTGGACGTGAAACTTGCTATTTGATCATTTAGATTATAGCACTGCCATCAGTCTCTCACACTAACCTCTGGGTGGAACCTTTGGTAGGTTCTGGGATGGCTGTACTGGTACTTTTGGCTCTGGCTGCTGTGGGACAGGAAATGGCACTGGCTGTGGTTTTGTTAGATCAGTCCAACCTTGAAAATAGAAAAGTACAATCAGTAAATTGGCCTCCATTGTGTGAGATAGGATTGCACTACAAGCTGTGATAGTAACGACTGTATATTGGCAATAGAAGCGTTGCTCAGCTCCACATCATACACTCACCCAACCAACAGACTTTCAGACGTGATTCTATATCTGATGTTACATGATTGATTTGAATAGTACCTAATTTTTTCTCCCTTACTAAGACCATATACTGGAGACCACACAGGAGATTGATACAAGGGGAACCTACTTCAGAGCATGCACTAGATCCCTGTCAGATTTAGTTTGTCTTAATCAAGCAACTTATGGGATTCTGAGATTCATCTCAGTATCTTTGAGCTAAGCTTAGAAGTTTCAGTATTTAAAAGAATGAGGGGGAAATCTCATTGACTTGAAAGGCCTAGATAGAGTTGTCTTGAAGAGGATGTTTCCTATAGTGGGGAGTTTAAGACCAGAGGCACAGCCTCAGAATACAAGAATCCCTTTAGTACAGAGATGAGTAGAAACTTCTTTAACCAGAGTATGGTGAATACGTGGAATTCTTTGCCACAGGTGGAGACCAAGCCATTGGATATATTTAAAGTGGAGATTGACAGGTTGTTGATTAGTGGGGGTGTCAAAGATGACAGGAACAAAGGAGGACAAAAGGGTTGAGAGGGATAATAAATTAGTCATGATGGAATGGTGGAGCAGACTCGATGAACCAAATGACCTAATTCGGCTTCTATGTCTTATAGTCTTGTGTTCTAAGGAGTCAGAATAAGATTAATTAAGATCCACAGTTTGATTGCTAATGAATCCAACTGGACACCCATGTACATATATTAGTTGTTGTGTGAGGTTCTCCATAACCTTGCCCAATTACAGTGAAAGGCATTATGAGCTGGGTACTTCCGTTGGGCACCTGTCTCCTGCTGGAGCATATTCAGGAACACAGTCTGGGGAGTATAGCATAATGTCAAGCACACTCACATCATACAAAGTTACTGACAAATGCTCAGCATTGTGTGATGAACATACACACACCCTTTTTGTCATCCACTCAACTTATTGGATCAGATCAGATAAATGAGCAGGAACAGGGATTACCATCTCTGTGAGGTGAACATTCTAAAGTTGTGGATTTCCTTCGGCCATAGTAACCTTCTGTTTAAGTTATTGGACCAAGAACCCAGTAATCACTGGTTCAAATGCCTCCAGTGGAAATTTGTTGGAACCAGAAATAAATGAGCATAACATGTGGTACTGAAGCACCCCAACCAGTTCACTGATGCCATTCCTCCTCTATCAGGCCTCAGTCTCACACACTGTGCTCAAAGAACTTTGGAAACCAGGGTGGATATCAAATGCTGGCTTCTCTATGAGACTTGCTCAACAGAATAGACAGGAGAGGAGACCGCCCGGGGGCCAAAGGTTAGGGGCAGTAATTGGTGAGTCAATTAGGTAAAGGCTTTCTGTTAGCAGAAGGTTGGAGCTTGTTTTCAGCTGAATCAGTGGTAACAGTTTGTAGAGAATAATGAGGAAAGTTAATGGTAATTACACAACACATACAAAATAAGTTGCAGCAAACAAAACAGACACACACACATGCTATCTTCTGCCAGTGAACTTTGTGTTTCTGGAACTACTACAGCTGGCTTAACCTTTGCAAAGTGACATGATTGCTGAGCACGTTTATGCGTAGGGGGTATGGGACGCACAGGCTGACTCACCAATGAAAGCTCCTGCCGTGTTGTGGCTGAGGTCAAAGAGCTGGGATGGCAGGAAACCCGCCGAAGCCTCAGCTGGTTTGAGATCAGCACCTTCCACCATGGGGCCCGGATTAAGCCCCGAGCTATCGATTGTGTTCTGCCACTCGTGGCCGAAGTCACTAGCTGCACTGGGACTCGGGTTCAGCAGGTCATTCAAAAATGTCAGCTCGTCACTCTCCAGCATGCCTTCCAGCGGGTCCTTGGGTACTGAAACACAGAGATCCCAGGTCACACAGAACAGCACTCACTCACTGGGATACTTGCTGCAGATGGTAAATTCCTATTAAGCACTGAAGGGCGAAACATTACAGAGCAAGGTCAGAGAGTAAAAGTGGTCTAACATGGCTCAAAATTAAGAAAATTAACTACTGGCTCACAAACTATGAACACTGTACTCAAGAAATGAAAATATAATCGGCCCTCCTTATCCGTGGATTCCGCATCCGTGGATTCAACCAACTGCGGATTGGGAAAACCCGTAAGTTCTCTCTCCAGCACTCGTTATTTGAGCATGTACAGACTATTTTTTCTTGTCATGACTCTCTAACACTACAGTATAACAACTATTTACATAGCACTTACATTGTATTAGGTACTATAAGTAATCTGGAGATGAAGTACAGGCAGTCCCTGGGTTATGGTCGAGTTCTGTCCCCGAGTCTGTCTTTAAGTTGGATTTGAAGTCAGAACAGGTACATCTGGTACTAGCATCAGTTAGTCAAACGTTTGTCTTTGTAGATAGTATACATTTTACCTTTCTATGCATATAAAACACATAAGAAATGCATGTATTTCAATAATTAAACCACTGCGTTGCTTAGTAATAACAGTAGCTTTCATCAGGGCAGGGCCTTTCACATGCTCCATTAAAATTGTTCCGATCGTTGACCGACTGTAGCCTAACACTTTTCCAATGACCGATGGTGTTTCACCTCTTTCCAATCGCTTTATTACTTCCACTTTATTTTCAATCGTGATTGTGACTATTTTCGTGAACAGAAACACTGTGGATTCAGAGCTGTGACGGGTCCTAAAGACCACCGCACTGAGACAGGTTAAATAAGGTCCAGGGTTCCACTGGGTCCTAAAGACCACCTCACTGGTCAGCTACATAAGAGACTTGAGCATCCGCTTTTTTTGGTATCCACGGGGGGGTCCTGGAACCAATCCCCCGCGGATAAGGAAGGCTGACTGTATAGTTTTCAATTGATAAGGTATTTCACAGTTCTGTCAGCTAAGGCAATTCTAGCAATTCTTTTAAGGTCCAGCCACTGTTGAAATATTGTGGTGAAAATGGCGAGGGACATTTAGTCCAGTGCACCTACCATTCCTGAAATTAACTATTAAACATCTGGACCTTCTTGTCCTCTTGATGGAAGATTTATTATTGTCTTTGCTGCTGAGTGAGCTCTCTCAGTTTAAGATTATTTAACAAACAGTGGGTTAAAAAAAAGATCAAAATGCTCTCTTCTCGTTGCTGCCATCAGGAAGGAACACAAAAGCCTTGGATCCCATACCACCAGATTCAGGAACAGCTATTATCCTTCAACCGTCAAGCCCTGAACTAGCATGGATTACTGACACTCACCAAAACACTGAACTGATTCCACAACCCATGGACTCAATTTCAAGAAAGTTTTGAAATTATTTATTTATTATTTTTATATGCAATGTCTGTCTTCTTTTGCACATTGGCTGTTTCTCAGTCTGGTTGTAATTTTTCCTAGATTTTATTGTATTTCTTTGTTCTACTGTGAATGCCTGCAAGCAAATGAATCTCCGGGTAGTATATGGTGATAAATGCCTATTAAAAGTATTCCCACCCCCCCCCCGGGAAGTTTTCTTCATCATGTTACAACACTGAATCACAGTAGATTTGTCTTTTTTGACACTGATCAACAGAAAAAGAATCTTTCACATCAAAGTAAAAACCGATATCTACAAAGGTACTGGAATGGATAGAAGATTGGCTGACTGGAAGAAGGCAAAGTAGGAATGAAGGTGGCCTATTCCCATTGGCCGCCAGTGGTATGCCGCAGGGGCTGGTTTTGGGACGGTTTCTTTTCATGTTGTATGTAGGAATCATTTGGCTTTGTGTCCAATATGAAGATAGATGGAAGGGCACGTAGTGTTGGAGGAAGCAAGGTGTCTGCAGAAGGACTCGGATGGGGGAAAGGACAGAGTGGCAGTTGGAATATATTGGGATAAAGTTTAAAATCAGAGATGCAGAGGGACTTGAGAGTCCTTGTGCAGAATTCCCTCAAAGTGAATTTGCAAATTGAGTCCGTGGTGAAGAAGGCAAATGCAATGTTAGCATTCATATTGAGAGGATTAGAATACAAAAGCAATGATGTAATGCTGAGTGCTTGTAAGGCAGTAGTCAGACTGCATAGTGAACAGTATCGGGTTCCTCATCTAAGAAAGGATAGAATTTGAATACAATTTATTTTTATATCCATCCATACGTGAGGGAGTAAAAATCTTTGTGTTATGACTCCGTTACAATGTACAGACATGTGAATTTGTAAGTCTAATGGCCTGTAGAAAGAAGCTGTCCCGTGGCCTGTTGGTCCTGGCTTTAATGCTGCAGTACAGTTTGCCAGACAGAAGCAGCTGAAACGGTTTATGGTCGGGGTGACTGGTGTCCCCGATGATCTCCCAGGCCTCCTTTATGCATCTGTTGCTGTAAATGTCCTCAATGGATGGAAGTTCATGTCCACAGATGCACTGGGTCCACAGTACCACTCTCTGCAGTGCCCAGCGATCAAGGTTGGTGCAGTTCCCGTACCAGGTGATACAGCCAGTCAGGATGATCACAATGGTGCCCCGTAGAATGTCTTGAGGATTTGGGGGCCCATGCTGTCCAGCCCCGTTGCCTTGAGGCCGTTGACACATTGGAATGTTCTACCTACCTCAGCCTTGCAGGTGACCAAGGTGCAGGTCTCCTCAGGGGTTCAGTCTTATCAAGCTTGAATCTAGCATAAAAGGCAGCAATGTTGACTGTACTGCTGTGTTTCCTCTAGAAGTCTGTGTTGGTGTGCAGTCCTTTCCATACGCTGCATGTGTCAGAGTTGTGATTGGATTTTGTCCGTGTTGCCGTTTTACCACCTTGATGGCCCTATGTAAATCATAGTGGCAACTGTTGAGCTCCCGTTGATCTCCGAGCACGAAGGCTTTATCCCATGCTTTGAGAGCAACATGCACTGAACTATTTATCCAAGGCTTCTGGTTTGGGTAGACCCAGACCAATTTTTGAGGAACGATGTCTTCAATGCACTTGCGAATGAAGCTTGTGACCACCTCCGTGTATTCGGAGATGTTTTCAGCTTGAAGTACCTCCCAGGTGATGCTATCAAAGCAGTTTTGTAACACTGAGTCTGATTGGTTGGACCAGCAGCGGATAGTTTTCATTATGGCCACTTCCTGTTTCAGTTTCTGCCCGTACGCGGGTAGGAGCAAGATGGAGGAACGGTCAGACTTTCCAAATGGAGGGCGGCGAAGTGCTTTGTAGGCGTTGCAGAAGGAGAGTAGCAGTAATTGAGTATGCTTCCTCCCAGTGTACTCACCTTGATGTGTTGACAGAACTTTGGGTGAGCTCTAGTCAGTGATGCTTGGTTAAAGTCTCCAACGATGATGAAAACAGCCTCTGGGTGTGTGGCTTCATAGATATTGATGGTTTCACAAATTTCATTGTGAGCCCGCTTGGTATTGGCCTGTGGTGGGATGTACACAGCTGTAATAAAACAGACATGAATTCTCTAACAAGCCAGAAAGGTTGACATAGCAGCACAAGGTACTTCCGATCTGGGAGGAAAAGGATTTGAGGGTGTGCACACCACTTGTCACACCAAGCATTGTTCACTATGATATATTCTCTCCCACCTTTACTTTACCCAGAGCGGTCTTTAGAACTATCTGCTCAGAACACAGAGAAGCCGATGGCTTGCTCTGGTGATTCTTCCAACAATCAGGTTTCACTAAAGCACAAGACGTTACAGCGCTTTGTTTCCCGTTGGAGGTAGATTCATACTGTCGGCTCACACAGCTTGTTGTCCAGGAGTAAGCAAGGGAGCAGAGGCCGATTTGCGCGCTGTCTTAACCAAACCAAGATGCTGGCTCTTCTTCCTCTCCTCCGGTGATGCTTCCTTGGTAATGCCAGAGTGGTGAATGAACCTCCCGTGGTTCTTACGAGCAAGGGGTCCCAGTGGTAGAAAGGCAGCACACTATGACCAAATGCCATTTTTCCGATGTTCAAAAGAGTCAGCCGATCATACCTGATATGATCTTCAGCTTCTTGTAAGAGCAGTGCGGAAAGAAGTAGAGAGAAAAGCAGAAAATTACAATGCCAATTCAGAGTACACAACACGGCTGCCGTGCACGGTGCCAATTCTGGCATTGGAGTGGTTCCAGGAATAAAAGGATTAACACACGAGGAGCATTTGATTGCTCTGGGCCTCTACTTGCTGACGGTTAAAAGCATGGTGGGGGGGGGGGGGGGGAATCTCACTGAAACCAATTGAATATTGAATGGATTGAAAGTTCTGGATAGAATAGATATGGAGAGGATGTTTCCTATAGTGGGGGTAAGTTTAGGGCCAGAGGGCACAGCATCAGAATAGAGGGACCTCCAATTAGAACACAGACGAGGAATAATTTCTTCCACTATCTCCCCAGGCAGCCTGCTCTGGTCACCTACTATTCTCACCTTACCCTTTAAACTTCCCCCTCACCCTGAACCTTCACCCTCTAGTATTTAACATTTCCACCTTTGAAAATAGGCTCTTGGCTGTTTGTCTATGCCTCTCACTTCAGTCAGGTCCCCCCTCAGCCTGCGCTGCTCCAGAGAGGATAAAATAAACTGCCATGGTTCTACTAGAGTGAAAAGGCCATATGATTAAATTAAACATCCTGAGGTCAATGGAATCCAAAAACAAAGTTACCAAATGTCACACAAATAATTTTAAACTGAGATAAATCTGTCAGGAGAACATGTGGATCAAGCCATTCTGACAAATTCTCTCAAGTCTTGAATTATCACATTTATTTGTAAATGATGGGCCTAAATCTTTTCCAGTGACTGAGGGATGAGTGGTAGTTCAGAGAGAAGCTAATTTCTCTTGGTAATTTGAGAAGGTGCTAAATGGAGATGAAATCATGATCCATATAATGTCAAAAAAGTGCTGATAGATTTTATATGGACTAAGATCGAGGTGGATGCTCAGTGGTGGAGAAAGGAGGTAGAGGGGAAAGTCAACATTGTACCTGAAACTAGAAATTATTTATATACTAAATGGCAGCTCTAAGTTGGGCACAGCAAGCTACCCGGGTTTGAACACAGCTCAAAGCAAAAGGAGGAAATGGAGTACTGATAGATGCAATCAGTCTTCCAATTTCTATAGAGTCCAATTACACAGAAGTAATTAGTGCCTTTCAAATGGTAGGAGACACTCTCCCCTCAATTCACATAAAGCCTGGGTAATACAAACAACACTATATTTATTGAGTGTTGATTTCTCCTACCCCAAGCTTAAATCTGCTAAAGGTTTGAAGAGGATTTGAAACTGTTAACAAAATGCTCTTACTCGTTCCTATGGCACTGAGTATCTGATCTGAGCTACTCGAGGCACAAGTCATAACCACAGCTTGAAGGCTCTGAAGGTATAATAAGAAAACGTACTAAGGCAACTTTTGACTGGATTTAAACTGATCTCTAGCCATACCACAGGTCACAAAAAATAAGAATAAAGCCTGCACAGACACAAAGGATGTGGCAAGTAACATTGTGGGAAAAGGAAGAACAAAGTGGAAATGTAACTTCTGTTGGGTTACCACAACACAAGTCCATCTCTGTTTCATTCAATTCCAGCCTTGCACTTGGAATCACACAACCCTTTCGGCTCAGCTTGTCTATGCCACCACAATGCCTCTATCAATTCATCTGGCAGCTGGCTCTAGATGAGGAAGGCAATTACAATATTATCATTCAGCTCGAGAAGACTAGAATATAAAAGCAAGGATGAAATGCTGAGAATTTATAAGGCACTGATCAGACCACATGGAGTATTGTGAGGAGGTTTGGGCCCCTTATCTAAGAAATGATGTGCTGACATTGGAGAGGATTCAGAAGAGGTTCACCAGAATGATCCCAGGAATGAAATGGGGGAGCAGATTTGATGGGCTGAATAGCCTAATCCTGTTGCTATATCTTATATCCATTACTTTCATGTTTTATTTGTCTGACTACATTGCAGATTCTCTGTAATCAAAACAATATTTTGCATTCTGCTTTTTTTTAAACCCCATTTGTACCATTTAAATGTACCTATGTACAGAATGATCTCTCTGGTTAGCACATAAACAAAAGCTCTGGGGTAGCTCACAGTAATAAGCTAATTGCCAATTACCTCTATGGAAAAAATTAAGCCCTCAGACCTTTTTTAATTTCTCCCCCTCGTTGCAAACCTGCAGCTTATGTATCCTGTGCAACGTAGCTCCAGCTATATATCCTATCTGTGCCCTTCATAACTCTATAAACTTCCATAATATCACCCCTCAGCCTCCAACATCCAGTGAGAACAAACAAAGCCTATCCAATCTCTCCTTATAACCACATCACTCCAATCTGCAAATTCCTGGTGAATCTCTACTGCACCTTTGATATTTCTAACACACCCTCACTGTTGTGCTGGGACACAAAATTTCATATGTGCTCCCATGCATCATGTCCCAATCCATACACTCAGTGCCTCAGCCCATGAAGGCAAACACACTAAATGCCTTTTTCACTACCCTATCCACCTGTGTTACACTTTCAGGGAGCTACAGACTCGCATCCCAAGTCTCTTTGTACATCACCAATCCTACGATTCCTGACATTTACACTACGAGTCCTACCAGATTTTTATCCCAAAGTATCTGACCTCACATTTGTCTGGTTTAATTTCCACCTGCCACCTCTCCTCCCAACCTTTTATGCTAGACCATTAGACATAGGAGCAAAATTAGGCTGTTTGGCCCATCGAATCCCCTCTGCCATTCCAGCATGGCTGATTTATTATCCCTCTCAACCTCATTCTTCTCTCTGTAACATTTGATCCCTGAACTAATAAAGAGCCTATTGACCTCTGCTTTAAATATACCCAATAACTTGGCCTCCACAGCTGTCTGCGGCAATGAATTCCACAGATTTACCACCCTCTAACTAACGAAATTCCTCCTCTAAAGGGACATCCTGAGGCTATGCCCTCTTGTCCTAGACTCCCCCACGAGGAGGTCATCCTCTAGCTAAGCCTTTTATGCTGATCTGTATCTATAGATGAGTTTTTTGTTATCTGTGACTCCACCGATTTTTCATGCCAGATTGTGGGCTGGAGATGTTCCTGGCCAATAGGGTTTGGCTACTTGGTGCAGAAACCCAGTAGGTAAATTTGTTGTTTCCGGCCACATATGAGGCACAGTTCCCTGAGGTAAAAAACAAAGACCCAGGAACACTGACTCAGAGGAGGCCTCTGGCATGCAGGATAATCTAATTCCACTTGCTCATCTTTGCTGCACATCAACAACATGTTTGGTTAACAAATACCTATCCATTTCAGATTTAAAGTCAACAACTGACCAAGTAGCAGGTGCCCTATGTAGAAGAGATTTTAAGCTCCCACAAGCTGTATTAGAACCATTAATTCACTTCACCCCTGTCTATCCCATGCATATCCCTGGAATCCCTTCACCTTCATTAGTGCAGCAAATAAGATGCCATTTCATCTAACAGAGCCGCTGTCTGTCGAGTCCACTCTGCTAGTCGATAAGATCAGGCCTCCCCTCCACACCACTTCCCTGCTCCTTCTCTCCATAAACTTAAACCACTTTGTAGTTTAAATATTAAATACTAGCTTTCTTTGTCAATGTCCATTGAAATATCGAGTGAAATGTGTCATTTTGCGTTCACAACCAACACAGTCTGAGAATTGTACTGGGGCAGCCCACAAGTATTGCCACACTTCTGGTGCTGACACAGCATGCCCATAACTTACTAACCCTTACAAATCTGGACATCTTTGGAATGTGGGATGAAACTGGAGCACCTGGAGGAAACCCATGTGGTCACAGGAAGAACATAAAAACTTCTTAAGACAGTGGTGGGAACTGAACCCCAATTGGTGATCACTGATGCTGTAAAACATTGAGCTAACATTTACATTACCATACTGCCCCTTCTAGATTAAAAGCACGTCAACCTTTACCATGACTATGTAGTCTTCATAAAAATCTCCAAAGATTCACTGCCCTCTGCAATCACCTGTCATCTCAGTTGTGGGACCATACCCCTCTAGATAAACCCAGTGGGAGAAAGAACCTTTCAGTCTCCACTGTCAGGATCATCACAATCTGCTGAACACCAATCTGTTTGACTCTTCACACATTCAACCCCTTGCAGAAATTAACCTGGTGAATCTTCTGCCACTGCTTGAATATCTTGGACTGACCGTTTTGAGAAGGGTTCCATTGAAACTCAAGTACAGAAGCTTTGATGAGGACGGCTTAGTGAGGAGCCTAAGCAATGCAAACCATGGTAGGTCAAGTGAGGTCTACCCTTTGGAGCAACACACAAAGGAGATGGAGGAACTCAGTGGGTCAGGCAGCATCAATGATGGAAAATGAGTCGAAGTTTCTGGTCACGACTCTTCATCAGGATTCAAGACTCCAGGACTCTTCCTTTGAACCCGGGGTAGTGGGGGAAGGGTCTCAGTGCAGGACAGGCATAGTGTGAGGAGGGTTGGGTGAGGGAATGGGATAGTGTGAGGAGTGGGTTCTTGATACAGGCAGAGGTCTCAAGAGCTGATACTGGGGAAGGCCCTTTGGAGTTGGAGATGGGTGAGGCCTTGGTGGAAATGAACCAGAGAAGGTGGATGTTGTTTATTTGGGTTTTCAGAAGGCTCTTGACAAGGTACTTGGGGCAGGGACTACATGTTAGGTACAAAGCAAAACTGTACCTAACTCTGATACCCTCGCCAGGAAGGTAGAACATAGATCGAATGCAGAGTAAAGAGGTCCCCCTGTTTCCCTGTAACATCGTATATTTTCTTTTGTTCTTCATCAGCCATCCAGTGGACTCACAAATAGATGTCCTATTACTTGCTAAACAATTATTGTGCAGCATTGTGCTCTGGGCCAATATCCAAACAGTACTGGTTGTAGAGTACAATGGTGCTTGGATATCTTGAGTTTGTTTGCAATTCACTCAGAAAGCACCCTATACAGCTCCACATAGCTTGAAAATGAATATTGACAACCCAGTACCTAATCCAACTGCCGACTTTCCCTCCTACACTCCTTGACATTCATTAGACAGTTTTTCCATTAACTCTTGATGCCAGGTGAACAGGTCTACTGTTTCGTAGCACAATTTCGGCTTGGTTACAATCTGGTGAAACACAATAGTTATTACTCAAGCTAAAATATAACCAAGTTGTTGAACAACCTTGTCCATTGTCTCTGCAGGAAAAAACAAAAACCCAAATCTCAAGCAACGCCACTAACATTTGGAATTTCCAACTGAACTTTTAATAAGCTGAATGAGATCCCTGCAATTCATAGTAAATTTTACTACATGACTACCTGGCACTCATTATTAAGACTGCTGTTAACTTTACAAAATTACTAATAATGTTCTTGTATTGCCCTTAAATTTGAATCTCTGGATATAGATATGTATAATATTTCCAGTTGCCCTGACAACTTAGCAGGCCAGGAGTCCACTGCATAGTATGGGCCTTGAGTCACAGGCTGGGAAACCATTTTTTTTCTTAAATCAAACCTGTGATCCAAACAATCTGGAAGGTTTTGCAACTCTGTCCTCAGTTAACATTCCACTGGATATTAGATGTACTGAATCAAAGCTGCTATCTACCATTATGGGATTTGAAACTCCTAATCTTTAGTTTGTCAGTTAGTTTTGGGACCACATTGTAATATCATGCAGCAAGCACAATATGTCAAGTTTCTGATTTCGCCCAGCATACCTCCAACATCTGAAGCAGAGTGGCAGGCACATTAGCCCAAGACTAGATTGCCAATGGGATTACAAACAACAGAACTTGTATGGAGGGAGTCCCTTTCACAACCTAGTCTCAATGCTCCTTACAGTCACTGAAATACTGCTGAACTACAATAACTTTGTAGGTAAGTATTGTGACCAACATGGACACATCGAGGTCCCACCAATGGCAATAACATAAATAGCAGGCTGGCTTGATTCTGGTGCTGGTTGTGCAAAAATAAATGGTGGTCAGAGAACCAAGAATACTCCCCACTATTTATCCAAGTACAGGAATTTGGTGGATGACTCAGCAGGTCGGGCAGCATCTACAGAGGAAATTAACAGACAATGTTTTGGACCAAGACCCTTCATCAGGAGTGGGAAAGGAAAAGGGCACGTCAGAAAAAGGTAGGGAGAGAGGACATGTACAAGCTGGTAGGTGAGGGAGAAGGTGGGTGGGTGGGGAGCTGTGATGAATTAAGAAATTGGGAGGTGATAGGTGAAACAGGTAAAGGTCCGAAGGAAGAAGAATCCAATAGGAAGGAGGAGGGGAACCAGAGGGAGGTGATGGGCAGCTCCTGAAGATAGGGAAGGAAAAGAGAAGAGGTAAGAAGGAACCAGAATGGGGAAAGGATAAAAGATAGGGCAAGGAATAAATTACCAGCAGTTAGAAAAATCAGTGTTCAGGTCATCAGGTTGTAGGCGACCCAGACAGAATATGATGCTGCTCCTCCAACCTGAGAGTGACCTCATCCTGGCAGCAGGGGAGGTCATGGATCAACATGTCAATCAAGGAATGGGAAGTTGAAATGAAATGGGTGGTGATCCTGCCTTTTGCAATGGATAGAGCAAAGGTACTTGGCAAAGTGGTCTCCAATCTGCATTGGATCTCACCAATATAGAGGAGCCTTTCCAAGAGCAGCATAACAGAGGAATTGAAAGAAGGGAATGGTATTTTTACAGCTGACAGGGTTGAAAGTGGTATAGTCAAGGGAACAGTGAGAATCAGTGGGTTTGTGAAAAGATGTCAGTGGATAGTCTGTGTCTAAAGGAGCGAAAGATTGAGAAAAGGGGAAAAGGGAGGTGTCAAGGATGGATCAAGTAAATTTGAAGGCAGGGTAGAAGCTGGAGTCAAAGTTGATGGAATTGACAGGTTCAGCAACAAGAACAGGAATCAGCAGCAATGCAGTGGTCAATACAGTGGAGAAAGAGTTGGAAATGCAGTGGTCAATACAGCTGACAAAGAGCTGGGTACTAGTGTAGGCTTGGAACATGGACCATTCCATGTAGCTGACAAAAGCAGACATGGCTAGAGCCCACGTGAGTACAAACAGCTACACTTTGGATTGGAGAAAGTGGGAGAAGCAAGAAGAGAAACTGTTGAGCGTAAGAACTAATTCCACCAGACAGAGGAGGGTGGTGGTGGGTCAGTTGTTCAGAAAGCAGCAAAGAGCTTTAAGGCTTTCGTGATGAGGGATGAAAGTGCAGAGGGATTGGGTGTCCATAGTGAAAATAAGTAATCAGGGTCAGAAAACCTAGAGTGATGGAACTAATGGAGAGCATGTGAAGTGTCACTGATTAGGTAGGAAGGGACTGAATCAAGGGAGACAAAACAGAGTAGAGGCATGCAGACATGAGTTCTGTGGGGCAGGGGCAGGCAGAAACAGCAGGCCTACCTGACCATTTAAGTTTGTGAATCTTGGGCAGATCAAAACAGTGTGGGATCCAGGAACTATGAAGTCGGTGGTAGTGAGTGGGAGTTCTCCAGAGTTGATGAGGTAGGTGATGTGTGGGAGACAATGGCCTCGTGCTCCTTCATGTGCTCCTGCGCAAGGGGTATATAAGAGGAGGTCTTGAGAGCTGCTGTCTGGCCTCAGCTAGGTAGAGACAGCCCACCAGACTACAACAGCACCCCACTTGTCTACAGATTTGATGGTGAGGTTGGGACTGGTGTGGAGATAGTGGAGGGCAGTGTGTTGAGACAGACCCTTATAGAGATACCTGCTTTGTCATTAGTCAGTGGCAAAGTTCCACAAGACTTCAGGGTGGCTAATGTTGTCCCTTTGTTCAAGAAGGGTAGTAAGGACAGGCCAGTCAGCTTGATTTGAGTTTTAGGGAAGTTACCAAAGGGGTTTCTGAGGAACAAGATATAAAATCACTTGGATAGTCGAGACCGATCAGGAATTGTCAGCGTGGTTTTATGTGTGAGAGGGTATGTCTGATTAATCTTTTGGATTTTTTAAAAAGAGGTAACTATGGGGATAGATGAAGGTAGGGTAGTGGATATTGTCTACATGGATGTTAGTAAAGCCTTTGACGAGGTCCTGCTTGGCAAGCTGACTTGAAAGTTAGGTCACATAGGATTCAGGGAAGCTAGCGAGGTGGTTTCAGTGTTGGCTTGGTGATAGATCAGAGAGGTGATGGTGAGAGTTGATTCTCCAAATGGAGGCCCAGGTGTCAACATTGGGACCTCTGTTATTCATTATTTACGTAAATAATTTGGATGTGAATGTACATGACACAATTAGCAAGTTTGCGGAATACTAAATTTGCGGATCCTGTTGATAGTGAAGCAGCTTGCAACCTTGTAAAGAGATCTTGAGTTATGGAGATGGACTGAGTTATAGAGATGTCTGCGGAATGGCAAATGGTAAGTGTGAAAAAAATGCATTTTGGGCAGTCAAACCAGGATAGGACCTATACAGTGAATAGCAGGGCACTGACAAGAGTAGAACAATGGAACCTGGACCTGGGAATAAAAGTTACAGGTCACTGAAATCAACTGGGCAGGTAGACAGGGCGATGAAGAAGGCATTTAGCATGCTGGCCTTCATCAGTCAGGGCATTAAATTTAACAGTAAGGACATTATGCTGCAGTTACATATTGTTACAAGAAAAAGTTTGTGAACCCTTTGCAGTGACCCAAATTACTCATAAAATGTGATCTAATCTTCATCTAAGTCACAATAATAGACAAACACAATCTTGGAGAGCAGTGGTTTCCTCCATGGTGTCCTTCCATGAACACCATTCTTGTTCAGTGTCTTTCTTATAGTGTATAATGAATATGGACTTCAGCAAGCTCTGCAGCTTTCTGCAGGTCTTTTGCTATTACCCTTGGGTTCTTTGTTTTTCACTCCTTCAGCATTGCACGTTGTGCTCTTGCTATGATCTCTGCAGGACACCCATGCCTAGGGAGAGTAGCAACAGTACTGAATTTCCTCAATTTGGAGACATTTTCTCTTACTGTGGACTAATGAACACACAGGCCTTTAGAAATGCTTTTGTGGCCTTTTCTAGCTTCAAGTATCTCTACAATTCTTCTGCTAAGGCCCTCTGACAGTTGTTTGATCAACACGGTGCACATAAACAGATCCTTCTTGAGAAGAGCGGGCTCTGTCAGTAACCTGATTTTCTGTGTCTTTTTTGTAGGGCAGGAGACCTCTACAACCCACATCTTCAAATCCCATCTCACTGATTGGAACCCCTGAACCCAAATGGCTTTTGTAGAAGGCATTACCCCAGAAGTTCATATAATTTTTTGAACCTGGATTGTGATTGTTTAAATGGTGTACCCAGTATTGACAAGAAGAAGTATAATTGTTTATGTGTTACTGTTTTAGGAAGATTGTGTTTGATGTCATTGATGAGACCACACTTGGAGAGCTGTGTGCAGTTTTGGTCACCGTTATAGGAAAGACATTGTCAAGCTGGAGAAGGTGCAGAAGAATATGCTAAATGATAAGAAGTGGTTTTTACCTTCAAACACAAAACTCTTTCAGAACACTTGGTGAACACAACAGTGAAGGACCATCTTGTTGTGTAACAGTTCCAAGACTCCAACAACTTTACAATACAGGATAACATAAAGTACCTTTTAAAATAACCCAGCTTTGAAACTCTTGACATCTCTCCCCAAACCTTGTACACCAACCTTTCTTTCAGCCAAATCTTCGCTCATTTGTCTTAATGTTTCCTTATATAAATATAAATCAAATTTTGTTAATAATGGTAGTAGAGTGATCACTTGAGTTCAGTATGATGTTCATTATTTGCTTAATGAAGAATACCTGTAAGTGACTCTGTTTAACTTGGGGAGGTTGATACACAGGCAGCCACCGCCCAGTCCTTGATAGATCGGATTCAAGGTCCAGTGGCATAGAGCGCAAGACAACTGGGGACCCTTCACTGCTGCAGCCCTCCTCTACCTTCACTGTCATTGTGATGTGTCATCAACTTCCAACAGCTCCAGCATTGAGGTTTGATTGGTTTGCTCCTTGTCTGGAACCTCACCCTTGACCTTACTGCCATGGAGGACCCTACCAGGAGTTAAACTCCAGTTAGCATCGCTATCAGGAGCTTACAAACCTCTCCAAGACAAAAGATGACGATCCTCAGAGAATGACTGATAATGCTTCTATGAAGTATTTTTAATGTCTTTCTTCCTGAGTAACACATTTCGCCAGCACTAAGTGGAGAGAGCATGAGCATGCATTTGGCTGTACCTGTCCCATAGAAATCCTTTTTGTCATCAACCGGTTCCAGTGCATGTAGCTGTGTGAGATCCTGGCTGGCGGTGCTCAATGGTGCTTCAGTCTGCTTCCCTGTCAGGTGAAATAGCACAACGTTACAAGAAATGAAAACAAAAACCAAACATTAAGTTCTCCTTTCCACAGCAAAGCTAGTAAATGATCCATTGCAATTCATTCAAATTCCATTCTATAAAAAACACATTAATTAAGGCAGTTCTCAATCATACCATCTCCTCTGTGCTGGAATGAACCCAATATCACTCCCAACAAACTGTCTTAAAGATAGCAGTCAATCTTAATATACATTGGTGCCTCATTAGTGCCGAAGGTTTAGATGGGGCCAAATTTGTTGGGTGTGTTCAGGAAGGATCCCTAACACAATATCTAGAAGGAGTGTATTGAGAGGGATAGGAGCCGACAGTATGGAGAAGTTTTTAATTGGGGGAGGGGAAATTATGATGCCATTATGCAGGAACTAGGGAATGTAAATTGGGAATGGATGTACTCAGGGAAAAGCATAACAGAAATGGGGAGGTTGTTAACCAAAACTTGCTGGAAGTTTTGGTTAAGTTTGTCCCATTAAGGCAAGGAAAGGATGGCAGGGTGAAGGAATGATAGTTGACAAGAGATATGAAATATCTAGTCAAGAGGAAGAAAGAAGCTTAAGTTTAGGAAGCCAAAATCTGACAGGGCTCTGGATATGTACATGGAAGCCAGGAAGGAATGGATAGGAGAGCTAGAAAGGGTAGAGAGCATGAGAAGACCTTGATGAATATGATTAAGGAAAATGTCAAGGCACTCTATACATTTGTGAAAGACAGGAGGATGGTGAGAGTGAGGGTAGGACCAATCAGTGATGGTATAGCAATATGTGCCTGGAGTCAGAGGAGGTGGGGTAGGTCCTTAATCAATATTTTGCTTCAGTATTCACCAAGTGAAAGAGACCTTGACGTTTGTGAGGACAGCGTAAAACAGGCTGATATGCTTGAACATGTCAATATTAAGACAAGAGAATGTGCCGTAATCTTTGAAAAACATTGGGAAAGATGAGTACCTGGGACTGAATAGGATATACCACAAGTTACTATGGGAAGCAAGGGAAAAGATTGCTGCACCTTTGGTGATGTCTGCATAATCACTGGCTACAGGAGTCATACCAGTTGATTAGACGGTGGCAAACATTATCCCCTTTGTTTACAATAGAGAGTAGGTTTAATCCAAGTAATTACAGACGAATGAGTTTTACTTCAGTGGTGTGAAAATTACTGGAGAAGATTCCTAGAGACAAAATTTACGAGCATTTGGAGAAGCATAGTCTTATTAAGGATAGTCAATGAGCCTTTGTGAGGGGTAGGTCGTGCCTCAGGAGCCTGACTGAGGATGTGACAAAGCAAATTGATGAAGGCAAAGCACTGAATGTGGTATATATTGATTTTAGTAAGCCATTTGATAAGATTCCCCATGGTAGGCTCATTCAGAAAGTCAGAAGGTATTAGATTCAGGGAACATTGTTTTTTTTTTGTATTTACAGAGTTGGCTTGCTCACAGAAATCACAGAAGGCAGTGGGTGGTTGTAGATGGAGTGTACTCTGCCTGGAGGTCAGTAACCAGTGATGTTCCATAGTGATCTATTCTGGGATCCCTACTCTTTGTGATTTTTATAAATGGCTTGGATGAGGAAGTGGAAGGCTGAGTTATTAAGTTTGTGGGCAGCACAAAGGCTAGTGGAGTTGTGAATAGTGTGGAGGCTTGTTGTAGGTTGCAAAGGGACATTAGCAGGATGCAAAAGGGCTAAGAAGTGGCAGATGGAGTTCAATCTGGAAAAATGTGAAGTGATTCAATTCAGAAGGTTAAATCTGAAGGCAGAATATAGGGTTAATGGCAGGATTCTGGTAATGTAGAGGAACAGAGGGACCTTGGGGTCCATGTCCATAGATCGCTCAAAGCAGCTGCACAATAGTTGTTAAGAAGAGGTATGGTGTGTTGATCCTCATTAGTCTAGGGGATTGAGTTCAAGAGCCGTGAGGTAATGTTGCAGCTCTACAAAACCCTGGTTAGACCACACCTGGAATATTGTGTTAAACTTTGGTTGCTTCATTACAGGAACGGTGTAGAAGCTTTACACAGCGTGCAGAGGAGATTTAACAAGATGCTGCTTGGAGTGTAGAGCACATCTTATAGGTTGAGTGAGCTGGGCATTTCCCTTTGGAGCGAGGGAGGATGAGAGGTGACTTGATATAGGTGTACAAAACAATAGGAGACATAGATTGAGTGGATAGATAGAGAATTTTTCCAAGAACAGAAATGGCTAATATAAATCGGCACAATATTAAGGTGATTGGAGAAAAATATTGGGGGGATGTCAGAGGTAAGTTCTTTACACAATGCTGGGTGGTGATAGGCAGATACATGAAGGGCATTTAAGAAACTCTTGGTTAGACACATGAATGCTAGAAAATGGAGGGTTATGTAGAAGGGCTAAAAGGTTGGCATAATAGCATGGGATGAAAGGCTGGTACTGTGTTGTTAAGTTCTAAGTAATCTCCAAGTACTGCAGAAGAACAAAGAATACCGACGTCATGGTATGTTTGTCTGCAATGTTGCATTAGCACCTGCAAGCCTGCATACAACCAGATCTCAACAACCATGGGCTGCTCACTTCATTCATTGCCACAGAAATGCCATGCAATTGGCTGGTTATTGGGAGTACAAAGGGAGGTGAGGAAACGGGTGTCCTGCTGTGAGTGATACTCCAGAGCCTTTCTCCAACCACAAGGCAAAAGCCAGGTGTGATGGAATCTCTACTTATCTGGATGCGTGCAGCACCAACAGGTCAATAAGCATGAGGTTATCCAGGACAAAACAGCCAGTTTGATTGGCATCTTTCACTACCATGTACTTTAATTCCCAACAACAATGACACATAGTGTTGGCAGTGTTTACTAACTAAAAAATACACTGCAGTTATCAGAATCAGTGGTATATATAATGAAATTTGTTATTTTGTGGAAGCAGTAAAGTGCAAGCCATTAAAATAAATTATTCCAAGTTATAATAAAAATAAATAGTACAAAAGAGAAAAACTGACGTAATGTTCATGGATTAATTGACCATTCAGAAACCTGACAGCGGATGGTAAGTAGTTATTCCTAAAATATTAAGTGCGCATCTTCAGGCTCCAATGGTAGTAGAGAGATAAGGGCATGTCTCGCATGGTGAGGGTCCTTTATGATGGATGCCAATTTCTTCTGGCACTGCCTTTTGAAGATGTCCACAATGGTGGGGGGAGGTTTGTCTCCATGATAGAGCTGGCTGAGTTTACAATCCTCTTAAGTCCCTTATGATCATGTGCATTGGAGCTTCCATACTAGGCAGTGATACAGCCAGTCAGAATTCTCTCTATTGTACTGTATATCTGCATAAATTTGCTAACGTCTTTGGTGACATACCAATCAGCTCAAACTCCTTTGTGACTGCATTAGTATGTTGGGCCCACAGGAAAGACACTCTGAGCCTACAACTCTCTGAAGCCTATTACTATTCTGTGTATTGGAGGCTCCATAAAATGGAGTGATAAACCAGTCAAAATGCTTTCCATTCTACAAAGGTCTTTGGTAACATAACAAATCTCCCCTGGGCCCAGGGACTTGAAGCTGTTTAACCTTTTCACTGTCGACCCCTTGATAAAGACTGGTATGTGTCTCCTGACCTCCCCTCCCTGAAGCCCATAATTAATTCCCTGGTCTTGCGGCATTGATTGCAAGTAGTTGTTGCAATACAACTCAATCAGTCTATCCATCTCACTACTGTATACTTCCTCATTGCCATCTGAGATTCTACTAACAACAGTAGTGTCATTTGCGAATTTATAGATGGTGTTTGAGCTGAACCTGGCCATACAGTCATGAGGGTAGGGAGAGTAGTGCAGTGGGCTAAGCACTCATTGTTGAGGTGCACCTGTGTTGATTGTCAGCGAGGAAGAGATGTTAATCGCTAGAGTCACTCCCAAATCCACGGCCTGCACCACAGGATGGATGGAGGATCTCAGCTGTAACATTGACTGTTTATTCCTCTCCATAGATGTGGCCTGACCCGCTCAGTTCCTCCAGCATTTGCTCTGGATTTCTAGCATCTGCAGATTCTCTTGAGCTTAAGGGAAGCATATTTACCCACTGCTAGTTTCATCCTTCAAATCTTTTGGTGTGGGCAAGTGCAAGTTCGTATGAAATAGCAATGAAATACTATGTTTCTTAATGTTCAGCAAACCGGGGAAACAGGGGTGGTTATCACGTTAAGTAACTTCTGCAGCCACTGCTGTTGTTCCAGCATCCACTAGCCACTGGCCTGGTCATTTAGCAGGGTTTAAATTACAGTAAGTCCTGCAGTTAAACACAGTAAACCCCTGTATCCACCGCTGGTCTAAATACTAAATGAAAACTGGATGCAATGAGTAAACACGAGATTCTGCAGATGCTGAAAGTCCAGCATAACACACACAAAATGCTGGAGGAACTCACCAAGCCAGGCAGCATCTACAGAGAGGAATGAAGAGACAACGTTTCAGACAGAGATCCATCATCAAGACCCTTCATTGAGTATGATGAGGGAAGATTGTACCTCTGGAGAGTTTTGGGTGAACAAAGCTTCTTGTTGCCTTAATGAATTCTTTACTCAGAGGTGAGAATGTAGAAACACCTACCTTAATATATAGCTATGATAAACAGCTTTAAAGTAAGGATAAATCCACAACAGGAACAGAATTAGGCCATTTGGTCCATCAAGTCTGTTCTGCCATTCAATCATGGCTGATTCCATTTTTCTCAGCTACCTTTCTCCCACCTACTCCCCATAAGCTTTAACCATTTCACCATTCAAGAACCTCTCAATCTCTGCTTTAAACACACCCAATATCTTGGCCTCCAGTCCTCAATGACAGTGAATTCCATAGATTCACCATTCTCTCGCTGAAGAAGTTCCTCATTTCAGTTTTAAAGGGATGTCCCTTTACTCTGAGACTAAATCCTCAGATCCTAGACCCCACCCCCACTAATGGAAACATCCTCTCCATGTCCCTTCTATCCAGTAGATTTCAATAAGAGCCCTCTCTCATTCTTCTGAACTCCATTGAGTAAAGGCTCAGAGACATCAAACACTCCTCAAATGAAAAGGATGATGGGTGACATAGAGGGATGAGACCCTTGTGCAGAATTAGCACTGTCAGTCACCTTGTTGGGACAAAGGCATGTGTTGTGTGCTGTAAATGAAGTGTGATGCATGACAGCCAGCACTAACATTCCTGCCTATCCTCTCTGAGAGAAGAAGAGTTTCCTCCCCTCCCCCTTTTCTCTTCTTCCATTCCCTATTCTGGCTCCCCTTTCTCTCTTCTTATCTCTTCTCCACTCCTGCCTATCACCTCCTTCTGGGATCCCCTCCGCTTTCTCTTATGGTTCAGTGTCCTCCCCTATCAGATTCCTCAGCGATTTCTCCATTACCATCAGGTAGGAGGCACACACTCAGCGACTCAGGAACAACTTCTTCCCCTCTGCCATCTGATTTCTAAATGGGCATTGAAACCATGAACACTATCTCACTTTTAAAATATATATTATTTCTGTTTTTGGCACAGTTTTTAATCTATCCAATATACATATGCTGTAATTGATTTCCTTATTTATTATTTTTTCTTCTTCTATATTATGTATTGCATTGAACTGCTGCTGCTAAGTTAACAAATTTCACCTTTCACCTTCTAGCTTGTACTCCTTCCCCTCCTCCCACCTTCTTACTCTGACTTTCTCCCCCCCCCCCTTCTTTCCAGTCCTGATGAAGGGTCCATTTTCCCTTCTATAGATGCTGCCTCACCTACTGAGTTCCTCCAGCATTTTGTGTATGTTACTCTAGATGTCCAGCATGTGCAGAATCTCTTGAGAGTATAATGCAGTTTCTCACTGGTTCTTTTGGCTTTGTGCTTCTATTTGGAACTCTTACTTGAGAACAAACTGGAATTATATTGGCCTGGATTTTTGCAGGCTGCAGGAAAACAACAGCTGAGTTTAGAGAATCACACAAGACTGTCCACTCCCTTCCTAATATCAGCTCAAACGAAGCCTGCATACAGCAGCTACAATATCTGATTGGTTCACCACCCAATGGTAGTTCAGAATTCTCTTGGACAACAAACAGTACAACTTTTAGCCAACATATCAGACAATGTGAAATGAAGTACAAGGCAGATGAATACAGTAAAAGATGTATATCATCATTTGTAAATTATTTCCCCATGTGCTGGCAAGCTTGGAATTCACAAAGGTTGTGCACAAAGAACTTCCAAACTTCCTGACAGTGTTTGCTTTTATATTCTGCATCTGAATTCCAGTGAAAGGGAATCTGTCCTTTGCACAAAGTTAGCAAAGCCATTTGTTTTAGTGAAGGGAATGAGGTGTTGTGAACCATCTGCAACAGCAGGAATCAGCACCTCCACGATCTAAAGGTCTTGCAGTCTTAATTGCTAAAGTTGGTGGACAAGTAAACAGCTAATAGGAGGAAGTGTGCTCCAAAAACATTCCCATCCTCAGTGATATCAGGTGAGAGAGCTTAAGGCAATGTTAGCACAGTTACAACCAGCTTCAGCCATGGAGCTGAGAGGATGGTCTTTCTCAGCTCCCTCCTGCTATCCCCACTATTACAGAATCCAGTCTTCAGCAAATTCAATAATCAGAATCACATTTAATCACTGACATATGTCGTGAGTTTGTTGCTTTGCAACAGGAGTACAGTACAATACTTAAAACACTATAAGTTATAATAAGAAATAAAATGGATTCCAGTTTATTTGCCCTTTGGTTAATCGGGGAAGCCACTTATTTGGGTCAACTCAAGGAACAAAAGCTACTCCAGAAAACTGATGGGATTCCCTTTGTTTACTTGGACACTATGTTGCTTAATTGGGACGTGAGACCATTGTCAAACAGTTTCTAACCAGTGTCAGTTGAGTACACTTGTGTGGCCATAAGACACGACATCGTACTTAGAACAAAGAATTTTTAAAATAGCGCCATTTGTGTGTGCTTCTGTTATGTTCTCCATTTTGGTCGATGGATACTGATTCAATTGTCAAAAGCATTGCATCAAAATACCAAGGGAGGAGATGATAAGGTGACTAAAGTGATGGAGGGTCCTGTTGCAGGTCATTGGGAGTAGGCAGTTTAAATGATTTTCAGCACGGACTAGGGTGGTTAGAGGGTAATGAATTCCACAGATTCATCATCCTCTGGCTACAGAAATTCCTCATCTCTGTTCTAATGGGATGTCCTTGTATTCAGAGTCTCTACCTTCTGATCCTAGACTCCCCCACAATAGAAAACATCCTTTCCACACCTACTCTATCTGGACCTTTCAATATTCAATAAGTTTCAATGACATCTTCCCTCGTTTTTCTAAACTTCAGAGAGTATAAGCACAGAGCATTTAAACGCTCATCTGGTAACCCTTTCATTCCCAGGAACAAGAGGATCTTATTAAAACATATTCTGAGGGGATTGGCAGGATGGACACAGAGTATGTCTCCTCGTATGGGGCATCTAGAATTAGGGGACATACATTCAGTGGCCACTTTATTAGGTGCACTTGTTGATACAATAGCTCATTAATGCAAATACCTAATCAGCCAATCATGTAGCAGCAATGCAATGCATAAAAACGTTCAGACATGTCAAAAAGTTCAGATATTGTTTGGATCAAACATCAGAATGGGAAAGAAATGTGATTAAGTGACTTTGACTGCAGTGCCAAATGGGGTGGTTTGTGTATCTCAAACATCTCCTGGGATTTTCACACACAACGGTCTCTAGAGTTTACAGAGCATGGTTCAAAAAAACAAAAAAAAACATCCAGTGAGCAGCTGTTCTGTGAGGACAGAGGTGAAAAACTAGAGTGGTTAAAGCTGACAGGAAGGTGAAAGGAGCTCAAAAAAAACCCATGTGCCACAACAGTGGTGTGCAGAAGAGCTTCTCTGAACGCAAACCTTGAAGTGGTTAGGATACAGAGGAAGATGACGACACCAGGTTCCACTCCTGTACCTAACAAGTTAGCAACTGAATGTAGTTTTATTATCAAGGGTGTATCATTTGAGATAAGGACATGAATGTATATCTTCCCTCAAAGGGTCATTCTACTTCAGAACCTCAGAAAGCAGTGAGGGTGAAGTCATTAGGCAGAGACTGACATATATACTTGAACTACAAATGAGCCAAGGGAGGTTGGAAGAGAGTGTGAAAGTCTATCAATATAACTGGAGCAGCCATAACTTATTAAGAATTAAGACTCATGGCTGGATTAACTTACTCCTGTTCTTTGTTCTTGTGCTCTTCAATTTTGTTATTTTGAAATAAATTAATATTCTTTATTAAATTTAGTAACATAATTAATTTTAATAGTTTTTAGAAGTTTTAAAATGGGGCCTGGGAAAAATTGACCATAATGACCAGGATATGCTTGAAGAGCTAATCCTGTTCCTATTTTCGTGTTTTCTTGTGACTGAAATGCTTACAGTAACTCTGAAACTTTGTGTTGTTATGCAAGTGCAGAAATCCCAGTGTTGCTTTCATTTACAGTGTAATTGTGGTTAACTCCCAGTACTGTAACTTCAATATTACAATCACAACATCGATGATATGGATGAGGAATACTTTTCAAAGAATGGACTAACCTTGTGTGAAGTGGAATTGGAATTACTGCACCCCTCACTTACTGCCTACATTATTCTAGTTCAGGCATGGGCAAACTACGGCCCGGGGGCCATATGCGGCCCGTTAAGCTTTTTAATCCGGCCCGCAGAACTTCATATTAATAAACCTTGTTAACGTTTTTTCCCCGCAATTCTGGCATTTTCCCAATAGATGACGCACTCTATATACATTGACTTTTCTTGAGGTGCAGCGTATTACTCCACATTTGCGCTTTACTCTTTGTTCGGTTCGACCTATTTGTGTGAACAGGCGTTCAGCGTCATGAACATCAATAAAGCCAGCCACAGATCCAAGTTAACTGACCAACACCTCAGATCCATCCTGAGAATCGCCACAACAAAACTAAATCCAGACTTTGATGCGCTGGCTAAAAAGGGAGACCAACAACACTGTTCCCACTGAAATTAAAAATAAGTTTCTTCGTTGTGTTATGTAAAAAATGCATTTGAAAATATTTTTTTCAATAAGCCTTACATGTTACATGTCATTTCTGTTAAGTGATGGACATGAGTAGTGCGCAGGTGCACGTACGTTCTCAAAATAAAAAATGCGCTCCAGATCAAATAACGCGCTCCGCATAGTGGCGCGCTATCACTGTTCTGTCTTTGTGCTGGTCGTTGTTGAGTTTTGGCACAGGGGACAATTGAATAAGAAGGAGCAGGACAAGTAGACCTGCATCTCCTACCGTTTTTGAAATAACGACAGTCAGGAGGAGAGTGATGATGATAATATCTTGAAGGATAACAGAACTTTCAGTGCTTTAAAATAATAACTGTTACTATTAAAAAAAACCTGTATTTTATTCATTTAATTTTCAGTGTTTTAAAAGACATTTCAATAAATAGCTAAATACCATGGGACTTCAAAGACAGATATTTTGTTGTAATGCATTTGTTCATTTTCAATTGAAATTAAAGCACATGTTTTCTACATATCCCATGATATTTTATTTTCTCTTATGAGGTGTATTACCAAAACACTCCGTCCATCTGCTCCTGGTCCGGCCCCCCTGTCAAATTTTAGAACCCTTTGTGGCCCACAAGTCAAAAAGTTTGCCCACCCCTGGGCTAGTTGGATGACACTTTGAGCCTCTCACCTTCAGAAGATCCAGGTTCTTCAGCTTCATCCAACAGCACTAACCTGAGAAAAAAAACAAAAGCACTTGACAAAATACTATCATTCCCAATTGCAGTCTACTTATCCTCCAAAGCCTGTTCAGAGATTGGGGGTACTTGTGTAATATAAACGTATGGAAGTCATTAGGAACACCAGATGTCAAATATACTGTTGAACCATCCCTTCTAGAACTCAAATTGTTTACTTTGCTGCACCTTTCAAATCTCCCTCTTTCTGACTTAAAACCATTGCCAACAGGATAATGACAAAGGGATATTTCTATCTCTTCAAACCAGAAATTTCTAAGCTCATATATTAGATCAGTTGTTCAGCTTCCTCGTACAAGCATAGTAGAGTCTGACAGCGCAGAAACAGGCCCAGCTGGTCCATGCAGACCATTATTCCAATGTGCTAATCTTATTTGCCTCTACTTGGCCTATATCCCACTAAACCTCTCCTTACCATGTATCTGTCTGAATAGCTTTTAAATGTTGTTATTGCTCAAACACTTCCTCATTCCATGTACTGACCTCCCTCTGGGTGTCAAAGTTGCCCCTCAGGCTCCTATTAAATCTTCCTTTCCCCAATCTAATACCTATGCCCTCTACTTGATTTCCCAACCATAGGGAAATGATTGTGTGTACTGACCCTATCTATGCCCCTCATGATTTTACGCACAGCTAATAAGATCACCCCTCATTCTCCTATGCTCCAATGAAAAAGTCCCAACCTGCTTAACCTCTCTCCGTAACCTTGTTCCTCAAGTCTAACATATTGTACAATTGCAACATCTCATGTCTCTGTGCTCGTACCATATCCTTACACTTATTCCTGTAATTTTCCTTTCAGATCACTTTGTGCCTTGCTTTCTCCCTATATTCTAGTCCCTTTACTTTCAAACCTTTCCTTTCTCATGTTACAAATGATGAACAACTCTGATGGACAGAAGGGTACAGAATCGTCAATGCCTCCCCCCCTTTTGGAGAATCGCAAATTGCTACTATTCCAATGCTGTTATCAAGGGAGATGAGAGAGACACAAGAAAGCTGCCAAGACAGTTGTTATTGATAAACATGTCAGTTAATGAGAGAGAGACAACTCAGAGATACACAAAGTGGAATGTCTCCTCCTAACAAAAGCGGAACGGAACTACTGATTACTGCTATTGTCTCTTGGAGAAGGATTGTTTATTGAGTACTGTTCTATTCATTGAAACCCCTCAGGGGGCAACCAGAGTGGGCTGGTTTGATGGGTTGCATCATCCCAACCTGATTGACACCTGAGACCCCGTGAGTGGGGATAAAAGTAAGGTCTGGGGAACACCCCTCAGACGCACCAGGAGAGACGCTACGAGACCGGTGGGGGCTTGTGTGTGTGTCCACCCTTGCCTGGATGACAAGTCCACCATGGAACAGTCTAGCTAAAGGATGGAGGGGTCATACGTGAATGGCCACAACAACAACGCATCGATGGATCAAGATCATAAAGGAAAGTTGGCAAGTCAACAGCTGTTACTGTTCTATCTCTCTCTCTCTCTCTCTCTCTCTCCAATTGAAACACCGCGACCAACAACAACCGCAGCCTGCATGAACTGAACTGAACTTTATATTTCCAGCTGACAATTCATTATCCCCTAGACAACGATAGAGCTTATTTCTTATTGATTACAATTATACCCGCACTCTTAGGTTTAGTATTGATGACGTATATTATCTGTATATTTGCATTGATATTATTTTTGTGTATTTTTACTAATAAATACTGCTGAAAATAGTATCACCGGACTCCAACGGACACTCTTATCTTTGCTGGTAAGACACCCAGTTACGGGGTTCGTAACACTCAGGTCTTCCAATCAGGGAGAAGATACAAAAGCCTGAAAGCATGTACCACCACGTTCGAGGACAGTTTCTACCCCGCTGTTTTAAGACTACTGAACAGCCCTCTAGTACGATAAGATGCACTCCTGACCTCACTATCTACCTCATAACAACAACAGTTCATTCTGTTATCTGTTGTTGTTTTACTTTGTACCTGATGTGATTAAATGATCAGTATGGATGGTACTCAAAACAAGATTTCCACTGTATCTCAGTACATGTGATAATAATAAATGAATTAACCAGTTTACTAATCATTAGCTGCCAGAGAAACCCTGAAAAATAATCAAGGCTCCCAATCTCAGATAGAGAGTTAGGTGGGGGGGTGAGGAGGGGAGAGAATGGCAGGGGGTTGAGGAGGGGAGAGAGGGGCAGGGGTGAGGGGAGAGAGAGGAGCAGGGGTGATGGGGGCTGGGGGGTGAGAGAGAGAGAGAGAGAGAGAGAGAGAGAGAGAGAGAGAGAAAAGGGCAGGGGAGAGGGGGTGGGGAGTGAGGGGGGAGAGAGGGTTGGGGGGTGAGAGGGAGAGAGGGGCAGGGGTGAGGGGAGAGAGGAGCAGGAGGGGGGCTGAGGGGTGAGAGAGAGAGAAAAGGGCAGGGGGAGAGAGGGGTGGGGAGTGAGGGTTGGGGGGTGAGAGGGAGAGAGGGGCAGGGGTGAGTGGAGAGAGAAGAGCAGGGTGAGGGGGAGAGAGGGGCTGGGAGGGTGAAGGGGAGAGAGAGGGATGGGACGAGGGGCAGGGGTGAAGGGGAGAGAGGGGCAGGGGAGGGAGGCAGAGAGAGAGAGAAAGAAAAATCTCTCTCTCTCACCCCTCCCTCCTTTTCTGTTGTGACCTCGTTCTCTTTCTGTCATTTCTGTATTGGGGCTTTGCTCTTTCACTGATTTTTTTCCCCTTTTTCTCAGCTCGGTTTTGCACAAGTCCCTTTTCCTTAACAACAATGAGGAAGAGAGACATGCGGGAGACAGATATAAACAATCAAAACTACCTTGGCATTCCCATTCCTCCACTTTTCTTGCATACAAACTCCAGCTCCTTAATACCACGTCGCTTATTTCTTCTCTTCCCTTGTGGACATATCAGTGAACCATGCAATTCCAGTGCTTCTTTCTCTTCTTCCACATTTCCTTTGCATTTATGTCAATTCTTTTCCTTTTTTTCTTCACATTTGTTTCTTTGGCTCATTAAAAACATTCATTACAAACATTCCCCCACCAACATGTCTCATTGCTTCTTGCAAAAGATCACTCTGATGAGGCCAATTAGCCAGATTTCACCCAACAATCAGAAGCTCCGGGGTAGAACTGTCCTTCAAAAGACCACACAGCAATTGCTGCCATTGCTCCACTTCTCTTGACAAAACAGGTCTATCCTGCATCCTACCAACTAATGCCCATCAAAGCCACAACTCACTGGGACTGCTCAATTCACTGATCCCTATCAAGAATCTGTGTGAGCGCTTACATGACCATTTCGTACGACTTCTAGAAATGACAGCTGCGTTGACTTTGCATGAGCAATGGAAACCTAACAAAGGCAAAGTTGATTCTATTCCACCCAAAATGTGGCCTTCGCTCATTTTGGACTTTCTTTAATTCTATGTGAGTAACATGCACAATTTAACTAGCATCCATGTGATACCCTCTGACCCTACACCTGCAGCACAAATCAAGCCTGAATTAGATGGTTCATATTCTCTTCACATTTCGTAGTCATGCAAGGGAACACTTCTATGAAGGAGAGCTACTGTAACTCCAAAGAGTCTATACTGACTCGGATTGATTAAATTCATTCCTTCTGTATCCATTTTGCAATTGTGCTAAATAGGTAATATGACATCTAGAAGAGGGGAACATTTACACACACATTAATACTTTTAGCAAGATCCTTTGAATGGCCCTTAGCAGGTTTCTGTAGCCACACTAAAGCATCTTGAGAAATGTACTTAGATGCCATAAATAGTTCATCCTTTATTTATGAAATGAATGTTTCATGAGCCAATCAATAGTCCCGCGGAGGATCCTTGGTGTTTGTTGGGCATCTTTGGTCAGACGGTCCCTAGAACTTCACTATTCTATGCTGTTAGATCAGATGGTACTTTCCACTCCCTGGAAGTAAGTAACTACAGGCAAGTGCACTGAGCAGAAGGAGCTGTGAGCTGCAGTGGAGTAAGAGATGGAGATTTCACCCACAACACATATTGTAATATCCATACCTGAAATGAACCTTATTAAAATAGTACTGATTAAAGACTCTACGGCAAATTTCAGGCCAGCTTGGAGAACAGCATGTAGGAATCTTGAATTGGCACAGAAATTGAATACTGACTGTATAAGCTAGCCCACATACCTGGTAGAGGATGTCATGGAAAACCATCAGCTCTCAGGTTACAAGGTCTGACTTTCAAAGTGCCTTTTGGAAGTCCGAGTACCATTGGGTGCACATCAGCTCGCCCAAAGGAAAACAACAAACCCCAGCCTCTGCTCTCTATGATGAACCAGTCCAGATGAAAAATCTTAACCTGAAACAGTGACTACACATTTCCCTCCATAGATGCTGTCTGACTTGCTGAGTTCCTCAAGCTCTTAGTATGTCATTAACAAACAATATCTCTCTCTCTCTCACACACACAGTTGAACACACTCACCCACACACACATTCTCCCAGGAACCATCTATCACCCACTCAAACTCACTCATACTCATCCACCCACACCTGTACACAGACCACTCACAGTCATTCTCCCTCAATGCACTCATTTTTGAACACTTATTCACTAAAGATTAGAAGCAGGAACTTTTGTCCTTGTAACTCAGGCAGGGAGATGAGAGATACCATCTTTATTAGAAAAGAAATACACAAGTCCAGAAGTTGGACTGCTGAACAACAAACAACCTGTTGGAGGAAATCAGCGGGTCACACAGAATCTGTGAGAGGAATGAAACTGTTGGCGTTCCAGGTCGAAATCCTGCACAAGGACCTTTCTTGTTAACAATTTTTGTTATCATTAGCAAATGAAGCACAGATGCTGAATTTGGAATATCTGACTCTATTTATCCAGAATCATATAATTTTTATTTTTATTTAAAGATAGAGCACTGTAACCTGCCCATCCAGCTTAACAAGCCGCACCACCCAATTACACCCATGTGTCCAATTATCCTACTAACCATGTCGGAGAAAACTGGAACACATGGAGGAAACAACATGGTCATTAGGAGAATGTAAAACTCCTTAGGGACAGCAACAGAAACTGAATAAACCTGGATCAGTGACACTATAGTGGTATTACACTAACCATTACACCCCCAATGTCATTTAATGACTTTACCCACTTTGACAATGATGGGAAGCGCAACATCCAATTTGTGCAGTACTAGTCCTCATGAAAAGGAATTCAATAAAGACCTAGTAAGTTTTTTAAAAAAATTTCTGAGAGCTCAACATTGTTCCAAGAATGGGTGAGATTCCCACCAGGTTCTCCACATAGAGTGCCGTAAGATCTTCTACATCTAACTGAGCTGCCTGTCCAAGATACCGTATTTGCGAGCGAGACTACTCAAGGAGTAAAACTGCTACCTTGAAGCTACAGTCAGCATCCGTGACATACTCAGTCAATCCTATGTATTTCAAACTATTTCACTGTGTGAAATGTGGTAACAAATATAAACTTACTTTCTTGTTTACAGAACATGGAAAGATTTCCACATGTTGATACATAGGCTTGTCCTTGGTTCAATGTAGTCTTTCATTGATTCTATTAAAATAAATCTCAGGGTTGTATATGGTGACATATATGTACAATTTTGTACTTTTGGTCAACCTCAGCCAACCTCAGGGAGATGCTCGAGAAGGGCAGTAAGTGAAAACACCTTAAATGTTTCTACTCTTAGCAAAGACAACTGGAATGAAACAATCACCATGCTCAATCTAACAAGTACTGTACAACGGTCTGTATATAAACACTGTAGCAACAGTAAATTGCAGATATCTCCAGCTATTTCCCCCAGTTTGGGATTACAGGAATATTTACTTACTTGTCCACTACATTAGATATGCATTCCTTCTCTTTTGCTTTACTCTTGTCAGGATCCTCCTCAGTCAGATGATTAAAAGGGTCCTGTAAACTCTGCATGTTTAGAAGAAACAATTAATACATCTTGTGTGAAAAGGCTACTGGCTGTAAACTACCCTTGGTAATTATTCTGGCATATAATAATGCATATGGTATAGCTGATCTGTCATTTTTGAGATGAGGAACAGTACAAAGTTAGAATGACATTGGTCAGTAATATCATTAATGAAACCATGGTCATAACTGCTCCTCCACATAGATGCAAAAAATCCTATAGTGTTATGAATATGTAAAGTACTTTTTCATTGTCACAGCCTTAACTAAAACAGATAAATGGATCAATGATCTCATGGTTGTTGTGGAACACCACGCTGAATAAGTCTGACAGGTGCCATGGTCTGGACACACTGGCTATGAAAGGAGCCTTGACATTGCAGTCCCAACAAGCTGTAAGACAGTGGAGAGGCATTATGAGAATTACGGTGTGGTCAAAGCCATCATGTAGGGAAGCAATAAACTGTCCTTGACTCCAATTGTAAATCACTAATATAAATTTGAGCATTAGCCCACTCCTGGATTGCACTGGGATCTCACCTTCCGCTTCTTGTCACTGAGTGACTAACCTATACAACATTGCTTTCTGCCTTATACGCATCCAGCTAAGCATTCTACTATGTGAACTCCGACTTTCATTGCTAGCCTAGTCCATCAGATGACGCATTATTGAAGGATTTTGTAAACAGTTACTTGTCTGCTCCATGCTACCTCTTCAAAGAATTCAGTGTGCTCGGTCAGGCAAGGTGCCATTTGAAATCTATTCACTGTCATATTTTTTGGTTTCGAGGCACTTCTCAAATTAGAGATCACAGTAAGGTGGCATGGGGAACCACCAGCCAACAGCAGAAGCTAGATCAGTAGGCTCTGGACCTGCATGTCTGAAGCTGCAGGTCAGCATGTATCTCCAGCTCTGGAGGTCAGTTAGCGAGCATCCATATTACACTACAGCACTGAAATTAACACAACAATGTATCAGACAGAGGGACCAAACACACTTAAAGTCATAGAAAAGTACAACACAGAAACAGGCCCTTTGGCCCATTTAGTCTGTGCAGAATCAATTAAATTGCTTAGTCCCACTGGCCTTCATTGGACCATTGCCCTTCATACCTCTGCTATCCATGTACCTATCCAAACTTCTCTTAAGTGTTGAAATCAAGCTTGCATACAACAATTGCACTGACAGTTTGTTCCACACAATTACAACCCACTGAGTGAAGTTTCCCCTCGTGCTCTGCTTAAACTTTTCATCTTTCACCCTTTGTCCATGTCCTCTGGTTGTCGTCCCACCCAACCTCAGTGGAAAAAGCCAGCTTGCATTTACACTATCTATACCCCTCACAATTTTGTATACTTCTATCAAATCTCCCCGTCTTCTACATTACAATGAATAAAGTTCTAATCTATTCAATCTTTCCACATAACTTGGGTCCTCCATGCCCAGCAACATCTTTGTAAATTTTCTCTGTACTCTTTCAACCTTATTTACATCTTATTTGTAGATTGACCCTATAATCAATACTTTGATTTATGAAGGCCAATGTGCCAAAAGCTTTCTTTATGACCCTATCTACCTGTGTATTCCCAGATCCCTTTGATCTACCACATTCTTCAGTACCCTATCATTCACTGTGTAAGACCTATCCTAGTTGGTTGTACTAAAGTGCAACACTTCCCACTTGTCTGCATTTGTCCATTTCCCAGTTTTCAGCCCATTTTTCCAGCTGCTCCAGATCCCGCTGCAATCTCCAATAGCCTTCCTCACTGTCCACTACACCCCAATCTTGGTGTCATCCACAAATTTGCTGATCCAGTTTACCACATTATCATCTAAAATACTGATAAAGATGACAAACAACGACAAACTCAGTACCAATCCCTGTTGCACACCACAAGTCACAGGACTCCAGTCAGAGAGGCAACCAGCTACTACCACTGTCTGGCTACTTGCTCAGGGCCAATGTCGAATCCAATTCACTACCTCATCTTGAATGCCAAGTGACTGAACCTTCTTTCTCAAAAAGCTCTAAAGATTGGTTAAACATGACCTATCAAGCACAGAGTCACCTCACTATCCCTAATCAGTCCATGTCTATCCAAATACTCATATTTGGTCCCTTAGAATACCTTCCAATAACTTTCCCACTACTGATGTCAGGCTCACTAGCCTATAATCTGTTGATTTATTTTTAAAATCTTTCTTAAGCAGTAAAACAACATTAGCTGTCCTCCAGTCCTCCAGTAGTTTATCTGGTGCTGAGGATGATTTAAATCCTTTAGGGCCCCAGCAATTTCTGCACTTGCCTTCCACAGGCCCTGAGGATATATCTACCTTAAACCAGCAAACACCCCTTCCTCTTCAATCTGTATAGGGTCCATGACCTCACTGCTATAGACTTTGTGCCCATCTCCCAAGTAAATACAGATGCAAAAAATCCATCTTAAGATCTCCATCTCTTGGGCTCCATGTATAGATTATCATTCTGATCTTCCAGAGGACCAATTTTGGCCCCTGCAATCCTTTTGCTCTTAACACACCTGAAAATTCTTCTACAGTTTGTCTGCTAGGGCAACCTCATGCCTTCTTTCAGCCCTCCTGATTTATTTAAGTGTTCTCTTGCACTTCTTATACTCCAAAATCACCTTATTTGTTCCTACCTGCCTATACCTGCTATGCATCTTTTTGTTTTCTTAACCAAAGCTCAATAACTCTTGAAAACCAAGGTTCCCTACATTTGTTATCTTTACCTTTTATTCTGACAGGCACATTCAAACTTCATACTCCCAAAATTTTACTTTTGAAGGCCTCCCACTTTCCAAGTACACCTTTGCCAGAAAACAGCCCGTCCCAATCACCCCGAGATCCTTTATAATACCATCAAAATTGACCTTTCTCAAACTTAGAATCTCAACCCAATCTCTTTCCACGTTTACTTTGAAACTAATGGCATTATGATCACTAGATGCAAAGTGTTCCCCTACACAAACTTCTGTCCCCTGACCTGTCTCATTCGCTATTATCAGGTATCGCACATTCTACTCAATGGGACTTCTATGTACTGATTAAGGAAACTTCCCTGAACGCATTTGACAAACTCTATACCACCTAACCTTTCACAGCATGGGAGTCTCAGTCAATATGTGGAAAGTTAAAATCACCTACTATAGCAACTTTCTGTTTCTTGCAACAGTATGAGATCTCCGCACAGGTTTATTCTTCTATATCCCATGGATTGTTGGGCGGTCTTTAATATTGCATCATTAACATGGTCATACCTTTCTTAATTCTCAGTTCCACACATAAAAACTCACTAATTGAGTTCTCCAGTCTGTCCTAACAGTTCCCCTGACTAGTAAAGCCACCGCTCCCCCTTTAATCCCTCCTACTCTGCCGCATTTAAATAATAGAACCCCAGTATATTGAACTGCCAACCTTGCCCCTCCTGCAAACAAGTCTCACTAATAGCTACAACGTCGTAATTCCATTTGTTGATCCTTGCCCTAAGCTCATCTGTCTTTCCTGCAATACTTCTTGCATTGAACTAAATGTATCTCTGTACATTGGTCGCACATTTTCACATCTGGCCCCTTGGGTTTGTGCAAAGATATCTGGCATATTCACCTCTGCCTGTTGACCTTCACTGCAAATGGCAAGAGAGGCAAAGTGGCTTTCTTTACTTTAATTTAATTACCTGAGCCACATGTAAATTGGCACTCAGTGAATAAGATCAGAGAGCTAAAAGCGTCTCTCAAAGACTGGTTTGAATTTGTGGTACCAATATTGGGAAAGGGAGTTGTTCCAATGAAATGGGTTCCACCTGAACCATGCTGGGACCAGGGTCTTGGGGTGTGGATAGGGTTTTAAACTAAATAGTAAGGAGGAAGGATTCAACAACATAAAAAAGTAAGAATAAAGCTAAAGCGAAAGAGAGTGCAGGATTGGTTACGGAAAAGTCCAGAATAACTTAAGAGAAAAAGTTTGGAAAGGGATAATAATTTAACTTCCAGTAATATAGAGACAAAATTGAAAGGGGTGATGAATACAGGACTGAAGGTGTTACACTTGAATGCACACAGTACACAAAATGATGTAGATTATCTTGTAGCGCAGTTGAAAATTGACAAGTATGACATTGTGGTCATCACAGCAACGTGGCTGAAAGAGCACAGCAGGAAAGTTAATATCCAAGGATTCACATCATTTCAAAAGGACAGGCAGGTGGGTGGAAAGGTGTGGGGGGGTACTGTTGGTTAAAAAAATGAAATCAAATTCTTTAAAAAAATGTGCCATAGGATCAGATGATGTAGAGTCATTGTGGGTAGAAACTGCAAGGGTAAAAAGACCCTGATAGGAGTTACATACAGGCCTCTGAATAGTACCCAGGAGGTGGGGTACAAACTACAAACAGGAGATAGAAAAGGCATGCAAAAAGGGCGGTGTTTCAATATGCAGGTTGGTGCTGGATCACAAGAGAAGAAATATATAGAAAGCCTGTGAGGTATCTTTTAAGCAACTTGTGGTTAAGCCCACTAGGAAAAGGGCAATTCTGGACTGAGTGTGGTGTAATGAACCAGATTTGATAAGGGAACTTAAGGTAAAGGAACCTTGAGGAGGCAGTGATCATAATATGATAGGATTCACCTTGTACTTTGAGAGAGTGAAGCTAAAATCAGATGTATCAATATTACAGTGGTATACAGAGGCATGAGATAGGAGCAGACTAAAGTTGATTGGAAGGGAACACTAACAGGGATGGTGACAGAACAGCAATGGGTGAAGTTTCTGAAAGACACATGATAGATATAACCCAAAAAAGTAGTGGCATTCTAAAGGGAGGATGGGGTAACTGTGACCTACTAGTGAAGTGAAAGACAGAATAAAAGCAAACAAGAGGGCATACAATATAACAAAAATTAGTGGGAAGCTAGAGAATTGGAATGCTTTTAATAAAGAGAGAAGAGGTGAAATTTCAAGATAAGGTAACCAATAATATGAAAAAGGATCCCAAAAGTTCTGTTTTTCAGATATATAAAGAGTAAAAGAGAGGCAAGAATGGATAACAGACCCTGGAAAATGACACTGGAATATCAGTCTTCACTGTGGAAAACACCAGCAGCGTGCTAGAGATTCAAGTGTCAGAGGGCAGAAGTGAATGTAAATGCTATTAATAAGGAGAAGGTGCTTAGGATGCTGAAAGGTCTGAAAGTAGGTAAGTCCCTGGACCAGATGACCTACATCGCAGGGTTTTGAAGAGACTGGGGAGGCATTAGTAATAATCTTACAAGAATTACTAGATGCTGGGATGGTTCCAGAGGCCTGGAAAATTGCAACTACCACTCCACTCTTTAAAAATGGAGGGAGGCAGGAAATTATATGCTAGTTACCCTGACTTCAGTGATTGGAGTCAACGTTGGAGTCAAATATTAAGGATGAGGTTTCGAGGTACTCAGGTGGGCAATACAAAGAGACATGGGGGGTGGAGGTGGTGCTGAGGAAGCAGGTAGTCTGCAGAAGGACTCGATCAGAACAGTAGTATGGACAGAAGTAGCAGGTAGAATAAAGTATCGGCAAGTGTATGGTCATGCAGTTTGATAGAAGGAATAAAGATGTAGATTATTTTCTAAACGAGAAGCAAATTCAGAAATCAGAGGTGCAAAAGGACTTGGGAGTCCTAGCTGAAGATTTCATAAAGGTTAACTAGAAGGTTGAGTCAGTAGCACAGAAGGCAAAAGCAGCGTAAGCATTCATTTTGGGAGGACTAGAATACAAAAGCAAGGACATAATGTTGAGGCTTTTCAAGGTATTGGTCAAACTACAATTGGAGTATTGTGAGGAATTTTTGGCCCCTTATCTAAGAAAGGATGTGCTGCCATTGGAGTGGTTTCAAAGGAGAATCTCAAGAATTTTCCAAGGAACAAAAGGTATGTATGTGAAGTATTTGATGGTTTTGGACCTATATTCGCAGGTGTTCAGAAGAAAGAGGGGGTATCTCATTGAAACCTATCAAATATTGAAATGCCTAGATAGAGTGGACTTGGAGGGGATATTTTCTATAGTGGGGACTCTAGGACCAGAGGACACAGCCTCAGAATACAAGAACATGCCTTTAGAACAAAGGAGGAGGAATTTATTAAGCCAGAGGATGGTCAATCTGTGGAATTCATTGCCACAGATGGCTGTGGGGGCCAAGTCATTGGTTATATTAAAAGTGCAAGTGATAGGTTCTCAATTAGTTAGGGCAACAAGAGTTAGGGGAGAAGACAGGAAAATGAGGTTGAGAGGGAAAATAGATCAGTCATAACTGAATAGCAGAGCAGACTTAATGGGCCAAATGTTCTGTTCTTATGACTTTTAGCCTTAATTAACATTAATGTGGCTACTGAACTCACATGTTAAAAGTGTTTTAAATGAATGATTTTTCATAACTAATTATTTAATGTGTGTAAATGCTTCCTAAATCTCCTCAGTGTTGTCCTTTAAAAAGCAGCGACGTAACTCATGTTGCTAGGTTTATTTTGTTCTTGGAATTTGATTGATTTGCTATTTCTCCTCCTTTCATTTTACATGAGCTCATTTCATTTTTGATCTCATCTTTTTGATGTTATATCCACTTGATCTATTCTCAATAGCAAAGCAAAGTAATTATTCATATCCTGTGATTTTATTATATCCATATTGGTGGCCTGTTTCCATCTTGAATTTCCCCTTTTATGTGTTTTTCTTTGCTGCTCCTTGTTCACTTAAATTTTAGTTACCCTTCACATTTCCAATTGTTTTATTTTTTACCTCAATTTCTCTTCATTTCATTATTCATCCACAGTATTTCAATTTGTCATTTGCATTTAATTTCAAGGCGTCCTTAATATTTTAAGGTATGTCTTTAGAATATTATTACACAAAATTTTATCCTCCCATCTGATGACTAGTGGGATTCTAGTCAGCAGTAAATAAATCCTTCCAACTGTCAACCAGTATGTCAGAAGTCACAGTGAGTGTGGGATTGTTATAAGATCATAAGACATAGTAGCAAAATTAGGCCATTCAGCCCACCGCATTGCTCCGCCATTCAATCACGTCTAATTTATGATCCCTCTCAACCCCATTCTCCTGCCTTCACCCATAATCTTTGAATCCCTTTCTAATCAAAAACTTATCAACCTCCGCTTTAAATATTCTCAATGCTTTGCTCCTTGATCATATACTGGTTTTGTTCTGTGAATATTTAAAGAGAAGACTGAGGTGGTGTTAGAAAGTAAAATCAATAGTTTGGTTAAGTAGTTGTTTTGATACTCATTCTGCTTCTCATGTTCTTTCCATCTTACCTTAAGTGTGGTAAATTTGTAAGGCTGATAGCCCTTGAAACTCTCATGAATCCGAGACATCATACAAGCTGTTTTCTCCCAGAAATGTAGTAGTGTATTCTAGATTAAGAAAAAAAAAGAGAAACATTACTGTTAGGTGTATTAGTAGAAAAGCTAAAGACACTGAACAAAAATAAAGAGGAAAGCTGGTGTGTTGGCAGTGCAGGGAATGACAAGGCACAGACTGAGTCCAAATGGACAAGTTCCCATACACACTGAGCAAAGATCATGTTTCTGAATGGAAAACAATGCTGGAAGAGTGGGAGCAGCAGGGAGTGGAGAACTATCTCCATGCACGATTATCAACAGTGCCATTGATTAGCAGAGTGATTGCTCATCTACTAAAGTAGTCATGCCACAAAGAAGAATACTTTTAAAGATTAAAGCAGAAACAAATGCAGTAGACAGCAAAATATAGCTTAACAGTTCTTGATTATACCACATTAATTATAGTGTCTCAACAACATTCAGATGTGGATACATTCATGGAATTCAACAAAGGTATAAAGCCAACTAAGAATACACTGTTCTATGTAAGACCAAAAGGCAATACTGGAAATGGCAGCATTCTATCTCTACTGTTAGACTCCTGAGTCTAATCAAGCCCACAGAAAGCAAGTTCAAATATCAGTCTGAATGTAATTTGTAAAAGGATGTGCATTCGTAAAACTCCTTTGAACTCTGTAAGAATCTTTTACTTTTCTTACCCTATGTGTGAGGTGTGTAGTCACAGAAACTTGGGGAACAGAGAAGCTGTGTGGCCTGTTATATGAATATGCTGGTACTTTCAAAGAATATTTGTGCTAAGTTACACATCCAGATATTTGTTTGCCTGATCCAGATTCATTGAAAAGGCTGGTATTTATTGTGCATCACTAATTACACATAAGAAGATGATGATGATAATGAACTGCCTCCTCAAACCATGCAGTCTGCAAGATAAAAGTAATCCCACAGATTTGTTGGAAAATATGATTCCTATCAACTATAAATTCCTTGAAATACATTGGTGTTATCATTTCAGAGGAACTGTCCTTGGACAAGCACGTAAACACCATTACAAAGAAGGCTCAGCAGTGCCTCTATTTTCTTTAGAAGTTTGTGCAGATTTGGCTTGTCATTTAAAACTTTAACAAGCTTCTGTAGATGTACAGTGGAGAGTATACTGGTTGATTGGTTGCATCACAGCCTGGTATGAAAACACCAAAGCCTACAAAAAGTAGTGGATACAACCCAGAGTATCACAGGAAACACCCTCCCCACTATTGAGCACATTAATAGGTCTGCTGCCACAAAAAAGGAGCTTTCATCATCAAGGAACCAAACCATCCAGGCCATGCTCCCTGCCTGCTGCTGTCATCAGGAGGGAGGTACAGGAGCCTTAAGTCTCACACCACCAGGTTCAGAAAAAGTTATTACCCTTCAGCCATCAAGCTCTTGATCCAGCATGGATCACATCAATAATGAATTGATTCCAGACCCAATGGACTCACTATCCGGATGCTACAACTCATGTTCTCGGTATGCATTATGTGTATTTGTTTTTTTTGTTTCTTTTGTATTTGCACAGTTTGTCTCCTTTGCACATTATTTGTCAGCCATTGCGTGTAGTATTTTGCATTCATTCTATAACATTTCTTTGTTCTTCTGTGACTACCTGCAAGAAAATGAATCTCAGGATAGTATTTGGTGACATATACATACTTTGATAATTAACTTTGAACTGTAGTGATCTTGTCTTTTATTAAGAGCTGTATCATCTCCTTTTCCCTTCAAAGTTCAAAGTGAATTTATTACCAAAGCACATATACAACCCTGCAATTCACTTTCTTGCAGGCAATCACAGTAAATATAAGAAACACTTTAGAATCAATGGAAGACTGCACCCAACAGAACAGACAAATCAATGTGCAAAAGATAATAGCTGTTAAAATAAGAAATAAAAATAATATTATTAATTAAGCAAGCAATAAATATCAAGAACGTGAGATGAAGAGTCCTTGAAAGTGAGTCCATAGGTTGTGGGAACATCTCAGTGTTGGGATGAGTGAAGCCGAGAGAAGTTATTCCCTCTGGTTCAAGAGCCTGATGGTCAAAGGGTAATAACTTTTTCTGAACCTGGTGGTGTGGGTCCTGAGGCTCCTGTACCTCCTTCCAGATGACAGCAGTGAGAAGAGAGCATGGCCTGGATGGTGGGGGTCTTGATGGTGGATGCTGCTTTCCTGTGACAGTACTCCATGTAAATGTGCTCAATGGTGGGGAGGGCTTTACCCATGATGGACTGGGCTGTATTCACTATTTTTTGTAGGTTTTTCCATTCAAGGGCATTGGCATTTCCATATCAGGCCATCATGCAACCAGTCAATATATTCTCTATCACACATCTCTACAAATTTGTCAGTTTTAGATGACATGTCAAATCTTTGCAAGCTTATAAAAAAGTAGGGGCACCGCCCTGCTTTCTTCATAATGGCACTTAAGTGCTGGGCCAGGACAGATTCTCTGAAATGATTACACCTGCAGTGTGAAACACACCTAAACATTCACCTTACTCATATCTTTAGAACTGCAGTCAGTTCATACTCATTTTCTCTATTATGCTGTCAACTCCTCTGTCATGTTGCAGAAGTTGCATGCATTGGGGAATTGGGGTCTTGTAGTGACAAAAAAACGCAAGTTTTAATGAAGAGTCTTCAAACTGAAACATTTAATTGTTTCTCCTTCCTCAGATGCTGCCTGACCTGTTGAGCTTTTCCACCATTTGATTTTATTTTAGATTTCCATTATCTACAGTTTTATTGTTGATTTTCAACAACAGATGGCCATGCTGGGCACGTCTATATCGAAAGAATTCGCAATGCAGAAGCAATAATGAGCATCCTACTAGATCAGATCTTAATGAATTGAAAATTAAAGAACTGCAGATGGTGGAAATCTGACAGAAGAACTGAAAATGCTGGAAACACTCAGGAGATCAGGCAGCATTTGTGGAGAGATAAACAAATGAAGTTTTGGAACGCCATCTTCCCGCAGCTGCCATTGGGCACATGGTACAAAAGTCTGAAGTCCCACACCACCAGGTTCAAGTTCTTGAACCAATCTGTACAACCTTAATCATTACCTCAGTATAGCATCACTATGACTTGCAATTGACTTTGTTTTGTTCTATGTTCTTTTCTTGTAAAAGTTGTGTTTAATTCATATTTTCTTGTGAATGTTATGTATCAATGCTACGTGCTCATGATGCTGCTGTGAGTATGTGTTTCATTGCACATGCGCATACATGTGCTTGTACACACGATAAAAACTTGACTTTAACTTTGGAAAGCTATGACAATCCCCTTCAGTTAAAAAAGGAAAAAAAACAGCAAATCCAAAGGTTAAATACTAACTGTACAATAACAACCATGTGGTCTTAACTGGCAGCACATTCAAATACATTAAAGGAGAAAAACTCCAGCTGTCTATAGAAAGAGCACAGTTCCCAGTATGTGAGTGAGATTATGTTGCTGGTCTAAGATGTATTAATGTAAAAATTGTTCATACAAAGGCTGCTGATAGTGTGGAAGCCTGACTTTGGCCACATGGTTAGATCAATGTGTTGATGAAATGGGCTGAGAAATGGTAGATGGGAGTTTAAGTATAAGGTGATGCACTTTGGGAATACTATTGAGGCTCAAACATACACCATGAATGGTCAGCATTATGCTTTGTATCTTCAAAACATTAAATTAATTCAAAGGAAGACATGGGAGTCTGGGAATGTGGGTCTAACTTTGTGTTTAAGCGAGTGGTAACGTGATGATGTATGCAGTTCAAGTATTAACACATATATCCTGCAATGAATTACTCTGGTGAACAAGAATGTTTAATCAACCAATATATATTACACAAAAGATTACTTTAATATTAAAGAAATATTACATACACAACAGTCAGGTTTTACAAAGTACTGAGGAACTAAGTCAAAAGAAGCTTAAAGGAAGATAATGGGGTTAAGAAGGTATATGTAATGCTGGGCTTTCATTGGCCAGGTATTGAATACACAAGTAAAGAAATTTGCTGAAGGCTATGGACCAAGTGCTGGAAGGTCACCAAGGACTTAGTGGGCCAAATGGCCTGTTTCTATGCTGTATAATTCTTCTCTGAAGGCTCCTTACCTGGTAAACTGCAAGTGACTGGGAGAGCAGGTTGCAACGACTTGCTCCGAGCAAGTCCACCTTCTGACACACATCATTCTTTAGCTTGTCAAACTGTGTCTTTGAATGCCGCACTTGGGCCTGAACCTGGTATTGAAAGATATAAACAGAAGAGTCTTAAGCCCAGTCACTTAAAAGGGCATATGCAAACATTCATAAGATCACAGCCTACAGTCAAAAGATATTTCATTTCCAACAAATTTAGTCAAGTATTGACTACAAGAGTAATGAGATTATGATTGTACTTTATGAAACATGGTAAGACTTCAGTTGGAGTACTGCTTGCAATTTGGTCACCGAAGTAGGATGCAATAGCACTCGAGAGGATGGAGAGGAGTTTTACCATGTTGTAGTCTAGGATACAGCATTTTATCAGTGAGGAGGCTAGATTGTTTTTTTTTCTTCCCCCACTGGTACAGAGTATGTTAAGATGGGACATTACTGAGATATATAAAATTACGAGAGCTGTAGAATAGATTAGACTGCAAGAATCATTTCCCATTATCGGAGGTATTAAAATTCAAGGACAGAGCAAGATTCAGAGTAAGGGCCTTTTACAGTACACTGTGCCCTCACCAGAAAAATGTCATAAGTAAGCCCAAATAAAGCCAACAGATGGCCACTTAGCCATAATATGTATAACATTTAATTCCAATTATCTTGTTGCCTGGCATTCACATCACGGTACTTAGTCACAGGGCTAATGTAGAACCTTTGGGATTAGTTCTTTTACCTCCCTGACCCAAACACATTAGGAGTTAACTGTAGAGAGCAAATGCAGTCAGATCCGAGATCTATCATCGAAAGGGCATTCTAGTGCCTAGATCAGATTTGCATTTATTCATTCTCAAGTGGAATGCAAGTTATTTATAAAGATGTGAACAACTTCAAAGGCCCCAATAAATTATCTTTTAAACTTCAAAAAACCATGCTATTTTCAAACACTAATTTGAACAGAACGTTCTTTTTCTTTGGACACAATTACCTTCAAGACGTCAGCTATGCAACTTTTAGTCATGTGCTTAGCATATCAACACCGCCTGTAGGTGATTCTTTTGCTTTTAAGAAAATAAATGTACATCAATGGGAATGGCTGAGAAGCAGTGTTATTTTAATATTTCAAAAGCATGATCCATATTTATTCGGTGGAAAACCAACAGGGAATTTATTTTGGTTCGTGCACCACCTAAAAGATAAGTAACGAGGAAAATAATGCTACAAAATTTTACCTTTTTGGTTCTACAAACCCATAATTGCTGAAGCAAATTCCCATGTTGTGTGTATAACCTCATCACTTCTGTAAATTGTCAGCGAACAGACTCAATTACATGTTTTGGGATGACTGTTATCTCCACCTGGTGGCCTCCTAACTTCCATCCAAAGCTCATCCAAGTCTATCATGCATGTATTCTCCCTTTCCAGTTCAAGTTTATTGTCATTCAACCATATACACGTGTACCAGCAAATGAAACAACGTTCCCCCGGACCAAGATGCACAACACAGTAATATACAGTACAGGTGTCCCCCGTTTTTCGAACGTTCGCTTTACGACAGCTCGCTGTTATGTAAGACCTACATTTGTACCTGTTTTCGCTAACCAAAGAGGATTTTCGCTTTTACGAGAAAAAGACACCTGCTTTATACGTAGACTACCATGAGCGTGAAGCCTTGTGTGGGCAGTTGTGTGTGCATGTGTGTACGTACGTAGACATGTACGTGCACATTTTTTTCCTCCAAATCGATTTTGGCTTACCGTCTTCCTGATTTTGATAAGTGAAACTACACCGTACATACAATATTTCTACTTTATATAGGCTGTATATTTATCATATCATTCCTGCTTTTGCTATATGTTAGTGTTATTTTAGGTTTTATGTGTTATTTGGTATGATTTGGTAGGTTAATTTTTGGGTCTGGAAACGCTCGAAAGTTTTTCCCATATAAATTAATGGTAATTTCGACATTTTGGCTTACGAAAGGTTTCACAGGAACGCTCTACCTTCGGATAGCAGGGGAAATCTGTATTGTGGAAAAGTCTTAGGCACATATAAAAAAAATTCTGTAAAGAGCAGCAAATAGTAAAAATACTAAATCAAATTCATATTTGTTGTGATCACCCTTAGTCTTTAAAACTGCATCATGCGGTTTTATAAGAAAATTGGCTGGTAGGTTATTCCAAGCATTTCAGACAACTTGCTACAATTCTTCTGCAGGCTTTGGTTGTCTCACTTGCTTCCATCTCTCCAGGTAATTCCAGGCAGCTTCGACGATGTTGAGATCAGGTCTCTTAGATACTCTAGGTTTTTTTATATGGTTTCAGATTGTATGGCCTCCGCAGAGTTTTGCAGAGAACTGTAACTCATGCACGACACTTAAAGGAATATTACCACAAATAAATTAACAAATAATAAAATATATTCCAGAAGATTGATATTTAGCACAAGGTGCCATTTACAACGCAAATCAAAAAGCAAAATGTGTTACGTTACTGGCACTTCATAAGTATTGAGACCCGGGTGGTAGCAATGACTTCAGAAGTTCCATTATCTGGTGAGAAAAGCTGTTACTCACCGTAACAGTCCTTGTGCTAATGCTTCTGTACCTTCTGCCTGGTGGTAGGGAATCAAAGAAATTGTGGGACGGATGGGAGGGATCCTTGGCAATGCTAGGGGTGCTGCATATGCAGTGTTGCTGTTAAATGTCACAGACGGGTGGAAGAGAGATCCCAATGATCCTCTCAGCAGTCCTCACAATCCTTTTTAGGGTCTTGTGGTCTGATGTCTTGCAATTCCCATACCAGATGGTGATGCACCTTCAATGGTGTTCCTGTAAAAAGTGGTTGGAATGGGGGCAGGCCGCAATCTCCTCAGGAAATGGAGACGCTGCTGAGCTTTCTTAATTAAATAGGTGGTGCTGAGAGAACAGTGAGATTGTTGTTTATGTGCACTCTCAGAAACTCCATGCTAACTTTCTCCACGGAGGATCATTTACCTGACGTAAGAAGTGGTCAGCTGGCACCTTCCTAAAGTCCACAATCATCTCTTTAGTCTTAGTCATAGAAAACCTCAGCATAAGAACAGGTGCTTTGGCCCCTCTGGTCTGTGCCAAACCATTTAAACTACCTAACTCCATCGACATGCCCTCCATACCCCTGCCATCCATGAACCAATCCAAATTTCTCTTAAACATTGAAATCAAAATCGTATCCATCACTTGCACTGGCAACTTGTTCCACACCCTTACTACTCCGATTGAAAAAGTTTCCCCTCATGTTCCCCTTAAACATTTCACCTTTCACCCTTAACCTCTAGTTGTAGTCTCTTCCAACTTAAATGGGAAAAACCAGCTTGCATTTATCCTATCTATGCCCCTCATAATTTGTATATTAAATCTCCTCTCAATCTTCTATATTTCAAGGAATAAAGTCCAAGGAAAATGTCCTTGGACTTATGTCAATCCTCCAGTCCCAGCAACATTATTGTAGATTTTCTCTGTACTCTTTCAACCTTATTTACATCTTTCCTGTAGGTAGGTGACCAAAACTGCACACAATACTCCAAATTAGGCCTTACCAATGTCTTATACAACCACAACAACATCCCATCTCCCGTAGACAACACACAGACCTATGAAGGCCAGTGTTCCAAAGGCTTTCTTTACCACCCATCTAACTCTGACGCCACTTTCAATGAATAGAGACCTGTATTCCCAGATTCCTTTGTTCTATCACACTCCTTAGCGTCCTACCGTTCACTGTGTAAGACCTACCCTGGTTGGTCCTTTCAAAGTGCAACACCTCACACTTGTCTGCATTAAATTCTATCTGCCATTTTTCAGCCCACTTTTTCTAGCTGGTCCAGATCCTGCTGCAAACATTAATAGTCTTCTTCACTGTCCACTACACCCCCAATCTTGGTGCCATCCAAATTGATCCAGTTAACCACATCATTATCCAGATCATTGATATAAATGACAAACAATAACAGACACAGCACTAATCCCTGCAGCACTCCACTAGTCACAGGCCTCCAGTCAAAGAGGAAACCATCTACTACCACTCTCTAGCTTCTCCCACAAAGCCATTTTCTAATCCAATTTACTACCTCACTTTGAATGCCAAGCATCTGAACTTTCTTGACCAATCAATGAGGGACCTTGCCAAATGCCTTCCTGAAGTCCATGTAGACAACATCCACTGCCTTACCTTCATCAACTTTCCTAACCACCTCGAAAAACTCTAAAAGAATGGTTGAACTACCACGCAAAAGCAATGCTGACTATCCTTAATCAATCCCTGTGTATCCAAATACTCATATATCAAGTCTTTCAGATCACCTTCCAATAACTTTCCCCATTACTGATGTCAGGCTCACCAGCCTATCATTTCTTTTTTTATTCTTAGAGCCTTTCTTAAACAGCTGAACAATCAGCTATCCTCCAATCCTCCAGTAACTCACCTGTGGCTAAGGATGATTTAAGAAATGCTGCAAGGCACACAGCAATTTCAACCTCTCACAGAATCAGTCCACTCTGATTTTCCTCAAGACAGCAAACACCTCCTCCTTTGTAATCTTTGCATGACCTTACTGCTGCTTTGTCTCACTTCTATAGACTGTGTTTGTCTCCTGAGTAAATAAAAATGCAAAAAAAAAATCCATTTAAGATCTCCCCCATCTCTTTTGGCTCCACACATGGATTACATGCCAGTGAGGGTAAGAATAGGATAATTTGCCAGATGAATGCATGGCCGAGGAACTGGTGCAGGGGGCAGGGGTTCAGATTTATGGCTCATTGGGATCTCTTCTGGGGAAGGTATGACCTATACAAACGGTACAGGTTACACCTGAACTGGAGGGTGTCCAAAATCCTTGCAGCCAAGTTGGCTAGAGTTGTACTAGTGGGTTTAAATCAATTTGGCTGGGAGATGGGAGCTGGAATGATAGTGCTGAAGATGAGGTAGCTGGTTTACAAACAGAGGCAATGTGTAGTGAGACTCCTAGCAAGGAGAGGCCGATGATAGGACAAAACTGTAGTCAACAGGATCAGTTGCAATGTAAAAGATGGGCAAAATCGAAAAGGATGAATACAGGATTAAAGATGTTGTAGGCATCATTGAATCAAGGCTGAAAGGAGATTATAATGGGAATGTAATGTTCAAGGGTATACAGTAAATCAAAAGGACAGGCAGGAAGGCAGAGGGGTTGACATGGCTCTGTTGGTAAAAAAAAATAAATTAAATCATTAGAAAGAGGTGACATAGGGTCGAAAGGTGTTGAATTGTTGTAGGTAGAGTTAAGAAATTGCCAAGGTAAAAAGACCTTGATGGGAATTGTATACAGACTCCCCCCCCCAAAAAAAATAGCAGTAAGGATGTGATCTACAAAATACAACAGGAGATAGAAAATGAATGCCAAAAGGGCAATGTTGCAATAGTCATGGGGGATTTCAATATGCAGGTAGATTGGGAAATTCAGACTGGTGGGGGATTCCAAGAAGGGTATTATCTAGAATGCCTATTAGATGGCTTTTTGTACCCCATCCCCTCAATGGCTTGAAAGACGGACTAAAGAAGCCCTCTTCATCAAACAGGAAAACCCATCCCTGAATAGAGGGGGTGGGGTACGACACCACCCATCAGCTACTTACAATGCATCTCTACCCCAGCATCTCCACAACAGTTCACACCTCTGTTCATGCAAAGTTAAGACTGATGACCATCTCTTTAACTCTATGACTTTTAATGACCCTCATATGATTGCTGTACCTTTAAACAACTCACAGAGTTCATAAACTGGAAAACTACCCACCATATAACAGAACTGATGAAGTCTCTTGGACGAGTGGTGAAATGTCTTATTGACAACACAGCAAGTCCTGTTGCCTTGATTTACTACTGGCTGATATACAATGAGCTGGATGACTGAGAACCTTCATAGACACATAGGCCAGTTAATCTGACCTCAAGTTTGGAAAGACGTTGGAGTTGATTGTTAAGGATGTATTTTTGGGGCATTTGGAGGCACATGATAAAATAGGCCATAGTCAGCTTGATTTCCTCAAGGGAAAATCTTGCCTGACAAATCTATTGAAATTCTTTGAAGAAATAAAAACCAGAATAGACAAAAGTGAATCGACTGATGTTGTATACTTGGATGTTCAGAAGACCTTTGATAAGGTGCTACACATGAGGCAGCTTAACAAGGAATAAGCCCGTGGTATGACAAGAAAGATTTGAGCATGGATACAGCAGTGGGTGATAAGCAGAAGGCAAAGAGTGGGAATAAAGGGAGCCTTTTCTGGTTGGCTGCCATGACTAGTGGGGTCTGTGTTGAGATTAATTCTTTTTACATTGTATGTCAATAACTTGTATATTGGAGTTGATGGCTTTCTTGCAAAGTTTACTGATGATGGGCAGGTGGAGTTGAAGAAATAGACAGACTACAGAAGGATTTAGGACGGGGGTCGGCAACCTGCGGCTCCCGAGCCATTTGTGGCTCTTTCACCTCTGTGCTGCGGCTCCCTGTGGCTTTGGGAAATAATTGGTCAGTATTTAATTAAAATGTATTTTATGTTAGTTTGTTAGCTTTTGAAATGTAATTATGGTGATCTTGTACAACCTAAGTGTAGCGACACATTTCCTGCCACATCCGAAACGGCTCACAATTAGCCAGCATTCCGGCTAAGGGAGATAGCCTACGGGGGGTTGTGAGTACGCGTCTTTTGCAGCATCTGCGTCCATGGGGGCTGGGTTGAGGGAGGCTTAAAAGCAAGGCTGTTTAGTTCGAATAAAGCTATCTTTGACTGCAGTTTACTGACACCGCTACAACGTGTTTTTATCGCTGGCTGTCCAGACGGAAGGTGCTGAAACGCTTTGTCGCGTGTCTGGAAGAAGTGAAAACTTTCCTGGGCAGCAAAGGGCTCACCTTTCCTGAGCTGGAACAGCCAGAGTGGCTGGAAAAGCTACACTTCATGGTAGACATGACAGCGCACCTGAACACGCTGAACACAGCTCTTCAGGGGAAAGGACGTACAGCCCTGCACATGTTGGAGGATGTTTTGGCATTCGAGCGCAAGTTGACAGTGCTTGCCAGAGATTTACAGAAAGGCACTTTGTCTCACTTCCCCAATTTGAGAGAGTTCAAACAAGGTCACGACATGATAATTTCGGAGTATTTACATTCTGCAATCATCGCAATGCAAACATCGTTTGGGAAACGCTTCTGTGAGTTCAGAGAGGAAAAAAACACATTATCCTTCCCGGTCACTCCCTTAAGCATCGATCCTTCCCTACTGAATACGACTGCATTGGCAGGTGTGAGTCAACCTGATCTTGAGATGGAACTGGCCGACATAGCCGACAAAGACATATGGGTGTCCAAGTTTAGACGCTTGACAGCAGACCTTGAAGATGTTGCCCGTCAGAAGGCCGTTCTTGCTCAGAAACACAAATGGAGTGATATTGAAAACCTCACAGATGACAGCTTGCGATCCTGTGTAAAGATGAAGGTGACATCATACAGCCCTGATGTGCAGACGCTGTGCGCTGAGGTCCAGGAGCAGAAATCCCATTAACCAAGTATGATAAATATTTTAATTGCCTATTATTTTACTTATATTCATATTTTTTCATTGTTCAGTGAAATAGTCCTTTCATTTTTCAGGATGACAGCTGGCTGACGTTATTTTTGGTTTGCTGCTGGCGGAAAATTTAAGTTCGGCGTTTTTCATAAATACAAGAAGGACTCAAATAGACATTGAATATTTTACTTAAAAGTAACTTTCAACCCAACGTCTTTTTTTCGGAGTTCAAAATGTTTTTGTTGCATGCAGAAATGTAATTTCGTTTTCTCTGCAGGAGTTCATCAATTTCATAAATGCAACACATTATAGTTTGTTTATACGTAGCATAAAGGCAAAAAAAACGTTGTATGCAGTGTTATTTCATTTTAAATGTCAAACGGGTTTTGCGGCTCCCAGTGTTTTCTTTTCTGTGGGAAACGGGTCCAAGTGGCTCTTTCAGTGGTAAAGGTTGCTGACCCCTGATTTAGGAGAATGGGAAGTAATACTGTGTTGGGAAGTGTATGATCATGCACTTCGGCAGAAGAAATGAAAGGGTTGACTATTTTCTAAATGGACAGAAAATACAAAAATCTGAAGTTCAAAGAGATTTGGTAGGCAAGACTACCAGAAGGTTAATTTGCAGGTTGAGTTTGTGGTGAGGAAGATAAATGTGATATTAACATTCATTTCAAGAGGACTCAAATATAAAAACAAGGATGTAATGCTGAGACTTTATAAAGCTCTGGTGAAGCTTCACTTGGAGTATTGTAAGCAGTTTTGGGCCCCTCATTTTAGAAAGGATGTGCTGAAACTGGAGAGGGTTCAAAGAAGGTTCACAAAAATGATTCCAGGATTAAACAGCTTGTCATATGAAAAGCATTTGATGGCTGTATTCACTGGAATTCAGAAAAATGAGGGGTGACCTAATTGGTGAAAGGCCTTGAAAGAGTGGATATGGAGAGGATATTTCTTATGGTTGGAGTGTCTAAGACCAGAGGATGCAGCCTCAGAATAGAGGGGCGTCCTTTAGAAAGGAGATGAGGAGGAATTTCTTTAGCCAGAGAATGATAAATCTGTGGAATTAATTGGCAAAGGCAGTTGTGGAAGCCAAGTCTTTATGTATATTTAAGGCAGAGGTTGATAGATTCATGATTGGTCAGGGCATGAAAGGATACTGGGATATGGGTGGGGGGGGTGAAGAAGGCAGGAGATTTGGGGCTGAGAGGAAAAATAGATCAGCCATGATGAAATGGTGGTCCAAACTCACTGGGCTAAATGGCCTAATTTGCTCCTATATCTTATGGTCTTGTATCATTCTGATCTTCCAGAGTATCATGCAGTATTTTTGCTGTTTATGTATCCGTAGAAGCCCTTAGGATTCTTCTTCATCTTGTCTGCTAGGGTAACCTCATACCTTCTTTTAGCCCTTCTGATTTCTTTCTTAAGTGTTCTTTCGCATTTCTTATACTCCATAAGTACCTCATTTGTTCCTACCTACCTATACCTGCTATACACTTTTTTATTCTTAACCAAAGCCTCAATATCTTTCAAAACTCAAGATTCCATAAACCTCTTTGTCTATAATTCTGACAGACACATATAAACTTTGCATTCTCAAAATTTCACTTTTGAAAGTCTCCCACTTACCAATGCACACTTTCCAGTTCCTTTTGGATACCATCAAAATTGGGCTTTCTCCAATTTAGAATCTCATCTTGAGGACAAGACCCATCCTTTTCCATAATTACCTCAAAACTAATGGCAGCATGATCAGTAGATGCAATCTGTTCCCCTACACAAACTTCTGTCACTTGCCCTGTCTCATTTCCTCATAGGAGATCAAGTATTGCACACATTCTCATTGGGACTTCTATGTATTAATTAGGAAACTTTCCTGAATACACTTGACAAACTCTATCCCATCTAGTCTTTTTACAGTATGGAAGACACAGTCTATCACAACCTTGTTTTTTCTTGCAACAGTCTGCAATCTCTCTACAAATTTGTTCCTCTAAATCCCATGGACTGTAGCATGATCTATAAAATAGCCCCATTAACATGGTCATACCTTTCTTATTCCTCAGTTCCACCCATAAAACCTCACTAGACAAGCTTTCCAGTTTGTCCTGCCATGACATTTTCCCTGACTAGTAATGCTACCTACTCACCACCAGCACCCCCATCCCTTCTGCTCTATCACGTCTAAAACAAAGGAACCCTGGAATTCTGAGCTGCCAGTCCTGCTCTTCCTGCAACCAAGTCCCACTAATGGCTACGATATCATAAATCCAGGAGTTGATCCATGCCCCGAGGTCATCTGACTTTTTTTTATAATACTTCCTGTATTGAAATATACTGCAGCTCAACATTAATTCCATCATGCTCAACTTTTTGTTTCCTGACTTTGTCTGAGATGTTAACTACATCTGTCTCCACAACCACTCTACTAACAGTTCTTGTACTCTGGCTCTCTTCTCCCTGCCACTCTAGTTTAACACCCTCCTCTCCTTCTCCGTGCATTAGTAGCAAACCTTCCTGCTAGGATATTAGTCCTGTTCTAGCTTTGGTTCAAACAGAGCCCAATGATCCAATAGTCTTGTCCATGTTGAGACTTAAGATTTCCTCGCACCATTCTACAAGCTGCTTTACCTCCTCTCTGAACGCTATTTTGTCATCGTTATTGATGAGGCCAACAACTGTTGCAAACTTGATGATGTGGTTTGAGCTGGATCTAGCAGTACATTCATGCGTCAGCAGTGGGCTGAGCATGCAGCCTTGGTGAGGGGGAGGGCACAGGTGCTCAGATTGATGGAGATAAGAGATGTTTATGCCAACACAGTCTGACTATGGTATTTCAGTCAAGAAGTCTGAGATTCAGTTACAGAGAGAGGTGTTGAGATCCAAGGTCCGTTTACCCACCAGCTTCTGAGAGATGATCATATTAAATGCTAAACTGAAGTCGATAAACAATATTCTGGTGTATGAGGCATAATTTTCCAGGTGGGACAGGACAGGGTGGAGGTAAGGCAGGTTACTGTCACCCTCTTGGCCACTGGGATGACGGTGGGTGCCTTGAACTCTTTGGAGGCAGTGGACTGTTCTAGAAAGGTGTTGAAAATGTATGTTAGAACTATTGTTAACTGGGCTGTATGGTACAGCACCTGACCAAGTATGTCACCAGGCTCCACAGCTTTACTAGAGTCTTCTTCGCATCAGCCACGGCCAGAGTGCTTGGTACTCAGAGGGCGGAGGGGGCCTTATTTGCTGGCACATCTTTCCATTCGGCAAACTGTGCATTAAAGACATTCAGCCCATCAGGAAGAGAGGCGTCAATGTTGTTGACATGCAAGATGGCCTTGTAGTCGATTATGGTCCGAATGCCACATGCACCTCATGTCTCTGGTGTCACAGAAATGGCCATAAGTTCTTTGAATAATCGAGTTTTGCCTTCCTGCTGTGCAGGAAAGCACAGCTCTTGCTGACCTAAGTGTCATCTTATTTACTGATCTGAAGTCAGCATCCCGATCTCTCAGCAGTGGTCAGACTTCTGCTGCCAACCATGACTACTGATTTGTCCTCAGAGACATGTTTAATAACAGTGATGCCCTCACTGCACCTCTCTACATAGCCAGTGGTCAGAGTTTCCAAGGTGGGAGCAGGGAGAAACCCTGTAAGCACCATGGATGTTGGTATAAACAAGGTCAGAAGTGTTTTTACCTCTGATAACAGAGTCAATGTGCTGATAGAATTTTGGCAAGACAGTTTTTAAGTTAGCATGGTGGAAGTCACCAGCAACAATAAAGAAACTGTGGGGGCACATGGCTTGGACGTCACTAATGGTGCAGTAGAATTCATGCAGCACTTCCCCAACATTGAGGATGTATACAGCCTCAATCACAATAGCAGTGAATAGAAGGGCCTGAACTTCACCATTTAAAAAACTCTACCAGAGGTGAACTGCCATCACCGCCAAAGCAGTCACACACCAGTTCTTATTAATGTAGATACACAGTCTTTCCCTGAGGGTCTTTCTATTGGCCTGAAACGAGATAAAACCCTCTAGCCAGATGGCCACTTTGTGGATGGTATCCTGGAGCCACGTTTCCATCAGGATGAGCATGCAGCAGTTCTTCATCTCACGCCGATTCAGTCGTAGTCGCAGGTAATCCAGATTATTTCCTAGTGATTTAATGTTTGAAAGCAGAATCAACAGGAGAGCCGGGCTGCAGGATTTCACCTTTAGTCTCGCACAAATACCAGCTCGCTTGCTGCACTTTGTTTTCTCACCAAACACTTCCGATGCCTTCTTCCCTGGGTGGCTGTAGCAGGCGATGACACAGTACGCAACAAGCCTATGCTGTGCAGCTCCTGTTATCCAACAAATCGCTAGTGAAGTAGACTTGCAGTACTTGGTGTTCTCAATATCCAACAGTGTCTCGCAATCGTGAGAAAGCCGCAAAGAACAAACAATTACACCATTTGTTGGATCCAGAGTGGCCGCGCAACTGGGCACAACACTGTCTTTGGATATCCACTGACCATGCACCTCCCTCCAATTTTAAAGTTTTCATCTTGATCTTCATATCCCTCATCTCTGAAACGTTCCCTGTCCTACAGTTTCTGAGATCTTTATCTTATCTTCCATCTTTTGTAAATCCTTCAGTAGCTGCATAGGTACCTGAAGAGTAGACTATCTGTTGGATGGAAGCGACCAACAACTCTGATAGAGGCAGATGCCAAGTTGTTAAGCTCATCAGTGGGAGGTGGTGCTTTAGCACTGCTGGCCCACCACCTCGAAGGAGTCTTGATCATAAGCGGGCTGAAACTCCTGAAGACAGGTGGCAGATCAACTGATGATCCCACTGACGATAGCACAGGACAGTTAACATCTTAGTCTACGTGTATTTTCAATTCCAATTCTATTCACCCAATTCTATTTTGCTGTCAATGGTGACCATTGGTATTGTTGTCAAAGCCTTGTGCTTTGGAAATCTCCCTACCCTCCAAAGCTTCCCTTCCTCCTTCAGCTGCTTCACAAAACATACATTTAATGAATCTATCCTAGCACTTTGTGTGAGGATTATTTCCATAAAGTCTCTGGGACCGTCTGAAGTAGTTCAAAATGCTATACAAAATAGAAGTCCTACATTGAATTAATGTACTTCATATAATGCTATCAATCAAAAGCCATAGTCTTAGTCTCTGTTTATTGCCTGGAGATGACCTTCTGACTAGAGGAACTGTGCAGTACAAGGCTCCTGAGCAACTAGTTCTGGTTGACCACTTCTGCCATTCTGACCATCATTTCCTCTTCTATTTTAAATGCAAACTTCAGACTGGCAGTAAAAGATATGGAGATAATTTTTGTTAGTGCTTAATGGTTCCCTCAAATGTTTCACCCCCTCTCACCACTCCTCAGCAGTGTCCCAGTGCTATGCTTCGTGCACCTAATCACACTGCTCTGTAAGTGACTGGTAGATCTTCACCACGGCAATACCCATGAGTGGTGGAATGGAAAGACCGTGCATATATTAATAGTTATTAATACCTTGGTTCTTTCATAAATTTAGCACTGTACTCTCAGAGACGTACTTTTGAACAGTAGTGGCTATTGCAAAAAGAGGCAGAAGCATATTTGTGCACTGCAAGCCACAAGCATACACATATGATTTGTTTTAGGAAGTGAAGAAGGATTAAATACTGAAACAAGGGAGAATTTTGCCATTCTTCAAGTAGTTACCAGAACATCTTTCACAGACAGAAGACAGCTTGTTTTAATATTGCAATGAAAGAAACTCCTTAAGAATACCTTGGGAGTGTTAGCCTGAACACTCAGTAACAGAACTTATTCTGACAAGGTGGAGGATTTTAATCGACCGAACAGGTTTGATAGAGATAGGGTTCCATTTGCTGCCAGAGTTGATATTCTTGTACTTGCCAAATAAACTGCAAGCAATGCCCACTCTGTGGCTCTAAGTGCCATTTAAGACAGAAAAATCTGCCTATTTGGTATAGTGGACCAAGACTGATAACAAACTAAGAGTCTCCAATGAATCTTATGCGAGAAACATTACCTTTTCCAATTGGGATTCCAAGAGTGTACACTGGAAGAATGTAAGAAATAGGAGGGGATCACACTGCCTTCAAATTAATGCTATCACTCAGAATTAAATAATGATAGTAGTTGAATTCTTGAGTAGCAGCCAGAAGGCTGTAAAATTTAAATCTGCAGTTAAATAACTTAAGTCCCAAACATCAAAAACAGTTGTTATCCTTCTATGATCAGGCCTCTGAACCAGCATAGCTAACTTCATACATCTCAATAGTGAACTGATTCAACAACCTATGGACCTGTTTTCAAGGTCTTCAACACTCATATTCTCAGTATTATCTATTTATTATTAGTTTTCTTTTTGTATTTACACAGTTCATTTTTTCACATTGGTTGTTTGTCAGTCTTTGTGTGTAGTTTTTCATTGATTCAACTTCATTTCTTTGCTCTACTGTAAATACCTGCAAGAAAATGAATCTCGTGGTGACTTATATGTATTATGATAATAAATTTACTTTGAACAGTAAAAAAGATCAAGAGATGATAACCATGACACTACAGACCTGTTCTAGAAAAATTTACTTGAAAGGAAATCAGTAGACCTTTGTCTATATGCGATTTGAAATTCACCCAAATGATCAATTCTTAATGTGCTCTGAAATAGCTCTTGGGCCCATCAGGAATAGACAATAATTGTCAGGGTTGCCATGACATCCCCAACCCATGAATAAATGAGGAAAGGAAATTTAAAACTAAGTTTAAAGAAAAAGGAACCTGAAGGGGACATTCTTATTGCAGAGGTGGTGTGCATTATCGAAAAAGCTGCCAGAGGATGATTGAGGCAGATAGAATAGCAACATTTAAAAGACACAGGACAGATACATAGATAGGAAATGTTTAGAGGGATGCTCGTATGCAAATGAGACTAGATCAACTAGATCTTAGTTGGCAAGGACAAGGTGGGCCGAAGGACCTGTTTCCATAATATATGATCTCTAATGTCACAGCTAATCCCAATGCAACTTCCTCTATGTTTCTCCCAAGGCAGTGTTGGTGGTGGATTAGGGTGTACTGTGGGCAATATTGCTACTGCTAAAGGGGGCCGGTGGTTCACATTTAAAAGGCACCAAATAATTCAGATGGATAAACCACCAATAATACAGGTCTGACAGCAAGGACCATACTCTGCACATTTCTAGACTTTGCATTCTATTACAAACATAGGAATAGATTATTGAAGATGGTGCAAAACAAATTTACAAGTCTAGTAACATACACAGAATGCTGGAGAAACTCAGCAGGCCAGGTAGCATCTACGGAAAAGAGTAAACAGTCGACATTTTAGGCCGAGATTTTTCATCAGGACTGGGGTCATGGCCCGAAATGTCAACTGCTTACTGTTTTCCATAGATGCTGCCCAGCCTGCTGAGTTCCTCCAGCATTTTGTGTGTGTTGCTTGGATTTCCAGCGTATACAGATTTTCTCATGTTTGTATTACAAGTTTGGTGCCTGAGCTGGACAGCTGAGGAGGATGATCTCACTAAGGTCTCAAAATACAATTAAAAGATTCACTAGAATAAATATAGATAAAGTTCCACTCAAGGCTAAGAGACATTAATGGAAAAAGTCCCAAATATATCCAATAGGAAATTTGGGAAAACTCCTTTTCCCAGAATGGAACTTGCTATCACAGAAAACAGAAGCCAATGACATATAGATTTAGGGGTAATCAGATCAACTTATGACAGTGAAACAAAGATGATTGCACCAGCATGGGACACTTAGACCAAATGGCTGTTTAGTCTATTTACACCCCTTGGAGGCCATTTTATTAAGTACACCTGCTCATTAATGCAAATATCTGATCAGCTAATCACGTGGCAGCAACTCAATGCCTGTAAGCATGCAGACATGAGGTTCTGTTGTTCAGACCAAACATCAGAATAGGGAAGAAATATGATCTAGGTGACCTTGACCATTGAATGATTATTGGTGCTAGACTAGGTGGTTTGAGTATCTCAGAAACTGCCGATTTCCTGGGATTTTCATGCATAATAGTCTTTAGAGTTTACAAAGAATGGTGTGAAAAACAAAAAACATCACGTGAGTGACAGTCCTGTGGGCAAAAATGCCTTATTAATGAGAGAGGTCAGAAGAGAATGGCCAGGCTGGTTCCAGCTGACAGGAAGGTGACAGTAACTCAAATAACCACATGTTACAACAGTGGTGTGCAAAAGAGTATCTCTGAATGCACAACACATTGAACCTTGAAGTGGATTGGTTACATTAGCAGAAGACCATGAGCATAAACCCAGTAGCCACTTTATTAGGAGGTATCTAATAAAGTGGCCGCTAAGTGTATTTACATGCAAAATATGCAGGTTCATTTGGAATTTTGAAAGAAATGGTGCAATGTAGATCCAGGTGCAACAGCCTTTTCTTCTTTGAATCTCAACTTATGTTGTTTCTCCTTGATTCCCTCCCTCCCTCCCTCTGTCACCTCCCAGATATATTTCTTAAAACTTATTACTTGGACCAAACTTGAAGCGACTTATTGAATCAACTCCTTGTCTGGTTTAAAGTCATAGATTATCTCAATGCTTCACTGCATTAAAAGTTGTTCTTTTTTTAATGTTTCTTGGTATGACCAGAAATCCTTTTGAAAATAGCAGTAAGTATAACACACACAAATGCTGGAGGAGCTCCAACAGGTCAGGCAGCATCCACGGAAAGCAATAAAGAGCTGACATTTTGGGGTGAGACCCTTCATCAGAACTTAGTAGGTATGTTTAGGTAGCTAGGATCAGTTCTCGATCTTTGCTCCTAGAAATAATTCTTAGATACTGCATCTTATGTTTTCATTTTTATCTCCTACAAAAGTCAACTGGCATCTGTTGATGATCAGATCCAAAGTTGTGATCACACCATTAACCGTTTTGCCAAGAATACTGCACTCCAGGTTTGCTGAAATGCTTAAGCAAGGTTGTTTTCTTGTACCATGAGAGTACATTAATACTCATGAAGTCTGTAAACAGAATGTGTGATTACAGAGGCTAACAAAATCAGAAGGAATAAACTAAACTGTCATCAGCCCCATCTTCTCCCTGAGTGGGTCCTCATACCGATGCAAACTGACAGGCAAACAGTGTGCCCAACCATGCTAAGAAGCTGCAGGTTCTTAGCAGATAATACTTGGTGCAGCAGTCACTGCTGAAGCTTAAGGCACTAGGCACTGGGAACTTGCATGCAGAAAGGAATCAGCTCTCTTTCACTGGGCACGTTTACAAGTCTTACTGCAAAGCCAAATAGATCATTCATGCCAAGCTGTATGGCAAAGCCCAGTGACAAACAGCATGGTACCTAGAGGCATTTTCCTTAAAGCTAAAATGCTGCCAGGTAAATTACTGGCAAGTTTTTATTTTGCACGTTTGAATAGTATAATTTAAATGATTTTATATAAATAATAAAAGCTGTAAAGAAGGAAAGAAGGTCTGCTACTGTATTTACAAACCTTTTCTTTTCTTTTTCAATCTTTTTATTGATTTTCATATATACACAAAAAAAACATAACAATAATGAGTAAATTATGAATACAATAGACTTGAAATCACGTTGATAATAAGATAACAATATCCTATTAAACATCAACAGAAGAAAATACCTTAATCAATCAAGTCCATATGATTATATATGAAAAAAAACAAAAATAACCATTAAAAGAGAGAAAAAAAAAATTTGAAAATATGTGAAAAAAAGTATATATTAAGAAAAATAAAACACTAAACTAAACTAACATGGGCAATAATAATAGTTTACAAGTATATGATAGTGTCAACAAACTCCGGAACTCCATACCTGTACAAGAATAAGCAGAAAGAAGGTCTGGAAAAGGCCAAATTAATTCATATGAAAATGTCGAATAAACGGTCTCCAAGTTTCTTCAAATTTAATTGATGAGTCAAAAATAGTGCTTCTAATTTTTTCCAGGCTCAGATAAGAAATAGTTTGAGAAAGCCACTGAAACGTGGTAGGAGGATTTACTTCTTTCCAATTTTGTAATATAGATCTTCTGGCCATTAATGTTACAAAAGCAATCATTCGTCTGATTGAAGGGGAAAACTGATTACCATCTTCGTTTGGTATGCCAAAAATTGCAGTAATAAAATGAGGTTGTAAACCTATATTCCAAATTGAGGAAATAGTAGTAAATATGTCCTTCCAGTAATTATGTAAAGTGGGACATGACCAAAACATATGGGTCAATGAGGCCACTTCTGAATGACATCTGTCACATTGAGGGTTATTATGAGAATAGAATCGAGCAAGTTTATCTTTAGACATATGAGCTCTATGTACAATTTTAAATTGTATTAAAGCATGTTTAGCACATATAGAAGAAGAATTAACCATTTGCAAAATTTTTTCCCATTTATCTGTTGATATATTATATCGAAGTTCTTTTTCCCATTCTTGTTTAATTCTAACTGATATTTCTGGTTGTATCTTCATAATCATATTATAAATAAAAGCTACTAATCCCTTCTGACAAGGATTTAAGGTAAAAATCAAATCTGTAAAGTCCACCAAAGTTGAATTAGGAAAAGATGGTAAAACTTTATGTAAGAAATTTCTAATTTGTAAATATCTGAAAAAATTAGATTTAGGTAATTCAAATTTGTTGGAAAGTTGGTCAAATGACATCAAAATATCTTCAAAAAAGAGATCACGAAAACATTTTATACCTTTCCTTTTCCATATGTTAAAAGCTTGATCTGTCCAAGAGGGTTTGAAAAAGAAATTAAGTAAGATAGGGCTATCAAGAACAAAGTTTTTCAAAGTAAAAAACTTACGAAATTGAAACCAAATTCGTAATGTATGTTTAATAACAGGATTAGATATTTGTTTATTAAATTTAACTAAATCAGCAGGAAGACAAGAACCAAGAACAGAGAATAGAGAATATCCCTTTACCTCATTACATTCCAAATTTACCCACTGTGGGCACAGTGGTGAATCCAAATCTAGTTTCCAATACATTAAATTACGAATATTATTTGCCCAATAATAAAATCTAAAATTAGGTAAAGCTAAACCACCATCTTTTTTAGATTTTTGTAATTGCTTTTTACTTAACCTAGGGTTTTTATTTTGCCACACAAATGAGGAAATTTTTGAATCAATGTTATCAAAAAAAGATTTAGAAATAAAAACTGGTAGGGCTTGAAATAAGTATAAAAATTTCGGTAAAATCATCATTTTAATAGCATTAATCCAACCAATTAATGATAAAAACAAAGGAGACCATCTTGTAGTAAGTTGATGAATTTGATGAAGCATAGGTAAAAAATTCAGTCTAAATAAATCTTTATATTTCTTGGTAATTTTTATACCTAAATAGGTAAAGTTATCAGTAACAACTTTAAATGGTATCCTATCACTCAATAAAGTTTGTGCATTTAAAGGAAATAATTCACTCTTATCTAAATTTAGTTTATAACCAGAAAAAGTACCAAATTGAACCAACAAGGATAAAATAGCGGGAATAGACCTATCAGGGTCAGAAATATATAACAGCAAATCATCAGCATAAAGTGATAATTTGTATAACTTCTCATTATGGGTAATACCAAAAATATTAGGAGATTCACGAATAGCAATAGCTAAAGGTTCTAATGCAATATTAAATAATAAAGGACTTAAGGGACAGCCTTGTCTCGTACCACGAGATAATTGAAAAAAAGAGGATCTATAGTTATTTGTAAGAACAGAAGCAACAGGTTTATGATATATTAATTTAATCCATGATATAAAGTTAGGACTAAAATTAAAATTTCTCAATGTATTAAATAAATATATCCATTCAACTCTATCAAAAGCTTTTTCAGCATCTAATGAAATAACACATTCTGGGATTGTGGGTGGTGAAGTATGAATTATATTAATCAATTTTCTAACATTAAAAAAGGAATACCGATTCCTCATAAAACCAGTTTGATCTTCTGAAATAATCTGTGATAGTACTTTTTCTAATCTAATAGCTAAAATTTTTGTAAGAATCTTAGAATCTACATTTAATAGTGATATAGGGCGATAAGATGTACATAAAGTAGGATCTTTATCTTTTTTAAGAATTAGAGAGATATTAGCTTCATAAAAAGATTGAGGTAATCTCTTCTTAGCAAACGCATCATTAAAAATTTCACATAACCAAGGAGAGAGCAAAGAAGAAAAAGTTTTTAAAAATTCTACTATATAACCATCAGGACCAGGAGCTTTCCCTGAATTCATTGATGAGATAGCCTCTCCTATTTCCACCATAGAGATAGGAGCATCTAACAGGCTATGGTCTTGATCAATCAGTTTAGGAATATTCAAATTGTTAAAAAAATTATCTATCATGGACTGGTCACCATCAAATTCTGATTGATATAGAGATTTATAAAAATCTTGAAAGGTATTATTAATTTCTTTATGATCAGTAGTTAAATTACCGTCTTGTTTGCAAATTTTAATAATTTGTCGCTTAGTCGAGATAGCTTTTAATTGATTAGCTAACAGTTTACCAGTACGATCACTGTGAATATAGAATTGAGCCCTGGTCCTAATTAATTGATTTTCAATTGAAGAAGATAATAGTAAACTATGTTCCATTTGAAGCTCAACTCTCTTCTTATAAAGTTCTTTGGTAGGAGTCACGGAATAAATATCAATTTCCTTGATTTTATCCACTAATAAAGCAATATCTAAATATCTTTGTTTTCTTTTACCAGCAGAATATGAGATAATTTGTCCACGAATAAAAGCCTTAAAAGAGTCCCAAAGTATTCCTCTGTCGATTTCTTCAGTACAGTTTGTTGAGAAGAACAAGTCAATTTGCTGTTTTATATAGGTGATAAATTCTGGGTCTTGAAGCAAAGTAGCGTTAAGCCTCCAAGATCTGATATTATTGGAATAGTCCGAAATCTTAATAGATAACTTCAAAGGTGCATGATCCGAAATAGTAATAGAATCATATTTACAAACAATAACATCCGTTAATAACCGATGATCAATAAGAAAATAGTCAATTCTAGAATAGCTATGATATACATGTGAAAAAAATGAAAATTCTTTATCTTTAGGGTTCAAAAACCGCCATATTTCTGTAAATCCCAAATCAACCATAAACGAATTAATAAGTAGGGCTGATCTGTTCGGAAGAGTACGAATAGGTTTAGATCTATCCATCGAAGGATTCAAACAACAATTAAAATCTCCACCCATTATCAACATATATTCATTTAGATTAGGAAGGGAAGTAAATAAACGTTTAAAAAATTCAGGGCAGTCAAAGTTTGGAGCATAAATATTAACTAGAACAACTTTCCGATGGAAAAGTAAGCCAGTTATCAACAAAAATCTACCCTGTGGGTCAGAAATAATTTCATGATGTGTAAACGATATTGAGGGGTCTATAAAAATAGACACACCCCTAATTTTAGCGGTACAATTCGAGTGAAATTGTTGACCCTTCCAGAACCTAAAAAAATGTTGATTATCCTCCCTCCTGATATGGGTCTCCTGTGCAAAGATAATATTAGCATTCAGTCTATGGAATACTTTAAATTTTTTTTACGTTTAATCGGATGATTTAAACCATTAGTATTCCAGGAGATAAAGTTGACAGATTTATCCATCATACTAATATTAGTTGTGTGTATCATAAAAGGTTAGAAAGACACATAACCCACAATTCAGGAAGGAGGAAAATTGATTCAGGAGCAACCGGAGAACATGACACCTCAACAATATTAATAATTTAAAGTCGGCCCATAAACTAAAAGCAAAAAAATAAAGAACAAAAGCGTGAAAAAAGATCCCTACCCCCTCCCCCCACCCTTCGAAAAAAAGCCAAGCGGCAGGCGCATAATCTAATACTAATATTACCCCCATTTCAAGATGGCAGCTCTATAAAAAGATTAAAAGAAAACTATTTAACACCCAAATTAAGATATAGAGTTGCAAAAAAATATATATCAATCAGAATAAAAGAAAACTAATATAATAAAACAATCATTAATAAAAAAAAAGTATAAACATCAAAATTTAAAAGTGTAATATACCTTTAAAAAAAAATCCCGTGTACAAATACAAGATGACGTTTCAAAAGCAAAGACTTATGGGAAGAAGAAACGCCATTTTGAAAAAGCCATATTACTAAATACAAATGTGAGTTCAGCAATCTGTTAAAAGACAAAATAAGATTTAAAAAAAAGGGATATAATAAACAGTACAATATATATTAAAAAAAAGACCAAAAATCCAAAACATTCGTCCCATTTCTGAGTACAGGCAAACAAATAAATGCTTACAAAAAACAGAATCTTACGGGAAAAAGAAACGACATCTTAAAAAAAAAGTAAATCATTATTGCAAAATATAAAAGTATATAACCAAAACAGAAAGAAAAAAAAAGATATTATAAAAATTAAAAAGAACATCTATAAACAATGATGATAGTAAAAAAAACCAGACCCATAGATCAAAATAAGAAGTTATAACCCAGCTTCATAGGTTAAAACTTAAAATAGAAAGATATCCTCTCTCCGAAAAATCTTCCACATAACACATAGTTCAAGTTGCAGTAGAAGATCGAAATTCTTCAACAAATTTCTTCGCTTCTTCCGGAGTGTTAAAAATTTGCTGACTGTTGTCGCTCAGCGTAATTCTAAGCTTCGCTGGATACATTAAAACTTGTTTAAGTCCAATCGAATAAATCTCTGCCATCACTGGTTTAAAAGTGATTCTGGCTCTCATAACCTCATAAGAATAATCCTCAACAATTCGAAATTTGAAGTTATTGTAAGAAATCATACCTTTTTTACGAGCTAATCGAATTAAAAGCTCTTTCTCACGAGGATAATGAAGGCGAACAATCACCACTCGTGGTTTATCAGTCATAGACGAAAACCTCGCAACTCTGTGAGCACGGTCAATAACAGGTTTAGTTTGCAAACCTTCATCACCGAAAATTTCCCACAGTAATTTAGAGAAAAATTCAGTTAAATCACCGGACTCAACTTTTTCGGAAAACCCGATAATTCGCAAATTCTGTCTGCGAGATCGATTTTCGAGATCAGTAATTTTAAACTTATGCTGATTTACAGCTTTAAGAGTCGATTGTACCTTCTTATCCAACTCCTCAAGTGTACGTGCTTTTTCAACAATTAATTTTTCAAGAGTCTCCAACTTATCTTCATGTCGCTGAATATCCGTTGCCCGCAACTGAAACTTAGTATCAAGCGATTTAACAGCTCCTTCAAGTTCAGACATTTTCGTGGTAAGCTTGTTTTCCAAACTTGCCATTTTACTTTCCAGGTTATCTTCCAAACTTGCCATTTTACTTTCCAGTTTGCTTTCCAAACTTGCAAATTTAGCGTCCAGAAGATTAGAAATTGCATCGATAGATAAAGGCTCCTTAGACGATTTCTTACTTGTAGCCATTTTAAGTTCGGCAAAGTTAGATCAAATATAGTTTTAGGGAAAAAAAAGTCAATCGAAAATATCAACTCATTTGGTTAAATTCGAAAAGATTTGATTAAAGGGTGATTATAGTTAGAAAAGTGAAGAGCGCCTAAAAGGCAGATGTTTACGTCGCCATCTTGAAACTCCACCCCCCCCACAAACCTTTTATTTATAATGTTCAGGAATATTACTCCTCAAGACTTGACTACGAGCCGATCTGCAGAACTATTGAAAGGACATTTTGTCATATAACTTGGAAATAAGGATCACACCAGCCTTACAACAAACAGTATTTTCTACCAAATCGCAATGTAAAAACGATGAACATTTATCAATGAAGCTGAAGAGTGAACTTATATTCAACTGTTCTTGATGTTATTAGGCAAGAGCTTATTGACACCAGTACTCTCTAAGGTAGTGGTCGCTAACCCGTTGATCGTGATCGACTGGTCAATCTTTGAGACTTTCCCAGTAGATCCCGAAAAAAAACTAAAATAAATAGACAAATACTGTTGAGAGATTGTTTCCGGGTTGCGGGGTTTTAGTTCCGTTCTTTCTGCCCAGTGCACATGCGCAAAGCTCCCCCGCACTACACAGTGTACTTCAGTGGTCACCAACCACCGGGCCGCGAGGAAATATTATAAGTCAGTTCCACCTTTCCTCATTCCCTGTCACAGCCACTGTATGAACTTGAACCCACGCGAGGTCATCAATCGCCTAAACACAGTGATACCCTCGTGCCAGTGTTCGCATCGTGCGGCTGGCGAGAACCGCCAATGCTACGGGCCCGGAGCGCAGCCGGCGGGAAGTGCCGATGCTACTGGCCTGGAGCGCGGCCAGCGAGAACCGCTGATGCTACTGGCCCGGAGCACAGCCGGCGGGAAATGCCGATGCTACTGGCCCGGAGTACGGCTGGCGAGAACCTCCAATGCTACTGGCCCGGAGTACGGCTGGCGAGAATTGCCGATGCTACTGGCCCGGAGTACGGCTGGCAAGAACCTCCAATGCTACTGGCCTGGAGTACGGCTGGCGAGAACCGCCGATGCGACTGGCCCGGAGTACGGCTGGTGAGAACCTCCAATGCTACTGGCCCGGAGTACGGCTGGCGAGAACCGCCGGTGCTACTGGCCCGGAGCGCAGACAGATGGGCACAGCCTATAAACCTGTTTAGCACACTGAATGTTTGTGGGGAACCCAGTGCTAAAATATTCACAGACGACCTAATTCAGGCTCAAAGTTTCATAAGTAGCAGAGCAGCTACCTTGCTGCGATATACTGACAGTCATCCCTCCAGCCAAACTTTTGTCGGCCGATAGATCCTACCGGGGGGGGGGGGGGGGGGGCGCGGGCGTGGGTCTGTCGCTCTCTTCGCTCGGTCCGTTGCTCTCTCTGGACTGCGATTGCTGCAGCCCCGGCACTAGGACCTCCGGCCATGACCTTGTCCTCTCACCCCACCCACAATCAGCTGCACCTGGCCAGGACATCTGGCGGCAGGCAGGCAGAGGCTGGAGTTCGGGCCTGGAGGCTGTCTAATGAGGCAATAAAGCCCTCAAAATTGCTTCGGTACCCTGAGTCCGAGCACCCTGCACTTAAAGACAAACCTGTTGAGTTTTTTCAGCGGAAAAAACGTGAGCAGCGCGGGACAGCAGCTAAGTGCCGAGAGCCGTGAAAACTAAATTGCGAAATAGACTGGACATAAGGAACCTGCTTCGAGTATTGCTGTATTCCCATTGTGTTTAACAACACACCCCCTCCACCCCCGTCAGCCGGTCTGCAAGAATATTATCAATATTAAACCAGTCCGTGGTGCAGAAAAAGGGTGGGTACCACTGGTGTAGATACATTATTTCTACTTCCAGGTTGCAGGGTTTTACTTCCAGTCTTTTCTGCCCCGGTGCGCATGTGTGTAACTAATCAATCTGGGGTCGATCTCGCCTTTCCCTAAGGCCGAGGTAGGGGATCTTGGGTTTAAAAAGGTTGGTGACCACTACTCTAAGGGAATTTTTTACTTGATTCATGACAATTACATATTATGCTAAGGCCATTAATTCATTATGTAATACACTCTCTTCAGTGTTTGCAGAATTTCACTTTCTTCCAGAGTAACAGTAACACACACAAAATGTTGGAGGAAGTCAGCAGGTCAGACAGCATCCATGGAGAGGAATAAAGAGTATATGTTTCAGGCCAAGACCTTCATCAAACTATCAACCTCCATCATTAAGGACCACAAACATCCAGGCCACGTTCTCTTCTTGCTACTGCCATTGGGAAGGAAGTACAGAAGCCTTAATTCCCACACCACCAAGTTCAGAAACAGTTATTACCCTTCAACCATCAGGCTCATAAACCAGCATGGATAACTTCACTCACTTCAACTCTGAGTTGATTCCACAATTTATGGACTCACTTTCAAGGAATGTACAACTCCTGTTCTCAGTATTATTTATTAATAATTAAGATTTGTTTTTATTTGTAATTGCATAGTTTGCTTTTTTCACTTTGGCTGTTTGCCAGTTTTGGTGTGTAGTTTTTCATTCATTCTATTTCTTTGTTCTACTGTGAATGCCTACAAGAAAATGAATCTCGAGATAGTATGTGCTGACATATATGCATTTTGATAATAAATTTACTCTGAACACTGTTCTTCATTTCCTCAGTTTCACTGTAGTCCTGCTGCTCAGCTTAATCTCATACTCCCCTCACTCTCTCTGCTCTAGTCTACAGCAAGATATCCCTTCCGCCTGCTCCCACCTCTAGGACCTCACTCCCTCTGCTACCACTGGTAAAAGGCTTTTGTAACAACCTTCTGCTACTCTTCTCTTTCTTCCCCCACCCCCACCACACCCATTTCCACCCACCACTACCGCCAGTACTTCTACTTCAGCATCACTTCTAATACTCCACCATCACACATAGGACCTGCACAGGAGATCTGAAGATCACAGTTGCCCAAAACATTGGCTAGAATGGCCATCCAAGCATTAAAGCAAAGGCTTCACTTGCTTACCCAATGCAGATAACATTGTGAAAATTCCCTTCTTGTCTTTGACTCATCCTCTGCGAACAACATGTCCATCTGAACCTGCACAGATACATTCTGATCCAAAAGTTAATATATGAGGAGCATTCGATGGCTCTGGGCCTGTACTCACTGGAGTTTAGAAGAATGAGAAGGGATTTCATTAAAACCTATCAAATATTGAAAGGCCTAGATAGAGTGGATAGGATGTTTATAGTAGTGGGGGAATAAAGACCAGAGGGCATAGACTCAAAATACAGGGATGTCCCTTTAGAACAGTGGTGAGGAGGATTTCTTTAACCAAAAGAAATCTCTGAAAATAATTGCCATAGACAGATGTAGAAGCCAACACATTGGGTATATTTAAAGTGGAGGTTGATGGGTTCTTGGTTAGTAAGGGCATCAAAGATTACGGGGACAAGGCAGGAGAATGGGTGGGATTTGTCAGGATAATAATTCAGCCTTGATGGAATGGAGGAGCATACGCAATGGGCTGAAAGACCTAATTCTGCTCCTATGTCTTATGAAAGGTAACACTTATAAAATCAAAGCAATACCTCAGCCTTGGTTCCTTTAAGTTGTTTTAGCCGGAGGGAAGGTAGTGAGGTTAAAGCTCCCATTGCCTATTAAATGCTCCCAATGGCGTGCTGCTCAAATAGCCTCTGACAGCTCCAGCCCTTCACTTGTGGCTTAGCTACTAAGCCCTGTGGAACCATTTCCACTGACATGAGAAAGGGCAAAGACAGGTTACTGGCGCCTTAAGACCAATCACTTCAGGCAGATGGGGCTCATCAGCAATGGCTGGCAGCTCACCTAAGAGAAGGAAAACTCTGATCTCAAACCCCTGCTGCCTAGCAGCTGTACCCACTCATGGGAAAGGCTTTGGAAGTAAACTCTAAGGAAAAAGCCAGCACTGGAGTCCCGAAGGCAGTTCAATGTTGAGTTCAACGCTGAATGGCAACTCCTGCGACAATGCTAGGGCCAAAATGTATTGGTCTCTGCCATTCATTTGGATTCATAAGCTGCATGGACAACAGTTTGCTCTCCATATCATACTGCCTTGGCTTACGTTTCAAATAGACAGCTAGGATGCAATATCTATGGTCAATCACAACCGAGGGAGGGCCTACATTTCAACCTCAGTAACAGTGAATCTCGTATCAGTGGGCTCAAAGCCAACATTCTTTAATACTGACACCTCCACTTAATGATACTGCAGGCACAGAAGATACAGGAAGGTTTCATAATTAGTCTAGAATCAGCAAAATTAACTTATGCTTCTGGCTGCTTGCTTTCTGCTAATCAGTGAACCAATTTACTGTAAACTCCAGAAATGCTCAAGAAAATTGTAATGATAAGCACACGAGAATACGGCTCCTGAATAATGCAACATTTCCTATTTTAACAAGCTCTGCTTTTATTTTGTTGAATTTTCACATCAATCCCATGATAGCAAAGGCTTTGTTTCTATTTCTGATCTTTTACCTATATCCAGAACATTTGACTCAAAAGCACTTATATCAGAAGTTCATTAATTTCAAGAGACATGCTCTGCTTGTGGAAGGGATTGTCACATACTGTTGCAATGTCATCAATGAGTCAAGTTAAGTTTTAAAGCTGGTTACCGTAATCACTGTAGACAATGCAAACTTGTTATAGGCTCAACAGTGAATACCACACAGCATTCAACCAGACTGTCTCTAAGATAATCCCAAAGGTGTGCTGTGCAGTGTTCGCCAAACTTGGCAACTGCATTCATGTCGAAAATATAGTTGCTCTCACGTGGAAACTTTACAACAGGCGAATGTCTCTGAGCATCCAGCTTCTTTAAGTGTTGCTTGCCCAAAGTTGTTTAGGGTAGTTGTGAATACTGGTAGCTCGGGTTGAGGTGTTTGATAAAACAGTGTTTACCAAGCTTGGCAATTCCAAGCTCAATAAATACAGCAACATCAAATACCTCAACCTGAGCTACCAATATTGACTACCTTCCTAAATGCCAAAGGTGCCTGAACACTTGGAGGAGGCAGATGTGATGGAAGAAATTCCAAGAGGATAATGGATGGAGGTTGAAGCACAAAGCCAATGAAAGGGAACAGTGTTGTTTTCTATTGCACAACTTCCCAAACATCCTTTGCCATGTACCATTTCAGAATATTTTCCTTTTCTGCCTCCTCAAATTCTCCACTCAAGTAATGAATAAATAAAATTTCTACTTCATAATTGCACTCTTTAATAAAATTATTACCAGCCCACATCAACCTCACCCCCTCCCCAACAAAAGTGGTGAACTCACCCCAGGGTTTAGAATCTAGGATCTGCAGAACACAATTAGGAATGATGTTTTCTAGATCCTGAAAAAGTGAACTTTTCATTTCCAGGGTCCTTTAAAAAGAACTGAGAGCTGCCAGCCCCACCAGGAAGAGGGAAATCAGCACTCTCCAGAAGCCCCATGTGTGGCCATTCCAAGACAGTTAGTGACTAATACTCTGTATGTGAACAAAAGATACAAGAGAGACTGCAGATGCTGGGATCTGAAGCAATAAACAAACTGCTGGAGGAACTCAACAGGTTAAGCAGCATCTGTGCTGGGAAATAGTTGACATAGAAACATAGAAAATAGGTGCAGGAGTAGGCCATTCGGCCCTTCGAGCCTGCACCAACATTCAGTATAATCATGGCTGATCATCCAACTCAGAACCCTGTACCTGCTTTCTCTCCATACCCCCGATCCCTTTAGCTACAAAGGCCATATCTAACTTGACATTTTGGGTCAAGTCCCTTGAACAGGAATTTTTCTAGCTAACCTTCAGTCCAGATGAGGGGACTTGAAACTGTTCACTTTCCTCCACAGATGCTGCCTGACCTTCGGAGTTCCTCCAGCATTTTTTTTGCTCCCCAAACAAAAATAGGACTCTTGGTACTTTCAACTTGTACTATCTTTGGAAGACCAACACATTTTTCAGTACAGAAAGTTTTCAGCCAGATTGCCCATTAAACAGTACACCCATGACCCACTGATGTGTGCCATGGTATCCAACAACCATAATTTCAGACAACTGGCTAGGTTCTATACATCAACCCTACAGCACACTCCACAATATTTGGAGTTCATTGATGTGGAGGTCACTTGGACATGGTACCAAGATCATCTCAGATCACCCACACTTCTAAAGTAGGTCACAGCTGAGAAATATCAGTGTCAGCTTTTTTTTTGGCAGACCTCGTAGTATCCTGTTCAAGACTTACACCTGATTTGCAGTGAGCAGTGTAAGGAAGACCATCCAAAAGTGGAACCTTCTACATCGTGCACTACTGGAGGAGAACATAAGACAAAGAAGCAGAATTAGGCCAACTGGCCCATCAAGTCTGCACCGCCATTCCATCATGGCTGATTTATATTCCCTCTCAACCCCATTCTCCTGCCTTCTCCCCATAAGTTTTGATGTCCTTACTACTGAAGAACAGATCAACCTCTGCTTCAAATATGCACAATGACTTGGTTTCCATAGACTCATCACCCTCTGTTAAAGAAATTCCTCCTCATCCCTGTTCTAAAGGGATGTCTTTGTATTCTGAAGCTGTGCCTTCTGGTCCTACACCTCTCCTACTATAGGAAACATCTTCACAATATCCACTCTATCTAGTTCTTTCAATTTGTTTCAGTGACATCCCTCCCTTATTCTTCTAAACTCCAGTGAGTACAAGCCCAGAATCATCAAATGCTACTCATAATCCCCATCCTTCCATTCTCAGGATGTTGCTCATGAATCTCCTCTGGATCCTCTCCATTGCCAGCATATCCTTTCTTACATAAGGTGCCCAAAACTGCTCACAATACTCCAAGTGTGGTTTTATAAACCCTCAGCAATACATCCTTGCTTTTATATTCTAGTCCTTTTGAAATGAATGCTAACATTGCATTTGCTTTCCTTTATCACCAACTCAACCTGCAAGTTCACCATTACGGAAATCTGCATGAGGAATTCTAAGTCCCTTTGCACCTCTGATTTCAGAATTTACTCCCTGTTTAGAAAATAGTCTATGCCTTTATTCCTTCTACCAAAGTGTGTAACCATATACTTCCCTACAATGTATTCCAATTGGACTCATAGAAGCAAGGGTTCAAATTTTTAAAAAAATACTTGTAACAAACTTTTGTTTACATTTAACTGTGTGCACAAAATGTTTGCTTGTGGCAACCTAGTAATCTCAGATGACATATTTGAAGCAAATCTTGACATTTATTCACACAGTCCAGCCTCAGTTCGGACAATCCAACTCAAATTACTATAATGCAGTAATTGACGTAGCACTTGTGTTGGGGAGGTGGGGGTAATCAATGTTGTTGAAGAGAATTTTTATCCCTGAAAGTAGCAGAACAGGTAGACTTGGTGATAAAAGAAGTATTTGGCATGCTGACCTTCATCAGTCAATGTTGAGTACAGGAGTTGGGATGTTATGTTATATTTGTACAAGACAATGATGATAGGAAATCTGGAATATCATATACAGTTTTAGTTATGCTGTTATAGAAAAAATGTCATGAAGCTGCAAACAGTGTAACGGAGACTTAAAAGAATGTTGCCAAGACTGGATGGGCTGAGTTATGGAAAGACTGGGTAGGCTGGGATTTTATTCACTGGAAAATTGGAGATTGAGGGGTGACCTTATAGGTGTATAAAAATCACAATAAGGGGAATGCACACAGTCGTTCTCCCCAGGAAAAGGAAATCAAATAACTGGGGGGGGGGGGGGGAATAGGTTTTAGGTGAAAGAGGAAAGATTTTAAAGAGTCCTGAGAGGCAATTTTTTCACACTGAAGGCTGCATGTAAATGCAACAAGGTGCCAGGGGAAGTGATTGAGGCAGATACAACAACAACATTTAAAATAAACTTGGACCGGGACAGGCACATTAGAGGCTTACTGGGAAATAAGCCAAATATAGGCAAATGGGCACTTCGGTCAGCATGGACAAGTTGAACTGAAGGAACAAATTCTGTGCGGCATGACTCTATAAGTCTATGGCTCTAATTCCTAGTTCTTTGACAAACAGTTAATTCTATTCAATCCCCAGACAGGAATGCACTCAGAAGAGACTCCTGGCTTGAAAGCACCAGGTTATTATCCATGGATATTAATCAACACACCAGATATACAGTGGTATGCAAAAGTTTGGGCACCCTGGTCAAAATTTCTGTTACTGTGAATAGTTAAGTGAGTAGAAGATGAGTTGATCTCCAAAAGTCATAAAGTTAAAGATTCTTTTTAACATTTTAAGCAAGATTAGTGTATTACTTTTGTTTTGTACAATTTTAGAGTGGAACTAAAGGAAAGGAGCACCATGCAAAAGTTTGAGCACCCCAAGAGATTTGAACTCAGATTACTTTTACTAAGGTCTCAGACCTTAATTAGCTTGTAAGGGCTATGACTTGTTCACAATCATCATTAGGAAAGGCCAGGTGATGCAAATTTCAAAGCTTTATAAATGCCCTGACTCCGCAAACCTTGTCCCAACAATCAGCAGCCATGGGCTCCTCTAAGCAGCCTAGCACTCTGAAAATTAAAATAAATGATGCCCACAAAGCAGGAGAAGGCTATAAGAAGATAGCAAAGCATTTTTAGGTAGCCATTTCCTCAGTTCATAATGTAATTAAGAAATGGCAGTTAACAGGAATGGTGAAGGTCAAGTTGAGGTCTAGAAGACCAAAAAAACTTTCCAAGAGAACTGCTTGTAAGATTGCTAGAAAGTCAAATGAAAACCCCCGTTTGACTGCAAAAGACCTTCAGGAAGATTTAGCAGACTCTAGAGTGGTGGTGCACTGTTCTACTGCACAAATATGACCTTCATGGAAGAGTCATCAGAAGAAAACCTTTCCTGCATCCTCACCACAAAATTCAGCGTCAGAAGCCTGATGCATTTTGGAAACAAGTCCTGTGGACTGATGAAGTTAAAACAGAACTTTTTGGCCACAATGAGCAAAAGTATATTTGGAGAAAAAAGTGCAGAATTTCATGAAAAGAACACCTCTCCAACTGTTAAGTACGGGGGTGAATCGATTATGCTTTGGGCTTGTGTTGTAGCCAGTGGCATGGGGAATATTTCACTGGTGCAAGGAAAAATTAATTCAAATAAATACCAGTAAATTCTGGAAGCAAACATTACACCATCTGTAAAAAAGCTGAAGATAAAAAAGAGGATGGCTTCTACAACAGGATAATGATCCTAAGTGCACCTCAAAATCCACAATGGACTACCACAAGAGGCGCAGGCTGGAGGTTTTGTCATGGCCCTCACAGTCCCCCGACCTAAACATCATCAAAAATCTGTGGACAGACCTCAAAAGAGCAGTACATGCAAGATGGCCCAAGAATCTCATAGAACTAGAAGCTTTTTGCAACGAAGAATGGGTGAATATCCTCCAAACAAGAATTGAAAGACTCTCAGCTGGCTACAGAAAGCATTTACAGGCTATGATACTTGCCAAAGGGGGTGTTACTAAGTACTGACCATGCAGGGTGCCAAAACTTTTGCTTCGGGCCCTTTTCCCTCTTTTTGTTATTTTGAAACTGTAAAAGATGGAAATAAAAAAGTAATCTTGCTTAAAATATTAAAGAAATATGTCATCTTTAACTTTATGCCTTTTGGAAATCAGGTCAGCTTTTACTCGCTTAGCTATTCACAGTAACAGAAATTTTGAGCAGGGGTGTCTAAACTTTGGCATGCCACTGTAAATTAGCAGTGCTATCCCATGAAATTGTGGCTTTACAAATCTTATGTTGAAAGGTGGACATTTTGCTTGTGGCACCGATACACAAGAAGGTGGTTCCATACAGAGATGGACTTCTCTGAATCAGATCTCAACATTGTTCAGCTGTGTAGTGATAAATCTTATCATTGATGCACCATCAATAACTCACACTGAGACGTAGGCGAGATATCGGCTTTTATTGACTGGAAGAAGGAACCAGGAGTGAGTGTCTATCATACAAGGTCCTGGAGACTGAGGCCGATCTTCAGGCCGCAGGTCTCCTTTATACAGGGGGCCTGTGGGAGGAGCCACAGGAGCAGTCAGCAGGGGCGTGTCCCGACAGGCACATAGTTCACCACATTCACCCCCCCTTCGTTTGAAAAAGTCCTCATGTAGCGAAGGTTCTTACAAGTCAAGCCGATCAGGCGGTCGAATCTGTCGCTGCGATCTACGTAGCACCGGCTGTGACCGCATAGGTGCCGGCAACATTGGCGATTGCACAGGGGACGGGGGTTGCGCGTGTTCTTGCCCACTAGGCGCCGGTGATCCCTCATGCATGTGCGAGGCGCCTGGTATAAATGCGTACGAAACGCCCGGTATACAAGTGTCGTGAGGAGTCTGTGTAGGGCCTGGTGAGTACGGTGTCACCTCTGGTGCAGGGTTCACAGTTACCGGAGAGCCTTCAGGGTAGTGGTCTGCTGCACCTGCGGGTGCCAGGTCGCGGATGGAGACCGTGTCCTCCCGCCCATCAGGTAAGACCACGTAAGCATACTGGGGGTTCGCATGGAGAAGGTGAACCCTCTCCACCAGCGGGGAGTATTTATTGCTCCTCACATGTTTCCGGAGCAGCACTGGCCCCGGGGACGTCAGCCAAACTGGTAGGGTGGTCCCAGTGACAGACTTCCTGGGAAAAGAGAATAGGCGTTCGTGAGGGGTGGCATTGGTGGACGTACATAACAGAGAGCGGATAGAGTGCAGTGCCTCAGGGAGGACCTCCTGCCATCGAGAGACCGGCAACCCTTTGGACTTAAGGGCTAAAAGTGTGGCCTTCCACACTGTGGCATTCTCCCGCTCTACCTGGCCATTACCCCGGGGATTATAACTCGTGGTCCGACTGGTAGCAATGCCCCTAGCTAGCAAGTACTGGCGCAGCTCCTCACTCATAAAGGAGGACCCTCTATCACTGTGGATATAGCAGGGATACCCGAACAGAGTGAAGAGCTGGCGCAGGGCTTTTATGACGGACGTGGCAGTGGTGTCGGGGCAGGGGATGGCAAAGGGGAACCGTGAGAACTCGTCAATAACACTGAGAAAATAGACATTGCGGTCAGTGGAGGGAAGGGGGCCCTTAAAGTCAACACTCAGGCGTTCAAAAGGGCGGGTGGCCTTGACAAGTTGTGCCGTGTCAGGACAGTAGAAGTGCGGTTTGCACTTGGCACAAATTTGGCAGTCCCTGGTCATCGTCCTGATGTCCTCCAGGGAGTACGGCAGGTTCCGAGCTTTCACAAAATGGTAAAATCGGGTGACCCCCGGATGGCAAAGTTGTGCATGAAGGGCGTACAGCTGGTCGAGCTGTGTGCTAGCACATGTTCCCCGGGATAGGGCATCAGGGGGCTCATTGAGTCTGCCAGGCCGGTACAGGATATCATAGGTGTAGGTGGAGAGTTCTATCCTCCACCGCAAAATCTTATCATTTTTGATCTTGCCCCGCTGTTGGTTGCTGAACAGAAACGCAACCGAGCGCTGGTCGGTCAGCACAGTGAATCTTTTGCCAGCAAGATAGTGCCTCCAGTGCCTAACAGCCTCCACTATGGCCTGGGCTTCTTTCTCCACCGCGGAGTGCTGAATTTCAGAGCCTTGGAGGGTGCGAGAAAAGAATGCTACTGGTCTGCCTTCCTGATTAAGGGTAGCAGCCAGAGCGAAATCGGAGGCATCACACTCCACTTGGAAGGGAGCGGTCTCGTCCACTGCATGCATCGTAGCTTTGGCAATGTCCGCTTTAATGCAGTTGAAGGCCGCGCAGGCCTCAGCAGAGAGGGGAAACGAGGTAGACTTGACCAGGGGGCGAGCCTTGTCTGCGTAATGGGGGACCCATTGGGCGTAATAGGAAAAAAACCCCAGGCACCGTCTGAGGGCCTTGAGAGTGGTGGGAAGAGGGAGCTCTAACAGGGGGCGCATACGTTCGGGATCAGGCCCAATAACCCCGTTTTCCACGACATACCCAAGTTTAGCAAGGCGGGTGGTACCAAAAACACACTTGTCCCTGTTATAAGTAAGGTTCAGAGCTGCGGCCACTTGGAGAAACCATTGGAGGTTGGCGTCGTGATCTGGCCTGTCATGACCACAGATGGTGATGTTATCCAGATAGGGAAATGTGGCCCGCAGTTGGTACTGGTCCACCATCCGGTCCATTTCCCTCTGGAAGACAGAGACACCATTCGTGACACCGAAAGGGACGCGCAGGAAGTGATAGAGCCAGCCGCCCGCCTCGAAGGCGGTGTAGGGGCGGTCCTCTGGGCAGATGGGGAGCTGGTGATAAGCGGATTTCAGATCTATTGTCGAGTACACCTTATACTGAGCAATCTGGTTGACCATATCCGCGATGCGGGGTAGGGGGTATGCGTCAAGCTGCGTAAACCTATTGATGGTTTGACTATAGTCCACCACCATCCTATTTTTCTGCCCAGTCCGAACAACAACCACCTGGGCCCTCCAAGGGCTTGTGCTCGGCTCAATGATCCCCTCCCTGAGCAGCCGCTGCACCTCCGACCGAATGAAGGCCCGGTCCCCCGCGCTGTACCTCCTGCTTTTGGTTGCCACAGGTTTACAGTCGGGGGTCAGGTTGGCGAACAGCGGTGGGGGAGGGATCTTGAGAGTGGAGAGGCTGCAAGTGTCGGTAGCGCAGCTGTTGGCCTGGTTCTGGATGGGATGTGTGTGTCCGTGTGTGTGTGTGGTCAGTAGCGGGGTATGTGAAGAAGTCCCACAAAACTGAGGATTCTTGACAGTGAGTGGTGGGAGGGGCCCGTCGTATACCATAGTCACACTTTCGAGATGGCTCTGGAAGTCCAGCCCCAATAGCACAGGTGCACACAGATTAGGCATGACCAGCAGTTCAAAGTCCCGATATTCTGTGCCTTGCACCACCAAAGTCGCTACACAACCCGCCCGGATGTCTGCGGACTGCGACCCAGAGGCCAAATGGAACCTCCGACTGACCGGCCGCGTTGCAAGTCCGCAGCGTTGCACTGTGTCCGGGTGAATAAAACTCCCAGTGCTGCCCGTGTCAAACAGGCATCCAGTCCAATGCCCCTCCACCTGGATGTCCATCATGGATCTTGCAAGCTGGTGTGGGGCGCTTTGGTCGAGGGTCACAGTGGCCAGAGTTGGATCGCCGTCGGGGTACCCGGTCAGCATCGGAGGGTCGGGGGCGGGGCATGCTGACGTCGACAAAGATGGCCGCTCACATCCGGGGTACCCGGTCAGCATCCGAGGATCGGGGGCGGGGCGTGCTGACGTCGACAAAGATGGCTGCCCACATCCCGGCATGCAAGATGGCGGCCCCCACGTTTCACCCGCAGCGCTGCACTCCGCTCGAGGTTGAGACTTACAGACCTTGGCGAAGTGGCCCCGCTTTCCGCAGCTGGAGCAGGTCGCTTCTCGCGCTGGACAGCGTCGTCGAGGATGTTTCTTTTGGCCACAGAAATAACAAAGCACGAGTTTCTTACGGGCCACAGCCGTGGTCTGGGTCGGGGAGCTCGTGGAATGGCGACTGGCGGCGGCGTTGGCGAATTCGCTCCCGGGAGCCGGCGGTGGCGGGGTCTGAGGCGTCCACGAAACCGACGGGGAATCGCGCGACTGGACAGCGTCGGCGTTATGCAAAGCAGCTTCTAGAGCGTTGGCCTTCTCTATCGCCGAGCTTAAGGTAAGATCCGAGTTCTCCAGCAGCCGCTGGCGCATGTACACTGACCTCAGTCCCGTCACAAAGGCGTCTCGCACCAGCAGCTCCGCATGCTGTTCTGCCGTGAGCGTCTTGCAGTCACAAGCTCGGACGAGTGTCTGTAGTGCTCGGAGAAACTCAGCGCACGATTCGCCAGGCCGCTGTTGCCGGGTAGCTAAACGATGTCTTGCGTAGACGGTGTTCACCGGCCGCAGGTACTGTCGTTTGAGGGCGTCCAGTGCCCCTTCGTAGGTCGGCAGGTCCCGGATAAAGGAGTAAACTTTGGAGGAGACCCTCGAGAGTAGGATTCTGTGCATAACGGCGGGTTCAGTCGCACGAAGCTCCGCCAAGTACGATTGGAAGCATGCAAGCCAGTGCTCAAAAGCGAGAGCTGCGTCAGGGTCTTGAGGGTCCAAATCCAACCGGTCCGGACGCAAAACGGGTTCCATGTTTTAAAACTTCCAGTCAATAAAATTGATGCACCATCAATAACTCACACTGAGACGTAGGCGAGATATCGGCTTTTATTGACTGGAAGAAGGAACCAGGAGTGAGTGTCTATCATACAAGGTCCTGGAGACTGAGGCCGATCTTCAGGCCGCAGGTCTCCTTTATACAGGGGGCCTGTGGGAGGAGCCACAGGAGCAGTCAGCAGGGGCGTGTCCCGACAGGCACATAGTTCACCACAATCATGTAATGATAAATCTTACACAGAAATGTAGTACTGGAGGTAGATCAATCAGCCCCTCCAATCTATGTCATCTTTCATTTGGATCATGACCAATTTGTATTTATTTCCATTATCTGGCTTTGTTCCATATTCTTTTAAAGCATTATCTCAAGTACAAAGGATTGATTTTACCAAATGCTCAGAGTCCAAAATCATGTGACCATTGCACTTGACAGATGGTATTCTTCCTAAAATGTTAAGTTGCTAGCCCAATAAAATGTAAGACAAAAACTGTCAAACAAAGTGGTACAAGCTTGCTTCTGAGGTCACCAAGGTTCACATCACCCTACACACACACACACACACAAATTAGTAGTATGATAAAACTAGAACACTTTCAGCCTGGACAATACCTACCTTCCTGAACTTCTCCAACTGTTTGTATGTGTCAGGGTCTAGCTCCTGAGAGATATCCTTCATCCAGAGCAGTGCTCCCCTATACTCAGTCCGAGACTGTTCCATCCGATTTACAGTGAGTTGTGTGTCAGAGACTGCCCGGCGACGGAACGTTTCCACCTCCTGCGCCAGTCGGAGGAGTGGAACACGCAAAGCTAGTCTGGAATGGAAGGAGGAAAATGAGCTGTATAAGTCTAGACTTTGGTCAAAGATAGATGTGAGAAACAGGACAATTTAAAATGAATTCACTTTACTGTTTTGTACTATGTTCCTAATTCAACATAATTGAGACTTGAATCAGGATCACTTAAGTATAAATACTCTGTCCAGGGATGAAAGTCGAAAAACTCTACAATTCCTCTCACTTCAGAATGTAGAATTTAAAAATATTGTATACCTAATTAAATCTTTGTAACAATTCAATTCAAAGCACCTTTGAAATCCCTGTTATCAAGCTTGCAAACACCTATGGCACCAATATTCGACTAATTTTTTTTTTGTAATTATCTTTCAGACTTCCATCAGAAAAATAAAATTTTCCCCTGTGACTTTGAAAACAACCGTTTACTCAAAGGTGCAGTCCAATGTTAGCTGGAAACCCCTGCATCATCTGTATGGCTTGGCACCGCTCAGGAAGTCCTAAACTCACTGTAAAACCTGGGAGAGTTAAGCACTTTAACTGAATCACATGTCCTAAATTCAACCTTCAGACAAACACTGACTGAATGCACTGTCCCATTTGCAAGGTGAACAAATGATTACTCAGTTTTTTTCAATTGTAATTATCAACATCACACATATACAAGAGAAAGGCAGGCATCAAGAGCGGCACAAAAGCAGAGTGAGTGTGGGGGTTGGCCTGGGTCCCAGAGAGTACAAGTACCTTTGTTTTGCAGACCCACACAGGGCTTTGCTGGTAGCGTTCATCATCCTCCCTGCTGGGGTTTTATCCTGCTCGCTGTGTCCCTTCAAGAACATGCCCAACTCATTTTCCTCTTGGGATAGAACTGCAATGTTGAATCAGGCAGTCGTTACCATATAGATCACAAAAATTGAAGTGAAACACATTAGCCCGGTAGCAGCTAAAGAAAGGAGTTCTATTTGTCAGCAACTTGCATTTGTATGGCTTCTTAAACAAGGCAAGGACATAAATGGACACCAAGCCAAGGGGGATATTGGTGAGAGAACAGAAGGGAATAGCAGGGTGGGGATGGTTACAAAAGGTTTTTCAAAGAGGTGAGTTTAAGGAGCACAGATTCAATACTGAATTCAACAATTTCAAGCAACTTGCTTTTCTTGTTTCTTTTTTTCTCTCCACAGGTACAACCTGAAAAGCTGGGGATTTTCAAATTCTCTTTTGGTTTCAACAGCAATTCTGAACTGCAATTTCCTCCCTCTCTAACAGGCCAACATGGTAGCATAAAGGCAGCACTGGATGGTACGGTACAGCGCTAGCTGTAAGATGGGGGGTCGGAGTCCTACCGCTGTCTATAATGACCTTGTACCTGTGACTGTGTGGATTTTTTCCTGGGTGCTCTGGTTTCCTCCTACTGCCAGACATGTGTTAGGGTTAATGAGTTGTGGGCATATTATGTTGGTGCCGGAAGCATGGTGACTCTTGCAGGCTGCCCAGAACAATCCTCACTGATTTGATTTGACGCAAACATCACATTTTACTGTATGTTTTGATTTACATGCAATAAATAAAGCTAATCTTTATGTTTAGTTGCCCTCATTATTCCATGAACCAGATGGCTTCATAAACACTAGAATTATCCTGCAATGCTGGCCTCTGCCAATGGGAGGTATTCCTTTTGTTCCATCCACTGCTTGCCCATCGCCTCTGCAACTTATAATTAACATGTTTTTTTTCCACTTTCACAGTCTGACAAAAGGTCTTTGAACAGAGACTTCAACTCTGTCTCGGTCTTAGTGACACTGCCAGGTCCCTGCTGAGTATTTCCAGCATTTACTGTGTTTAACGGAGAGTGAGGCAGAGCGATATAGGGGTACAGATGAGAGAAGATGAGGGCAACAGCACTGCAGTCAATGGTTGGCAAGGGAAATGTCAGAAGAACAGCAGGCGTGCAGTTGGATTTTACATCTCAGGATGATATCTGAATGGCTTTGACAGATGACAGCAGGATTAGATGGTGCTTCATGTGCCTAAATCAGATCTCATCGAGTAGCTTAACCATTCGCCCACCATTTCCATGTCAGCCAGATAAATGAACAGAGAGGAGAGCCACAAAGGTAAAGACGAGGATGAGAAACCCTGATGACTGTAAGTAATGGGAATTTAGACATCAAAGATGAAGGGAATGCTATGAATGAGTGACAATGTTATTGCAAATGCAGGCTTAGCAGTTAGGCTTTTTCAACACAAAAGATAGGAACCTAAAATGTAAAAGTGAAATGGGCCACTTCGCCTTTTAGATGAAGGGTTTTAATCCAAAAATCAACTGTCCGTTACTCTCTATTGATACTGCCTGACTCATTGAGATCCTTCAGTAGTTTGCTCCAGATTCTAGCGTCTGCATTTTCTTGTGTTTCCATTTGACCCTCATGTCTGTTCCACCATAAGACATGGGAGCAGAATTAAGCAATTCGGCCCATCTAGACTACTCAGCAATTCCATCATGGCTGATTTATTGTTCCTCACAACCCCATACTCCTGCCTCTCCCTGTAACCTTTGATGCCCTATCTAAACAAGAACCTATCAACATCTGTTTTAAATATACCAATCACTTGGCCTCCACAGCCATCTGTGGCAAACAACTTCACAGATCCATCACCCTCTGTCTAATGAAATTCCTCCTCCTCTCTGTTCTAAAGGGACACCCTTCTATTCTGAGGCTGTGCCCTCTGGTCCAAGACTCCCCCACTATAGAAATCATCCCTCCATGTCCAAGGTATTTCAATATTCAATGTTTCAGTGAGATCCCCACTCCCCACCAATTTTTCGAAACTCCAGCAAATACAGGCCCAGAGCCATCAAATGCGCACAGCCTTTCATGCTGAAGATCATTCCTGCGAACCTGCTCTGGAACTTCTTCAATGTTAACACATTCTTTCTTAGATAAGGGGCCCAAAACAGCTCACAAGACCATAAGACTGTAAGATACAGGAGAAGTATTAGGCCATTCAGCCCATTGAGTCTGCTCCATGATTCCATCATGGCTTATTTATTATCCCTCTCAACCCCATTATCTTGCCTTTTCTCACAACCTTTGGCACCCTGACTAAACAAGAACCTATCAACTTCCATTTTAAATGTACCCTATAATTTGGCCTCCACAGCTGCCTTCAGCAAAGAATTCCACAGAATCACTGCTTTCTGGCTTAAGAATTTCCTTCTCATTTCTGTTCTAAATGGTCAACCCTCTGACCTGAGGTTGTGGTCTTTGGTCCTAGACTCCCCACTATAGGGATCAACCACTCTCTCTAGGCCTTTCAATATTCGATAGGCTTTAATGAGATCCCCTCCCCAACCCCATTCTTCTAGATTCCAATAAGTACAGGCCTAAACTCCTTAATGTTAACCCTTTCATTCCTGAAATCATTCTTGTGAGCCACCTCTGAACCCTCTCCAATGCCAGCACATCACTGTTTAGACAATGGGGCCCAAAACTGCTCACAATACTCTAAGCACAATCTGACCAATGTCTTTTAAAGTCTCAGCATTGCATACTTGCTTTTATATTCTAGTCCTCTCAAAATGAATGCTAACTTTGCATTTGCCATGCTTACCACCAACTCAATCTGCAAGTTAACCTTTGGGGAATCCTACGCCCAAGTCCCTTTGCACCTCTGTTTCTTCAAATTTTCTGTTTAGAAAATAGTCTGTGCCTTTATTCCTTCTGCCTAAGTCCATCACCATACACTTCCCTGTGCTATATTCCACCTGCCACTTCTTTGTCTATTGTCCCAATCTGTCCAAGTCCTTCTGCACACTCCCAGCATTCTCAAAACTATCTGCCCCTCTACCTATCTTCTGCAAACTTGGCCTCAAAGCCATCAATTCTGTCATCCAAATCACTGACATATAACATGAAAAGAGGTGGTCCCAACACCAATCCCTGGGGAAATTCACTAATCACCAGCAGCCAACCAGAAAATGTCCCTTTTATTCCCACTCTTTCCCTCCTGCCAGTCATCCAATCTTCTATCCATGCTAGTATCTTTCTTGATTGCCATGAGTTCTTATTTTGTTAAGTAGCCTCATGTATGGCCACTTGACAAAGGCCTTCTAAAAATCCAAGTACACAACATCCACTGACTGTCTATCCTGCTTGTTATTTCCTCAAAGAATTCCAACAGATTTGTCAGACAAGATTTCCCTTTAAGGAAACCATGCTGATTTTGGCCTATTTTATCACATCTCCAAATACCCCAAAACCTCATCCTTAACAATGGACTCCAACATCTTCCCAACTACTGAAATCAAGTTAACTGGCCTATAATTTTCTTTCTTCTACTTCCCTCCCTACATAAAGAGTGGAGTGATATTTGCAAGTTGCCAGTCTTCCAAAACCATTCCAGAATCTAGTGATTCTTGAAAGATCACAACTAATGCCTCCAGAATCTTATCAGTATCTTTCAGAACCATGGGGTGTAGTCCATCCAGTCCAAGTGACCTTCAGATCTTTCAGTGGATCTAATCACTCTCGCCTCTCTTTTATTCTTTATATCTGAAAAAACTTCTAGTATTCTCTTTTGTATTATTGGCTAGCTTACCTTTATAATTAATCTGTTCTCTCCTTATGACTTTTTTTTATTTGCCTTCTGGGTTGGTTCTTTAAAACTTCCCTATCCTCTAGCTTCCCATTAATTTTTGCTCTGTTATATGCCCTCTCTTTTGCTTTTATGCTATCTTTGACTTTCCTTGTAAGCCACAGTTCAGTCATCCTCCCTTTAGAATGCTTCTTCATCTTTTGGATGCATTTATCCCTCTTCTGAATTGCTGCCAGAAACTCCAGCCATTGCTATTCTGCTTTCATCCCTGAAGGATGAAGGAAGTGATTATGAGGGTAAGGATTTATATCGTGGAGGAAGAGAACGCAGAGTTTAGGGTACATATGTTCATGGCGAAGTACAGTGCAGAGGCTGAAGAGAAGTAAGCAGTAAAAGGTATCTCAGACAGAACAACTTTATAGCACCTGGAAATGTGCCAGAGGATATGACAAGGTATGCTTTAATGATGGGAGTTAGAGGGGGAGGGAGAACAAGGAATCAACCATCAGTCCAGACCACGTTCACAGTGATCATTCACAATAAGCTGAGAGAACTAATTTACCAGCTTACCCCAACTTGAGCTTGCTTGGTTCAGTTTTGGAATACCCAAAGAGGAAGCAAAGTTTCCTTTAGTTGCTCTAAAAGCCTGGAGCTGGGAGTTTCACCATCCCAGTGTACGGATATGATACAGGATTTAGCACTTTGGCCTTCTGTTCAAGAGAAGGTTTTCAAAACTAACTTTGTTTTTTTAAAAAAAAAAAGGACTTCAAGCTCTTCTGAGTTGAAGGAAGTTGGTGGGAGAGACAGAACACTATTCCAAGAATGGCCAATAGAAAATGGCCGATAAATTACTTAGAGTACAGTAAGGTGATTCAACAAGTTTCTATCTACCAGGTGACTTCATCAACAACTTATCCTGAAGACGGTCCTGGCCTCAGCTCTCAGACACATCAACTTTACATAATTTGGCTCACAGAAATCACCCCTGTCCAATGATCCCTCCCCACCTTCTCTCAACTCAAAACTGACATGTTTCTCTCTTTCGCAGCCCTGCTTGGTCTTCAACTGGAGATATTAACTTCCTCTTTTTACAGATGCAACATGGCGTGCTGACTGTTCCCAGCTGTTAAATACTGTTTGTATTTAAGATTCCCAGCATCAGAAGGCAATTTTTGATTTTTAATTAAAGCTCCAGTTGCTGTACACAAAGCATCCGGCTTAGGGCCAGTGCAAGAATATCTCAAGATATTTTCCCCTTTCTCACAGTTATCTTTGGATCTTCAGGTCAAATGATCAACATAACTTTTGTCAGAGCCTGCATGTATCAGGACCAAGCTCAGACTGTTTAAATTCAACTCACTTAGCAAGCTGAAGGCGAGGGTTGAACCGAAGTCCCACAAAATGGCACTGAATCAGATCAGCACCTCATATTAGTTTCACTGCAGCCTGCTTGATTCAACTCAGATGAGACATGCTGGTTTACATTTAGAATTTCATAATTGATTCATGTGCCATACTTTTTGTACCAGGAACAGACTCTCACAGACCAGCACAGCATGCATTGGTATAAAACATGCAAGCAGCGTCACCTGCAGGCTCAACACTTCAAAGCAGAAGGAAGCCCAACATTCTTGGTTTTAATTACTGTGCCAATTTACATATGATTAATTACAATTTCATCAAAGATAAAAATTAATAAAGAAGGGGTGTCAATCCTGTTGTGTCTTCGAGCATCAATGGTATTCTACTATGTTATTTCACTGAAATTGCAGTAAAGCACAACTTAGTATGTAAAATATCTTACTCACAGTTCAAAGTAAATTTATTAACAAAGTACGTATATATCACCATATACTACCATAAGTTTCATTTTATTTCAGGCATTCACAGTAGAAAGCAGAAATACAATAGAATCAATCAAAAACCTCACACAAGCAAAGACTGACAAACAACCCATGTGCAATGCTCAAAACAAAACGGGCAAATACAAAAATAAATAAATAATACTGGGGATGTGAGTTGCAGAGTCCATGTAAGTTAGTTTACAAGTCGTGGAATCAATTCTCTGTTGAGGTGACTGAAGTTATCCACACTGGTTCAGGACCCTGATGGTTGAAGGAACCTGGTGGTGCAGGACCCAATACCTTCTTTCCAACGGCAGCAGTAAGAAAAGAGGACGGCCTGGATGGATGCTGATTTCTTGCGGCAGTGCTCCCTGAGAATGTGCTCAAGGGGAGGGACAGATTTTCCTGTGATGGACTAGGCTCTGGTATACGAAGGGCCCGAAGCATTGTTGAGGATCCCTACCACCATTCCCACAATCTCTTTCACCCACTACCATCAGGAAGAAGATGCAGGGGCATCAGGACTAGAACTGTCAGACTGGGTAACAGCTTCTTCCTTCAGGATGCGAGTCTAATGAATACTCTGCCACCATCGAGGTCTCGTCACTAGGATGAGTTGTTTACTGTACTGTTTACCTATGTTGCCCACTACATGCATTTGGAATTATATTTTATTGACTTATTTGTGGTAGTATTTTGTTCTATGTGCTGTGTGTGATACATGTTTTGTGGGTACACCGTCACCCAGAGAAAATTTGTTTTGTTTGATTGTGTACATGTACAGTCAAATGAAAATAAACTTGAACTTTACAATTTGACAACTGGCTTTTACTTTTCAAACTTGGGCTCTGTAAAACTGAGCTTGAGCAGGACTAGGATAAGCTACTATGAGTTAGTGTATGCTCACAGTTGATCAGTGCAAATGAAAGTGATGAATGAAAAGCAACAAGGTGATCTCACATCAAGGTATTTTTTTTCCCCAGTTAATTCAAAATTTCCACATATACCCAGGGCAGACATTATTTTTATTCATCCAGGCCCCAGAACAGAAGAGGCAGTTACATGTCAGTCATAACTGTGGGTCTGGAGTCCTTGACTGAGTAAACACAAAGGTTTCCTTCTCTGATGATGTGAGTAATTGAGAGGTGTTTATGGCCATCTGCTGGTCATCACTCTTACTGACACCAGACATACTTTTGTTTTGGAGACAGAGGCAGAGAAGGGGGGGGAGTGGGGCAGAGTGACAGGGGAGAGGGTCAGAGGTAGAGTAGGGGATTGAAGGAAATGTATCGAGGCAGAGAGGGATATGGTTCATCAAGGAAGGAGGGATTGAAGCAAGAGGGTAGAGAGGCTAAGGGGGAAGAGAGGCAAAACAGTAAGACACAGAGATAGAGGGACATGGGAGCACAGAGGAAAATGTAGAGGAGAGAAAGGCAAGAGGTGCATAGAAAAGAGAAGGATGGGGAGTGAGGGTGAGGTATCAATCTGCCTCCACTTGGCCAAAAATAAAATTATCTGCAAATTCAGTGAGTGGGCTTACATCTGAAATGAATATTTGCTTGAAGCTAGTTGCCAGAACACTTAGATGAGAAGAAAATGATGACAATACAAGCATGAAAACTTTCTCCTGAGATGCATTATGTAAACCACAGTGCCAAAAATTTGAATTTCACCATGCTGCAGTTAGAAAATAAATTCTTAACAAGGAATTCAATTCATATTTAATCATTTCATTAGCATTAGCATTCATTTAATGCCGCAGAAGCAAACTGGTGTTGGTATCAGGATGAACTCTCCCTCCTTTCCCCTCCCTGTTTCTTTCTCTCGCTCTCTCTCCCTCCCCCCCCACTTTAATACCTCTCCTTTTCTCTCCCTCTTTGCCCCAATGAATTCTATCTCTCTGCCTTCCTCTCTTTCTTCCGCTCTGCTTCTCTTCCCAAACTACCCATGGTAAACTTGACGGTAAAATTCATGGAATGAATTTAAGTCAGTTTCTCAGATTAAAATGTGTGGAACCAACCAATGGAAAGTTAGTTATGATTTGGTAATGTGTAGAGGTAGGATTAATTACGATTTCATGCCCAGTTTATGTGTAGCAGTCTTGCCTGAAACTAGAAGAAATGAAATACTGGCAATGATATAGATGAAATGGGCTCACTGGCTAAGGTAGGAGATTAGATTAAAAACTCTGATGATATATTATCTGTGGCAGATATTCAATGAATATTTTATAAACCTCAATCAACATAACCTCATTTATAATATTTTTGGGAGACATGCTCTCTTTTTATTACTACCGTCAGGGAGGTGGTATGGGAGAATGAAGACACACATTCAATGTTTTAGGAACAACTTCTTGCCCTCTGCCATCAGATTTCTGAAATGACAATGAATGGTACCTCGCTATTTTAGCTCATTTTTTAAAAATTGATTTACTTATTTAATTTGTTTTTTTAACATACACTTAGTGGTCACTTTATTAGGTACATCTGTACATCGGTTCTTTAATACAAATATCTAATCAGCCAATTATGTGGCAGTAGCTAAGAGCATAAAAGCTTGCAGACAAGGTCAAGAGGTTCACTTGATGTCCAGACCAAACATCAAAATGGGGAAGAAATGTGATCTAAGTGACTTTGACTATGGAATGATTGGTGGTGTCAGACGGTGTGGTTTAAGTATATAAGAAATGAGTGGGCACAGTTTTAACAACACACACAAAATGATGGTGGAACACAGCAGGCCAGGCAGCATCTATAAGGAAAAGCACTGTCGACGTTTTGGGCCGAGACCCTTCATCAGGGCACAGTTTTAAGGTGCTTGGAAGTAGGTACAGAGGAGATGTTGGGGTAAGTTTTTTTATGCAGAGTGGTGAATGCGTGCAATGGGCTGCCGGCGATAGTGGTGGAGGCGGATATGATAGGGTCTTTTAAGAGACTCCTGGACAGGTACATGGAGCTCAGAAAAATAGAGGGCTATGGGTAACCCTAGGTAACTTCTAAGGTAAGGACACGTTCGGCACACCTTTATGGGCCAAAGGACCTGTATTGTGCTGTAGGTTTTCTATATTTCTAGAAACTGCTGAACTCCTGGGACTTTCACACACAATAGGCTCTAGAATTTACAGAGAATTGTACATAAAACAAAAAAGTTCCAATGAGTATTTCTGCAGGCAAAAAATTTTTGCAGTTGAGAGAGGTCAGAGGAGAATGGCCAAACTGACAGAAAGGTAACAGCAACTCAAATAACCACACAGTACAACAGTGATGTGCAGAAGAGTATCTTTGAATGTACAACATGTCGAACTTTGAAGTGAATGGGCTACAGTAGAAGAAGACCACTAACATACCCTTAGTGGCCACTTTATTAGGACAGGAAGTATCTAATCAAGTGGCCACTAAATACATATTTCTTCTTGTAACTTATCATATCTCGTGTCTTGCACTGTACAGCTGCCACAAAGCATCAAATTTGACAACACATGTTAGTGATAGTAAACCTGATTCTTAGCCTGATGCATTTGTGGTTCGCCAAAGAAAGATGAGATTAGCTTAGGTATGACAACCCGGAGACTTTAAGAAACTAGCAAAAACAAAATGACTAAAATTTGATAAAACTGCATCAAATAAATATTAGAGTAACTTAGCAGCAAATATAAAAACAGTTTTGAGAACTCCTACAAACACATGAAAAACAGAGTAGCAAATATGAACCCTGCTGCCTTAAAAAGCTGAGCTGGAGAACTATAGAGGAAATAAGGAAAAGTTAGATATGTTGCATTAATCTTCAAAAGGTGAAGATATAAAAAGTATTTTAAATTGGTCAGTATATAAATGGAAAGAAAAAACAATTAAGGCATGGTATAGTAGTGTAGCAGTTAGTGTACCACTATTACAGTGGCAGCAATCCAGGTTCAATTCCCATCATTGCCTGTAAAAAAATCTGTATGTTCTCCCTGTGATTGTATGGGTTTCCCCTGGGTGCCTCAGATTCCTCCTACATTCCAAAAACATTCCAGTTAGCAGGTGAATTGGTTACATTGGTGTAACTGGGCAGCATGGACTTATAGGGTAAGAAGGGCTTGTTGCCATGCTGTGTCTCTAAGTACAGTAAAATTACTAGCAAACTAACGGGACTAGAGGTTGGCAAACTTTTGGATCTGACGGCTCATGCTATTAGGTTCGTAGAGCTGGTGGCAGAAATACTGGATACTTGGTTGTGCCCTTCTGAAGTTCTCCTGATTCTGGTAGGATCCTAGAGGTTCAGTGAACAATAGAGCTAATGTTGCTATTCAAGAAATGAAAGAGAGAAAACCACAGGACTATTAACTTAACATCAGTCTGGAATCCTTTATCAAACAAGTGGTAACAATATACTTAGAAAATGAGTGATTGATCAAAGGAAAACTGTATTCATTATTTACCTAATCCATTAGACTTCATTATTGTGCGCACATTGGATAAAGAAAGCAAGTGAATATAACATATTTTGATTTCCAAAAGGCATTTATTAAGGTGACAAAAATGTTACTGCATGGGTTAGTGGCCATGTTGAGTGTGACATACAGGGATAAATGGGTCATTTTTAGGTTGACAAGCTATCACCGGTAAAATGCCCTAGGCTCGCTTATTTGTTCTCAGTTACTAAACGACAGTAAGATAGAATTCATCCAAATTACCTGATGTTACATGGGTACGTGGGGAAGTGTTCCGAGAAAGATAAAAACTCATAGTCATAAATTATGGGATTACGGAAACAGGCCATTTGGTCACCACAGTCACACTGACCAATGGTCACCCTTCTATATTAACACTATCTTCCAGCAGCTGGCGCATAGCCTTCAATTCCCAGCAAATTCAAGTGCTCGTCAGGACATCTCCTGAGTTCTGCTTCCACCACCCCCATAGGCAGTGTATTCTAGGGACTTGCTACTCTCTGGATACAGAAGGTCCCCCTCAGATCCCTCCAGATCTCTTACACCTTACCCTAAATTTTATCTAAATCTGATATTAAGAGAAATTTCCTGCTATCTATCCAATCTATATTCCCCATAATTTTATGTACCACAGTCACATCCCCTCTTCACCTCCTCTGCTCCGTGAAGAACAGACCCAGTCTCTTCCCATAACTGTAACTCCTCTGCACTCTCTCTAGCGCAGCCACATCCTACCTGCGCACGTGCTCCAACCTATGAACAGTCCCTACATACGATCAAGCACTGGGGAGAAAAACAGGATTGATTTCTTGCCTGCTTTGGGTGCTGGCTGGGAATAGAGAGGGACATTTCCTCACATATTCACTCCCCTCCCACACTTCAACAATCAGGGAATAGGATGAGCAGAGCCAGAAACGCTAAGGAGACTCGCTCACTGAGTCCATGAGGCCAGCTGCTATTCTCATGGCCACCCATTCTCCTGTCAGAGCCATTTCTCTGACCCTCTCAAACACACTGTTATTCTTCATTTCCAAATTAAGAGCAGTTTGGGTCACAAACAGTTTCAAGAACAGAACCCTGTCATTTCCTGGGCACTGTAGTATGGTAACTAGACCTTGCTCTTGTATTCATTGCCCTGAATAATGAATAATCAAATATCTAAGACAGGTTATGAACAAGGTGATTGAGTAGCCAAAAAACAGAAGCCAAAAATACAATAGTTAGATTGTAATGAGGGGATATTTACAGTTATCTGCTTTAGAAGGAAGAATAGCAGGTCTTACTGCTGTGACACAATAAAAAAAGGTAGTTATTTTAGTGTTCAGACACTTGAAATAATAAGATAGTATGCTGGCACAGCAAGTAATGAAGAAGGCAAATAGAATGTTGGCCCTTACTGTAAAGGAATTGAATGCAGCTACTATTTTACAGGGTCTGCTGACAACACTCCATGATAGACTGCACAGAGTTTAGCCTCTTCATTCAAAGCAGGAGATAACTGCCCCAAAGCTAAAGAAACCCAGGTTTGCAAAGGTAACTGGGATGACGGGGACTGTCCCAAGAGGAAAGGTTGAGTGAATGAATCCAAACTCTTTGGAGTTTAGAACAGCAGTCAGAGCATTGAAACATAAAGCTCAGCGAAGACTTGACAGTGAAGAAGATTCCCCTGGCGAGAGGGTCTAAACTGAAATTTCTTCTCTTTCAGTGTTGCGAATCTTTGGAATTCTCAACCCCAATGAACCACAGATGCTGCATATTTAAGGATGAATTACATAGATCTGAGTTACCTGGTACCGATCCTCAACCTGAAGTGCCAATTCTGTTTTTCTATCCACAGAGGCTGCCTGCTAAGTGTTAGCAGCTTTTCCTGCTTTTGAATAACACAGATATCTGGACTAAAGGTGATTCAAAACTGATGTAGTCTTGATGAAAGGTCTTGGCCTGAAAAGTTAACTGTTTGTTCCTCACAATAGAAGCTCCCTGATTTACTGAGTTCCTCCAGAACTTTGTGTATGTGGTTCTCAATTTCCAGCATCTGCAGAATTTCTTGTGATGATGATTCAAAACTTATGCAGATTAAGCAGGAAATGGTGTTGAAACCAAAAGTCACATCAGCCATGATTTTACAGATTGTCAGAGCAAGTTCAAAAGACCATAAAAAACATATACATTCTCAAGAGCACGTCCTGGTTGAGACTAATCAGTGTAACAGAACAAACAGCAAAACCCCACATCTCTTATTATCGTGGATCAGTGTGATGCTAGCCTTCCAAACTCATTTCACACTGAGTGGTGCAAATTCACCTCCACCTTTTAACCATGTTGCAATCAGTTTTTACACTGCTAACCAATGTATGCAACCAGTTGTCAACACTACAGAAAGGAAATATACACATACTTACAACTGAGTCTCTGCTGATATTTCTCAATCACTTTCAGAAGCTCTATGCAGGATGTCTGTATTGTACGATAAATCTGAAACAATAACATTGGAATTGAGAGATCCAGAAGGATAGGGCAGGGCAAGCAGAACAGCAATAGTTAGCAACCTCTCTTTAGATTCCAAACTCTCTACTAAAATTCTGTGTTAACCAGTTGTAGTAGCCCTGTAAACCTAACAGAGCAATACAGATTTTAATAAAACCGCCCTGCAACATGGTTAATCATTAATTGGTGATCTTCCTCAGAGACCAGAGGGAGAGCTTTTTGTAGGAATTGTTTAGGACATTGGCTTCCTCTGTAACTGAACACTTAAGTTCCACAAACAATAAAGCCATCCAGACTCTCCCTCCAGAACTATTTAAAAATCTAGCAACAGCACATTGAAGTCCAAACGTGGTTTGGAAGACATGTTTTAGTTCGTTAAATAATTACTTTAGTACTAAAACATGTTGGTTAAACTCATGTACATTTATAAATCTTTCAGTATGTGAATGGCATATTTGCTTCAGATGGTAGTGTGACAAGTTGCAAAATTTATATCATCATTTGTTTGCTGCTCATTAGGACAAGGGTGTAAAGTACCTCAGTACTTCAAACTTCAGAAGCTGTCCATATACATTCTTGAACCTCTTCAACTTCAAAGTCAAAGTTGACCTTATCATCTTAAGTAAATGCATGCACAGGTGCAATGAAAAACTTAACTTGCAGCAGCATCATAGGTGCATAGCCTCATGAAAGCAATATTCACAAGAAAATTATAAATTATACATGATTTTTACGCGAAAACACAGCTGAACAAAAATTCAAAGTTAATTTTAGTCCTAAGTGGTCAAAGTAGTCATACTCATAGATCATAGAAGAGTACAGCACAGGAACAGGCCATTCAGCCCACAATGTTGTGCCAAACCAACTAAAAAGCAATCAAAAACACCCAAACATTAAACCCTCCTACCTACACAATGTCCATATCCCCCCTTCTTTCTTACATCCATGTCCCTATCCAAACATCTCTTAAAAGCCTCTCCAATGTATTTATCTCCACCACCATGCCAGGCAGTGCATTCCAGGCATCCACTACTCTCTGAGTAAAATACTTACCCCTCATATTCCACTTGAATCCACACCCTCTCACCTTCAATGCATGCCCTCTGGTATTACCTGGGAAACAACTTTTCCCTGTCTATTCTATGTATACCGCTCATAATCTTATAAACCTCTATCAGATCTCCCCTCAGGCTCTGCCACTCCAGAGAAAACAAACCAAGTTTATCCAGCCTCTTATGAAGAGAGGTCATGCCCTCTAAACTGGGCAACCTCTCCAAAGCCTCAACATCCTTTCTGTAGTGGGGCAACTAGAAATAAATGCAATACACCAGATGTGGCCTAACCAGAGTTTTACAAAGTTGCAATATAACCTCTTGACTTTTGAACCCAATGCCTCAACTAATAAAAGCCTCTGGATTAGCATCCCATGAGGGGCTTTGTCAAACGTCTTACTAAAATCCATGTAGACAACATCCACTGCCCTACCCTTATCAATCTCTCTCGTCACTTTGTCAAAAAACTCAAAGTTGGTAACACACAACCTGCCCCTCTCAAAGCCATGCTGGCTGGCTCTCCCTAGTTAGGCTACGGATTTCCAAAAGCTCATATCCTACCCCTAAGAATTTTCTCCACTAATTTTCCTAAAAATAACGTGAGACTCACTGGTCTATAGTTCCTTTCTTAAATAGAGACACACATTAGCCACTTGCCAGTCCTCTGGGATCTTGCCTATGGATAGAAAGGACACGAAGATACTGGTCAAGGCCCCAGCAATCTCATCCCTTGCCTCCTTCAATAACCTGGGGTAAATCCCATCAGGCCCTGGGGACTTGTCCACTTTAATACTCATTGGAAAGTCAAACACTTCCTCCTCCTTGACCTCTAAACTCCCTAATGTATTTATACACTCAGTATTGATCTCCTGGCGATCCCCACCCCCCCCCCCCCGCCCCATATCCCTTTCCTTGGTAAATACTGAAGGAAAGTACTCATTAATACCTCACTCACATTCTCTGCATCCAAGCAAATGTTCCTCCCTTCATCCTTGAGTGATCCCACCCTCTCCCTAGTTATCCACTTGCTTTTGATGTGTGTACAGAATCCCTTGGAATTCACCTTAATCCTACTTACTAAGGATTTTTCATGGTCAGTTGCTAAATTGTAATGATTAGGGTTTTCCCAGTTGTTTCAAGATCTAAATGCTTGAGGAAATAGCATTTTCTTGAATTTGTTGGTGTGGTGTGGTTTACTTCAGGTTTCTGTACCTCCTGCCCAAAAGTGGCTCAGGTGGTGGGGTTCTTTGACAATTGACATTGCCTTCTTAGGAAGCATCTCCTGTAAAGGTGGGATGGATGTGCCCATGATGTGTTGGAGTGAATCCACTACTCTCTGTAGCTCTTTTTAAAGTTTCTGACAACAAGCCAACCTTCCTTAACCTCCTAAGAAAGCAAACACATTGGTGCTGATTCACTGGTACATCAGGATGTCCCTGCAGACAGGGAACTATAGGAGCAAAAAACAAACTGTTGGAGAAACTCAGACATTGCAGTTTTGACCTGAAATGATAACTACCTCTTTGCATCCACAGATGCTGCCTGATTTGCTGAGTTTCTCCAGGATATTCTTGCAGATTGCCTTAAAAAACAACGACATATGCAAGCCCTTGTCAAATTAACTTCAAGCCAAATGAAGCTTACAGGTTGGACGTGGAGAGAATAGTTGTTTGTGGGAGAATCTAGACCAGGGGTTACTGCTAAAAAAAAATTATTTAAACAGGGTTTAGAATTCATTTTTATTCTCTCTGAAAGACATGAGTCTTTGAAATTCTTATCCTCAAAGGGCACGATGAATATACAAACTTTTGATGATCAAACATTAACATGGATTTGGGAATGCAATGTTAAAGTTACCGTGAGATCAGCTGTAATTCTGTGCAATGGCAGAGCAAGCTTGAAGGGCCAAGTGGCCTATTGCTATCCCTTTGCATGTTCATTCACCCTTTGTGATTCAGAATAAAAGGAGGCACAAAGATAACGTAACATGTACAATAGAGGAATATGGTACAAGTTTAACACAAAACATACCAGTCACCCAAAATATTTAGGGCTTATTTTTGACTGGGATTATATTTTTAATGCTGTCTCAGAACTGGAATGACAGCCAAGACTGCACATCAGAAATCTCTTTATGACTCCTGGGTCCAAAATCAATGTGGTCTGACCACCCACATACTTAGATGTGGTGCTGCCTAGGCAGTGGAATGTTGAATCTGTAAAGTCAGTAAAATCTAATGGTAATCTGGTCAGTCAGGAGCTCCTTTCCACTGACAAAGGGCCAGCCCTCCGGCACATTCCTATTCTTCCCATAGAGGAAGCAAATCTCAAAGGAGAGGTAATCCCATAAAGCATATACATCTCTAATGGAAACTCCATTGCATTATTTCTGACAGTGAAATCAAAGCTCAGTGTGATTTTATTTGTACACTGGAGAGCAAGAGACATTAATAAAGTATCTACAAATGACTGTGCTCAAGATCTATGCCAGTAGAAGCCAGATGATAAATCCATTGTTTACTCTACGTATTGGTAACACAGATACAGCGACAGGAAACTGCTACTGGATAACACAGTATCCCACAGGAGGAGTAGGACGTTCAGGCTACAGCTTATTCTGCCTAACACAGAAAGGTGGAAATACTGGGGTTGCAATTTTTGCATAATAAATTTATATTTACCTGTAGACACAATGAGATGCACTACCACATAAATCTAGAGTTTGCTAAAAATGAAAGAAACTCACTGTAAAGTGTAACACACATAAAATGCTGAAGGAACTTAGCAGATCAAGCAGCACCAATGGAATAAAGAGTTGTTGTTTTGGGATGAGATCCTTCAACGGGAAGTAAAGATGGCTTCAACTTTCAATTTATACTGCACTGGCTCTGCTCTACTTTAAGGCAAAACCACCTGTAGCAATGTTGCACTTTGAATAAAATAAGGCTTTGACTGCAGGTAACCTTTCAATTTTACCCAATCATGTTGCACACAAAGCAATTTGAGGAGAATTTAAGGTTCTCCATTGTCCGTGACAACACAGAGATTATTTTTTCTGTGTTTTCCACTCTTTCATAGCTAACTGCAGGGTAATTACATTAGAAACTACTTCATCCGTAGTGCAATGCATGCTCAGAGCTAAATATTACATGAAAATTGTAAACAGAGGAAGCAGCTGTTATAAGACTGTCATAAATGTCACACAGAGTAATGAAAAAAACTGAACACTTCTTGCTTGGTGATACAACAAATAAACATGCTGACTGTGAGATGTTAGGCAATAGAATGGCAGTGCAGTGTGCTGCACTCCTTTAATAGAGATGGAACAAGCTAAATTCAAACATTTCCACTGGAACTTCAGCTGACCCTTGCCTCAGTTCCTAAATAGAAAACCCTCCGCTAGCGTTGCCACTGCTTCCGCAGTTTTATTTTCCTTCCTCCGATCTTCTCCCCTCCTATTGGGAAAGAATTGAATATTGCCAAAATATGGGCCCCACAGCCAGTGGTTGTCCTCCTGTGAGCTCTCCAAGTGGTCACTAAACACAGATGCTGGTCAGGCTGTTTCACTAAGTGGAGAAGTTACAGTCAAGCAAAGCCTTCACCAACCGAACTTCCAAACATACTCAGTGCTCAGCATAACAACTGGGAGTAGTTATTACCCAGTTTCCTATTACCTTTCATATTATCTGCACCACCATGGACTTGCCTTCAAATGTATCTGTTTATTTTGCATTGAGGTCTAATTTTTGCACAGGTTTTAAAAATTGTATCATAGAGTATTACATACATTTATATTCTGTTCTTTGCTTGTAGCTACATGACTAAGATATTGCTACCAGCAAGTTTTTCATTGTCCCTCACTGTAATTATGGACATCACAATAAACTCGACTAGTCAAAAGGCACAAAGACAAAAAGAAGCATTCAAAACCTGTGAAAAAAGTGATTTGACCTCCACACTGTCTGTGGTAATGGATTCCAAAAACCCTATATAATGGTAGCACATCCCTTTCTTCAAAACTGCCCACAATGCTCCAAGTATGGTCTAGCCTTATAAACCCTCAGCATTATATTCTTGCTTTTCTATTCTAGCCCTCTCGAAATGAATGCTAACGTTGTATTTGCATTCCTTACCACTGAGCCAACCTCAAAGTTAACCTTCAGGGAATCCTGCACAGGTACTCCCAACTTCCTTTGTACCTCTGATTTCTGAACTGTTCTCCATGTTTGGAGAATACACTATGCCTTCATTTCTTCTATCAAAGTACATGACCGTACACATTCCTACATTGTATTCAATCTGCCACTTCTTTTCCCATTTTCTTAATGTCAGTCCTGCAAGGTTAACTAGGCTTACCGAAGCTCTGGTCAGGAAAAATATCAGGTATAGGCAGCTGGGATCAAGAGAATCCCTTGGGAAGTATACAGGATGAAGGAAATCAGGATGGCAAAAAAACAAGGAACAAGGTATCTTTGGAAGATAAAGGAGAATCCTAAGAAACACTTAATCTCAGCCCAGATGAAAGACAACCTAAAACTCAGAATGCCCATTTCCCTCCAAAGATGCTGCTTGATCCACTGTGCTTCTCCAGTGTTTTCTGTGATGCTCAAGAATCCGAAGAGACTTTATTAGTATATTAAGAGAAGGATAACAAGGGAGAGAATGGGTCCCCTTAAGGATCATTGGGGTCATGTGTGTGTGGAGCCACAGGAGATGGGGACTTGGACTGCACCGTGTACTGTGAGCCATTCTGGCTGCAATACTATATGAAGGATGTAATTAAGCTAGTGAGGGTGCAGAAAGTTTCAATAAGCAGGTAGTTAAGCGGAGTTAAGATGGCGCCAAGTGGCTGCTTCTTCGAGCTCATCTGTGGAAACAGCTTAAATTCCTCTCTTTAATGAACCTTTTTTTTTCTTTTCAAGGTGGCTGGAGTTCTATCGAGGTCCCTGAGTGCAATGGAACTCAAACTGTGGGGTTTTTTTTATGGCAGATGAGTTCTCACTCCTGAAGCTCACCGGCCAGCCTTTTGCCGACCTTCTCCAGGCTTTGCTTGGAAGATGGCACCTCCAAGGTGCAACCCTGCGTGGCCCTGTCCATGACAGATTCCAGGCCGGTGTTACCAATTGAGGCGTTGTGGGAGGAGGAACATCAGAATTTTGCTGCAGCGGATGTTTGAACAAAGGTCTCTGTAGTCCAACAATTGCTTTTCCCCCCACCCCACCTTTTCCCTCTCCCTCAATATTGCGCAAAGTTTGCTGTCGATTTTCAAGTTGGAGAATCTTGGAATAAAAAGCAACACAGCAGACTGTACAATCCTAGCAGTGACTGTTAGTTTCCCCTTTTGCTGTGAAATGGGTAACATCTCTCTGACCCTTGCTAGTGAGAGAGAGAGCCTCTGGCATGTTGAACTGTCAGGTAAAAGATAGTTTTTGTTGACTGCTGTTCATGGTATCTTTGGGTGCTTTGCTATTTCTTGGTTGGTGGGGGTGCTGGTGCTTCTTTGCTGAAATGGGTGGGAGAGGGGGAGGTTGGTGCTTTGCTGCTGCTTGCTCGAGGGAGGAGGGAAGGGGGGCTTTGGGGTTCTAACATTTTTCTGTCATTCAACCATTGAATTTGAACAACACCCAATCTAGAACAGCTGATCGCCTGGTGGACTCAACCATAAGCTACTCTAAAAAGTCATCTTGTGGGCATTCTGCAAATTCTCACACTTGGGATCCAGCACCAACCTGATTTTCCCAATCTACCAGCATATTGAAATTCCCTTTGACTATCGTAACATTGCCCTTTTGACATGCTCCTGTTGTAATTTATATCCACATCATGGCTACTGTTTGGAGGCCTGTATACAACTCCGATCAGAGTATTTTTACCTTTGCAGTCCCTAAACTCTATCCACAAGGATTCTACATTTTCTGATCCTATGACACTGCTTTCTAAGAATTGTGAGGGGACAGACTCAAGAGAAATCTGTGAAGGAAAAGTTTTAACATAAATGGTGTTGGGTGTATGGAATGAGCTGCCGGATGAAATGGTAGAGACAGGCACAATTACATTTAGACAGGCTCATAGACAGGAAAGCTTTTGGAGAGATATGGACCAAATGCAGGCAAATGCAATAAGAACCGGAAAGACCCTTAGCAGGCATCAATGAGTTAGGTCAAATGGCATGTTCTGTATTATTTAAGTCACTCAGCCTCTTTCAAGGCTATAAGCATTAAAACAGTCCAAGAGTTTGAAAATTAAGTTTGTTCTTTAATAACTGCTCAACCATATTTCGTGCAATGTTAACTCAATCTGGCTTGAGCCCACAGAAAACACATTATCACATTGTTATCTATGGAAGCCTGCAAGACAGCATCCTCACTAAAGCTCAGAGGATTGCAAAGTCCAACAGAAATGCAAGTTATTATTTTTCTTGTAATTGAATTCTGCTCATGAAGTGGATAGAGAGATTGAAAAGCATCCCATCAGCTGGAACTCCATGTAAGACCTTTATAGACAGATTTTGATTTGTTTACAAAAGGTATTCCAAGCCAAAGCAAAAAATTAAAAGACATCTGTAGCTTTGTTAACTATGGGTCAGGTACTGAAAACTGGAACACAGTTAATATTGTACATTTATTTAAGAAGGGCCACAAGGACAAGTCAGGGAACTATGGGCCAGTGATGCTAACACTAGAGATGGGAAAGTTACTACAAGGGACTAAGAGACAGGATCTATCTGCATTTGGAAAGCAAGTACTGATTATACTTTTACTTTACTGTCACCAAAAAATTGATGCATACAATCATCACAGCGATACTTGATTCTGCACTTCGTGCTCCCTGGAGTACAATTCAAAGTAAATATAACTTTAAAAAATTTAAATTATAAATCATAATCAGAAAATAGAAAAGGGATAGTAAGGTAGTGCAAGTCAGGTCCGGATATTTGGAAGGTACGGCCCAGATCTGGGTCAGGATTAGGGATAATCAGCATGGTTTTGTGTGTGGGAATTCTTTGAAGAGATGACATGCAAGATTAACGAGGACAGGGTAGTAGACATAGTCTACATGGACCTTGAAATGAGCTGCCGGGGCATGTGCTAGAGGCAGCTACAATTGAAATATTTAAAAAGGCCAAGGTTCATATACAGAGAGGTTTAGAGACAGAGTCATCGAAAAGTACAGCACAGAAGCAGGCCCTTTGGTCTTTCTAGTCCATGCCAAACCATTTAAATGGCCTACTCCCATCAACCTGCACTGAAACCATAGCCCTCCATACCCTTAACATCCATGTACCTATCCAAATTTCTCTGAAACTTTGAAATTGAGCTTGTATGTATCAGTTGTGCTGACAGCTTGCTTTGCATTGACCCCAAGTGAAAAAGTTTCCACTCATATTCCCCTTACACTTTTCATCTTTCACCCTTAATCAAAGGCCTCTAGCTGTAATCCCACCCAACCTCAGTGGAAAAAGCCTACTTGCATTTACTCTATCTGTACCTCTCATAATTTTGTATACCTCTATCTCCCCTCAATCTTCTACATTCCAAGGAATAAAATCCTAACATATTCAATCTTTCCTTACAACTCAGGTCCTCTGGTCCCAGCAACATCCTTAAAAACATTCTCAGTATTCTTGCAACCTATTTACATCTTTCCTGTAGTTAAGTGACCAAAACAATACTCCAAACTTGGCCTCTCCAATGTGTTATGCAACTTAACATAACATCCCATCTTCTGTACGCAATACTTTGTTTTATGAAGGCAAATGTGCCAAAAGTTTTCTTTATGAAACTATATACTTGTATACCACTTTCAATGAATTATGGACGTGTATTACAAAATCCCTTTGTTCTACAGCACTCCTAAGTGCTAGACCATTCACTGTACAAGACCTACCCTGGTTGGTCCTACCAAAGTGCAACACCTTGCACTTTTCTGCATTAAATTCCATTTGCTACTTTTCAGCATGTTTTTCTAGCTTGTCCAGATCCCACTGCAAGCTCTGACTGTCTTGCTCCCTATCCACTACAGCCCCATCTTGGTGTCATCGCAAATTTGTTATCCAGTTAACCACATTATCATCCAGATCATTGATATAGATGACAAAGAACAATGGACCGAGCACCGATCCCTGCAGCACTCCACTAGTTACAGGCCTCCAGTCAGAGAGGCAACCATCTACTAGCACTCACTGGCTTTTCCTGCAAAGACAGTGTCTAATCCAATATACTACGTACCTCATCATGAACATTAAGCAGATGAACCTTCTTGACCAACCTCCCATGAGGGACCTTGTCAACTACCTTGCTAAAGTCCATGTAGACAACATCCACTGCCTTGCCTTCATCAACTTTCCTCATAACTTCCTCAAATTGGTTAGAAATGACCTACCATGCATAAAGTCATGTTGACTCTGACTAATCAGTCCCTGTCTATCCAAATACTTTGCAATAACTCTCCGACTATTGATGTCAAGCTCACTGGCCTATAACTTCTGGTTTATTTTTAGAGCCTTTCTTAAACAGTGGAACAAAATTAGCAATCCTTCGTTACGTCACCTGTCTAGAATACTCAATATTGGGAGAACTCCCAATACTCAACCTACAGCCTTGCGGTCACCGCAGTCGTTGCAGCTCACTGTGCCATTGTAGAACGTCCCTCAACCTAAAGAGTGGAATCGGTCTGTGTGCATCGATCTTCACTATAAACCTAAGCAGTGCAGGTGGAAAGAAAAGTCCTACAGTGATGGAGATGGCATGAAACGACAGGATGGTAGATGATGCTGGAAGTTGCAGTCTCAACTCTGCATGTGGGCGGCTCAGACTCTGCATAGGCGGCCTGACTGCTGACCTGAGGGAACAGCAGCATTCGGCAGCCCTCTGAGTGACCAAGCAGCCTCTTCAGGGATAGCACCACTTGCTCCGAATGGAGATGGTCCTAGAAAAGGTGGTCCAAAAAAAAAGCTTGCCTCACCACCGCCTGGATAGTTCACCACGGCCAACAGGCATCTCACTCAAGTGGTAAGAAAATGGAAAAATAAAACAAAGAAGTCAACACATCTCAAAATTGCATGCTGGAACGTACACACATTGCAGGACTCTACAGAAGGTGACCGACCCCAAAGATGCTTAGCACTTGTGGCATGATAACTAGCTTGGCTGGACATTGACGTCACTGCTATAAGCGAAGTATGTTTTGCAGATCAAGGATCTTTGATAGAGCATAGTGCAAGCTACACTCTCTTCTGTTCAGGCAGAAGCAGCAACGAGAACAGACTCTCAGGGGTGGGCTTCATGATCAAAAACACCATCGTCAAAAAGCTTCAAAGCCTACCAGTCAGAACTTGGTCTACTTATGTCCCTGTGACTCAAGATGCAAGACAGCCAATTTGTCACCCCTGTAAACATCTATGCCCCCACAGTGCCAGCACAGCCTGCATTTCTTACACTCCATAAGTAATTCATTTGTTCCTACCTGCTATACACCTTTTTTCTTTACCAGCACCTCAATATCTCTTGAAAGCCAAGGTTCCCTAAACCTGTTGTTGACCACACAAAAAAAGTCTACAATTTGTGGATTTCATGAATCAAGGACAGGGGAAGCAGACAAACCGATTGTCTTTGTTCCCCCTGCCCCCTTTTGTGGACTCTGAACTGATTCTTGCTCTGGGTAATCTAATGAGAGCAATTGAATGTGGACACAAGGAGCTTCAGGTAATGGTCTGGTAAACCTGAGACCATTCTCCGATGAGTAGCTACTTATTATGTAAAATGACCGACCTATCAAAGAAGCTATCTGTAATCTCACTAAAACTATGCTGGGTTGCCTCATTTAACTGGTTTGGACCAGTCAGAGTTGAAAGACACAATAACACAAGGCTGTGGTGGCTAGACCCATGAAACAATGTTGTTTGTAGCTCTTGACTAGAACCAGTAACGAGGTGACCTTGAGACAATGGGATGGAGATTCACCACTTCAACTGATGAGGAACAATATAAAAATCAGGAGCTCCAAATACACAGGTGCAATATCTCTCCAACAACTAAAGACCAACCATCACCAATAAGGAGGGCCTCATGGACACGTGGCAATGAGGACCACGAGGAACACCTGGCCAGTGTAGACTCCTTTCCCAGGTACTGCCTTTTCTCTTCATTGACTGCTCATGGAGGGTCAGGGATTCTAGTGGGGTGTACACAGGTAGTTAATTTGTGAACCCATGTGCTTTTTAGTTGTGAAATAAAAGTTACTTATTGGTAAATGCAGATTCTCTGTGCCTCAGTTATTACAAGGGGTGACTCCCATAACAGAATTGGCGTCCCTGTTGGGGGATCAAGGGTAAATCTCTTCATTCAGCAGGAGACTCGAGTCAGACTACGTGGGTAAGGTAGAGAGAGATCTGGGGCTGGGTAGTTAATGGTTACTGACGCAGGATGTTAACAATGTTAAGTTAACAAATTTCATAACACATACTGGTGATAATAAACCTCATTCTGATGAAGAGTTCAGGAAATACTGCACATCCGAAGGACTTGTATTGTTTTAATTGGAGGGCATAGCTCCAGAAATATGTGTTGGGGAAGTGGACGCAATATGAGGAGTTAGTCAGTCACTCTGGCTGTGAAGGGAAAACTGCTAGGGGAAACCCTTTGGAAAATCGCCCAAGGGAAGCTATTGGGCAGGAAGTTAAACAATTACAAAATCCAGTAGCAGTTGTCTATTTAATTGAGGATTTGATAGAATTAGGACAAAATGCCAAGGCAGAATGGCATTCATTAGATAAGGAAAACAAATGTTGGCATAAAGCAGAAGGTAAGTGAGAGAGGTTAAGAGAACACAAATGGCTCCAAAAGGAGATAGAAACCTTTAGAGAAAGGGTTACTGATTTACAGGGTCAGAGAGGTATGGACTTGATTCATATGAACCAGTTCCAGTTGAAGTCTGATAAATTACTAAAGAAGTAAATAAGAGGAAGCAGCCAAAGTAGTGAAGGATGAAGTGAAAGGATTAAGGAAACAGTGCAGCGATTTAAAGACAGCTGTGAATGTGATTCAGAAATCAGCAAAGAAAGAGTAACACTGGGATCATGCAAAGTGTTTAAAACAGATTCAAAAGCTACAGGACCAAGTTGCTGCACAGCAAGGAATAATACGTGCTTTTGGATCTGAAAAAAGGGGAGGAAGGTGAATATGGAGATATTGATTGGCATGATTTAGTAGATGAAGCTACTAGATATGGACACGATAATTACAGAGCACCATTTCCTGAGGAACTCCCACTGACACCCTACCACAGGAGCCGGTGCTACTTAGTTACTTATCAGAGAAGGTGGAACCAGGGGGAGGAAATCAAAATCAGAATATAACATACACCACACCACTCAGGGTACAGCAGCTTAGAGATATTTCTTAGGATATTGGGACATATGTGCTCGGAGACTATCCTCGTGAGCTTTTCCAAGCAACTAGTCATCAGAGAGTAATACATGACCTAGATGACTCCAAGGAAAGGAAATTGAGTATAATGTGTTTTCATCCAAATATACACTCAGCTTTGCCAGATATACAATGACATGGTAGGGGAACAAGTGAGGAATTAAAGAACACAGTATTGACTGTCATAGGTGTTAACAGAGGGGACGGACTGTGCAGGCGCACTAGCCGAATGTTACCAGAGGAGAGGTGAACATCCTCCCACTGCATTTGCATCCCATTTATGGATGATGCTCCAAGGGGTTTATGGAACAGCATCAGATCAGGACCATTTAGGACCAGACACCTCAAGTAGGCAGTTGAGGATACTGGTATCTCACTGTAGCGATGAATCTAAAAAGTCACTGGGAATGTTGGATCCTTCTGACCCTACACATACTGAGGAAAATGAGTAGAGCTTGGGAAAAGGAGATACAAAGACCTCAAATGGGAAGGTGATGTTTATTAAAAGTCAGACAACTGCCTGGAGAAATGAGGGCAGAGGACCCACCCCGAGAGCCTCCCTGCCACGCTATCAAGGGGCAAGGAAGGACAGAGGAAATGAAACAGGGAGAACTGAAAGTGGAGTAAATTAATACTATAACTGTGGTCAAGAGTCAGGAGCTCCAAATACACAGGGACAATAACTCTCCAGCAACTAGATATCAACCATCGCCGATAAGGAGGACCTCACAGACACGTGGGGATCAGGACCTTGAGGAACACCTGGCCAGTGTAGACTCCTTTCCCAGGTAATACTGTTTCTCTTCATTGACAGTTCAAGGAGGGTCAGGGCTTCTAATGGGGTGCATACAGGTAGCTAATTTGTGAATCCACGTGCCTTTTAGTTGAGAAAATACAAGTTACTTATTGGTAAATACAGATTTTCTGTGCCCCACTTATTACAACAGGTGATTCCTATAACACTGCTACATTTACATTGTATTCTGACAGGCACATCTAAGCCTTGTAATCTCAAAATTTTACTTTTGAAGGCCTTCCACTTACCAAATACACCTTTGTCAATCCACACTTGCCATATCCTTTCTGATACCGTCAGATTTGGACTTTTACCAATTTAGAATCAAAACCCAAGGACCAGACCTTTTTTTTCCATATTTACTTTGAAACTAATAACATTATGATCACTAGATGTAAAGTGTTCCCCCACACAAACTTCTGCCACCTGCCCTGTATCATTCCCCCATAGCATATCAGGTATTGTACATTCCCTCAATGAGATTTCTAAGTACTGATTAAGGAAACTTTCCTGAACACATTTTACAAAGTCTATCCTATCTAGTTCTTTTACAGTATGGGAATCCCAGTCAAGCTGTGGAAAGTTAAGATTCACCTACAATATCAATCTTATTTTTCTTGCAACACTCTCTACAAATTTATTCCTTTAAATTCCGCAGACTGTTGGGTAATCTGTAGTATAGCACCATTAATGTGGTCATACCTTCCCTATTCCTCTGTTCCACCCGTAATGCCTCACTAGACAAGTTCCGCAATCTGTCCTGACTGAGCGCTGCCATGACAATTTCACTGATTAGTACCGCCACCCCTCCTCTTTTAATCCCTCTCACTCTGTTGCATCTAAAATAATGGAACCCAGAAAATTGAGTTGCCAGTCCTGCTCCTCCTGCAATCAAGTCTCACTAATGGCTACAATATTGTAATTTCAGGTGTTGATCCATGCCCTGAACTTATTTGCCTTTCCTATGATTCTTCTTGCATTGAAATATATGCAGCTCAGAATATTAGTCGCACCATGTTCAATCTTTTGATTCCTATCTTTGTTTGAGGTCTCTTCAGCAAAGGCTCCATCTTCCTTGGTGGAGTTCAATGACCCAAAAATTTCAAGCCCTGCCTCCTACACCAACTCCAGTTTTTATCCGAATGTTTCTCCACTTTGTAATAAATGCAACTCTGCTGATGCTTCTTTAATTCATATGTTTTGGTTTTGCCCTAAAATTGAAAAGTTTTGGCGGGAAGTATTTCTTACCTTCTCACAACTTTTTAGGGTCCAATTTGACCTACATTCCCTTACTGCCTTGTTTGGTATTATTGCAAATGAAGATATAACTTTAAATACTCCTAACCGACAGGTTTTAGTTTTTACCTCTCTTTTAGCAAGGATAGCAATCTTGCTTAAATGGAAGGAGTCTACCCCTGCTACACATCTTCAATGGCTATGTGATATTATGTCTTATTTAAATTTAGTGAAGATCCGCTGCTCAGTCTTAAATTTGAAACAATCTTTTTATAATATCTGGAGACCTTTCCTGAATTACTTTTCCAATTTATAAAGTTTAACAGTGCACAGGCTTTCATGTATATTTCTATCTTCTCTTCTTAAGCAAATATGTTTTTTTTTCTAATTATCCATTATCATCCATCAGCTTTTTTCATTGGTAGTTGGTAGGAGGTTGACTTTTTTTTAATATAAAAAATTTCTTTTATGATGTATGACCTATATTTAAATTTTTGATTACAGTGGTATACCTTTATGTGATATACTATAACATTTTGATCAATTTTATTACAATATATGAATGTACACAATTTATGTTGAGATGTATCTATGTGTTGCACTCCGTAAATCTTGTTTTTTCTTCTGAATAAAAATACTGTAAAGACCAACTCCATGGCCACGTGTTAAATTGTACAATCTTCCTATTTCTGGCCTCACAAGCACATGGCATGGGTAGCAATCCTGAGGTGACAACCCTGGAGGTCCTGGTCCTTTAATTTGACACCTAACTCCCTGAACTCACTTTGCAGAACCTTGTCACTCTGTCTACCTATATCATTGGTACCTGCATGGACCACAACTTCTGGCTGCTCACCCTCCCAATTAAGAATGCCGAGGACTCTGTCTGAGATGTCCTGGACCCTGGCACCCGGGAAGCAAAATATCATCTGGGAATCCCGTTCTTGTCCACAGAACCTACTTTCCGTTTCTCTAACAAACGAATCCCCTATCCCCACGGCTCACCTCTTCTCCCCCTTTCCTCTGAGTCACAGAGTCACACACAGGAGCACCATGACTTTCGTCAGATAGGACATCACCTCCCCACAACAATATCCAAAGTGGTCTATCTGTTGTTGAGGGGGATGGCCACAAGGGTACTCTGCACTGGTTGTTTAACTCCTTTCTCCTTCATGACTGTCACCCATTTTCTTGTGTCCTGTACCTTGGGTGGAACTACCTCTCTGTATGTCCTATCTATCTCCCACTCGGCCTCCCAAATGATCCAGAGTTCATCCAATTCTTGCTCCAATTCCTTAACACAGAATGTTAGAAGCTGCAGCTGGATGCACTTCTCGCAAGTACAGTCATCAAGAGACACTGGAGGTCTCTCTGCTTTCCCACGTCCCGCAAGAGGAGCATTCAACTATCATGCCTGGCATCCCTACTGTTCTAACTGTACAAATATAAAGAAGGAAGAACAAGAAATAAACTGCGTGAAAAAAAGCTTTTCACTTTCTCTGACTGAAGCCTCTCCTCACTGAAATCTAGAAGAGCTAGCACCCCAAAATCCTCACTGTCCATTCTGCTTGCCTCTGCCTTATTTTAATTTGTTCTTGCAAATCAATCCCAATTGCTGATTGGCCGCTGCTCAGAACACCAAACTGCTGCAAGTCGATGCCTTATGTATTCATTCTGCAAATCTGAGTGAGCTATGTCTTCTCACACTTCAGATCTCCAACTGGCTGCTGTTCAAAACAGAGATATGAGCCTAATGCAGGCAAATGGATCAGCTTAGATGAGCATCATGGTCAGTTTGAAGAAGTTAGACCAAAGGGGCTCTTTCTTTGCTGTACAACACTGCAAATCTAAATTAATGCCTTACTCCATTACAGGAAGGAGGCAGAATAGGGTTGAGAGGGATAATAAATCAGCCATGATGGATGGCAGAGCAAACTTGATGGACCGAATGGCCTAATTATGATCCTATGATTTATGATCTTATGGACACCTCCAGCAGCTTCTTTTCATTCAGTACAGAGCAGCATTTACTTTGTCTTTCACAGTCTATGGTCATTGCTGATACAACACAATCAGATCAGTATTGTCTCTAGACTTTGTGAACATAATGGTACCATTAAATCTTTACAAAATACTAAAATGCAATACATTGTGTTTGCATCCTTTATCACATTTTTCCTACTAGTGATAAACATGAAATTAATTTTTGTTCACCGTAGTGTTCTTAAGAATATCCACACCATTCACATTATGGAAATTATACATCATGCAATTACATTTTACTCAGATCCAAGGATGAGGGTGGTCAGGTTTGGACACCTACCTCTAGCTTCGCATCTAAATCTGCATCCGAAGCTACCAGATGCTCATCTTCTTTCTTTCCCGTTGCTTTGATGAGTGCCTGCTTTGTCTTCCAGTACTTCTTCTGCATCTGACTCACCACCGATTTGTCATTCTCGAGAACATACCGGTTAAACATCTCCCCAGAATGCCTGGTGAAAATAACAGCCAAAGTCCTCACTAAATGACAAACTAAGTAAAAACACATGTTGGCCCCAAGATATCCCTCTGTGCCCTACTTCATTTTCACACACTCTGGACAGCTGCACAACAAACTAACTCTGAAGTCATCACTATCTAAATTATCACTCTATCTCTGCATTTATATATGTATTATACTTGCTGGACACTTGTCCAGCTGCAGTCTTCAAACCAGTGTCTGGAAAAATCAGCTGTCACTTATCTTTTTGATACAGTTCCCCGAACAGATTAATTCAGGGATTTCAATTTAAAACTATTTAGGTTCCTCACCATCTGCATGACATCCTTTCGAACTGAGATGGAGAGGAATTTATTAGCCAGAGAGTGATGAATCTGTGGAATTCATTGCTGCAGATGGCTGTGGAGGCCATATCATTAGGTATATTTAAAGCCAAGATAGGTTCTTGATTAGTAAGGGTTTCAAGGGTTACAGGGAAAAGCAGGAGAATGGATTTGACAGAGATAATGAATCTGCCTTGATGGAACTGCGGAGAAGACTCCATGGGCCAAATGGCCCAATTCTGCTCCTGTATCTTGTGGTTTGATGGACATGCATTTAAGTTGAGAGGGAGAAAGTTTAAAGGTAATGTGCGGGCCAACTTTTTTAAGACAGAGAAAAGTAGTTACCAGGGTAGTGATGGAAGCAGATTTGATATTGGCGTTAAGCGACAGTTGGATAGACACGTTCAATATGTGGGGAATGGAGAGGTATGGGTCGTGTACAGTCAAAAGTGATTGAGTTTAATTCGCCATCACGTTTGTCACAGACATGGTGGGCTGAAGGGCCTGTTCTTGGAGTCCTCAACACTGCCTCTGATCTCTTCAGACCCTCCAGCTTCAATTCAAATTGGGGTAAGGAAATCCTTTCTGGTTACTACTCTCCTCCTCCCTCAGTTAATGAATCAACACTCCACCATGTTGAGCTCCACTGAAGGACACAAGGACACAGAATGTGCTTAGAGTAGGGAGGGGGGAGCTTTATCATTTATTCAAGAATCTCTAAACAGTAACACTACAGGCTGAGCAAGCCAAGCCCTGAAAGGAACTGAGATTATTGTAGATAGGAGCATGAATATGAGCAGAAAATGTACTTGAACTTGTATTTATCTATCCCTGAAATGCTGTGCATTTCAACATTGACATAAATGGCTACTGCTATATCCTTGTGGAGATAGTACTTAGTCACAACAAGAATTGTAGGGTGGTTATAGGATCATACAGTTATACAACAAGGAAACAGGCCCTTTGGCCCAAATGGACCATGCTGACCAAGATTCCCATCTAAGATCATCCATTTGCCCATGATTGGCCCATATCCCTTTAAACCTTTCCTATTCACGCACATGCCAAAGTACCTTTAAATGTTGTTCATGTACCCACCTCTAGCACTTCCTCTGGCAGTTCGTTTCACATAATTAACCATCCTCTGTATGAAAAAGTTGCCCCTCAGATTACTACTAAATCTCTCCCCTCTCATCTTAAACCTATGCCCTCTGGTTCTTGATTCCACAACCCTGGGAAAAAGGCTGGACTTTCACCGTATTTCAGCCCTTTATTTATTTACTAAGTTTGATTTACAGCACAGTAACAGGCCCTTCTGGCCCAACGAGCTCACGCTGCCCAATGACACCCATTAACCTACTAACCCGTACATTTTTGGAACATGGGAGGAAACTGGAACACCTGCGAAAATCTCACACAGTCATGGGAAGAACGTACAAACTCCTTACGGAGAGTGGCAGGAATTGAACCTGAGTTGCTGGTGCTGCAAAGTGTTACGTTAACTGCAATGTTCTGTGCCACCCAAATTGTATACCCTTCTATAAGATCCCCCCCTCATTCTCCTATGCCACAATGAGAAAAAATTCCCAATCTGCTCAATCTTTCTCCATAACTCAGTCCTTGAAGTCCCAGCTTTCTAAACTCCCCTGCATATTCTTCTCTGCACTCTTTCCCAGCATGAATGCACAATGATAAGATTCAGGCCCATTCATCTTCCCTACCTCCACTAGGTAGCTGTGAGGGGGACAGTAAGAAGAAGCCAAGCCTACTCAGCCATTCTCATGTACCCCCAAGTGTTAGCGAGCTCTGGATGCAATTACTTATAAGGAATAGAAAGTAAATCTGCCCTTGCAACCCAATTTCAAATTGGAACATAGCATTGTCATGGCTAGCCAACATGATTGCATACACTGGGCACCCCTCCCCCAATGTTATTCCTGTCGCACTGATGGAAACTTACCCTGAATGACGATCCATGTTTGGTGTTTCTGTTTTGAGCAACCTGAACAGATAATCAACAAAGACGCAAGGTTCAGGATTTTCAATTTTAATGAAGTAGTTTCAAAGTAACTTTATTATCAAAGTACATATATATATTATCATACACTACCTGAGATTCATTTTCTTACAGACATTCACAATAGAACAAAGAAATACAAGTCAGTAAAAAAAAACAGAGACTGACAAATAACTAATGTTCAAAAGAAGACAAATTGTGCAAATATTTGAAAAATAATAAATAAGTAAGTAAATACTACTGAGAGCAAGAGTTGTAGAGTCCTTGAAAGTGGGTCATGGAATCAGGTCAATGTTGCAATGAGTGAAGTTATCCATGCTGGTTCAGGAGCAATAATTTACTTATCCAGTTCCTTTCATACCTGCATGCTGCCCCAAATTAAGTCACAGTTAAGTACTTCATGTGAAGCATGATTGCTATCTTGCACAGAGAGGATAAATAATTTGTCACTAGGATTTTAGTACAACCACGTACAAAGTTTCTAAGAAGTGGACAATATCAATAAGAAATTTTCTGTCAACGAGAAAGCATGCAGATGCTAGAAATCCAAAAGAACACACACAAAACGCTGGAGGAACTCAGCAGGTCAGGTAGCATCTATAGAAATGAACAGACAGTCAACGTTTTGGGCCAAAACCGTTCTTTAGGACTGAGAAGGAAAGGGGAATTTGCCAGAATGAAAAGATGGGGGGAGCAAAATGAGGCTAACTGTAAAGTGATTGGTGAAACTAGGTGGGTGAGAAAGGTCAAGGGCTGGAGAAGGAGGAACCTGATAAGACAGGAGAGTGAATCACAGGAGAAAGGAAAGGTGGAGGGAACCCAGGGAGAAGTAATAGGCAGATGAGAAGATGTAAGAAGTCAGAGTGGGGAATAGAGGAGAGACAAACTTGATTAAGTGCTCAAGATATTAAATGAATCCATGACATTCTAAACTCATAGGCAAGAGTCTCGATTCTGAACTGAGAGACACCTGAGCCAAAGCTGAGTGAAAACATAGCAAAGTACAGGCCCTTCAGCCCACAATGTTGTACCAAACTTTTAAGATCAATCTATCTCTTCCCTTCCACATAGTAATCCATTTTTCTTTCATCCATGTGCCTATCTAACTTTCTTAAATATCCCTAAGATATCTGCCTCTACTATCATCCCTGGCAGCACTAACCTTGCATCTACCAACCTCTGTGTAAAAAAACTTAGCTCTGACATCCCCCCCCCCCCCATATTTTCCTCCAAACGCCTTAAAATTATGCCCCTCATATTAGCTGTTTCAGCTCTGGAGAAAAAAGTCTCTGGCTGTCCACTTGATCTATGGCTCTTACCATCTTGTACACTGCTTTCAAATCAACTCTCATTCTCCTTCACTCCAAAGACAAAAGCCTAGCTCACTCAACCTCTTGTCATAAGACATGCTCTCCTATCCAGGCAGTGTCCTGATAAATCTCCTCTGCACCCTCTCTAAAGCTTCCACATCCTTCCTATAATGAGGCACTAGAACTGAACACAATATTCCAAGTGTGGTCTAACCAGGGTTTTATAGAGCTTCAACATTACCTCACAGTTCTTGAACTCAATACCCAACTAATGAAAGCCAACATATCATATGCCTTCTTAACCACCCTATTAACTTGTTTGGCAGCATTGAGGGATCTGTGGATGTGGACCCAAGATCCTTCTGCTCCATCACACTGCTAAGAATTCTGTTATTAACCCCGTTCTCTGCTTCCAAGCTTGACCTTCCAAAGTGAATCATTTAACACTTTTCTCAATTGAACTCCATCTACTACCTAACCCTTCAATGTCCCATTGTAACCTACAACAACTTTTTACACTATCCACAGCTCCACCAACCTTCATGTCATCTGCAAACTTACTAATCCACCCTTTCAATTCCTCATCCAAATCATTTATTAAAAAAACAGCATGGGTCCCAGAACAGATCACTGAGGAACACCAACGGGCATCGACCTCTAAGTAAAATACTCATCACCATCTGCCTTCTGTGGATAAGCCAATGCTGAATCCACTCAGCCAAGTTTCCCTGGACCCTATCCCCCTTGGCTTTCTGAATGAGCCTACTGTGGGAAATGCCTTACTAAAATCCATATACACATGAACTGCCCTACCTTCATCAATTTGATTTGTTATTTCCTCAAAAAATTCAATCAGGCTTGTGCAGAACATCCTGCCAATCACAGAGCCTTACTGACTACCCCTAATCAGTCTATGCTTCTCCAAATGCTCATAAAACCCGTCTCTACGAATCTTCTCCCTTAATCACTGAAATAAGATTTACTGGACTATAATTCCCAGGATTATCCCTACTCCCTTTTGGAACAAAGGAATAGCATTTGCCACACTCCAATCATGTGGTACAACTACCGTAGCGAGAACACAAAGATCATTGCCAACAGCACAGGAAATCTTCCCTCACTTCCTGTAGTAACTGATGTATTTTTTGTACAGATTGAAAAGTCTAGATTTGGACAAGCTCATCTTCCATTATCCCCTCTGGCCCTGGTGTCTTATCAATCCTAATGTTTTTCAAAAGTTCCAGCACATTCTTTTTCTTAATGTCAGCATGTTCCAGCATATCAGCCTGTTTTACACCGTTCTCACAAATGTCAAGGTCCATCTCACCGCAAAATACAGAAGCAAAGTATTTATTAAGGACCTGCCCTATCTCCTCATCTCTGTTCTAAATGGACATACTGATATTTTGAGGCTGTACCCTCTGTTCTTAGAGTCCCCCACTATAAGAAATATCCTCTCCATGTCCACTCTGCCCGAAGTGGTATACTTGTTATTGAGGGGAATGGCCACAGGGGTACTCTGCACTGTCTGCATATTCCCTTTCCTTCTCCCGACAGTCACCCAATGACTGAACTTAGGTGTGACTGCCTCACTGTAGCTCCTATCTTTCAACTCCTCATTCTGCCTATTACCTCTCCCCGGGGCCTCTCCTCCTTCCCTTACTCCTATGGTCCACTCCCCTCTCTTATCAGATTCCTCCTTCTTCAGCCCTTTACCCTTTCCACCAATCACCTCCCAGCCTTTCACTTCACGTCCTCCTCCATCTTCCAGCTTGTACTCCTTCCTCACCCCACCATCTTCTTAATCTGGCTTCTTCCCCCTTCCTTTCCAGTCCTGATGAAGGGACTTGACTGTTTATTCCTTTCCATAGATGCTGCCTGACCTGTTGAGTTCCTCCAGCATTTTGTGTGCATTGTTCTGGATTTCCAGCATCTACAGAATCTCTTCTGATTAAAACAATAGATAAATGGTTTCACTTTTTAGGTGTGATTTTTTTTCGCTCAAGGATATGAGCCCCACCTAAACATTTTTTTTGAAAAATGTTAACTGACCTGCTTGAAGACCATTCTTCCATCTGACACACCAGACAATATTTAAGTAGCTGGAAGACAGCTGATAATATTATTTAAACTTGTTGATTTATGGCTATTTTAATTCACAACAATTTACGACACCATCGAATTTGAAAGTGCTTACTAAAGGAGGTCAATCAGATTTCAAGGGTAATAGAAACGAAAGGCTGTGGTCAGAGTGAAAACCACATTAACTCTAAGCATTCCTGCTCACAACCTCAAAGTGCACATCATACTTGCACAGTGACAGACCCGTTCCAACTAATTCTGTACACCAGTGTTATACAGCAACAGACCCCATCTCCAACAGCAGTGTACCCCAGTGTTAATGAGTGATCGACTTGTCCCCACCAGTTCTGTACATGAGTGTTACACAGACTCGCTCCACCAGTTCTGTATTCTATTGTTACACAGTGAGCGACTCACTCCACCAGCAGTGCACCCGTGTTATAGAGAGACTCACTCCACCAGTTCTGTACACCAGTGTTATACAGTAACAGACTCATCCCCACCAGCAGTACACCCCAGTGTTATAGAGACTCACTTCATCAGTTCTGTATGCTATTGTTACACAGAGGGAGACTCACTCCACCTGTACTATACCACAATGTTAAATAGTGATTGACCAGGCCTCAGTACCCAGTTTTATAGAGCCAAAGATCCACTTCCACCAGTACTATGCCCCAGTGTTATACAGGAACAGACCTGTCCCCACCAGCACTGTACCCCAGTGTTATACAGTGACAGACCCATCCCCACCAGTACTGTACCTTGGTGTTATACAGTGACAGACCCGTCCTCACCACTGTATTCACCTCCATGCTAGACAATCTCTTATCTGTATCCACTATTATTGTATCCCAATATTGTAAAGTGACAGACCTGTCCTCACCAGGACCATATACCTATGCTATCCAGTACAGACCTGTAACTACATGGATTCCACCTTGTATGACACAACAACAAATTAGTATCCCAAGTTATACAATGACAGATCTAAATCATTCACAAGAACACAACAAAATAGAACAGTAGACCACCAGGCCCCTCGTCTGCCCCACTATTCAATATCACCATAACTGATCTATGTTGGCCTCTGTGAGTTTCCCTGAAACCTCAGTTTCCCAACTTTACAAAAAACTTATCTACTTCTACCTTAAATACATTTAATGATCTAGTTCCACCACCAACATTGGGAACAGAGAATTTCAGAGATTTACCACCCTCTGACAGAAGAACTTTTATGCAACTCAGTTTCAAATGAATGTCCCCTTATTTTCCAATTATGTCTCCTTGTTTAAGAAAACACCTGAACATCTGAGAAGGCTTCCCAGTGTTATATATTCAAATAAAGGACAACACTCATCTGCCTGATCTTGAAGGAATACGATCCCAAACTGTTTATAGTTGCTCTTGACTGGATAACTCTCTCATTCCAGGAATTAGCCTGGTGAAATTCCTTTGGGCCTCCAATACCATTATAACTAATTTTAGAGAAGTGAACCAAAACGAGTATTCCTCGTGTCACCTGTCCAACACCTTGCAAAATTGTAACAAATCCTCCAACTCCTTTGCCACTAAGGCCAACATGGTGAATCCCTTAACTATTTCTTAGAAAAAGTTATCAGGTAGGTTTGACATTCCCTGGAATACATAGATCCCAAGGAACCTCACACATTTACAGTCTCTACTTACATAATAATAGGCCTTTTGATTCCCTGCATTAACTTTGGTTTGTACAATGACTGATTACACACTAATGTTACACATGCCTTACCTGGATTCACCAGCAATGCACTGGGGTTCTTCAAATCACTAACCACTGTTCATAAGGATACATGCCATATAAACCTCCAAGGCCTCTCAAGACCTTGCACAGAAGTTGGGTTGATGGACAGCTGAAAACAGAGCGTGAGGAAAAACATGTTACCGTTTGACAAAATACTCTTGTCATTCCTCAGAAATCTACCAGGACCTTCAAATTTTATCATACTTAGATTCAGATTTAATTACATGCACGTCAAAACATACAGTAAAATGTGTTGTTTGCGTTACCAACACATCTAGGGATAAGACCAAAAGACTACAAGGCATAAGCTATTCGGCCCATCGGGTCTGCTCTGCCATTCCATCATGGCTGATTTATTATCCTTCTCAACTCCATTCACCTCCGTGTAACCTTCTGCTGAGAATAAGCAGGGAAGGAGGGACACAGGTTAATTAACCACAGCCACTAGATGTTATGGTTCACAGACTCCAAGGTTCTAAGGGGACACATGAGGCTATGTAATGTGACTGATGCTGTGGTAAGCATTGTTGCCAACCAGTTGTCATACAGAATCATACAACACAGGAAAATGCTCTTCAGCCCACCATATCTATGCTGACCATCAAATACTCATCTATACAAATCCCATTTACCACCACTTGGCTGGTCCACAAGACCTTTACTAATCAAGAACTATCAACCTTCCCTGAAAGTGCTGTGGGCAACACATTCTGGCACCACCGTAGCATAGCCACAATGCTCAGCCAAACAATGCAGAACACAACAAGCAACAAAACAACAAAAGCAAAACCAGTTAGTCAGTTAACTCTCTCTCTCTCACTCACTCACACTCACTCCTCCAACTCCAGGACAGGCCTCCAGCCCTCCATTCTTCAGAATTCAGCCATTGGGCTTCAGGACTTCTGATTGAACTTCCACTCTGATCTTCTGTATCAACCCCTGGACTAGCTGATGATGGGATCTCGAGCTTCAAGCACATCAACTGGTGGCCTTGTCCTCATATCCGCAATTCTGGACTTTGTGTAAGGAGCAGAGGCCTACACTGTGGATGTCCTTCATCACCCATCAACATCTCTGGAGTTTTGAGCACAGAGTAGAGGCCTAACCTATAACTCCTCAACATCACTATCTAAACTATAACCTGACACCTCTCAGTCCCCAAACCATCTCTATAAACTTAAAAAGCAACTAAATCCAAGCCACAATCTCCAATCTTGATGGAAACCGCAACTCGGGATTACCTTAAGTAAATTACAAGCATCATTAACAGTCAAATATGTGACAGCTTGCATGGTGGTGCACAGTTATCTCTCAATTATGTGGACTAAGACACTGCCCAACCAACAACTGAGCCATATAATCATGACTTGCATTTTTGCACTATTGTTTACCTTGGGACATGTTATAGTGTCAAGCTGTTATAGTGTAGCAAGTACATCAGCCAGTGCTCAAAAATTAAAATTTACTTGACCCCAAGTGACCTTCAGACTTAGATTCTTGGTAAAATCTTGATAAAATGCTTAAGATATCAAGATAAAGAAAAGATCCTGAAGGTGGCTGCCAATGTGCCAGAAAGAGAAATGAGCCATTGATGATAGTAGGGAAAGCAGTTCTTTTCTATCCTGATATAAGTTATGACCTTTTGAAGAGAAAGAAGGAATTTAATCCAGTGAAAAAAGTTTTTTGGGAAAATGGTTATAAATTTATATTGCGCCACCCGGCAACACTGATAATTTTTTTGGATGACGGGAAAAGAAGATTTTTTACTGATCATCCGGATGCAGAGGAGTTTGCACAAGAACTCCCAAATATTCGCTAGACAGTAAAGATTTAAAAGTGAAACAGATTAAAGATGAAGATGGGGACAGTGAAGTGAGTTGATGGACATTAAGGACAGAAGAATATTTAAATATACTTTTAATTATATGATACCAGGGGTAGAAAGGTAAAAATTTGAGAAATATAAATCGAGAGTAGTGATATTACTTTTTCTTCTCTTATTATATACTTTTCTCATGTTACGGGGGAGCTGGGGGAACTTCGGATCGATCGCTACGGAATTCACATGTGTAATCATGGCGTTTGCCATGACCTGCAAAATGGAGGGGGGTAATGTTGTGTTTTTTTTCATTCACAACATTAGCACGGGGGGGGGGGTTGTTATTTTTTTCTTTATAATCTATTTTTCTTTTATCTTTCTTTCTTTCCCTGGATGATCGGAGGGGAGACACATAGCAACATGGAGAATTTTAAAATAATTCCCCAAGGTACTATGAGAGTTGAAATATTATGTATTATTATAGATTGGAGTAACCCCATTAAAAATAATGACTAATTTACTGAATTTTTAAAGTTTTAATGTTAATGGGCTTAATGGACCAGTGAAATGAAAAAGAATTTTAACATACATTAAGAAAATGAAAATAGATATAGCTTTTATACAAGAAACACATTTAACAGAGATAGAACATCAGAAATTAAGGAGAGATTGGGTTGGAAATGTTATTGCAGCTTCATTTAATTCAAAAGCGAGGGGAGTTGTAATTTTGGTTAACAAAACTTTACCAATTAAAATACAAAATGTATTAATTGATTCTGCAGGAAGATATGTAATTATACATTGTCAAATCTTTTCAGAACTATGGACTCTTATGAATATTTATGCACCAAATAACGATGTAAAATTTATACAAGAGGCTTTTTTGAATTTGGCTGACGCACACGATAAAATATTAATAGGTGGAGACTATAATTTTTGTCTAGACCCAGTTTTAGATAGGTCAACAAAGGTTGTTACAAAACCAAAAGTAGCATAATTAACTTTATCATTGATGAAAGATTTAAATTTGATTGATATATGGAGAAGAATTAACCCAAGAGAAAGAGATTATTCATTTTATTCAAATAGACATAAAACTTACTCAAGAATAGATTTTTTCCTACTATCAGCGAATATTCAAGACAGAGTGAAAAATATGGAATATAAAGCAAGAATATTGTCAGATCATTCCCCCTTGATAATGACAATGATAATGATGGATAAGGAGGAATCCGATTTACAGATGGAGATTTAATTCAATATTATTAAAACATCAAGATTTTTGTGATTTTATGAAAAAACAGATTCAGTTTTTTTTTGATACATACTTACTTTCAGTTGATGATAAATTTATATTATGGGAAGCGATGAAGGCATATTTGAGAGGCCAGATAAGTTATACTTCTAAAATTAAGAAGGAATATATGGTAGAAATAGATCATTTGGAAAAAGATTACAAAATTAGAAAAAGAATCTCAAAGATATATGACAGAAGAAAAACAAAGACAACTTGTTAATAAGAAGCTAGAATATAATACACTTCAGACATACCGAACAGAAAAAGCAATTATGAGAACTAAACAGAGATCACACACAAGATTCTTGCTTGGCAGTTAAAAACAGACCAGGCTTCCAACACGATAAATGCAATTAGAACAAGTGTAAATAAAATTATTTATAAACCTTTAGAAATCAATGAAACTTTAAAAAATTTTTATTCTGAACTGTATCAATCAGAATCACAAAATGATATTGTTGAGATAGAAAGGTTTTTATCACAAATAACTCTCCCAAAATTGAATTTGGAAGAACAGAAGGGATTAGATGTGCCTTTTACATTAAAAGAGGTCGAAGAAGCTCTAGGATCACTTCAAGAGTAATAAATCTCCAGGAGAAGATGGTTTTCCGCCTGAATTTTACAAAAAGTTTAAGGATTTATTAATTCCTCCTTTTATGGAGCTAATACACCAAGCGGAAAGAACGCATAAACTTCCAGAATCTTTTTCGACAGCTATTTTAATAGTTTTGCCAAGAAAAGACAGAGATCTTTTACAGCCAACGTCATATACACTTCTTTCTTTGTTGAACACAGACTATAAAATAATAGCAAAGATTTTATCTAATAGATTATCTAAATACTTACCAAAATTAATACACATGGACCAAACAGGATTTATTAAAAATAGACAATCGGCAGATAATGTAACTCGGTTACTTAGCATAATTCATTTGGCACAAAAGAGGGAAGAAATGAGTGTGGCAGTTGTTTTGGATGCAGAAAAAGCATTTGATAGATTGGAATGGGATTTTTTATTTAAAGTATTGGAAAAATATGGATTAGCAGTATCTTTTATAAAATGGATTAAAACCTTAAATACTAACCCCAAAGCTAAAGTGGTAACAAATGGCCAAATTTCAACATCATTTCAGTTAACAAGGTCAACTAGACAAGGTTGTCCATTATCACCTGCTTTATTCGTGTTGGCGATAGAACCATTAGCTGAATTAATTAGAACTGACTCAGATATTATGGGTTTCAGAGTTAATCAGGAGGAATATAAGATTAACTTATTTGCTGATGATGTTCTGATTTATCTAACTAACCCATTGCATTCGTTGCGTAAATTATCTTCTAGATTGGAAGAATATGGGAAAATATCAGGGTACAAAATAAATTGGGATAAAAGTGAAATTTTACCCCTTACTAAAGGATATTATAGTCAATGTTGATTAATAACTCAATTTAGATGGCCGATAAATGGTATTAAGTATTTAGGTATAAGAGTTGATAATGATAAAAAGAATTTATATAAACTAAATTATTTGCCATTACTGAAAAAAATTCAAGAGGATCTTGATAGATGGATGATGTTACCAATAACATTAATAGGTAGAGTCAATGCTGTAAAAATGAATATATTCCCTAGATTACAATATTTATTCCAAACACTACCAATACAACTACCGCAGAAGTTTTTTAAAGAGTTAAATAAATGTGTGAGGAAATTCCTTTGGAAAGGTAAGATGTCAAGAATATCGTTGGAAAAATTGACATGGAAATTTGACCTAGGAGGGTTACAATTACCAAATTTTAAGAATTATTACAAAGCAAATCAACTTAGATTTATTGCATCTTTTTTTGATGAAGATAAACTGACATGGATTAGAATAGAATTAGACAAAATAGAAGAAAATATACCAGAAGATTTTATACATAAATGGGAATCTAAATGGATACGGGAAAAGAAAGAATTTCCTACACTAAAACATTTGATTGATTTATGGAATAAGATAAATGTTGATGATGAGATAAAGAAATCTTTATTAGCAAAGAGACCTTTAATTCAAAATAAACTAATCCCTTTTACAATGGATAATCAACTTTTATATAGCTGGTTTCACAAAGGAATTAGATATATAGGAGACTGTTTTGAAGGAGGTATATTAATGTTATTTGACCAATTAAAGAATAAATATAAAATATCAAGTAACACTCTTTTCTGTTATTTCCAATTAAGGGCTTATTTAACAGATAAACTGGGTCAAACAATGTTATTGCCAAAACCTAAAGAAATAGCAACTTTAATTCATAAAGGAAAAATTTAAAAAATTATTTCTGGTATGTATAATTTGATTCAAAAACAGGCAATTAAACAAGGAATTCATAAGTCAAGACAAAAATGGGAAACTGATATTAAAATTGATTAAACAAGTTGGTCAAGATTATGTCTTGACAGTATGACAAATACAATAAATGTTCGACTAAGATTAGTACAATATAACTTTTTACATCAAATATATATTACACCACAAAAAATAAATAGATTAAACAAATTTATCTGATCAATGTTTTCGATGTAATCACGAAATTGGTACTTTTTTTTACACTCTACTTGGTCTTGTTTTAAAATTCAACCTTTTTGGACAAATTTAAGAGTTTTACTGGAACAAATTATTGGAATACAACTTCCACATAATCCAACATTATTTTTACTAGGCGATATTGAAGGGATAAAATCGAAATCCAAATTGAATAAATATCAGAAAGAATTCATAAAAATTGCATTGGCAGTAGCCAAAAAGGCTATTGCAGTTACTTGGAAATCGGATTCATACTTGTATAGATCATTAGAAGAATGAAATTTTTAGCTGCATTCCACTTGAAAAAAATACTTATAATTTAAGAGATAAATATGAAATATTTCTGAAAATTTGGCGCCCTTATTTACAAAAGATAGGATTAAATATATAGGTGCTCCGAAGATAAAATTATTGGTTATCTCGGGAAAGAAATAAATATACATATTAAAGCTATTATGAACTCCATGGAGCATGTGGGGATCTTCCAATATCCAGGCATTCTTTCTTTCTTTTTTCTTTCTTTCTTTCTTTTCTCTTCTCTCTTTTTCTATAGGGATATGTTGGGGGAGGGGTTAAAGGGAGGGGAGAAGGGTTGACAATTTTTTTTTCTTTCTGTCACCTATTTGAAAATTCAATAAAAAAAAGTTTTTTAAAAAAAGGATAACAGGTCTAGGAAACATTGGTTTTGAGAGATATTGAGACCCTGGTTAAAAAAATGTATAGCAGATTTTGGCAGGTAGGAACAAATGAAATGCTAGAGAGCACTTAAGAAATATATTAAGACTAAAAGGAAACATGAGGTTGTTCTAGCAAACAAGATGAAGAGCTTCTACAGATATATTAAGATGAAAAGGATTGCAAGGGACAAAATTGGTCCTCTAGAAGATCACAATAGTAATCTATGTGGAGCCCAAAGAGATGGAGGAGATCTTAAATGGATTATTTGCATCTCTATTTACACAGGAGACAGACACAGGATCTATAGAAGTAAGGCAATGTAGCAGTGAGGTCATAGACCATATACAGATTACAGAGGAGGAGGTGTTTGCTATCTTGAGGCAAATTAGGGTGGACAAATCCCCAGAGCCAACAAGGTGCTCTCTTGGACTCTATGGGAGGCAAAAGCAGAAATCATCCTTAGCGTCAAGTGAGGTACCAGAGGACTGGAGGATAGCTAATGTTGTTCCACTGTTTAAGAAAGGCCCTAAGAATAAGCCAGGAAATTATAGGCCACTGAACCTGACATCAATAGTGGGAAAATTATAGTAAGGTATTCTGAGCAACCAATATAAGAATATTTGGATAAACAGAGACTGATTACGGATAGTCAGCATGGCTTTCTGTATGGTAGATTGTGCCTAACCAATCTTAAAAGAGTTTTTCAAGGAAGTTACCAGGAAAGCTGATAAAAGCAAAGTCATGGATGTTGTCTACATGGACTTCAGCAAGGCATCTGACAAAGTCCCGCATGGGAGGTTGGGGTCAAGCTTGGCATTCAAGATGAGGCAGCAAACTGGATTAGACACTGGCTTTGCAGGAGAAGTCAGAGGGTGACAGTAGATGGTTGCCACCTGAATGGGAGCCTGAGAACAGTGGAGTGCTGCAGAGATTGGTGCTGGGTCCATTGTTGTTTGCCATCTATATCAATATTCTAAATGATAACATGGTTAACTGGTCAGCAAATTTACGAATGATACCAAGACTGGGTGTAGTGGACAGTGAGGAAGACTATCAAAACTTGCAGCAGGATCTGGACCAGCTGGAAAAATGGGCTGAAAAATGACAGATGGTGTTTAATGCAGACAAGTATGAGGTGTTGAACTTTGATAGGGCCAACCAGAGTAAGGCTTACACAGTGAACATCAGGGCACTAAGGAGTGCAGTAGAACAAAGGGATCTGGGAATACAGGTCCATAATTCATTGAAAGTGGCATCAGAAGTAGATAGGGTTGCAAAGAAAGCTTCTGGCACATTTGCCTTCATAGATCAAAGAGTACACACGTTGGGATATTATGTAGAAGTTATATAAGAAGTTGGTGATGCTTAATTTGGAGTATTGTGTTCAGTTTTGGTCAGGTACCTACAGCAGAAACGTCACTAAGATTGAAAGAGTACAAAAAATTTACAAGGATGTTGCTGGGACTGGAGGACCTGAGTTATAAGTAAAGTCTGAATAAGTTATAACTTTATTCCATAGAATGTAGAAGACTGAGGGGAAGATTTGATAGAAGTGTATAAACTATGAGGGAAGAGGATAGATGCAAGCAGGCTTTTTGCCACTGAGGCTGGATGAGACTACAACTAGAAGTCATGGGTTAAGGGTTAAAGGTGCAATGTTTTAGGGGAACGTGAAGGAAAACTTCCTCACTAAGGGGATGGTGAGTGTGTAGAACTTGCTGCCAGGGCAAGTGCTAGATACAATTTCAATTTCAGCACTTATGGCAAGTTTGGATAGGTACATGGATGGGAGGGTTATGGAGTACTATGCTTTGGATGCAGGTTGATGGGTCCAGGTAATTTAAATGGTTCAGCATGGACTAGATGGAACAAAGGGCCCTTTTCTGTGTACTTTTCTATGACTCTATGACCTCCAGCGATCATCCAGAAGAGTAATGCTTTACAGGGCCAAAAAATAGGAAGATCGAGGTTCTATTCTTCACTACTGTCTACTACCACTGAGTTTATACAATCTCCCCATGACTGTGTGGGTTTCCTCTGGGTGTTCCAGTTACCTCCTACATTCCAAAGACATACTGGTTAGGGTTAGTGAGTTGTGGGCTTGCTATGTTAGTACTGGAAGCATAGCAACACACATGGGCTACCCCCAACACATTCTCAGACTGTCACTGATGCAAATGGTGCATTTCGCTGTATATTTCAATGTACATGTGACAAATAATTCTAATCTTCAATATTTAATCTTTAAGACAGTACTGTCCATTCCAATACTCTGCTGGTAACACTTCACCCTCCAGAAGCTCAAGCAAAACTCTGATGCTCCCATTCTTAACAAAACCTCAGTTGCAATCACTCATCACATCTGTGTATCCTCATCTTTTAAAGACCATGAGGTCATAGTCAGCCCACTGAGTGACTCCAGCATTCCATCATGGCTGAGTTATTATCCCTTTCTCCTGCCTTCTCTCCATAACATCTGACACCCTTACTAATCAAGAACTTACTGGCCTCCACTTTAAGTATACGCAACAACTCGGCCTCCACAGTTATCTGTAGAAATGAATTCCACAGGTTCATCACCCTCTGGCTAAAGAAATTCTCAACTGTTCTAGAGGAACATCCTTGTATTCTGAGGCCATGCCGTCATGTCCTAGACACCCCAAACATCCTCCCCACATCCACTCTTTCTAGGCCTTTGAATATTCGAAAGGTTTCAATGAGATCCCCCCCACCCCATCCCAATTCTTTTAAACTCCAGCAAGTACCATTCCAGAGCCGTCAAACACTCTTCATTTCATTCCCAGGATACTTCTCATAAATCTCCTCTCCAATGTTTACAATACTTCAAGTGTGGTCTGACCAATATCTTATAAAGCCTCAACATTACATCTTTCTTTTATATGTAAAGGGGGTTTCTTTTTTTTCTTTGTTACTGTTGGGAAAGGGTTTCCTTTTGTTAACTAGCAGGAATGCTAATTTACTGATAACGAGAATGGTATTCCTTTGTAAACCAAATGGGGATTAATGTTCTTTCTTCTGAGTCTGTAAGCTTTTGTTGACGGGCTTTTGGGCAGATCGGCGCGAGGGGGTCGAGAGAGAGGACGCAATGCTCTAAGCTGGGCGAGGATCGGACCCCAAAGGGGGGGTCCGAGGCCGGGAGATTCTCCGAGGAGGGGGGTGGGGGGATGAAGCTAGATGTGCTTGGTTGACCACTCGGAGGGTCCTGAGCTGTTTGGAAAGTCGAGGAGTTCGGAGGGTCCTGAGCTGCGAATCGAGGAGTTCGGAGGGGATCGAATGGTGGCCAGAAGACTTCAGTAATTGAGCTCCAACGGCTGTGCACGAAGTGGTTTGGACTTTGATAAGTTTGGGGCCTTTTCTTTAATTTTCTCTTCATATATACTGTATCGTTATTAATCACTTAGTTATAGTAACCTTTATAAATTGTACTCATTTAATCGCATATGGTGTACTGTCTGTTTTTGGGCGAGGCAGGGACATCACACAGCATCCACACCAGCTGATTACCCAGTTTGGCGGGGCCGAAAGCTGCTCCCCCTAGACGAGAACGAGCTGAGCGAGCCTGAGGCGACCCAGGGGGTTACATTGTGGGGTGCTCGTCCGGGATTGATTTCTGTGGAAGCTGTGTGATCACCCTCTTTAAATTGTGTCTGCGGCGAAGAGCTGGTGTGCCTTTGTGGGTGTGTGATTGCTGGTTATCGCTACGTGTGTGTTGGGTGGGGTGGCTGCTGTTGCTAGCCTGGAGGTCGTTGTTCGAGTTCCGACTAGTGCTGATGAAATGGTGGTGGGACCATGGGCTGTCCGTACTGTTTGGAGAGTGAGGAGTGACAGGTTGGGATGTTTCAGCAGTGGTGAGCTCCGCCCGGTTGTTGGAATAACGTCCAGCCCTAAAGGGGCGGAGGCGTGGGCAGAGCGGACCCCTCAGTTGTTGGGTGAGTGGCAGTGCTTGGCTGAGGGAAAGCGACAGGGACGGGTTGAAAGTTTGAGTAGGCGGGCTGGTGACTTTGTTAGAATTGTCAGGCGCAATTACCTCGAAGTGACCGCTGCCAGTTCTGGGAAAGTGTGGGAAAATGCGTGTGGTTCAACTGGAAGTGAAATGCCGCAGCTGGGGGGCTTATCATATCCGTGGCAGGAGATTGGTGGGAAGTTTTTAGGGTATCCCTTTTTGCCTAGGGGGGCAGATAAATTGCTTGTGGTGCCAAGGGGATCTGTCAAGGGGATCAGTTGTTCCGTTGATTCGAGAGGTGTCGGGAAACTTAGAGGAGGCCCAGTGGGGGAACGGCTTGGGGTCTCTGGGGGAGCACGTTCCCAGCAATGTACCAAGGAACTCCCGAAAGGAACAGACTCTATTCCTGAAGGCTTAGAGGGGCCACGCGCACAGGTGTTGTTACGGATGGATGGAAGTCAAGTTAAAGCCATCCTCGGCACCGGGGCGCCGGTTAAGTTGCTGTATAGTTTGTTTTATAACCGTTATTGGAAGCATTTACCCTTGACGACATTGAGAACACTGGAGATTCGGGGTACCACTGCCGGTGATTATCCAGACGACGGTTGTTGGTCAGTGAAAATGGAGTTCTTGGAGGCAAATGTGGAGGAGACTGAGGTTCAGGAATCGTTAATGCTGATGTGTCCGGACCCTGTTGAGACGGGCAGCGTTTCTGTTCTAGAGAGAACCAATACCCTGCTGGTGTGCTTGGGGGCCTGCCCGGAGGAGGCGGGTGAGCGTTGTTTGGAGGCATTGTCGATGCACCCAGAGTTTCGAGCTGCTTGTGTGGACGTGTGTAGCAGCATTGGGCTGATACCAAATTCAAACAAGAGCCAGTGGCGGTACGGCCTGGGGGAAGTATCTGAGGGTGAGACCCTCTTCGTGGACGCTGCGAAATACCACAAGGGAGGGGAGTTGACTGCTGAAGACACCTCGGAGAGAGAGAGGTTGCGGCGACTGGCCCCTAAAGCCGTGGAAGACGTAGGCAGCGTGTGTGTGGATTATATTGCGTTGAAGAGGCGCACTGTCAGTGACCAGAATATGGCCCTGAGGGCCGGAGAGGCGATGGCCTGTCTGAGTGGTGCGAAATGGTTTAAGGTGCTGGATCTGAGGAGTGGATGTTGCCAGATCCCGATGAGTGGGGCCGACAAGGAGAAGATGGCCGTTATAAATTCCCTAGGAGTCTTCGGGTCCGAAAAGATGCCACAGGGCATATCTGGAGCCCTTGCAACCTTCCTGCTGGGCAGGTGGAAGACCATAGGGGATGTGGAGGCGTTTGGAGTTTTGGTGTATGTGGATGATCTCTTGGTGTTTGGATTTGCCTCAGGAGAATATGAAGTGAGGTCATTGCAGGAGCAGCTGAGAACTACCGAGTTAAAGTGTTTTCGGGACACGTGCCAGGGCTGGCGAAGGTCGCAGCTCGTGAGTGACTGTCTCTACGGAATCAAGTTTGAAATGAAGACGGAGAGACTGGAGAAAGTGATCTGGAACCATTCGGAAGACTTACAAGTTGGAGAGAATGAAGAAAGTTGTCTGACTGAGGGTAATAGCAAACTGAGAACCCGGAGAGGGGAGTTTGCGGAGGAGAAGAAATTACAGACGAATCTCAGAAGAGAGAAGCGGAAGCTTGAAGGGAACCTGAAGATGACCATCGACAGTTCAAATGAAGTGCAAAACCTGAAAGTTGATCTGGAAGAAGTCATGAGGAAGAAAAAGCTGGAGAGAAGTGCAGTGAATATTGAACAGGAGGCTGAAGAGACTGCGGGAGCAGTGCAGGCCACGTGTTTCCGTTTGGAGAAGATCAAACAGCAGCTACCGATCACAGGAATGAAGAAGAATACAGATTCGATGGATGATGTGCTGGATGTGTGGTACATGCTGCCTTTTGCTGACTTTCCCTCGATTGAGGAAGAGACCTTTGGCCCTTCTCCCATTGAGTCAGGTGTAGCGGGGAGGGTTAGCTGTGTGCAGTGTGGGGCATGAGTGAGAGGTTGAGCGAGGAGTTGGTAGTGGGCCCAAGGTATCCCCAGTTGTGTCCGAGCCTGAAGGGTTTAAGTGAGGGGGTACGGAGGTCTCAGAAGGGTTAGGGAACTCCCAGATAGTTGGCCTAAGTAGCGCCTGAGGAACAGGGCGTGAGGGTTACTGTGTGGGGAGGAGATGTCACTGTTTGTGCTTGGGTTACGGTGTGTTGGCAGGAAAGGTGGCGAGTTATTTAGTAGTCATGAGGACATGACTTTTATTTGGTGGAGGAAGTGTGTAAAGGGGGTTTCTTTTTTTCTTTGTTACTGTTGGGAAAGGGTTTCCTTTTGTTAACTAGCAGGAATGCTAATTTACTGATAACGAGAATGGTATTCCTTTGTAAACCAAATGGGGATTAATGTTCTTTCTTCTGAGTCTGTAAGCTTTTGTTGACGGGCTTTTGGGCAGATCGGCGCGAGGGGGTCGAGAGAGAGGACGCAATGCTCTAAGCTGGGCGAGGATCGGACCCCAAACGGGGGTCCGAGGCCCAGAGATTCTCCGGGGGGGGGGGGATGAAGCTAAATGTGCTTGGTTGACCACTCGGAGGGTCCTGAGCTGTTTGGAAAGTCGAGGAGTTCAGAGGGTCCTGAGCTGCGAGTCGAGGAGTTCGGAGGGGATCGAATGGTGGCCAGAAGACTTCAGTAATTGAGCTCCAACGGCTGTGCATGAAGTGGTTTGGACTTTGATAAGTTTGGCGCCTTTTCTTTAATTTTCTCTTCATATATACTGTATCGTTATTAATCACTTAGTTATAGTAACCTTTATAAATTGTACTCATTTAATCGCATATGGTGTACTGTCTGTTTTTGGGCGAGGCGGGGACATCACACAGCATCCACACCAGCTGATTACCCAGTTTGGCAGGGCCAAAGGCTGCTCCCCCTAGACGAGAACGAGCTGAGCGAGCCTGAGGCGACCCAGGGGGTTACATATATTCTAGTCCTCCTGAAATGAATGTCAACATTGAATTTGCTTTCCTTACCGCCAACTCAATCTGCAAGTTAACCTATAAGGAATTCTGAACAGCAATGACTCTCAAGCTATGCAACATTTCAATTTTCAGCATTTTCACTGTTTTCAAATGATTCTGTGCCTTGAACGTACTCAATCACTTCATTAGATCTTGACTGACGCAATAACTGCTAATAATCATAACTGCTGCAATAGTTTCAAATCACTTCAAACTGACCAGAGGAAATCTTCAGAAAGTGGTGCCTCAAGGCAGCAGCATCCATCATTAAAGACCTTCATCACCCGCCTTCTTCTCATTACTACCATCAGGGAGGAGATACAGGAGCCTGAAGACCCACATTCATCATTTAAAGAACAGCTTCTTCCCCTCAACCATAAGATTTCTGAACACTCCATGAACACCAGTTCACTATTATACTCTCCTTGCACTTTTTTAAAATATATTTCTTATTGTAACTTATAGCAACAAAAACAGCAAATTGCACATATGTCAGTGATAATTAACCCAATTCCAAGTTCTGGTTCTGCTAGTTAGCCTATACGAGTTCCAAGCATTTCATGTTGGATCTCAGCATCAACAGTTTCTTGAGAAATTCCAAACTTTCATTACCATTTTCACAAAGAGGTGGTTTAGAAAATTATCTCAAAATTCTAAGCTCAGGTAACAATGTTTGGGTGAATTCACTGAATGCATATTAGACAATATAAGGAAAAGCAATAGTGGAAAATCTGGCCCTTTAAACCTGCTCTGATGTTCATCAGGATTGTGCCTTTCCACCTACCTCAAACTCTAATTCCCTTCATATTTCTGTTTTGAATGAACTCCATGATTCAGCCCTTTGAGGTGGAGAACTCACCTTTTGAGTACAAAAATTTCTAGTCTCCAGGATCAGAAAATTGAGGAACCAACATGTGAACAAGCTTGGTTGAGTACTGTGTAGAGAAAGGTTGAATTGAGGGAACAGTGATCATAATATGATGGGTTTTACATAAAAGTTTAAAGTGATTTAATTGAACTTAAATTTGGTGATTTAAATTTGAATAGTGCAAGGTCAAAAGTCAGGAGTTCTCTCTGGCAGACTTGGAACCGACTAAAAGGTATGACATAAATGCTAATATACACACTCAGTGGCCAAGTTATTAGGCACCTCCTGTATGCAACACACACTAAGCGCTAAGGAACTCAACAGGTCAGGCAGCACATTTGGAAAAGAATAAACAGTTGATGTTTCAGACCGAGACCCTTCTTTAGGACTCCCGTACATAATTAACATGTTTATAGTCTTCTGCTGCCATAGCCCATCCACTCCGAGGTTTAATGCATTGTGCATTCAGAAATGTTCTTCTGCACACCACCATTGTAAAACATGTTTTTTTTGAGTTATTCGTGTCTTCCTGTCAGCTTGAACCAGTCTGCCATTCTTCTCCGAACCCTCTCATTAACAAGGCATTTTCACTCACAGAACTGTTCTCACTGGATTTTCTTTTTCACCATTCTCTATAAACTACAGAACTATTGTGCATGAAAATTGTAGGAAACCAGCAGTTTCTGAAATACTCAAACCACCCTGTCTGGCACCAACAATTAAATCTATGGTCGAAGTCACTTAAATCACATTTCTTCCCCATTCTGAACTTTTGTCTGAACAACAGCTAAACCTCTTAACCATGTCTCCTCAAGTTGCTGCCATATAGATTAGCTGATTAGATATTTACATTAAAGACATGTATACAGGTGTACCTAATAGAGTACATACACCCTTATGAGGGAATAAAAACAGAAAATGTGGTCCAGCCAATAAAAATAACATCATTGGAACATAGGACAAGACATCAGATGTCAAAAACATAAGTCTGGTATTTTTCATAATTCAACCGAGGATTGATATGGAATGGTAAAGTAGAATGCATGGCCAGTGGGAATCAAAACAGATAATAATGAATAGATTAATTGAAGTTAATGAGGATCCCTTACAGACTAAATCAGAATAAATTATATTGTGGAATAAAGAACTGGACAGGGAATTAAAGTGAACATTATGTGGCTGTCTACAGAAGAGCTTCTAGAAAAACTGCGGAATTAAAAGAAATAAATGAAGAAATGAATAGGAGGGGACGTCACGTGATGACGTAGGGTCGAGACGTTGGGAATCCAGCTCCCTCGTAAAAAGTAATGAAATAGGGTTTAAATGAAGAAGAATTAATAAATACCTACTAGAAACTATTTATAAGTAACTCAGGATTATTTTTGGATATGGCTCCTAAACCGAAACAGAAGAAAGCTACTACTTTGAAGACTGCGCAAATCGGCGGGGAAAAAGGCCTAACCGTCTTGGCGAAGCCTTGGACTCAAGTTGGATCTCCTCCCGACGAAGTGCATGGCACTTCTGATGATGCAGGACAGGAAGTTGCAGCAATGTCGGCGGTCTCTAAGAAGAAACGGCAAGAACAACGCATGCACGAAGAAACAAGTATGCATGAACAGATATTAACAAGACTACAAATCCCAACTACGGCTGGAAGTGAATCGGAAGTGGAATCAGACTCTTTGGGAAATACAGAGGATGAAGAAGAGGAAAAGAAGGAAGAGATTAAAGGAGACATAAGAGATATCCTGATATATATGATGAATGAATTAAAAGCTACAAGGACAGATATAAGGATGCAGAATACTCTCGATAATGTGGTGGAAAAACAAAAGATGGATAATAAAGTTAAAGAGATGGAAGTAAAAATGGAAGAAAACACTGAAAGAATAGATAAGATAGAAGACAATAATCTTGCCTGGACAATAGAAAGAAAACGGATGTTGGAAAAAATAGATGCGCTTGAAAACTCTAGTAGACGAAATAATATTAAAATTGTTGGTCTTATGGAAGGTACAGAGGGAGAAAATCCAATAAAATTCTTTCAAGAATGGATTCCGAAAATTTGGAAATGAAAGAAGGAAGCCAAGTAATTGAAATTGAAAGAGCACACAGAGCTTTAAGACCAAGACCTCAACAAGATCAAAATCCAAGATCAATTTTGATAAGATGCTTAAGGTATCAAGATAAAGAAATGATCTTGAAGGCAGCTACTCAAGGTGCTAAAAAGAGAAATGGGCCATTGATAATAGAAGGGAAAAGAGTTTTTTTTTAATCCAGACATAAGTTATGATCTTAAGAGGCAGAAGGAATTTAATCCAGTGAAAAAATCTTTATGGGAAAAGGGCTATAAATTTTTATTGAGCTACCCAGCAAAATTGATAATCTTCCTGGATAACAAAGAAAGATGATTTTTCGTTGACTACTGGAAAGCAGAGAAATTTGTACAAGAATTACCTGATGTCCACGAAGAGGAGTAAAGAATTATAGAAATGAAGTGGACTAATGATGAAGACTGAAATAAGGTTGGACTTGATGGACATTTATAAGGAAAACAAAAATAGTTGAGGAGTATTAATTGGGAGTAGAGACATTAATTATTTTCTTTTTTTTCTTCACTAATGTATTTTTTTTTCTTTTTTTTGCAGGGGAGCTGGAAGAGCTCCTGATCGATGGCTGCGAGTTTCACGTGTACAATCATGGCAATTGCCATGACCTGTAAAATGGGGGGGAGGTAATGTTGTGTTCTTTTTATTCGCAACATTAGTGGGGGGGTATTTTCTTTTTTTTATATATTAGTTACCTTTTTTCTATTTTTCTTCTTTTTTGTCTGGATGGTTGGGGAGAGACTCATAGCAACATGGAGAATTTCAAAGAGAATTTATATAAACAAAATTATTTGCCATTATTAAAAAAAATAAAAGAGGATCTTGATAAATGGATGATGTTACCAATAACATTAATAGATAGAGTTAATGCTGTAAAAATGAATATATTTCCTAGATTGCAATATTTATTCCAAACTTTACCAATACAATTACCTCAGAAGTTTTTTCAAGAACTGAATAAATATGTAAGGAAATTTCTTTGGAAAGGAAAGATGTCAAGAATATCATTGGAAAAATTGACATGTAAATTTGACTTAGGAGGGTTACAACTTCCAAATTTTAAGAATTATTATAAAGCAAATCAACTTAGATTTATTGCATCTTTTTTTGATGAAAAAAAAACCAGCATGGATTAGAATAGAAAGAAAGAAGAGAAAGATTGCCTGGATATCGGAGGATCCCCACATGCTCCATGGAGTTCAAAATAATTTTAATATTTATTTTTACTTTCCCCAATTACTTTATAATTTTATCTTCAAAAGACCTATATACTGGGTATATTTAAAGTAGAGGTTGATAGGTTATTGCTTAGTGACGGTGTCAATGATTACGGGGAGAAGGCAGGAGAATGGGATTGAGAGGGATAATAAATCAGTCACAATGGAAGGACAGAGCAGACTCAATGGGCCAAATGGCCTTATCCTACTCCTATGACATGGTATTATAGAATCATAAGTGTCTATTGGACAAGGCTCTGGAAATTGTGGATGCAATGGACGTCCTTTGTCTCCGGTGGATTCTAACTCTCAAGCCTGGAAGGAAGTAAAATATTTAACAAAGGAGGGAGCAAGAAAACTAGCTATCAGTTAGTCTGATATCAGTAGCTAGCAAAATGTCAGGATGTATATTAAGTTTCTAAGTGCCCTAATACCATTTCTTTAATACACATTCTAACATTTTGCTGATATCAGACTAAGTGATAGCTAATTCCTGTTGATGCTGCCCAGTCCTATTGTAAGAAATGGTATGAGGGCACTTGGAAACTTACAATAGGACTTACAATAGGGCAGGGTCAACAGGAATTGCGAAATCAAAATCACACATGTTTGAAGCATGGTAACAACACACCCAGTTAATAGAGTGTTGCTGGACTTTCAGAGGCTTTTAAAGGTTGCTAGGCAAAATTAAATTAGATTACGCAGCAACAGAGGAAACGTACAGGTGTACAGCGAGGACTGGTAAAGGATTGAGAATGGAAAGTAGAAAAACATTGGGTCATTTTCAGGTTGGGGTGCAACAGGGATTTTTGATAATTACTACTAATGGCTAGAATGAGGGGATCATGTGCAATATATCCAGATTTGCTGCAGATACCAAAATAAGTGGTAGTGTGTGTATGAAAAGGATGCAGAGAAGTTTGTACGTAAGGAGTTTGTATGTTCTCCCCATGACTGTGTGAGATTCCTTCAGATTCTCCAGTTTCCTCCCATGTTCCAAAGACGTATGGGCTACAGTTACTGATCTGTGGGCATGCTATGTTGGCATCTGAGACATGGAGACACTTGTGGGCTGGCCCCAGCACAATCCTTGCTGATTCGATTTGACACAAATGACACATGTCACTGTATGTTTTGATGCACGTGTGACAAAGAAAACCAGATCTCTAAAAAGCTTCTTTTTCATCCATGATCTACTCTTCTATCAGATTCCTTCTTCTCCACCCTTTGCCTTTTCTACTTATCACCTCCCAGCTTCTTACTTCATTCTCACTCCCCCACCCACCTGCCTTCACTTATCACCTTCCAGCTTGTCCTCCTTCCATACCCACACTTTCTTACTCTGGCATCTTCCCCATTCCTTTCCAGTCCGAAACGTCAGCTGTTTATTCCTTTCCATTGATGCTGTCTGAGCTGCTGAAATGCCCCAGCATTTTGTGTGTGTTGTTCTGGGGATATGAACAGGCTAAATGAATGTGAAAGGACATGGCAGAGGGAATCTAATGTGGAAAAATGTTAAGGTCATTAACTTTGACAGAGAGAAAAATACTAGGTAGATTCTCTTAAAACATGGGAAGACTGCAAGGTGCTAGTGGGTGTCCTTGTATCTGAATTACAGGTGGCTGACCTTCAGGTACAGCAAGCAAGGAGAAAGGCAAACAAGTACATTGGCTTTTATTGGAGGAGGATTGAAGAACAAGAGCTGAAGTGCCTGGCTCAAGTTAGGGAGGAACATGGTGAGATCACATCTACAACACTGTGTGAAGCTCTACTCTCCTGCTTAAGATTCAACATTGTTTATTGTCAGTACACGAGTATAAAGGAGAATGAAATGAATTTTACCCTGGATCCGATGCAGGTAAAAAATATAATATAAATATATAGAAATATAAAGAAATATAAATAAATATAAAGAAAACATGAAACACAATAAACATATAATCCTATAAAACAATGTACAAGTAACTGTTATGTACATAGAGTGACACTGGGTGTGTGTGTAGTGGTGTTGGGGTGAGTTAATGGATGGAGGAATTGATCAAAGTAAGTTATTATCAAAGTTATGCTACCCCGAGCTTCATCTTCTTGCGGGCATTCACAGTAAATACAAAGAAACACAACAGAATCGAGGAAAAATGTCTGCACACAGGACAGACAAAATGCAAAAGGCTGATGTAATCACGAAAGAAAAGCACACTAACCGCTCCACTTCACCAGGAGCTTGAGATTTACGTCACCAAAGAGTTTTGCATGTTTCTACAGATGTATGGTGGGGAGTATTTGCATCACAGCCTGCTATGGCAGCTCCAGTGCACAAGAGCACATAAGGGTAGAAGACTCAGCCAGTTCTATTAAGAATACAACCCTCCAAACCATCAAGGATATCTTCAAGAGATAGTGCCTCAAGAAGGCAGCATCTATTATTAAAGACCCTCACCTTCCGGAACATGAACATTGGATCAGCAACTTTGCTGATGATACAAAGGTTGGAGGTGTAGTGCACAGTGAGGAAGGTTTTCAAAGCTTGCAGAGAAATTTGAACCAGCTGGAAAAATGGCAGATGGAGTTTAATACAAACAAGTATGAGGTATTGCACATTGGAAGGACAAACCAAGGTAGAACATACAAGGTAAATGGTGGGGCACTGAGGAGTGCAGTAGAACAGAGGGATTTGGGAATACAGATACAAAATTCCCTAAAAGTGGCATCACAGGTAGGTAGGTTCATAAAGACAGCTTTTGGTATATTGATCTTTATAAATCAAAGTATGGAGTATAAGAGTTGGAATGTTATGGTGAGGTTGTATAAGACATTGATGAGGCTGAATTTGAAGTATTGTGTGCAGTTTTGGTCACCAAATTACAGGAAGGATATTAATAAGGTTGAAAGAGTGCAGAGAAGGTTTACAAGGATATCGCCGGGACTTGAAAAACTGAGTTACAGAGAAAGATTGAATAGGTTAGGACTTTATTCCCTGGAGCATAGAAGAATGAGCGGAGATTTGATAGAGGTATATAAAGTTATGATGGGTATAGATAGAATGAATACAAGCAGGCTTTTTCCACTGAGGCTAGGGGAGAAAAAAAAACAGAGGACATGGGTTAAAGGTGAAGGGGGAAAAGTTTAAAGGGAACATTGGGGGAGGCTTCTTCATACAGAGAGTGGTGAGTGTGGAATGAGCTGCCAGATGAAGTGGTAAATGCGGGCTCACTTTTAACATTTAAGAAAAACTTGGGGCAGATACATGGATGAGAGGTGTATGGAGGGATATGGTCCAGGTGCAGGTCAGTGGGACTAAGCAGCAAAATGATTCGGCACAGCCAAGAAGGGCCAAAAGGCCTGTTTCTGCACTGTAATGTTCTATGGTTCTATGTCTACTTCACGTTACTGACGAACCCCCACTTAACGAATTAGGAACAGCTTCTTCCCCGTCATTAGATTTCTGAACAGTCCATGAATTCACGCACCTTACCTCAATTTTTTTGCACTATTTATTTATTTAGTCGTTCATAATATAATGTTATGCCCTTGCACTGTACTGCTGAACAAAGTTTACGTCATCTAACTCGGTGATAATAAACCTGATTCTGGATCGGGGGTAACAGAGTGAATGGTGCTGGAGTGGATCAGCATTATACACCTGTATCTGTCCCCACCTCCCACTAGTTGACATAGGGCAGACACACAGTTTAAGTGTCAATTATTTAAACCATTTTTTTTATATTATTTAGCGATACAGAGCGAGACAGGCTCTTCCGGCCCAACGAGGCGCACCGTCCATCAACCCACAGATTTAACACCTATTTTAACCGGTTAACAGACCTGTGTGGTGACTCCAGAATTACGAACACCGGGTCTTTGTTGCCCGGATCGGACATTTACCCCCTTCCCTTCTAAAACCACGGGTGCTACACTCTCACAGGGCCATTAATCCAGATTCACTGGCTGCTTTCGGTCACCGCTGATTTGGTTTTGGAGGAGATGGGGTAATCTGCGAGAGGAAGGGCCGGGCCCGCCGTGGGGGAGGGGAACTGAGTTCACCTGCTTCGGCTTTGCAGCGTCACCAGCCGCCGCTCACGGGCCCCGAGCGCACCGATCAGGGCCCGCCCATGCAGCGCAGGCCGCGACCTCCCACCCTCCCCCCCACCGCCACCCTCTACTCGCCACAGCTACACGGCCTGTCAGTTTATCCGAAGGCAACGAAGCACTCCATCGCAACTCCCCGCTCACCTCACCAGGTCCACTTCATTGCCGTCCAAGCAGGATGTAACCGACCAGTCCTCCGGCCGAGGGCGGCGCTGCCGCGGGACCGGGAAAACTTCGATCGGTCCTCCGGCCAAGGGTGGCGCTGCAGTGGGAAGGCTTCGGGTGGTCCTTTTGCCGCAAGGTGGCGATATACGAGGTAATGAAATTTGGCTGCGGGAGTGAGGGTTCCTTCTGTCACGTGATAGTGGTCCTTGCCAATGGAAATAGGCGATTGGAAATACGCCAGGTGTGATATTCCAAGAGAGAAAGAAATATTTTGCATGTATTGGAATTTAAATCAGAAGGCTAAAATAACATCTGTAGGGAAAAAAACACACAATCCAATGTTTGGGGTTGAGATCTTGCCTGATGCTCTGTAGATGAGGTTTGACTGAGTTCTTGCAGACTTCTCTTTTTTTGTGTGTTCTAGGTCCAGCATCCGCATCTTCTTTGCCTTCAGGATCCCGGAGGACTCGGTTCCTCTAGTTCTGAGATGGAAGGTGTTGTGGGGGGTGCAGACTTTGATAAAGATAGCAGCTAGTAGGTGAATATTTTGTGAACTGGCTATGTTTCTTCCACTGTCTCCTTTTGGATGTTTGTGTCAAATCTGACAAATGGGTGAGGTGAACAAATAAGAAGGCAGATTAGAGAACCATTCATTAATTATGTATTCAAATAGTTTAATTGAATAACATCTGCTTACGCAAGACTGCATTCTAGAAAATGTGACGTCTGCAAGAACAGTTCCTAATTTCACTAGGAGCTGTAATATAATAGCAACTGGGTTACTTGAGACTGTGACTGCTTGAGGCTGAGCAAGCTGGAAAAATCACAAATTCAACCCAGAGAGTGTTGTTAATTGGGTTTACTTCTGTGATATTCCTTGGAGCCTGGATTTCCACCTGAAGCTCAACCAAGCCAGGTGCATAAGTAGCTGTTGATGAGGACAGGCAACAGGGTTAATTGCTATCATTGACCCCTTCAGTCAGATATGGCCCACAGTAGTAGTATCATCTTGTAAACCAGTAGATGGTGTCAGAGCAGGATGAGACATGCAGGGAGCAGAATGAGGCCATTCAGCCCATCGAGTCTGTTCCACCAATCCAGCATAGCTGATTTGTTATCCCTCTCAACCTCATTCACATGTCTTCTCCACATAATCTTCCACATCCTTACTGATAAAGAACCTAACAATTTCTGCTTTAAATATATTTAATGACTTGGCCTCCACGGCATTCTGACGATGAGTTCCACAGACTTGCCACATTCTGGCTTAAAAAGAAATCCTCATTGCTGTTCTAATGGGCATCCTTGTATTCTGAGTCTGTGCCTTCTGGTCCTAGGCTCCCCCACTATAGGAAACATCCTTTCCAAGTCCACTGTGTCACGTACCCAGTAACTGGGTTACCAAACCAGCAGAAATGGAATACATGTTGGGAGCCTGTAATTACTAGTAACTAATAAAGTTTATTAGCAAACTAAGTAATACAGTACAAAAATAAAATGCAAATATGTATATATTACAGGTTAGCAATTATATATATACGGAAGTGTGGTAAAAGGAAATCAAAAACCAAGCTCCTCCAAAGTCTAGGAGTAAATGAATAGTCTTAGGAGATGATGAAAGTTCAGTTCACTTCAGTTTAGCTTAGGTGGAAGTAGTTGCTGGTGTAACGTTGGAGAGAGAGAGAGAGTGAGCGAGATCTGAGCAGCTGCAGCAGGAAAACCTTCCGTTGTCTTCTTGTTCCGTTATACTGATGTGATCATTCGGATATGACCCCTCCGTTCTCGGCTAGACCATTCTTCCATGGTGGACTCGTCACTCTGGCGTGAGTGGACACACAGACAAGCCCCCACCGGTCCTGCCCTCACACTGTGAGCTTTGTAACCAATCTCCCGATTGGGTCCTCCAAGCCCCACCTTCCTGTGGGTGCACAACACTCTTGCAGTGTCTTGTGGCGTGTCTGCCGGTGTCTCAGCAGACCCGTCTTTTATCTCTCCTGCTGGGATATCAGCCATCCATCAACTGACCATGTCCATGTCCATCAAACTGGCCACTCCCTCCTGTCTCAGCAGGCACCTGGCATCACTCTGCCACGTCAGCAGGGATCCACACAAACAGGCCAAATGTCCTTGGCGTTAAAGTCAACAATTAGCGAAGAAGCCATAATACTAAATCATCCATGGAGCCATAGCTTTAATCCTTGTCTCTCTCTCTCTCTCTCTCCTATCTGCAGCAGGATATAGTTCGCAGGGTGGGGGGCCAACTCTGGACCCCATCTCCATCTGGTTTTCTCATCACACATAACAACTGTTTCTAGGCCTTTCAACATTTGATAGGTTTCAATGAGATTCCACCCCCTCCAACTCATTCTTCTAAACTCTAGTGAGTCCAGGCCCAGAACTATTAAATGCTCCTGTTATGTTAACCCTTTCATTTCCGGGATAATCTTGTGAACCTCCTCTGGACTCTCTCACGTGCCAACACATCCTTTCTTAGACCAGCAACCCCAAACTGCTCAATATTCAAGAGCAGTCTGACCATTGCCTCATAAAGCCTCAGCATTACATACTTACTTTTATATTCGAGTCCTCTTGAAACAAGGGCTAACGTCGCATTTGCCTTCCTTACTACTGATTCAATCTGCAAGTTAACCTCTAGGAAATACTACATGAGAACTCCCCAGTCTTTTTGCACCTTTGATTTCTGATTTTTATCCATTTAGATAATAGTCTACTCCTTTATTCATTCTACCTACAATTGAATTGAATTGACTTTATTTTTTGCATCCTTCACATACATGAGTAAAAATCTTTATGTTGTGTCGCCATCTGAATGTGGAATGTGCAAATTACAGTAATTTGTAATAAATTGTATGTACAGTAAGGTATACAGTCAATATAGCAGAGAAATACAATTGTGTCAGCATGAATTAATCAGTCTGATGGCCTGGTGGAGGAAGCTGTCCCAGAACCTTTTGGTCCTGTTTATAATGCTGTGGTAACATTTCCCAGATGGTAGCAGCTGGAACAGTTTGTGGTTGGGGTGACTTGGGTCCCCAATGATCTTTTTACACACCTGTCTTTGTAACTGACCTGAATAGTGGGAAGTTCACACCTACAGATGTACTGGGCTGTCCGCACCACTCTCTGCAGAGTCCTGAGATTGAGGGAAGTACAGTTCCCATACCAGACAATGATGCAGCCAGTCAGGATGCTCTCAATTGTGCCCCTGTAGAAAGTCCTTAGAATTTTGGGACTTTCCACTGAGATACTGAAAGTCCAAGGAATAATATCCCAGTCAGAATATAAGCTTTTCAGTGAGGAGAAGCAGAGTGTACTGAAATGTTGCCTTTTAGGTAGGAGCAAAGAATATGTTGGATTTCTCCAGAAGTTGGTACCAGGTCCCCTGTTTTACTCCATTAATGTGTCGTTATGTATTCATGTATATTCTGACCCTTGGAGATTGCTGTCAAGTTTCCCTGTCTGTTATGTGCTGAACATAATGTGAGAAGGCATCTGGCTAGGTGACTTGCAAACAAAATTTTTAGCTACACATTTGTTCCTTGTGTCTCAGTCTCTCATGTGAGTTATTCACGGCCACCTGGCTTCCCAGTACTGTGAACGTAACAACTGGCGATGAGGTGACAAGTCCTCACCCTAAGCTCATTGTTTTGTTCCCTTCAGCAACAAATGTCCGTGTGCAATGCAGTATACTGCTGTGCAATGTGGAGGAGCAAAAGGAAGATGTCATACGCCACAAAAAATGACCACAAGAAGTGTGGCGAGTGAAGAATCTGAGAGGAGAGAATGAGAACAGGATAGATAAATAAAAATAAGAGAGGGAGAGAGAGGTGGATAAGACTGATTCACTTTTTCTAGAGCGTAACTGTATTTGAAAATGGCAATAATGTTTGGAAGTATGGGGCTCTATGACATAATAAGAGAACAATGGAGTTCATATACTGAAAGATTTGAATATTTTGCACTGGCAAATCAAATTTCAAATGATTTCTGTGGGTTCTAACTTTTCTAGCTGTGGTGGTTGCAAAAGCGTTTAATTTATTAAGCAGGCTAGTGCAACCTGCTAAGCCCAAGATAAACCTTATGAAGACATTGTTAAAGTCCAAAAGGACCACTATTCACCTGAACCTCATTGTTGAGAGTGTGGCGTGTGTCCAGGTGGTTAAGGCGTTGGACTAGCAATCTGAAGGTCATGAGTTCAAGTCCAGCTGAGGCAGCGTGTTGTGTCCTTGAGCAAAGCACTTAACCACACACTGCTCCAGTCCACCCAGCTGAAAATGGGTACTGGCAAAATGCTGGCGATTAACATCGCGATAGACTGGCATCCTGTCTGGGGAGGAGTCTCATACTCTCATTTGCTTCACACCACGGAACCTGGCATAAGCACTGGACTGATGAGCCTATAAGGCTCGGGACAGACTTTAACTTTACTGCTGAGACGTTTAGATTTCATAAAATAAATCAAAAGGAAGTTGAGTCTATTTCACAGTTTGTGGTGGTGAAGCAATTGTTTAAACACTGTGATTTTGGGCAGTTTGTTGAATGACCCATCACATGGTAGGCCTGTATGTGGTCTGCGTAGTGAAGCAATTCAGAAACATTTGCTTACACAAGACAGACTAACATTACAGAAGGTAATTGAGATTGTCAATCATCCCAAGTTCATGAAGTTACAACTGACATTAAGAATAAGGCACTTATGGGCAATCAATGTTACCATTGTGGCAAAACTGGACATTCAGCAGAAGAACGTTGGAATAAGGATTTAGATTGTCGAAGTTGTGGCAAAGAGAGGCATATTGAACGCACCTGTAAAAGTGAAATGACATTGTAAATCATTGTAATAAAGAAAAATGACTTTGAGGAAAAGAACAAAAAGAAACGTGAACAAGATAGAGCGTACTGAGTGACTCTCACTCTGTGGTTGAAGAAGGTCTGCGAGGTTTTTCTGTTTCGGGACACAAGGTCGGCTATTGGATGCTCCCGTGGTTGGATGGAGCCACAGTCAGGATGCAGATGGACTCAGGTGCTGTAATATTGCTGGTGTCAGAGACAGTTTACAGTTAAGGAGGGTCAAGGTTGACTTTGTTCCAGTGAGGGCAGTGGTACATGTCACTGTGGAGATTAACGAACAGGGAAAGGTGTACATTGTTAATGGTAGTTATCCAGTGCTCTGGGCCGCTCATGGTTACAGTTACTCAAACTCTACCAGCACCAAGTGCACTTCATCGGTAGGAGCTCTGGTCTACAAAAGGTATTGAAGAAACTCACAGAAATATTCAACTGAGAACTAGAACATAGAACATAGAATAGTACAGCATGTTACAGGCCCTTCGGCCCACAATGTTGTGCCGACCTCCAAACCCTTCTTCCTATATAACCCCCCACCTTAAATTCCTCCATTTACCTGTCTAGTAGTCTCTTAAGCTTCACTAGTGTATCTGCCTCCACCACTCACTCAGGCAGTGCATTCCTTGCACCAACCACTCTCTGAGTGAAAAATCTTCCTCTAATATCCCCCTTGAACTTCCCTCCCCTTACCTTAAAGCCATGTCCTCTTGTACTGAGCAGTGGTGCCCTGGGGAAGAGGCACTGGCTGTCCACTCTGTCTATTCCTCTTAATATCTTGTATAACTCTATCATGTCTCCTCTCATCCTCCTTCTCTCCAAAGAGTAAAGCCCTAGCCCCCTTAATCTCTGATCATAATCCATACTCTCTAAACCAGGCAGCATCCTAGTAACTCTCCTCTGTACCCTTTCCAATGCTTCCACATCCTTCCTATAGTGAGGCGACCAGAACTGGACACAGTACTCTAAGTGTGGCCTAACTAGAGTTTTATAGAGCTGCATCATTACATCGCGACTCTTAAACTCTATCGCTGGACTTATGAAAGCTAACACCCCATAAGCTTTCTTAACTACCCTGTCTACCTGTGAGGCAACTTTCAGGGATCTGTGGACATGTACCCCCAGATCCCTCTGCTCTTCCACACTACCAAGTATCCTGCCATTTACTTTGTACTCTGCCTTGGAGTTTGTCCTTTCAAAGTATACCACCTCACACTTCTCTGGGTTGAACTCCATCTGCCCTTTCTCAGCCCACTTCTGCATCCTACCAATGTCTCTCTGCTATCTTCGACAATCCTCTACACTATCTACAACACCACCAACCTTTGTGTCGTCTGCAAACTTGCCAACCCACCCTTCTACCCCCACATCCAGGTCGATAATAAAAATCACAAAAAGTAGAGGTCCCAGAACAGATCCTTGTGGGACATCACTAGTCACAACCCTCCAATCTGAATGTACTCCCTATGCATGGCCCTCTGCCTTCTGCAGGCAAGCCCATTCTGAATCCACCTGGCCAAACTTCCGTGGATCCCATGCCTTCTGACTTTCCAAATAAGCCTACCATGTGGAACCTTGTCAAATGCCTTACTAAAGTCTATATATATCACATCCACTGCACTACCCTCATCTATATGCCTGGTCACCTCCTCAAAGAATTCTATCAGGCTTGTTAGGCATGATCTGCCCTTCACAAAGCCATGCTGACTGTCCCTGATCAGACCATGATTCTTTGAATGCCCATAGATTCTATCTCTAAGAATCTTTTCCAACAGCTTTCCCACCACAGACGTAAGGCTCACTGGTCTATAACTATAACTAAGCAGTACAAAAGAAACCAATGTTGAACCTGACACAACACCTGTATGCCTGAAGGCAAAACCTGCCCTCAGACCAAAGGTAGAGGCTAAATTGGAAAGACTGGTCCAGAATAAGGTATTGAAATCAGTATGTGTAAGCAAATGGGCAACTCCAGGGATGGTTCTTTAAGGCTTTGTGGAGATTTCAAGGTAATCATTAACCTGGTTCTTACAGCTGGACAATACCCGCTTTCCCCTTACTGATGACCTTACTGTAGGATTGTCCTGTGGACAGACATTTAGCAAGATTGACTTGTGTCAAGCGTACTTGCAGATATATCTGCAGCCGGAGTCATAGGAACTGTTGACCATGGTGAATGACAAAGGAATGTTTAGGTACCGAAGGCTTTTGCTTGGCTTTGCCTCAGCTCCCTCACTTTTTCAGCAAGCAGTGGACCAGATTCTGACCAGGTTGACGGGAGCAATGCTGTTTGGGTGACTTACACATAACTGCGGAAAATAAGCATGAGCATTTATAAAACTTGGATACTACACTACAAAGGCTGGAGGACCATGGGCTAAGGGTCCAGAAGGACAAGTCAGAGTTCTCTCGACCTTTGATTGAATATTTGGGCCAAGTGATCAACAACTCAAGGATTCAGAAGATACTGTCAAAGGTGAAGGCAATTGTGGAGGCTCATCACCATAGAAAGTAAGTTGATTAAAATCTTTTGTAAAGAGGGTTTCTTCTTTTCGTTAAATAGCAGGAATGCTAATTTACTGATAACGAGAATGGTATTCCTTTGTAAACCAAATGGGGATTAATGTTCTTTCTTCTGAGTCTGTAAGCTTTTGTTGACGGGTTTTTGGGCAGATCGGCGCGAGGGGGTCGAGAGAGAGGATGCAATGCTCTAAGCTGGGCGAGGATCGGACCCCAAAGGGGGGTCCGAGGCCGGGAGATTCTCCGAGGGGGGGGGGATGAAGCTAGATGTGCTTGGTTGACCACTCGGAGGGTCCTGAGCTGTTTGGAAAGTCGAGGAGTTCGGAGGGTCCTGAGCTGTGAATCGAGGAGTTCGGAGGGGATCGAATGGTGGCCAGAAGACTTCAGTAATTGAGCTCCAACGGCTGTGCACGAAGTGGTTTGGACTTTGATAAGTTTGGCGCCTTTTCTTTATTTTTTTCTCTTCATATATACTGTATTGTTATTAATCACTTAGTTATAGTAACCTTTATAAATTGTACTCATTTAATCGCATATGGTGTACTGTCTGTTTTTGGGCGAGGCGGGGACATCACACAGCATCCACACCAGCTGATTACCCAGTTTGGCGGGGCTGAAGGCTGCTCCCCCTAGACAAGAACGAGCTGAGCGAGCCTGAGGCAACCCAGGGGGTTACATTGTGGGGGCTCATCCGGGATTGATTTCTGTGGAAGCTATGTGATCACCCTATTTAAATTGTGTCTGCAGCGAAGAGCTGGTGTGCCTTTGTGGGTGTGCAATTGCTGGTTATCGCTGTGTGTGTGTTGGGTGGGGTGGCTGCTGTTGGTAGCCTGGAGGTCGTTGTTCGAGTTCCGACTAGTGCTGACGAAATGGCGGTGGGACCATGGGCTGTCCATACTGTTTGGAGATTGAGGAGTGACAGGTTGGGATGTTTCAGCAGTGGTGAGCTCCGCCTGGTTGTTGGAATAATGTCCAGCCCTAAAGGGGCGGAGGCGTGGGCGGAGCGAACCTCTCAGTTGTTGGGTGAGTGGCAGTGCTTGGCAGAGGGAAAGCGACAGGGACGGGTTGAAAGTTTGAGTAGGCGGGCTGGTGACTTTGTTAGAATTGTCAGGCGCAATTACCTCGAAGTGACCGCTGCCAGTTCTGGGAAAGTGTGGGAAAATGCGTGTGGTTCGACTGGAAGTTAAATGCCGCAGCTGGGGGGCTTATCATATCCATGGCAGGAGATTGGTGGGAAGTTTTTAGGGTATCCCTTTTTGCCTAGGGGGACAGATAAATTGCTTGTGGTGCCAAGGGGATCTGTCAAGGGGATCAGTTGTTCCGTTGATTCGAGAGGTGTCGGGAAACTTAGAGGAGGCCCAGTGGGGGAACGGCTTGGGGTCTCTGGGGGAGCACGTTCCCTGCAATGTACCAAGGAACTCCCGAAAGGAGCAGACCCTATTCCTGAAGGTTTAGAGGGGCCACGCGCACAGGTGTTGTTACGGATGGATGGAAGTCAAGTTAAAGCCATCCTCGGCACCGGGGAGCCGGTTAAGTTGCTGTACAGTTTGTTTCATAACTGTTATTGGAAGCATTTACCCTTGACGACATTGAGGACACTGGAGATTCGGGGTACCAGTGCCGGAGATTATCCAGACGATGGTTGTTGGTCAGTGAAAATGGAGTTCTTAGAGGCAAATGTGGAGGAGACTGAGGTTCGTGAATCGTTAATGCTGATGTGTCCGGACCCTGTTGAGACGGGCAGCATTTCTGTTCTAGAGAGAACCAATATCCTGCTGGTGTGCTTGGGGGCCTGCCCGGAGGAGGCGGGTGAGCGTTGTTTGGAGGCATTGTTGATGCACCCAGAGTTTCGAGCAGCTTGTGCAGACGTGTGTAGCAGCATTGGGCTGATACCGAATTCAAACAAGAGCCAGTGGTGGTACGGCCTGGGGGAAGTATCTGAGGGTGAGACCCTCTTCGTGGACGCTGCGAAATACCACAAGGGAGGGGAGTTGACTGCTGAAGACACCTCGAAGAGAGAGAGGTTGCGGAGACTGGCCCCTACAGCCGTGGAAGATGTAGGCAGCGTGTTTGTGGATTATATTGCGTTGAAGAGGCGCACTGTCAGTGACCAGAATATGGCCCTGAGGGCCGGAGAGGCGATGGCCTGTCTGAGTGGTGTGAAGTGGTTTAAGGTGCTGGATCTGAGGAGTGGATGTTGCCAGATCCCGATGAGTGGGGCCGACAAGGAGAAGACGGCCGTTATAAATTCCCTAGGAGTCTTCGGGTCCAAAAAGATGCCACAGGGCATATCTGGAGCCCTTGCAACCTTCCTGCTGGGCAGGTGGAAGACCATAGGGGATGTGGAGGCGTTTGGAGTTTTGGTGTATGTGGATGATCTCTTGGTGTTTGGATTTGCCTCAGGAGAATATGAAGTGAGGTTGTTGCAGGAGCAGCTGAGAACTACCGAGTTAAAGTGTTTTCGGGACACGTGCCAGCGCTGGCGAAGGTCGCAGCTCGTGAGTGACTGTCTCTACGGAATCAAGTTTGAAATGAAGACGGAGAGACTGGAGAAAGTGATCTGGAACCATTCGGAAGACTTACAAGTTGGAGAGAATGAAGAAAGTTGTCTGACTGAGGGTAATAGCAAACTGAGAACCCGGAGAGGGGAGTTTGCGGAGGTGAAGAAATTACAGACGAATCTCAGAAGAGAGAAGCGGAAGCTTGAAGGGAACCTGAAGATGACCATCGACAGTTCAAATGAAGTGCAAAACCTGAAAGTTGATCTGGAAGACGTCATGAGGAAGAAAAAGCTGGAGAGAAGTGCAGTGAATACTGAACAGGAGGCTGAAGAGACTGCGGGAGCAGTGCAGGCCACGTATTTCCGGTTGGAGAAAATCAAACAGCAGCTACCGATCACAGGAATGAGGAAGAATACAGATTCGATGGATGATGTGCTGGATGTGTGGTACATGCTGCCTTTTGCTGACTTTCCCTCGATTGAGGAAGAGACCTTTGGCCCTTCTCCCATTGAGTCAGGTGTAGCGGGGAGGGTTAGCTGTGTGCAGTGAGGGGCATGAGTGAGAGGTTGAGAGAGGAGTTGGTAGTGGGCCCAAGGTATCCCCAGTTGTGTCCGAGCCTGAAGGGTTTAGGTGAGGGGGTACGGAGGTCTCAGAAGGGTTAGGGAACTCCCAGATAGTTGGCCTAAGTAGCGCCTGAGGAACAGGGCGTGAGGGTTACTGTGTGGGGAGGAGATGTCACTGTTTGTGCTTGGGTTACGGTGTGTTGGCAGGAAAGGTGGCGAGTTATTTAGTAGTCATGAGGACATGACTTTTATTTGGTGGAGGGAGAGTGTAAAGAGGGTTTCTTCTTTTTGTTAACTAGCAGGAATGCTAATTTACTGATAACGAGAATGGTATTCCTTTGTAAACCAAATGGGGATTAATGTTCTTTCTTCTGAGTCTGTAAGCTTTTGTTGACGGGCTTTTGGGCAGATCGGCGCGAGGGGGTCGAGAGAGAGGACGCAATGCTCTAAGCTGGGCGAGGATCGGACCCCAAAGGGGGGTCCGAGGCCGGGAGATTCTCCGAGGGGGGGGGGATGAAGCTAGATGTGCTTGGTTGACCACTCGGAGGGTCCTGAGCTGTTTGGAGAGTCGAGGAGTTCGGAGGGTCCTGAGCTGGAAGTCGAGGAGTTCGGAGGGGATCGAATGGTGGCCAGAAGACTTCAGAAATTGAGCTCCAACGGTTGTGCATGAAGTGGTTTGGACTTTGATAAGTTTGGCGCCTTTTCTTTATTTTTTTTCTCTTCATATATACTGTATCGTTATTAATCACTTAGTTATAGTAACCTTTATAAATTGTACTCATTTAATCGCATATGGTGTACTGTCTGTTTTTGGGCGAGGCAGGGACATCACACAGCATCCACACCAGCTGATTACCCAGTTTGGCGGGGCTGAAGGCTGCTCCCCCTAGACGAGAACGAGCTGAGCGAGCCTGAGGCGACCCAGGGGGTTACACTTTCTTAGGGCTATTAACATACTACGCAAAGTTTGTTCCTAACCTAGCTCAGATGCTGAAGCTACTTCATGAGCTTTTAAATAAATCAACACATTGGCAGTGGACAGATCACTGTGAAGAGGCTATTAAAAAGGCCAAAATAGCATGTGCGCACACACACACACACTTCAATCCATCAATGTGACAGTCAGCCTGCAACACCTCACTCTATGGTGTGGGGGCAGTTATCTTACTTCATACCGTCGGGTGAAGAGCGTCCAATCACTTTCTCGTTAGGGATAATAAGCCCTTGTGCCTAGATTGAGAAGGAAGCACTCTCAATTGTGTTTCGAGTTAAGAACTTAGATCAATTCCTCTTTTGTCGACTGTTTGCTCTACTGCCAGATCATTGACAGGTGATGTAAAATTTTGGTCCACATGTGGGTGTTCGTTCCCTGGCTGCTAGTTGAATTTTGTTGCTATCTGCACAGCAGTACGATGCAAAGCACAGGAGATCCAAGCTGATGGACTTCCCTTAGCTGTTACAGCTCCAGAGCCATCCCCGAAAGAGATCTTTTACAACAGTTCTGAGAACTGCAGTGCAAGTCTGGAAGCACACAGGTACTGAGCCTGTTCTGTCTAAAGTGGTGGACGTGGTAACTCCCGAATGGAAAGAAGAGCCAGTCCAGCATTAAGACCTTACCAGGCTCAATGGGAGGAGCTTACAGTCCAAGCAGGATGTTTTCTATGGGCCACGTTGCCATTCCTTGACTATTCCGAAAGCAAGTGCTCGACAAGCTACATGCAGGACTCTGCGGCATAGTGCGTATGAAAGAAATCGTACAATCTAATTGTAAATTTTTATTTTTTTTTGCTGGTGGTTTGATGTTTATCTTTAGAAGCTTTTTGTATGACGCATGGCTCCGGGGTTGAACACCCAATGGGTTTTTTTTGGTCTCAGTTTTCTTTGCTTTAATAGGGGATTTTTTTTCTTTTTTTTGGTGTCACCATATTTTTCAATCTTTAAAACATTGTTTTTTTTTTCCTTTGAGACGTTGTAAGTGTTACCTACTTCAATGTAGCATTGTTATTTTGGATAATAATAATAAAACGATTTGAAAAGAATGAAATCGCACACAGCTGCTTCTGGTGGCCTGGACTGGATGTAACCATTGAAGAGAAGATCAAAGCGCGCCCACAATGTCAGTGAGTGAGAAATGTTCCTCAGCTTGCTGCTTTGCATCCGTGGGAATGGCCTGAAGAACCATGACAGAGGGTTCACATAGATTTTCAGGACCGGTAGAAGGCCACGTGTTCTTGGTCACAGTGGACACACACAGCAAATAGCTTGAGGCTGCAAACATAAAGAGCACTGAAACCTGCACTGAGGAGCTATGGTCCTTCTTTAGCCATTCTGGGCTTCCTCAACAGCTTGTAAGTGACAATAGCCCAATAGCCCGCAACTCCTGTCTGAAGCGTTCAAGGCATTTATGGAAGCGAATGCTATTCAGCTCATCAAATCAGCACTACATCATCCAGCCACTAATGGCCTTGCTGAACAATTTGTACAATCAAAGAAACAAGCCCTCAAGACTTCACTGAGCATCTTAGCACTTTCTTGCTGACATACTGCAACACACCTCACACCAACATCAATATGGTTCCAGCCACTGCACTGATGAAAAGACAGCTTTGCACCCAGCTTGATCTGCTAAGACCCCCAAACAAAACACAGATTGTGCTAAGTGAACAAAAGCCCCAAGCAGAGAGACATGCCAGAGGTTTCGTAGCAAGAGAGATACTATTGGCCCAGAATTACATCTCTGGAACAGAGCCGTTACCTGCAATGGTGGTGGCGCAAACTGGTCCAGTATCATACACAGTGGAAACTAGGAACCGCAGCATCTGGACAAGGTACGTTGATCAGCTGTTGCCAACTTCTGAGCTACTAAAAACCAACACAAACTGACCAATCCTGATCCAGTTGTAGAAACAGGACCGGATTCTGAGGCAACGACTGCGGAAACTCCATTAAGATCAAATGACACATCCAGTGCTGCCCCGTCACGTGTGCTTTCTGAGGTGCCCTCTACTGACAACGCAGCTTCCAAGCCAAGATCTACATTCACTACCAAAAGATAAAATGACTTAGCATCATGCCCAAGTCATTGGTACCCTCACAAGAACAGGCGGCCTCCAGAGAGATTGAATCTCTCGTTTACCATAGAACACTACAGCACAGTACAGGCCCTTCAGCCCTCCATGTTGTGCTGACCCATATAATCCTTAAAAAAAGTACTAAACCCACACTACCCCATAACTCTCCATTTTTCTTTCATCCACGTCCCTGTCCAAGAGGCTCTTAAATACCCCTAATGTTTTAGCCTCCACCACCATCCCTGGCAAGTCATTCCAGGCACTCACAACCCTCTTGTGTAAAAAACTTACCCCTGATGTCTCCCCTAAACTTCCCTCCCTTAATTTTGTACATATGCCCTCTGGTGTTTGCTATTGGTGCCCTGGGAAACAGGCACTGACTATCCACCCTATCTATGCCTCTCATAATCTTGTAGACCTCTATCAAGTCCCCTCTCATTCTTCTACGCTCCAAAGAGAGAAGTCCCAGCTCTGCTAACCTTGCTTCATATGACTTGTTCTCCAAACTGGGCAACATCCTGGTAAATCTCCTTTGCACCCTCTCCATAGCTTCCACATCCTTCCTATAATGAGGTGACCAGAATTGAACACAATACTCTAAGTGCGGTCTCACCAGAGATTTGTAGAGTTGCAACATGGCCTCTCTACTCTTGAACTCAGTCCCCCTGTTAATGAAACCTAGCACCCCGTAGGCCTTCTTAACTACCCTATCAATCTGTGCAGCGACCTTGAGGGATGTATGTATTTGAAACCCAAGGTCCCTTTGTTCATCCACACTCTTAAGTGACTAACTTTCAGCACACAGGGCAGAATAATCCCCAGGGTTATGTCTGCTAATAGAGGCGGTCTACCCTCTTTCCCTAGCTTAATAAATTAAAGATTTTTTTGTTGCTGTTTGAATTTGATGCTTACTCAATTTAATTTTAATAGTTCAGCAGCTGGTCTGTGAATGGGAAGAGAGAGAAACCTTTAAAATAAGTGGGGAGGGATATGTTATGTATTCATATATATTTCAACCCTTACAGGTTACTCTCAAGCTTCCCTGTGTGTTACGTACTGAATGTAATGTGCAAGGGCATCTGGGCAGGCGACTTGCAAGTGAAATAAAGAGCTGCAAATTCGTTCCTTGCCTCTCTGTCTCTTACGTGTGTTATTCATGGCCACTCGCCTTCTGAATACCACAAACATAACACGTGTTAATTGTAAAAACACAAAATGCTGGCAGAACTCAGCAGGCCAGACAGCATCTATGAGAGGAGGTAGTGACGACATTTCAGGCCAAAACCCTTCATCAGGAGTGAAGTAACATGGGATGGTGGAGAGGGGATAAGAAGTGGGGGGAAGGATGAAGTAGAGAGCTGGGAAGTGATAGGCTGGAGGGAAATGGGCTAGGGGGAAGGTGGAGAATTATGAGAAATAAAAGAGAAAGAAAGGTAGGGCTGGGGGGAGATTATAGTGGGGGGGGGGAAAGAGAGAGAAAGAGAACCAGACTAAAATTATAGATAGGGATGGGGTGGGGGGGGCAGGGGTATCAACGGAGGTCTGTGAGTTGAATGTTCATGCCGACAGATAGGAGGCTACTTAGGCGGGAGGTAAGGTATTGCTCCATCAACCTGCGTGTGGCCTCATCTTGACGGTAGAGGAGGTCATGGACAGACATGTCGGAGTGGGAGTGGTCTGTGGAATTGAAGTGTGTGGCCACGGAGATCCTGCCACTGCTGGAGGACTGAGCGCCGGTGTTCGGCGAAACGGTCTCCCAGTCTGCGGCGGGTCTCCCCAATGTATAAATGGCCACATCGGGAGCACCGGGTACAGTATATCACCTCAGCTGACTCACAGGTGAAGTGGTGCCTCACCTGAAAGGACTGTCTGGGGCCTAGGATGGTGGTGAGGGAAGAAGTGTGGGGGCAGGTGTAGCACTTGCAGGGACTGGTGCTCAGGTGCGGGGAGGTGAAGGAGGATCACTAGAAGGTGATAGGTGAAGCCAGGTGGGTAGGAAAGGTAAAGGGCTGGAGAAGAAGGAATCTGATGGGAGAGGAGAGTGGATCATGGGAGAAAGGAAGGAGGAGAGCCACCAAGGGAAAGTGGGGGTAAGAGGTCAGAGTAGGGAAGAGGAAGGGAAAATAAATTACCAGAATGAGAAATAGCATTCATGCCATCAGGTTGGAGGCTACCCAGACAGAGTATAAGACGTTGATCCTCTCTTCCCCCCCCCCCCCCCCCCCCATGAGGGCCTGGACCAACATGTCAGAATGAGAATGGGGTCAGGAATTAAAATGGATGGCCAACAAGAAATTCTGCTCTAAGCAGATTGAGCAGTGGTGCTCGATGTAGTGGTCCCCCAATTTACATCAGGTTTCACCAATGTCGAGGAGGCCGCACTGGGAGCACTGTTTACAGTCGACAATCTCAACAGATTTGCAGGTTTGGGGCCCTGAATGGAGGTAAGGGAGGAGGTAAATGGGCAGGTGCAACATTTCAGTCTCTTACAGAGATTTGAACCAGGAGGGAGATTAGTGGGGAGGAATATATGGACAAGGGAATCACAGGGAGTGATCCCTGTGGAAAACGCAGAATGCGGAGGAGCTAAAGATGTGTTTGGTGGTAGGATCCTATTGAAGATGGTGGAAGTTGCAGAAAATGATGTGTTGAATGCAGAGGTTCATGGGGGGGGGGGGGGTAGGTGAGGACAAGAGGAACTCTTTCCCTGTTAAGGTAACAGGAAGATGGCACATGTTCAGGTACAGTATATGGGAAAGAGAGGAGATGCAGTTGAGGGCAGCATCAGTGGTGGAGGAAGGGAAAACTCTTTCTTTGAAGAAAGAGGACATCTCTGATGTTCTGGAAAGGAAAGCCTCATCCTGGGGATCAGATGCAGCAGAGACAAAGGAACTGAGAAAAGAGAGTAGTATTTTTATAGGAGAAAGTGTATAACCAAGATAACCATAAGTTTTAAAAATATGTCAGTTGACAGTTTGACTCCAGAGATGGAGTCAGAGATGTTGAGAAAGAGGAGGGAGGTGTCACAAATGGACCAAGTGAATTTAAGGGCAGGGTGGATGTTGAAGGCAAAGTTGATGAAATTGATGAGCTCAGCATGGGTGCATGAAGCAGCAGCAGTGTAGTCGTCAGTGTGGTGAACGAAGAATTGGGGAGCATTACCAGGGAAGGCTTGGAACATGGATTTTTCTACGTAGCCAACAACTGAGGCCCACGTGGGTTCCCATGGCTACCTCCTGAGTCTGGAGTAAGTGGGGGGAGCTGAAGGAGAAATTGTTGAGGATGAGGACCAATTCTGCCAGACAGATGATGGTGGGAGCACATGAAGTGTTGTGGATGTAAGTGGGGAGGGACTGAACCAAGGGGGATAGAATGGAGTCAAGGTATGCAAACATGAGTTCGGTGGGGCAGAAGCAGGGAGAGACAGTGGGTCAACCTGGACAGTCAAGTTTGTGGATCTTGAGTAGGAGGTAGAAACGAGTGGTGTTGGGGTAAGGGAACTAAGAGTTTGGTGGCAGTGGATCGGAGTTCTCTAGAGTGGATGAGGTTAGAGGTGGCGTCAGAGTTGTCGCGTGGCCTCAAGGTAGAGGCCAGTCCACCACACTCAATAGCACCTACTTTGTAAGTAGCCTTGATGGTAAGGTCAAGTTTTCTGTGGAGGGCTGTGTATTTGGGGGGGGGGGTAAGATTTGGGGAGGATTGAGGAGAGCTAAAGTTGAGTCGGTTGATGTCTTATCGTCAGTTAGAGATGAAAAAATCCAGAGCAGGCAGAGAACCAGACCAAGATGTCCAAGAAGAGGAGAAAGGTTGGAGACTGGAGAAGGGATTATTGGTGCAGGGTGTGGAATTCTTGGCAAGGAAGTGGGCTTAGAGATGGAGGAAGCAGAAGACGAGCCCGGTGTCATGGAGCACTTGGGACTCACTGAGGTGTGGGTGAAGAGGGATAAAGGTAAGGTCCTTGCTAAGGACAGAACATTCTGCCTCAGTGAGGGGAAAGTAGGAGGAATATGAAGACATGGCAGGGATGCGTTGGTAGTATCAGAGGAGAGGGGTGGGTGGGGGTGTGTAGGGTGGGAGGAAGTTGGAGGCTCAAAGAGGTGAACGGGCAGCTCGAGAGACCTGGGGTTTGAAGTGGGGTGGGGGGGGGGGTGCAGCGGCCCAGCAACAGCGGCGAGGAAGGTCTTGCCCTGGAGGTGACGGCAGGCAGGGTCTGAGTCAGAGAGGTGTGGACACAGACCAGCACATCATGAAAACCAACCTCCCTTGTCTAAACCTAGCTGTATCAGTAAAGCAGCCAGCAGAATCAAAGACCCCCACTCTGGGCATTCTTCCCTCTTTCAATGGGCAGAAGATACAAGAGCCCGAAAGTACTGTATGTACCACCAGGCTGAGGGACAGCTTTCTGCCCCGCTGTTATAAGACTATTACATAGTCCGTTAATACCATGAAGTTGGACTCTGGACCTCACAAACGACGTTATGGTCCTGCACCTTATTTAGTCTGCACTACACTTCCTCTGTAGCCGTTACGCTGCATTCTGCATTATTGTTTTAGCTTGTTCTGTTTCAGTGTGCGTGTAATGATCTATATGAAAAACAAACTTTTCATTGTTTATCGATACATATGATTCCTTTTGCAGTGAAATCGCCGAATGGCCTGTATCCGTTCTGTATTGCTCTATGACTTTATAGCACAGGGGTTTCACAATTTTTTTAAAAAATGTGCCATTACCCGAAGAGCTGAACAACCTTGCGCCGCGCAACTGCCAACAGTGAGCGACAGCGGTTGCCAGCGCAACGTTTGGTGACGTCGTTTGGGATTTGATGACGCCCCCCCTCCGGGACCCTCAATGTTTGTCAGTGACGTGAGCGATGACGCGGTTTTGGGCGCTCGAGTGACGTGATCTTAACGGTCACAAGCGTGTGTGCGCAGTCAGTCCGCTCAGCCCGAGCCCTGAGCGCAGAGCGGTGTCCGCTGCCTCCCGTCCCTCCGTCTTCCTCGCCCACAGCCCGGGTTCATGTCGGCCAGGTCTCCGGTCGGCCTGCTGCTCGTATTCGGCACCGCCACCGTCTACCTGTACCTGCTGTCTAGAAATCTGCCCCATGCGTCGTACGGGCGGGAGGAAGAGAGCCCGGAGCACAGGTAGGCCTCGGGGTCCCGCGGACAACCGGTCAAGTAGCATCCGTGTGGGGCGAGCGTTCTTCTCCAAGCCCACTGGGCTGTAAGAATCCCAGTCCGCAGTTTGTGGTCAGAACTGAGATCTGTTAGGTGTCACAGAGAGCAGGAGGTGGGTTTATTTACACCCTCCGTGAGGTGACACTTGGATAAGGTGTCGTCAACCATGGGATGCGTCCCTGGAACAGGAGCTCTGTTGTTTCCCCATCTCTTGTTATTCCTTTTATTGTTTTAAATATTGCTTGAGCTGGTACTTGGATAGGAATGGTGTAGATGGATGTGGGGCAAATACAGGGATGTGTTCAGATGGGGATCTTGTGCTGAAGATCCTGTTCCTGTGTTTTATGACGTGACTAATTTTGTGACCTAGTTATTATCTTGCTTGAAACTGTATCAAAACTTAATTAAAGCTAATGAAATTCTTGAAAAGGTTATGCTATTCCTGAAGGTTCTGGAGTGTCCACTGTGAATTGGTGGGAACGTTTAGTGTTAAGCAAACATTTTTTCTTGCTGTTACATTAGTGTGTAATTTTTGTTGTCTTATATATTGCTTTTCAAAAGGCTGATTGCTGTGAGCTGACAACAGCCATCCTAGACTGCAAACTTGTTTTTTTAGCAATGGGCAAGAAATAAAAGCTAGAGTTAACCCAGAGTGTAGGTATGTTGTGAGGTGAAGTCATATTTCAATCATCAAATTGCATAATGCTGTTGGGAATTGTTTTTTGCCTTTACTGAATTATTTTTATCTTGGCATTACTTTGCTTCGTTATATAGTTGCAGCATTTGCTATTTTTATGTCAGCTTCAACTACCAAGGTAAGTACAGGGGTTATTACCCTCCAAGAAAAAACTTTTTCACCATAAATGATGTTGTCATTGATGGTTCAGCAAAATATAATCATAATTAAGGAAATAGTTTTGCACTGTGTCCCATTGTATCGAAAGGTGCCAGCAAGACAATTAGACTTTGTCCTTTCAAACTTCAGTTTTATCTAGAGAGAGTCCGACACTGGAGTGCTGAATTATATACAGGTCTATCACCTTCACAGGGGATGATGCTGCTGGGCAATAGGTCTTCTGTTTTTCTCTTGTATATTAAATTTTTAGTAGGACTAATTGATTTCTAGAAAGTGGTGGTGAGTTGCTACTGTAAATAGTTATTATCCTTCTACAATTAGGCTCCCAAACCAGTGTGGATATCTTCACTCACCTCAACTCTGAACTGATTCCAGAACCTAACTTTATAACACTTGTGTTCTCAGTTTTATTTATTTTGTATTTGCACAGCTTGTCGTCTTTTTCACATTGTCAGTCTTTATGTGTAGTTTTAATTGATTCTGTTCTATTTCTTCTGCAAGAAAGTGAATCTCAGGGCAATATATGGTGACATATATGTGCGCTTTAATAATGAATTTATTTTGAACTTAAACTGTTTACAGCCATTCTGACGAAGGCATTCCTGCAGTACAGTCAGGTGCTGAATCCAGGATTTAAACCCAACAAAGTTCAAAGAAAAATTTCATTATCAGAGTTTATGCATGTCACCACAAATAACCCTGAAAATCTTTTTCTATAGGCATAATTAGCAAACTTATAAAACAGTAACTGTAAATATGATCTACAAATAAATAGCAATGGATAACAACCATGAAATAACAAGAGTCCTTAAACGAGTGTAGTTATCCCCTTTTGTTCAAAGGCCTGATGGTTGAGGGGTAGTAACTATTCTTGAACTTGGTGTGAGTCCTGAGGCACCTGTACCCTCTACCTGATGGCAGCTGCGAGAAAAGAGCATGGCCTGGGTGGTGTGGATCTTTGATTATGGATGCTGCTTTTCTATGATACCATTTCATGTAGGCGTGCTCAATGGCTGGGAGGGCTTTACCTGTAATGTACTGGGTGAATCCACTGCATCTTGTATGATTTTCCACTCAAAGGCATTGCTGTTCCCATACCAGGCTGTAATGCAGCATCAACACATGTTCCACCACACATCTGTAGAAGTTTGCCAAGGTTTTCGATGACATGCTGAATCTCCAGAGACACCTGAGGAAGTAGAGGTGCTGTTGTGCTTTCTTCACAATTATGTTTATATGATGGGTCGGGATTTCCTGTCAGGAAATCAGGGTGTTGTACAACCTGGAACAGCCTGCAGATCTTTTCATGCTCCTCCTGTCCTTGGCTTGGTGCTGTCAGAGTAGCCTAGGTGAGTAAAGGCAGCGCTTCATTATAGCATCAGAGTGCCACTGCACAGTAAAAAGCCCTTCAGCTCGTTTACTTCATACTGAACTGTTGTTCTGCCTCATCTCAAGTTAGCATTCATTTAGAGAGGACTAGAATATCAAAACAAAGATCTGTTGCTAAGCTTTATAAGGTGTTGGTCAGACTACTTTGAAGTATTGTGAGCAGTTTTTGCCTTTTTATTTAGGAACGGATATCCAAAGGATGTTCATGAGAATACTCCAGGGATTGAAAGGGTTAATGAATAAGGAGTGTTTGGTAACTCTAGGCCTGTGTCCGCTGGAGTTTAGAAGAATGAAGGGGACCTCATGCAGCCCTATCAAATATTAAAAGACCAAATGGAGTTGACGTGGAGAGGAGTTACGAGCAGGTGTACCTAATAAAGTGGCCTCTGAATATGCATTTCTTACAATTACACATGTCTTTCTAATTCAATACAACCTCAGCCAATTAATACTGAGATTAATGGGGTGCAAGTTCAATAGCAATATAAATTAGTTTTATTTCTAACTAGTTGAACTGTAGAAACATTGGACTCTTTGAATGCCTTTCAAATGTGTAGTATCTCATCATTCAGAAGATGGTCTTGATCTGTCAAATACAGTGCACTTTCACACAACAGTCAGAGCATGTTCTAGCTAAAAGCTAAGGCATTAAACTTGGGTGCCCACGTGCAATCTGGAATTTTCAGCAGCTGTAGGGTTTATTAAGGAGCTGCTTAAGGGCCTGATGTCAATTACTGGCCAAATATTTAAGTTTTCAGTCACTTGACTCTGCATTGTACTTCAGTAATGCTCGGGCTTCTATGCTTTTGTGAGATAGTTACATTTCCCTTTGATTTAGGAGGCTGTCCATGTCAGCTCACTGATCATTCTCATTTTCTCTTGTTTTTTCTTGCAAGCAATTCTTCCTACATCCCTTTCAGTTCTCCCCTGGGGCATGGTGTCCCTGGCAAGACCAGCATTTACTGAGTATTTTTTAATCCATTTCTCATTGCTTCTGAAGGTGTGGTTCTGTTTGGAATTGTTGCACTATGCCAACATTGTTGATGAGAAGTGCCATGATCAGAACTAGCAATGAAGAAAAGCAATGATACGTTTCCACGTCAGGATAGTATATGACATGGAGGGGAGACAACAGAAGTTTGTCCCCCACGCAATTTGGTCGTTTCGTCAGTTTTTGTGTTTAGATTTTCATTGATTCTATTGTATTTCTGTGCTCTACTATGAATGCCTACAAGAAAATGAATTTCACGGTAGTATATGGTGACAAATGTGTGCTTTGAATTTTGACTTTGAATTATAGTTCCCTAATGAAGGTTACGTGCATGAGAAATGACGGTGAAAATTCTCTAATGAATTCTATAGTGCATATCGATTTGACAGAGGCTCCATACTTCGGCCACATGCACTATTGATAAAATGAGAACATATTAAGGGTAAAGGAGGGGCTGCCAACCAAGAAGACTGCAAAATTCAAAAGGGTGAAGAATGCAAGACTGAAGGTGCTGTATTTAAATGTGCATAGCATTTGGAATAAGGTGGATGAACTTGTGACGCAGTTAGAAATTGGTAGGGATGACTTTGTGAACGTCACTGAGTCGTGGCTGAAAGAAGGCCATAGCTGAGAGATTAAAATCAAAGGAAATATTTTGCATCAAGAGGACAGACAGTGTGGTTCTGTTGGTGAGAGATGGAATTGCATATTTAGAAAGAAGTGACAAAGGGTCAGAGAATGTTGAATCTTTGTGGGTGTAGTTAAGAAACTGCAAGGGTAAAAAAAGCCATTATAGGAATAATATTTAGGCCCGTACTCACTGGAATTTAGAAGAATGCGTGGAGATCTCATCGAAACCTGCTGAATGTTGAAAGGACTATATAGGTCGGATGTGGAGAGGATGTTTCCTCTGGTGGGGGTATCCAGAACTAGAGGGCGCAGCCTCAAAATTGAGAGATGACATTTTAGAATAGGTGCGGAGGAATGTTTTTAGCTGGCGAGTAGTGAATCTGGAATGCTCTGCAGGACTGTGATGCAGGTCAATCCATGGCTATATTTAAAGTGGTGGTAAAGTGGTATCCTGATAGGATATGGCGAGAAGGCAGTTGTATAGGGTTGAGCAGGATCTAGGATCAGCCATGATGGAATGGCGGAGCAGACTCAATGGGCTGAATGGCCTAATGCTGTTCCTATGTCTTATGGTCTTGTGGGTAATATTGAATTTCTTGAGTACTGTTGGAGCTGAATTCTTCCAGGTGTTTCACAGGGATCTATTCTGGAAACCTTGCTCTTTGTGATTTTTATAAGTGACGTAGATGAGAAAATGGAAGGGTGGGATAGTGTAGAATATCATTGGAAGTTACAGTGGGACATTGATAGGTGCAGAGCTCTCCTGAGAAGTGGCAGTTGGAATTCAATCCAGAAGAGCGTGAAGTTATACACTTTGGAAATTTGAACTTGAAAGCAGAATACAGGGTTAATGGCAGGATTCTTAGTGTGGATGAACAGAGATTTTGCAATCCATGTCCATAGATCCTTCTAAGTTGCCGTGCAAATTGATAGGGTGGTTAAGGAATTGTGTTGGCGCTCATTAGACAGATGATTGCATTCAAGAGCCGCAAAGTAATGCTGCAGCTCTAAAATTCTGGTTGAACCACTCTTGGAGTATTGTGTTCAGTTCTGGTGGCCTCATTGTACTGTAGGAAGGTTGTGGAAGCTTTCGAGAAGGTGCAGAGGAGATTTGCCAAGAGGCTCCCTGGATTAAGAGCATGTCTTGTGAGGATAGATTAAGCAAGTTTGGGAGTGAAGGATAATGAGATGTGATTTGATAAAAGTCTTTAAGATGACAGGAGGCATTGATAGACTGGACAGCCAGCACTTTTTCCCAGGGCGGCAATAGCTAGTATGAGAGGGCATAATTTTAGGAGAAAAGTAGAAGAGATGTCAGTGTGCTAATTCCATAGAATGCACTGCTGGGGTGATATTAGAGCTACTTTAGAGACATTTAAGAGACTTTTAGATGGGCACATGTACAAAAGAAAATGGAGGGATATATGGAAGGGAAGGGTCAGGTGGGCATAACATTGTGTGGCAAAGGATCTATACCGTGATTGCTCCGTGTTCTAACCCCTTTGTTAACCATGAGACACTTCAAACATTTTGAAAGATTGGGTGTAGAGAGACAAAAGGACATGTGGAATTAAAGTTTTTCCACATAAAGGAACAAATGAATCTTGAAGGTTACATTTCCTGGAGATGCTGATTAAGCTGCACAAAGTAGTGATTAGCATTGATATCAAAGCAGAAAGTTGCTCACTGAAGCTCTTAAACTTGATTGAAGGGGGAAATTACATTATTATTGTAAACGTTATGTGGTAAATGGATCAGAATAGGCTGCTGCAGGGAGGAACAAATGTAGACAGAAATTAGATTAAATTTGAAATTTCAACCAAGTTGAATAACACCAGCATATGTTGGGAAAATTGTTAACTTTGTGGCAGCAGTACAAGGCAATACATGATAAATATACCAAAAAATGGAATTGCAGAAGGTGTATATATGTATATTAAATAGTTAAATTGAGGTACGTAGTGCAAAAGCAGAAATTTTAAAGATGTAGAGGTAATGTTCTTCGGTTTAATGTCCATTTTTAACTCAGATGGCAGAGAGGAAGAAGCTGTTCTTTAATCACTGAGAATATGCCTTCAGGCTTTAGTACCTCCTCCCCAACTGTAACAATGAAAGGAGGGCATGTCCTGGATGGTGGGGGCCCTTGATGATGGAAGCCGCTTTTCTGGACACTGCTTCTTGAAGATATCGTGGATATTATGGAGGCTAGTACTTATGATGGAGCTAACTAATTTTATATTAATATTAATAACCATATCAGACGGTGATGCAGCAATTCAGAATGCTCTCCACAGTACATCCGAAGAAGTTTTCGTGTGTTTTAAGTGACAAACTAAATTCCCTCAACCCTCAAGATTTTAGTAGCTAACAACTAAAAAAAATTGGCTTAAAATATAGCAGCATATGTAGTAACATAAAATGAGTGCATATCAGACCATTAGTTGATTTGGAGATACAATAATATGTTTTCAACCTGAGATCCAACACTAGTCCTTGCTATATTGTGCCTTTAAGACCTTCTATGTGTTTTTAGATGTCTTGCAGGCAATAAATTTCTATTGTTAATGAAGTACCTCGATGAATTGAATTAATTTTTGTACAGCAAGTTCCTTAATGAGTACAAGTTAATTAACCACTTGACCTTTTTTTGGTGTGGTGTTGATTTTGTAATGAATATTTTACCTGAGTGCATAAAGAATTCCTTCATGCCAGGGGATCTTTTATAATTAGCTGGACAGGCGGGTCTGTAGCTTAATATTCCATCCATTTTGTTTCTAAACTGGCTTCTTATCCAATTATATGTTTTTATCATTAATTCCAATTGATTTTGTTTAATGTCCTTTAGAACATTATCAAAGATTATTGAAAGTATTTTAGAAAAGATCATTTATCTGCAGCAGTGAAGATTTTATTTTGTTGAACTAGATCATTCCTCTCAAGAGATTGCTTCTTTAAATGAGCACTCAGTGACCACTTTAAGTGCCTCTGTACCTAATAAAGTGGCTACTGAGTATATATTCATGGTCTTCTGCAGCTGTAGTCCATCTACTTTAAGCTTTGACAGTGGGTGTTCAGAAATGCTCTTCTGCACACCACTGTTGTAACACGTGGTTATTTGAATTGCTGTGATCTTCCTGTCAGCTTGAACCAGTTTGGCCAGTCTCCTCTGACCTCTCTTACTAATGAGGCCCACAGAACTGGCACTCACTGGATGATTTTTGTTTTTCATAACATTCTCTGTAAACTCCGGAGACTATTGTGTGTGAAAATACCGGGAGATCAGCTGTTTCTAAGATACTCAAACCACTGTCAAGTAGCAACAGTCATTCCATGGTCAAAGTCACAGATCACATTTCTTCCCCATTTTGATATTTGATCTGAAGAGCAACTCAACCTCTTGACCATGTCTGCATTGAGTTGTTGCCACATGATTGGCTGATTAGATATTTACATTAAAAAGCTGGTGTGTAAGTGTACCTAATAAAGTGGCCACTTTGTTGATACTGGGTGAAACATTTTAAAGACCTTAAATGGTTCCATTTGAACCCTCCCTCCTAATTTGCATGACTTCAACCTTATTTTCATATTTCTTCATGGCACAGAAGTTGGTGTTCAGCCCATTGAGCCTGTCAATTGAACAATCCGACTCCCCCAAGTAATCTTCTGAATAATCTATTCTGAAAACCCCATCAACCCCCTCCCCCCCCCCCCGATTTTTACCATTCAAAGGTTCATTTTATTATCAAAGTATGTATGCAGAATACAACTCAGAGATCTGTCTTCTCCAGGTACCAACGAAATACGCAAAGCCATAGAAGTAGTTGAAAGACATTAATCCCCCCACACAAGAAAAGAAAGAAAAAGAAACAAAAATTTGCAATCCCCAATCCCCCCCCCCCACACACAAAAGCTAACCGATCACCCAAACTTCCAGCTCGCCAATTGGCAACAAAAAAGAGGCGAGAACACAAAAAAAACATAGCGACCAAACCCCTTAATTGCTTTGTTCGGTTTTTGGGGCGAGACAGATTTATGTCTGGGTCCGACCAAATGCCGAATATTATCCTTTGCCTCTCTCCTGGCTAGACGCTTGATCCTCCTCAGATGGAGAGATGTTGCCCCGCCCACTCATGCTCAATGGCTTAACGACATCATGGCCTGTTTGGACCACCAAAAAATTCATTATTCAGTTCACAATTCAGATCTAAAGTTCCATAAGGTCTGGGGACCTTTTATCGAGTACTTTCATAACCTTCCTCTTGACTAGGGTTTTTTTTTCTTTTCGGTCCCTTGCTTTCAGCTCCTTTTTTTTCTGGTAGAAGGCATTATTACCCTCTGTTGCTGAGTGTATTCACAGTCTGGGAGTTTGGCTGTCCTGACTTATACTCTCTATATTGTGTTGTGGTTGGTCTGGAGTTGCTGTTGTTTTGTCTTGTGTTGTGGGGCTTGGGGAGGACACTAAGCTTACTTGTCTTTAATTCAGGTGCTTTTTTTTTGCTAAATTCTCTTCCTTTGTAGTATATTGTTATTGCATGCTTAATTTTGCACTGTTTTAATGTTCCTCATTGGGATTTGGGGTTTTTAATTTGTAAAATGTTTTGAAAAACTAATTAAAAAAAAAGCATAGAGCTGAAAGAAGCCAGTGTGAACTACCAGAACAATCTTTGGAAGAACATGCTGACTCCATACTGGATGTCAAGACTGGACCTTGCTGGCCGGTGCTGTTAGAGTTATGGCACTGATTTTCTGCTGTTTTCCCTGTGCTGAAAGGCATTAGTGTTTCTGAATTAAAATAGTGTCTTGTAGCAAAGCTAAACATTTTCTTTTGTGAATTAGACTAATCTACAAATGAATTACATGTACTTGAATCCTATTCAGAATCAATCATGAGCTGGGTCCTTTTTGCTTTCTACAGATCATTAACGTTTCCATCTGATCTTGAAGAGTTGCGAGCAATAGCTGGATTGCTACATTCATACAAAGCTCAGCATTCGAGCTATGTACTGTTACTGTTCTGCAGTGCCTATCTCTACAAGCAAACATTTGCAATCCCTGGCTCCTCCTTCCTGGCAAGTATTCAATTCTAACAACATAACCAACTGTGGTCTTTTTTTTAATGTGTAATGATCAACAACTATGCAAATGAATCAAAAGATTTTAGAACTAAATAAGAATTTACAGCACACAAATAAACAATTTTTCTTTGTTATCTTAAATTCATATTCATTCGTTATTGCTAAAGGGAAAGGGCTTTCCCAGTTACGCTAATTATGCACCACCATTAAATCTCCCCTTGGATATACCCACTGAAAAACAAGGAAATTAATATTAGTGAGAGTCTGAGTCTAGCAGATTCTACTGCAAACATGGAGGCAATTTTTGGCTAATACCAGTTTCCCTGGCATTACTCGGATACGATTGCAATATCTTTTCGCAAATAAAGTTTGTGCACTTTATATTTATATTTTGTTAAAATAAAGAATTGTCTTTGAATACTTATTAATACATGGATGAATTGGGATCTAGGTTTTAATTGACATCAGTATTAGCCTTGTATTGATTAAATGAAGAGTACCATGGTTCTTAGATGGGTTGTTAATGTAAGGGTGTCACTGTTTCAAAAGCAACCAAGGAGTGCGTATCTTGCCTCCTTAACCTTCTTGCTGAAATCTCCCGTCGAAAGTAATTTCTCCTCAAATATAGCCACCCTCAAAGTAGCATTATAGACTCTTCTTATATCCAGTGGAAAGTTGAGAAACAAGTTTATAGAGAGATCACATAGTTTAATTATAATAGTAGGATATTTCAACTTTTCAAGCATTCATTGGTTGTTTGCCAGTCTTTGTGTGTAATTTTCATTGATTCCATTGTACTTTTGTTCTACTGTGAATGCCTGCAAGAAAATTAATCTTAGGGTAGGTAGTATGTGGTGACATATACGTATTTTGATAATAAAGTTTAAACTTCAGACTTTTTCATGTAAAAGAAAGTGATTCCATGAAGACAAAATTGAATTATAATTTCAGTAGAAAAGCAATTTCATGGTTCAACAAATTCCAAGTTGTTTTTGAATCAATTTTCTAAGAGGTTCCCTCTGGCTCTACATCATCATAATTTCTGCTTTTTCCCTAGCATAGACCGTGAGATATTATTTCCCCTTGTTCAACTCACCTGCCCCACAATACTTTCTCTGCTATTGTTTGTTCTTTCTTTCCCAGTTCTAACAGTGTGTCCCAGATTAGAAACATTAACTGATTCCTGTTTCCATAGGTGATTCCTGGCTGGCTGAGTGCATATGCACTCACTGATCTATTTCAGAGCAGCCAGTCATACAAAGCTCCATCAAAATAATCAGACTTTGCTATATGCATGCCTGGGGCAGCGGAGACTGAGGGAAACTTAGAAGTTTATAAGACAGATGGCCATTATCTTTTTCTCAAGGTTGAAATGTCTAACACCAGAAAGCATGCATATAAGGTGACAATTGGTAAGATGAATTGAGATGTGCAGAGCAAGAAGCAGAGAGTGGTGGGTGGCTATAATTTGCTGGAGGCAAATACAACAGAGATGATCAAGAGAAACTTAGATAGTAAGCACATGAATATGCAGGGAATGGAAGGATATGGACATTGTAAAAGCAAAAGGAATTAGTTTAGTTGGGCATTTGATTACTGTTAATTAATTTAACACGACAATATAGGTCAGAGGGCCTGTTCTTGTGCTGTTCTGATCCATATTCTATGTTATCAAATGACAGGCGGTCAATAGAATTACTTGCAATTTTTCTTTTCAGACTCAAGTTGGAACAAGTGGAATGAGCCAAGGTTAAGTTCTCAGTCCTTAAAGCAACTCCAGTTACATATTGTTCCTTTCATCAGTTTTATCTCTTTACAAGTTCAAGAAGAACTCTTTTATGCCATAAGTTGTTGAAGAGCCAATGTTGAAATATTACACAAGAACATGACAAATTTCACCTAGTTCTATTTTCAGATTCAATGATGAATCATTGAAATTTACCATTTCAAGCCTTTATTAGGAGTAACATAGCAGATAGATAGGAGAAATATGGTACAGTTTATAAGACACGGATGGAACCAAACTCTACTTGTAAACATAGGACTGAGAGATTTTGCCGTGTTGTAGGGTGATGAGAGGTGGTATGTGAACAAATCTTATGGAACCTGGCGGGAGACAAATTCAAATTTTCAGAATTTCGGTAAATTCTTTAATTGCTGAGAGTTTTTTTTACCAGTCACATGAGAATTTCAGAGGCATAAATACGGGATAAACAAGATTATTACATTTTATTGTCTGTCCATTGGAAAGATCACCGCATGGACATGCAATCTGGTATTCCCTGAACCTAAAAAGCTTCTGCCTGTAGGAGGAGAATTAAGCCATTCAGATTATCGAGTCTGCTCTGCCATCCCATCATGACTGATCTTATATGCTTCTAAACCCTTTTCTCCTGCCTTTTTCCCCATAACCTTTGATGCTCATACTAATCATGAACCTACCAATCTTCAATTTAAATGTCCCTAATGACTTGAGCTCCACAGCCACCTGTGACAATGAATTCCACGGATAAAGGTTTTTGATTCCTCCAACACTGGTTCTGTTTATGTACTGGGGCCACTGTGAAGCTTGTATTTCACTTTACCATTTATCTTTGTTAGTAGAGTTATAGAGTAATATAGAACCAATACTGTCCCTGCGACCAAAACAGTCCATGCTGACCACTTTGTCCACCTAGCTAGTTCCAATTTCCTGTGTTTAGCCCATGTCCCTCCAAGGCCCAGCCTTCATGTACCTCAAGTTTGCCATGTACTAAGTAATTTCATTGTACCTGTCTCAATCACTTCCTCTGGCAGCTTGTTCCATATACTCACCACCCTCTATGAAAAAGTTGTCTCTTGGGTCTCTTTTGAAACCATATTCTTCTCCCTAAACTTGTACCCCCTAGTTTCGGACTCCCTGCTCATGGCTTTATTTTATTTAGTTAGAGATACATCCCAGTAACAAACCCTTCCAGCGAGCCCATGCAGCCCAATTAACCTACTAACCTGAACATATTTGAAATGTGGGAGGAAACTGGAGCACCAGAGGAAACCTACGAAGCCACAAGGAGAATGCACAAACTCCTTGCAGACAGCGGGGTGGGGGATTGAATCCAGGTTACAGGCACAGTGCTAACCGTTAAGCTGCCATGCTGCTGGTGTTCTGGAAAACTTTCTGGTAAGGTTAATTATTCCCTGGCATCAGGTTAATTAGTCTCTGCTCTTCTAACTTCCTAGTGAACTAATTTTGCTGTCATTTTCTGCAGAATATATTAGCAGGTGCGTTGTTTGGACCATGGCTGGGCCTCGCATTGTGTTGTATTTTAACGGCCATTGGAGCAACTTTCTGCTTCCTGCTGTCCAGGGCGTACGGCAAACAATTTGTGGTACGACGATTTCCTGAAAGACTCGCAGTCCTGCAGCGCAAGGTAAATTATGTCAATTCCCTTGTGCTCACACTGGAGTATTGTATACTCAGAATCTCTGAAGGATTTGACATTTTGTGGATTTTGGTCAGAATTGGAGGCAAATGTGATAGCTTTTGTTTGTGTGTGTGTAGCTGCATTCTACAGGTAAAACTGAGATATTTGAAAATTTCATCTGTTTGAGAGTTAAATATTTAGTAAGGGAACAGAAACAATTGCATTGTTCTGACCAAGCAGTTGAGACTTGACCATGAGGCAGCATGTTCAATTGCGCTCCCTCATTATTTGCAGTCTCCCTTTTGTCTTGGAGTGGGTGTTGAACCAAAAACTTCACTGTGTACAGATAAATTTCATGGACTAGGAGCTCTGTCTTAAAATTAGAGCAAAGTCATCAGGATTGAAAGTGGGCAGGAGTTTTTTCCTCAGTGTTGAAGGCATTTGTGTCTTGGCCATATGAAATGCTGCGGTCAGATGTAATTTTAACAAATGGGACAGATCTTGATTAGTAAGGGCATCAAAGATTACGAGGTGAAGGCTGGAGAATGTGGTTGAGAGAAATAACAGATCACCTATAATAGAATGACTGATTTCTTTATGACTGATTCAGTGGACCAAATGGCCTAATTCTGCTCCTTTGTCTTGTGGGAACAGACAGGAGATTCTGTTGACATTAAAAGAGGCACCTGGATGGTATCTGGCCCTTCCAGGTGTCAGGGTTATGAATGTCTAAGTCCACAGCATTCTAAAAGGGTAAAATGAGAACCAGAAGTTGTGGTACATATGTAAGAAAAGGGATGGGTTCCTAAAGAGTGAATACGTGGAGTTATAAAAGAAGTGAAAATGTAGGACCTTGAAGGTAGTAATCTCTGGATTGTTTCCTGTGCTATGTGCCAGTGATGGTAAAAATAGGATAATTTGTCAGATGAATGTCTGGCTGAAGAATTGGTGCAGGGAGTAGGTTTTCTAATGTGTGTGTCATCCGAATCTCTTCTGGTGAAAGTGCAACCTGTATTAAGTGGATGGGTTACACATGAATTTGAGTGGAACCATCGTCCTTGTTGGCAGGTTTGCTAGAGCTGCTGGGAAGGGTTTAAACTAGGTTGACAGAGGGTTGGGAACCAGAGTGATAGGTCAGATGATGGTGCAGTTGGTGTAAAAGGAGATGCAATGTGTAGAGTGATGGCGAGTAAGACAGGCAATAAATAAAGCATATTTGCAGGATGGGTTGAAATGTGCCCATTTTAATGCAAAAAGTATCAAGAATAAGGGTGATGAACTTAAAAGCATGAGCCAGTGCATGGAAATTAGATCTTGTGACCATTACAAAGACTTGGCTGTCACAAGGTCAGGGATTGCTGCCAGATGTTCCAGGATTCAGATATTTCAAAAGAGACAGGGTGGGAGGTAGAAGAGATGGGGGGGGGGGGGGGAACATTGCTAATCAGGGCTACTATCACAGCTACAGAAAGGGAAGATATTGTGAAGGGATCATCCACAGTGAGTGGAAGTTAGAAACAGAATGTGGGCAATCACGCTAATGGGAGTATACTATAGATTTCCCCCTGCCCCTCCTCCACACAGCAATTGGGGCACTGAGGAACAAGGGGTAGGCAGATTTTGTGAAGATGCAAAAGTAACATGGTTGTTGTCATAGGTGACTTCAACTAACCCAATATTGGCACCACCTCAGTGAAAGAGATTTAGATAGGGCAGAATTGTGTGTCCAGAAAGGATTCTTAACATATGTAGACAGGCTGACTAGAGGAGGGACCCGACTGGATCTGGTGCTAGGCAGTATACCTGGTCAGGTGAGAGATTTCTTGGAGGATAAGCATACCAGACACAGTGACCGTAATTCCCTAATCTTTACTTTGGCTTTGGATATGGAGTAGATGGTGTGGGGAAGTATTTAACTGGGGAAAGGTGAATTATATATACTATTAGGCAGGAACTTGGGAGCATAAATTGTGAATGGGTATATTCAGGGAAACACACAACAGAAATATAGAGATTGTTTAGGGAACACTTGCATGGTGTTCTGGGTAGGGGTTTGTCCCATTGATGAATGGAAAGGTTGCCAGGATGAAAGAACCGTGGTTGACAAGATATGTGGAACATCTAGTCAAGAAGAAGGAAGCAAAGATCAAGCAGGGCTCTTGAGAGTTACAAGGTAACCAGGAAAGAGCTTAGCAAGGGACTTAGGAGAGCTAGTAAAAGGCTTGAGCGGGATTAAGGAAAGCACCAAGGCATTTTACATGTACATGAAGAACAGGAGGCTGACTAGAATGAGGGTAGAACTGATTCGGGATAAAGAGGAAACATATTTGGATTTGGAGGAGGTAGAGAAGGTCCTTGATGAATACTTTGCTTCCATATTCACCAGTGAGTGGGAACATATCTAGTTTAAGAAAGAGAGTGTGCTAGAACTTTATGACACAAAACATTTAGTTAAGTCCCTAGAGCCAGATGGGATATGACCAGGTTTCTACAGGAAGTGAGAAAAGAGATTACTGTGCGTTTGATGATCTATGTGTCCTCACTGGACACAGGAGTCATACCAGAAGATTGGAGGATGGCAAATGTTATTCCTTTGATCAAGAAAGGTAATGGGGATAGCCCTGGGAGTTATAGACCATTGAGTCTTACTTTAATGGTGGCGAACTGTTGGAGAGAGTTCTTAGAGACAAGATTTACAAACATTTGGTAAACATGGTCTGATTACGGATAGTCGGTATGGCTTTGTGGGGTGGGGGGAGAGAGACTATGCCTGATGATTTTTTTTTCATAAGTGCAAAAGCAAATTGTTTCAGGTGGAATGACGGATGTGGTGTATATAGACTTTAGTAAGGTGTTTGACAAGGTTCCGAATGATAGGCTCATTCAGAAAGTCAGGAGGCATGGGTTCCAGGAAAATTTGGCAGAGGGTGGCTGTATGGAGCACATTCTGACTGGAGGTCAGTGGCGAATACCCCTGTTCTGGGACCCCTGATTTTTGCTACTTTTATATGCGTGACTTGAGTGACTATAAAGAATTGGAAGGATGAGCTAGTAAATTTGTAGATGACGTGAAGGTTGGTAGATGCTGCAGGTAGTAAAAAAGATTAATGTGGGGTACAACGGAACATTGATGGTTGCAGAGCTGGGCTGAGAAGTGGTAGATAGAATAAAATCCAGAGAAATGTGAAGTGATACAGTATTGTGCAAAATGTTTAGCAAATATATGTATAGCTAGGGTGCCCTTTGCACAGTACTGTATTTGTCAATGTGGAGTGGAGAACAAGTTTATAGATTTGGCAGGAGCAAAAATGCTGGTAATGATGAGGGTGGAGACTGCGGGAGGCATGTGGGAGAGGAAGGAGTGGGTAGTGTGGGTGCAGACACATTCAGCCCTGAGACACCAGACAAGATCATTTGATTCCAAACAAGTAGTTTATTGATCATGACAGAATATCTCTCTGGTGCTTCCCTCTCCCTTCCCTTTTTTCCAACCATGATTCCTATCTCCCTGCCTCTATTCCCATTCTGAGTCCAGAATAGACACCCATATCAAAACCAGGTTTATCATCACTCACATAAGCCATGATTTTTTTTTGCGGCAGCAGTAGAGTACAATACATAAAATTACTACAACACTGTGCAAAAGTCTCAAGCACCTTAGTGTGCTCTATCTAGTCATCTAGACTTTTGCTCAGTACTGTATAATTTGGAAGATCGAACAAGGTTAATATCGAAATTCTTAGTCGTGTAGAAGATTAGAGCTATCTTGGGGTCTACGTACATAGATCACCCAAAGCTGTCGTTTAAGTTGATAGGGTGGTTAAGAAGACATTTGGTATGTTGGCCTTCATTGGTCGGGGGTGGGGGGTAGAATTCCAGAACTATGAGTTAATGCTACAGCTCTATAAAACACTGGTCAGACTACACTTGGAGTATTATGTTAGTTTTGATCACCTCATTATAGGAAGGATGTAGAAGCTTTAGAGAGAGTGCATAGGGGATCTACCAATTGCTACTTGGTCTAGAGAGAATGTCTTATGAGGAAAGATGGAACAAGCTAAGGCTTTTTCCCTTTGGAGCAAAGGAGGGTAAGAACTGACTTGATACAAATGTTTAAGATAAGAGAGATTGATAGAGTGGACAACCAGCACTTTTTTTCCAGGATGCCAGTGGCTAACACGAGTGGGCATACTTTTAAGATGATTGGAGGAAAGTATAGGACAGGGTGTCAGTGGTACGCAAGAGTGTAAGTACATGGAATGTACTGCTGGAAATGGCATCAGATACATTAGGAGTATTGACTCTTAGATAGGCACATGGATGATCAGAAAAAAATGAAGTGCTCTGTGGGAAGGAAATGTTAGACTGATCTTGGAGTAGATTTAAAGATCAGCAGGGCATCCCAAAAGGCCTTTACTGTACTGTACTGTCCTATATTCATTCAGTCCTTGAACTAACTGGCACCACCCTAGTCACTAGAATTTATGACTACTTGATCTCTTGGTACTAAGATGGACTTTGTGTAATAATTAATGTTTCATTTGTGTTGTGAATGATACTTATATGGTGCAATGTGCCTGTGATGCTACTGCAAGTAAGACTTTCATTGAAACTGCGTCTGTGTACTTGTGCGTATGACAATAAACTGACTCTTTTGACTTTGAATCATGTTAGTTCTTGGGAGGCATTCTCATACTATGTTCATGACAGTGGAATCCCTGTTTCCATATCCTTGTTTGGTAACTACACATCTCATGCTAATCTGAGCTCTTTTTGTATGCATTGAGTATTTGTGCCTCCACCACCATTTCAAGAAATGAGTTTGTGCCTCAAGGCAATTATCTCCAGTTTTTTGACATCTTCTGCAACATGACTGTAACATTTTGCCTGTTGTTAATTTGATTTTACTTGTTGAAGCTGTTTGGTTTTGTATTGACAGGTGCAAGAGAATAGGAACAGCCTGTTTTTCTTCCTGTTGTTTCTCAGGCTTTTCCCCATGACTCCAAACTGGTTTCTCAATATCACATCTCCCATCCTCAATATTCCTCTCACACACTTCTTCTTCTCCATCGTTGTCGGTAAGACATGTTTCTCAAAAAGTCTTTTTTTTGCCTTTGTATTTAGAGAAATTGAGAACCTATTGAGATGTATCAGTCAGATTGTCAAAACTTGTACATTACTCAGTTGACTTGCAAACCAAAACCTCTACTCTATTAACTGCTTTTCCTCCCAACCTAACTGCCTTTGATACCCATCCCTTTATTACCTTGACTCTCATTGTATATTTAAGCTGAATTTTGAATGTAGGTGCAGATCAAGAATGGCAAAGGAGTAGTACGATTAAACATTTTTACTGAGTCCTGTTAGTAACAGTACATGCTGGGCAACAGTGTGGGAGCTACATACTGGTCTTAGCAAGACAAACATACACACTCAAAAACACGTGCCAATAAGAGAGCCCTCCACTTATAAGAGGCCCAGTTGATTCATTGTGAGATCAGTTGGCTGCATACACATTTGCCAGATTCTTGCAATCAATTTAATACTGTTCAGTCTGTATTGTTTTTGCCTCAATCATGGGTTGCAGCAGATAATCTCCAACAGCAGCTTCCCATGCCAGCTTCATTAACACTTGCCATCTTGAGCCCAACGTACTGATGCAATTACTGAACTTCAGATTTCTAAACAGATAAAGTACCAGCCCATGAACATTACCTCATTACTTGTGCTTTCTTTTTGCGCTACTATTTAATTTTATTATATATCTATTATTATAATTTATTGTTTTGTAGGTACTGCACTGTGCTGCTGCCACAAAACAACAAATTTCATGGTGTATGCCAGTGATATTAAACCCAATTCTGATTCCCTCTCACCAACAAAGAAAAGGCAGCAATGTCATGGGATTGCCCTCATCCCCAGTTCTTGTCCATATTGTATGATGTGATATCGGCATACAGTAAGCCACTGCTCGATCATTGGCCTTGCCCTGCATTGGCCAGACTTCCTCAGCACCACAAGAAATGCATCTGTCCATTGGAAGGACCTGTCACCCCAATCTCAAGGCAATGAGTGTGTGTCTTTACTGAGTATCTTCATTGTATTGTGAACTCTTCTGTTGGGGGGGGGGGGTTGATCCTTTTCTCGAGTCCTCTGCAGGGGGGATGCTAGATTTCCTCTATCTCGGGTTCTTCTGCACATTGAGAAATAATACAGTAGCGAGCTTCACACATGCTGTCTCATTACCTCGTTACAGCCTGTTCCACACTGTATTTCTAAATAAATAAATGTCTGTATAACCACAGCAAAGTTGTATTCAAAAATTAAATTGTCTATTTGGTTCTTGGGAATAAAATGTAGCAATTGTGTAGTAAGCATTCTTTTAATTTGTAATACTTTAATTATGGTTTTGTTTAAACTTATTAACTTTCCTCTTTTCAGGTCTTCTTCCTTATAACTTCATTTGTGTGCAGACTGGCTGTATTCTGTCTGAGATATCCTCACTGGACAACCTGTTCTCATGGTCCATCGTCATGAAACTGCTGGCCATTGCCATGGTGGCACTTATGCCTGGTGCTATAATCAAACACTGCAGCCACCACCAGCTGACTGGAAAGGTCAAAAATGGGCATTTGGACAGCAGTCGAAAAACTCGGTGACTAGTGCTAATCCTTCTGTGACTTGCAATTGTACCCTGGTATGAAAGTCTTAATATGAAGAAATAATCTTCCTTGAATGTAGAGTTTTATTTGTACTATAGAAGCTGCTCAGAAGAACCTGAGCCATACAACTGTTCAAAAACTAAATATACACCTCCCTACAGGCCACCCATTCAGGTGAAATCCTTCTGACTGCCATTCACTGGCAGATGCCCACCATAAGTCAGATAGTTGATTTCTACCAGCACAGAACACTGTACAAGTGAGTGGGTTCCTAATTTCATGTAATTAAAAAAAAATCTGCTGATAAATGCAGAGATAAGGTAGGTGCTTTTATTTTAAATCTGTTAAATTTTCAGCGAGTCAGAAACATGACAATTTTCTGAAAGTTTTGAAACTTCTAAGTCTACTTGTGTTGGGCAATAAATCAAATTATCAATTAGTGTGAATTAGCCTTTTTAATAAAATGTCAGAAGAAGTGATTTTTGTACAGTTTCACCCCAGACTGTGTGGAGTGGCGAAGATGTAATTCGCAGAAGATGTTGCTTGTCCTTCTAAATTAGGAACAGGATATTAGGATTACAGGAGGTAAATGGTTCCCACTCCAATTGTCATTCTGTTCTACAGTTTTATGATTAGGTGATTTCAGAATCAGGTTTATTATCACCGGCATGTGTCGTGAAATTTATTAACTTAGCAGCAGTTCAATGCAAACATGATAATATAGAAAGAAAAATAAATAAGTGAATCAATTACAGTAAGTATATTTATATATGTATATTGAAGCTTCATTTCTTTATGCCTTTGACATAAAGTAGCCTGAGGTCGTGTCAGGGAGGTGGATCCTTGAATAAAAATATAAGAGATTCTGCAGATGTTGAAATGTAAAGTCATATGGGGGGAGGACTCAAAGTTTGCACACAAATAATGGGCTACTTTTTTTTCTGCACAACTTTCACAGAAAGGTTTGGATTGTGATTTCACTATTCAAACAGAATTGGAGGTGATCTAAAGCCAATGAGAAGTGTCCTTAAGTGAATGAGAATGGACTTTGAGGCTCTTCAAATGTACCTGTGCCCAGACAGCTCAGAACAAACAAAGATATTCTTGTCTGATAATCTTAAAATAAATAAGTGAATACCTTTATTTGTTTTAAAATCTAGTGGCCAGTCCAGGGAGGCTATTCAGATCTATAGGATCTGTGGGGAAAGATGAGACATTAGTCAGAATGTTAGGATTTGTATTTAGCTCAGATCTGCTTTGTCTCAGTGACAGTGTAAATGGGGAAGACTTGTGGTGGAAGGATGGCAACTAGTTGAAAAGACATGCCCTAGTTGATAGATGAGGTGGTTGTTCCTCCGGTCTCATTGGTGGTGGATAGAGGTCAGACTGGGACCGAGAATTGAAATAAGGATTAATGAGAGTCAGGAACATGAGTGGAAACACCTGTGGAACAGAGTGAAGGTGGGGAAGGTAATGGAGCTCAGAACAGTACACATCCAGAGCATTCCACACACTCACCACTGTTTATATTTAAGAAAGTTACCTCTGACTCTCTCTGTACCTCCAATCACCTTAAGCCCCCTCATATTAACCATTTTGGCTTTGGAAAAGTCTATGGCTATTCACTCAATCTATGCCTCTTATCTTGTACACCTCTATCAAGCCACCACCTCTCATCCTTCTTTGCTGCAGAAAGAAAATTCCAAGCTTGCTCAACTTGTCCTCAAGTACATGTTTTCTTATCCAGACAGCATCCTAGCAAGTCTCCTCTTCACCCTCTTTAAGAGCTTCCACATCTTTTCTCTAATGAGGTGGTCAGAACTGAACATAATATTCCAAGTTGTGGTGTAACCATGGTTGTATAGTGTTGCAACATTACCTTGTGGCTTTTGAACTCAATCCCCCGACTAATGAAGACTCACACACCATATGTAATGGTGAGCATAGTGGGGGAAAACACTGGGATAGAACAGTATAGTATAGGTTAGGCCTTATGGCTCTTTGGCTGCACCAAACATGATGCAGTTTAACCTGCACATAATTGACATCCCTCCATTCCCTATGTGCTCATGTGCCTGCCTAAATTCATCTTAAACACTGCTATCATAGCTGCTACCACTTCCCCTGGCAGTATATTTCAGGCATTTACCAGCCTCTATTGAATTAAGAAAGAAGAAAACTTACCTTTAATATGCTTTAAACTTTTCCCCTCTCACTTTAAATCTATGCCATCTAGATTTGTGCCCTTGGGGAAATGACTCTGACCATCTACCCACTCTATGCCTCTCAAAATTTTGTAGATTTTGATCAGATTGCTCCTCAGCCTTTGATGCTCTGGTGAAAACAGTCCAAGTTTGGCTAACCTATCTTTCCAGAGTGAGCAACATCCTAGTGAACCTCTTCTGCAGCCTCTCCTGAGCATCTATATATTTCCTGTAATGTGACCAGCAGAATACTCCAAAGGTGGTCTGAATAAAGTTTTATACAGCTGCAACGTGGCTTTTCAGCTTTTGTGACTGATAACCCAACTGATGAAAGCAAGCACGTAATATGCCAGTCCTCTTCTGTTGCCATGTTCAGGGAGCTTTATGTTAATATTTGTTTATTTCTGCTATTTATTTATACCTTAGCGATTTAGCGCAGAATGGGCCCTTCTGGCCCTTTGAGCCACACTGCCCAGCATTCCCCGAGTTAACCCCAGCCAGATCACAGAACAATTTATAATGACCAATTAACCTACTAACTGGTACATCTTTGTATTCTGGGAGGAAGCCTACACATCCCCCCTCCCCACTGATAGCCTCCAATGCGAGAGGACTTCAGCATTCTACATATTTATAAGAGGAATTGGACATCTTTGTATGGCAGGTCAGCTGTTTAATGCTGTTCAGTTTGCTTTCTATCTGAGTTCAACACTTTGTGTTAGGGTCTTCAGACAGGAGTGAACAAGTTAGGATTACTGAACAAGTATGCAGACTCTCAACATCCATTGATTGGTGTTCTGTTTATTTCAGTATTTTAACTGAATTAATTGGACATTGTGATTACATTTTGATATAGAAGGTTAGTTAAAGTGTCTGTGCCAGCTCACAGGGTGTCCCATTCTCCTGTTATCCAGTGTAATGGACCAGCAGGAGATGTTACTGTATATTAGGAGGGCATAGTATTCGTATTCTGTTCGTCCTGGTTGACAGGAGATGCCTGATCCATTAAATAAGTATGACTTTTATACAATTTTGGACCATAAGGCACAGGAGTGGAATTAGGCCATTCAGCCCATCTAGTTTTTTTCAGCCATTCCATCATGGCTGATTCATCCCACTCAAACTCATTCTTCCCGTAACCTTTTATACCTTTACTATCAAGATCTCTGCCTTAAATATTCCCAGTGACTTGTTTTTGGTAGCCATCTGTGGTAGTGAATTCCACAGAATTGCCACCCTCTGGCTAAAGAAATTCCGCTTCCTCTCTGTTCTGAAGGGACATCTTTATATTTTGACTCTGCTGTCTTTGATTCTAGACTCCTTCACTATAGGAAACATCCTCTCCCTATTCAGTTTATCTAAGCCTTTCAATATTCAATATGTGCTCCCCCTTGTTCTTCAAAATTTTACGAGTATAGACCCAGAGACACCAAATGCTCCTCATACCTGCCTTTCATTCCTAGCATCATGCTCGTGAACTTCCTCTCAGTGCTGCATTTTATAGTACTTTTGCCAGTAATTTTACATCTCCTGGAAGTCATTGGATCTTTTGTGCTTTAAAATGCATCTTCCTTTGCGGTAGATGAATGGCCCTCAGTGCCATAAATCAAATGGTTATACTGCCCTGGACGATCAGGTACTGCAAAGGGACTCAATGCCAGTCTCTTGACACAACGGCAACAGACTACCAGAGCCAGCCAATGACAAGCTCCAGTTTCAAGGGCACGTGGCTTACTTTGCAGTTAGCTGCCTCCGTTTTTGAAAATAAAGATAGAATTGCCTGTTAACTGTGGAAGTGCAGTGACCCTTTTTGTCCTGTGAGTGGCAATTGTAGATTGCTTTCACTGTGTACAGAGTACATCATCACAGTGGTGTGGTATTGGAGAGTTGTGGCTAGAATTTGTTCCTGTGATTGCTCACCTTTGCATTCAACTACTAAGATGCTTCAGAAGCTTTATTTAATACAGTGCCTTTCATTTGTAATGTATTGTCTGCCAACAGATTGGTTATCTAGAGCACCCTGTGAATTGTACTACAATTCGATGTGCTGCATTTGATGAAGCAATGAAATGTCAGTACCGCATCAGAATAAAAATGACAATCACAGCTTGATGGTCTTGAAATTTTATGTTGATTTTTTTTTTAAAGCTCCTATTTTGAGCATGTTGCTAAAGGTATGAATGGCTTAGTGGTTGGCAGTGCCAACTATCCTATTGGGAATATGTTTCTTGGCCCTAGTTTTACCTTGGTCTTGTGTAATTGACACATTGTTTAGTATTTGAAGTTAATTATGGAGTGTGTGTAAACCAAAGGCACTGCTTCTGTATGCTGAAAGTAAACTGTGTATACTTTTGTACACATACCTTAGAGAAGATGAGCAATCTTTGAATCCTGATGCTGTGTTCTAATGTGACAAAAGTAAGTTGTTTGAAGGCTGATCATTTGCACGTGAACTTCCTTGTAATTACTGTCCAGTGGAAGACTGTGTACTGTTCGGCATGAAGTAAGAGACCAATACAAGAGCAGCATTCTGTAAAGATAGAGCACAGCATGTTCCACATAGCCACCCTCGCCTACAACACCACTATCTTCACTTCAGCTTAGCACCTGTAAGACCTATTGCACATGAAGGTGCTGAGGCAATAAGTGCTTTAATGCATTAGCTTGTGTAGAAGCAGTTAAATGTGTGAATGAGCGAGCACTCTGACCGCAGACTGGCTGGATGCAAACATGGAAGGTTTAAGGGCGGTGTGGTGTGTACAAGGCCATGCCTATATGACTGTCTGGCACACAGAATGAGGTACTGCCATCAACAAATCCAGTAAAGCTACAAATTTCAGGTTGAGGCTGCAATATAACTCGTATTTATTGTGCCTGAGGGTGAGCAGTGGCGATTTAATACACTATTATTGAGGTGCGAGTGGATTTTAATATATTTTTAAATGGATTTCTCTCAGATTTCTAAACATTTTTGCTGTTGTAAAATTTTTATAAACCAAGCAAGTCAACCTTGCTTTGTATATTGTGAATGGTATTTTCTATAAAGATTGTAGATTCATCTCAGCATTTCCATAAGACTGACTTTACCAAAGGAGTGTTTACATTGCATGTTTTATTTTCATCAATTGCATTTCATTTTCTCCACTGTAAGTGGACTGGATCTGTGATTTGAATGTCATGTGACTTGTTTAAAAAAAGTGAGTCATACTTTGAAATAATAAAATATTTAAATATTCACTCGTGTTCCTGGTTTCTAAAGTGTAAATTGGTCAAGAGCTTTGTGCTGTGCTAGATTCATATGGTGAGCCAGCTTTGTGCAATTTCACAGGTATAGATTAGTTCTCTCTACATGCTGTCAACACAGTGGCCAAACAGATATAAAACTGCTGTCATTCAACAATCCCTTGTTTGCGGTAGAAATAATATGTTTGCAGTTGCTACTTTATGTGACACCAACCAGAAAAGATGTAGTCTAATTACAATTATTTTGAAGTTTGATGACCACTGGGCTTAGATCCAGGACTCTGGAATACTGTACGTCCATTGGATCTACTTCATTCTGGCCTGTCAAGTTGTTGCCCTGTTCCAATGAGTTATCTACATGTAGATCATAAAGCCATTAAAACATACAGTCAGATTTTGGCCCTTCCTGGCTCCCATAAATGTGATTGTGTATAGTCTAAGGTATTCAGGTTGCACACAGAAGTATATTTTGTTTGGCACAAAATCTGGTCTGCAGTGTGCAAGCCATTTGAAAGCTTGTGGTAGAAGTTCCCTTGGTTTAGACACATTAGTAGTGACTAGCTGCTGTCTCCGTACAATGCTACAGAGCCACCCTTCCCAGTGAAGAGTATGATGCCTGAATATGGATAGCAGTGGGTGTGGGAGTAGTGCTTGTGAGGACACGCAAGCATTCTAGAAGAGCAGGATTTGGAAATCAAGAAAACTCCAGAAGCTGGAAAATTTGAAATAAACACTATTATGGAGAATCCTAAAGCCTTAAAAGCAAAAAGATAGTTAAGGAACCGGAGGTGTAATCCCTGTGGAAACACAGAATATGAGTGACATGCTAAATGGATATCTGTTACTGGTATTCACCAGGGAGGATGTGGAGTCTGAGGAGTTGAGAAAGAGGCATCTGCATGCCAGGAAAGAAGAAACACTAGAAATACTGAATTGCATTAGGGTGGATAAATCCCCAGGACAAGATGGGATCTATTCCATAAGACAAAGAAGATGTTTTGGGCCATTTGGTCCATTGAGTCTGCTCCATTCCATTATGACTGGTTTATTATCCCTCTCAACCCCATTCTCCTGCTATCTTCCCATAACCTTTTGATACCCTTACTAATTGAGAACCTATCAACCTCCACTTTAAATATACCCAATGACTTGGCCTCCACAGCTGTCCGTGGTAATGAATTCCAGAGGTTCACCACCTTCTGGCTAAAGAAATCACTCCTCACCTCTGTTCTAAAGGGACATCCTTGTAGTCTGAGGATGGTCCTCTGGTCCTAGGCTCCCCCACTATAGGGAACTTTCTCTCCACTCTATCTTGGTTGTTATAATGCCTTATAAAACCTGAACATTACATCCTTGCTTTTATGTTCTAGTCCTCTTGAAATGAATAATAACATTCCATTTGCCCTTCTTACCACTGGCTCAACCTGCAAGTTATCTTTTAAAGAATCCTGCATGAGGACTCCCAAGTCCTTTCGCACCTCTGATTTCTTAATTTGCTACTCATGTAGAAAATCATCTACACCTTTACTCGTTATACCAAAGTGCATGACATACATTTCCCTACCGCATTCCATGTTATTTTGCACATTCTCCTAAGTCCTACAGAAACCTGGCTTCCTCAACTTAACACGCCCCTTCATCTCTCCTATCTTCTGCAAACTTGGCCAGAAAGCCATCAATTCCATCAAATAAACCATTGACACATAATACAATAAGAAGCAGTCCAACACCAAACCCCGTGGAACATCCCTTGTCATCGGCAGCCACCCAGAAAATAGCCCCGTTATTCCCCACTCTTTGCCTCCTGCCAGTCAGACGATCTTCAGTCTTTGTTAGTATCTATTCCTGTAATACCATGGTTCTTATGTGGTTTAGCAGCCTTGTATGCAGCACTTCATTAAAGGCCTTCTGGAAGTCCATGTAAACAACATCCACTGACTTTGTCTATCCTGCCTGTTATTTTCTCAAAGAATTCCAACATCCTTAAGAAAACCATGTTGACTGGCCTATTTTATCATGTGCCTCCAAGTACCCTGAAACCTTATCCTTATTAGTGGATATTTTACCAGCCACAAAAGTCAGGCTAACTGGCCTATAGTTTCCTGTCCTTTGCCTCCATCCCTTCTTAAAGAGTGGAGTGACATTTGCATTTTTCCAGTCCTCTAGAACGTTTGGAAATCTAGTGATTCTTAAAATATCACTACTAGTGCCTCCAGAATCTCCTCGGTTACCTCTTTCAGAACCTTGGGGTGTAGGCCATCTGGTCCAGGTGACTTGTCTACTTTCAGACCTGTAACTGGGCAGAAAACCAAAATACAACACATTTGGAAAATCACAAGGTAAGTTTTTTTCTAGGAATTGTGCCCCAAAGTAATGTGGGTGTACATAAGGAAAGATTGGATAGGCTGGGTTCATTCTCATTAGAACATGAGGCCAAGGGGTGTATTTGTTGAGATTTATAAAATAATGCAGGGCACATGATCTGTAATCAGAACAGGAACGCAGAATTACAAAGCACAGATTTAAAGTTGAGAAGGAGGAAATATGAAGTTGATGGAGGGGTAAGCTGTGCACAGAGAGGGCAGTGATTATCTGGAATAAGCTGACAGAGGAAGTAGTGGAGGCAGATGCATTTACAAAGTTCAAAAGGACATTTTCATAGGTACTTTGCTAAGAAAGGAGTAGAGGGGTGGGTGTGATGTAGACAAATGGGATTTGGTGTAGATGAGCAGTTAGTCACAGAGCACTATAGTTCAGAAATAAGCCCATAAGACAGGAACAGAACTAGGCCACTCGGTCTATTGTCAGCTTCGCCATTTGATTATGACTAAAGTATTAACCCTCTTGACCCCATTTTCCTGCCACCTTCCTGTAACTTTTAACACCCTTACTAATCATAATCCTATCGACCACTGCTGGCCTGAATGACCCAGCCTCCAAAGCCATCTGTGGCAAAGAATTCCACAGATTCGCACATCTGGTCCTTGCCAAACTGTCTAGTCCCTTCATGGAACATAGCCTTCCTATTCATGTACTAATCCACATTTCTCTTAAGTGTTGAATTTGAGCCAACATCCACCACTTCCACTTGCGGTTGGTTCCACACTTTCACCACCTTCAGTGAATAAGTTCTCCCTCAAGTATCTCACCGTTTACCCATGACCTGTAGTTATAGTCTCACTCAACCTCAGTGGAAAAAGCCTACTTGCAGTTGTCCTGTCTATACCCCTCATAATTTTTGTTACTCTCTGTGCTTGATGTAAACAAAATGCTACAGATGCTTAGCAGCTCAGGCAGAATATATGAAATGAGAAGTAATAGTCTAGAGAGGGAGAAGCATAAGTCAGATGTATCAGTATCACAATGGAATAAAGGAAATTACAGAGGCTGGAGAGAGGAGCTTGCCCAGGTGGACTGGAGGAGGATACTGGCGGGGATGACAGCAGAGCAGAGATGGCTGAAGTTTCTCAGAATAGTTCACAGAGTGCAAGATAGATAAGTCCCACAGAAGAAGTTGTTCTCAAATGGCAGGACAAGGGAAGTTAAGGACTGCATAAAAGCCAAGGAAAGGGCATATAAGGTAGCAACAGTGATTGGGAAGTTTTTAAAATCCAACAAAAGGCAACTAAAAAAGCTATAAGAAGGGAAAAGATGAAACATAAGGGCAAACTAGCCAATAAAGCAGGATAACAAACATGTATTTTCAGTTATATAAAAGTAAAAGGTTGATGAGAGTTGATATTATATCACTAGAAAATGATGCTGGTGAGGTAGTAATGGCGGTAGTAATGGTGTGCCAGAAGTCCGTGAGTGCCAGGAAGCAGGAGTGAGTGCCATTGCTATTACAAAGGAAAAGGTGCCAGGCAAACTGATAGGTCTTAAGGTGGATAAGTCACCTGGACCAATGAACTACATCCCAGAGTCCTGAGAAAGGTTGATGAAGTGATAGCAGATGCATTGGTTATGATCTTTCAAGAATCACTTGATTCTGGCATGGTTACAGAAAACCGGAAAATTGCAAATGTCACTTAAGTAAGAGAGCAAGGCAAAAGAAAGGAAATTATAGGCCAGTTTCCCTCAGTGGTTGGAAAAGTGTTGGAGTTCATTATTAAGGATAAGGTTTCGGGGTACTTGGATGATAATGATAAAATAAGTCAAAGTCAACATGGTTTCTGTGAAGGAAAATCTTGCCTGATAAATCTGTTACTCAAAGAAGTAACAAGCAGGGTGGACCAAGGAGATGTAGCAGATGTCATTTACTTGGATTTTTAGGAGGCATTTGATAAGGTGCCACACATGAGGCTGCTTAACAAGATCAAGTCCTTCGGTGTTACAGGAAAGGTACTGACATAGATGGAGGGATAACTGACAGGCAGGAGGCAGCAAGTGGGAATAAAGGGGCCTTTTCTGGTTGGCCGCCAGTGACTAGTGGTACTCCTCAGGGGTCAGAATTGGGACCACTACTTTTCACATTGTTTGTCAATGATTTAGATAATGGAATTGATGACTTTGTTGCAAAGTTTGCAGATGTTATGAAGATAGGTGGAGGGGTAGGTAGTGCTGAGGAAGCAATGTGACTGTAGCAGGACTTAGACAAATTGAAAGAATGAGCAAAAAAGTGGCAGATGGAATTCAGTGTTGGGAAATGTATGGTTGGTAAAAGGAATGAAGGTGCAGACTATTTAAATGGGGAGAAGGTTCAAACATCAGAGGTACAGAGTGACTTGGGAGTCCTCATGCAAGACTCCCAGAAGGTTAATTTTATAGGTTGAGTCTATGGTAAAGAAGGCAAATGCAATTTCAAGAGGAATTGAATATAAAAACAAAGAGATAGTGCTGAAGCTTTATAAGACAGTAGTCAGGCTGCACTTGGAATATTGTCAACAGCTTTGGGTCCCATGTCTCGGAAAGGCTGTGTTGTCATTGGAGAGAGTCCAGAGGAGGTTCACAAGGATGATTCCAAGAATGAAGGTGTTAACATAGAAGGAGTGTTTGGCAGCTTTGGGCCTTTGCTCACTGGAATTTAGAAGCATGTGAAGGGATCTCATTGAAACCAACTGAATGTTGAAAGGACTAGATAAGGTGGGTGTAGAGAGGATGTTTTCTAGGGTGGTGGTGTTCAGAGCTGGAGGGCACAGCCTCCAAATTGAGGGGCAACCCTTTACAACAGAGGGAATGAGGATTTTTTTAGCCAGCAAGTGGTGAATCTGTGGAATATTCTGCCATAAACAGCTGTGGAGGCCAAGATTGTGTGTATATTTAAAGCAAAAATTGATAGTTCCCTGATTGGGCAGGGCTTCAAATGTTATGGTAAGAAGACTGGTGTATGGGGTCCAGGATCAGCTATGATGGCATGGCAGAGTAAACTTGATGGGCCTAATGGTCTAATTCTGCTCTTATGTCTGATGACCTTATGATCTTGAGCTATGTATCCAAAAAAGTGTGGTGAAACACACTGATCTTCAAATCCTGCCTGACCAGCTTGAATGATTTTACAGAAATGTAGGGAGAGAGTTGGGGTGAGAAATGCAAACGTTCAAAGTAGAATTTATTATCAGAGTACATACATGTCACCACATACAACCTGAGATTCTTTTTCTGCGGGTGTATTTAGCAAACCTATAGAATGGTAACTGTAAACAGGATCTGTAAACTGTAAACATCAGGAATTGTAAACTGTAAATGCAGACATAAACACTGTAAATAGAAATAAATATTGAGCATGAAGTAACAAAATAAAAGAGTTCCTAAATGAGTCCTCGAATGAGTATAGCTATCCCCTTTTGTTCAAGAGCCTGATGGCTGGGAGTGGTAGTAACTGTTCTTGAACCTGGTGCTGTGAATCCTGAGGCTCCAGTACCTTCTACCTGATGGCAGCAGTGAGAAAAGATCATGGCCTGGGTGGTGAGGATCTTTGATGATGGATGCTGCTTTTCTATGGCAATGTTTCATGTAGATGTGCACAATGGTTGGGAGGTTTTACCCGTGATTTACAAGGCCGAATCCACTACCTTTTGTAGGATTTTCCACTCAAAGGCACTGGTGTTCCCATACCAGTCTGTAATGCAGTCAGGTAACACACTTTCCACCACACATCCATAGAAGTTTGCCAAGATTTTTGATGATCTGCTGACCAGCACCCCCCCGCCCCCCCGCTGAGACTCCTGAGGAAGTCGAGGTGCTGTTGTGCTTTTTTTGCAATTATATTTATATGACATGTCCAGGACAGGTCCTCAGAGATGGTGACCCCCCCCAGGAATTTAAAGTTGCTGACCCTCTCTACCTCTAAAGCTCTGATGATTACAGGCTCATGGACCTCTGGTTTCCCTCTCCTGAAGTCTACAATCAGTTCCTTGGTCTTGTTGACATTGATTGAGAAGCTGTTGTTATTACACCACTCAGCCAAGTTTTCAATCTCCCTCCTGTATGCTGATTCATCACTCCCTTTGATACAGCCCACAACAGTGGTGTCGTCAGCAAATTTGTATATGGTGTTGGAGCTGTAATTAGCCTTACAGTCAGGAAGCCAAGTACATATCCCTACAGTGCTCCTGGGCTAATGGAGGTTGTGGAGGAGATGTTTTTGCCAATCTGATCTGGCTGGATCTGCAGGTAAGGAATTCCAGTATCTAATAGCACAAGGGGGTATTGAGGCCCAGGTCTTGGAGATTACTGATTTACTTTGAGGGGATGATTATATTAAATGCTGAGATGTAATTGATATATGCAGTTTTGCTGTCCAGATGTTCCACGGTTGTGTGAAGAGCCAACGAGATAGCATCTACTGTAGATCTGTTGCTTTGGTAGCCGAATTGGAACAGGTTCAAGTCACCATTCAGACAGGAGCTGATATGCTTCAACACCAGCCTCTCAAAACACTTCATCACTGTGGATGCAGAAGATTTGGATTTGCCAAATTCTGAATGTGTCCTCTAGCCTCTGCATAGAGTCATAGAACACTACAACACAGAAACGGGTCCTTCAGCCTACCTAGTCCATGGTGAACTATTAACCTGCCTAGTCCCATCAACCTGAACCCAGACCATAGCCCTCCATATCCCTTCCATCCATGTACTTGTCCAAGCTTCTCAACCTGCGTTCACCATGTCCACTGGCAGCTCGTTCCACACACTTACCACCCTCTGAGTTTCCCTCACGTTCCCCTTAAACATTTCATCTTTCACCCTTAATTTATGACCTCTACTTCTAGTCTCACCCACCCTCAATGGGAAAAGCCTACTTGCATTTAGCTCCTCAGAATTTGCATTCCTCTATCAAATCTTCCCTCATTTTCCTACGCTCTGGGGCATAAAATCCTAATCTATTCAACCTTTCCCTAAAAATTATGACCTCAAGCCCCGGCAACATCCCTGTAAATTTTCTCTGCGCTCTTTCAACTTAATTGATATAGTTTTGGCAGACTGCAATCATCACGAGAGGTTATTCACTAGTGAGGCAGTGTGAGGTATAAAAGTACTTCTGGTAGCCTGCCGTCATAATGATCTATTAGACACAGCAGGGGCCAATAAAAATAAGTGAGGTGTAAATGGAGTGGCCATTGTGTGAGTGGGCAGTGGTAGAGTGCTCAGGCATAGACAAGTTCAGGTGGAGGTACTAATAAATTTATATTATTTTTTTGCTTAGTACATAGCTAATGTGCTGAGAATGTATCCAGAGTTAGTGGTATGTTCCTTGTGTGAGATATGGGAACTTCAGGAGACCTCCAGTCTCCTTGAGAACTACACCTGCATGAAGTGCATCGAGCTTCAGAGACCTGAACCTGAGGGTATCAATATCCTATGGGCAGGTTTCCTAGAGCTGCTGGGGATGGTTTAAGCTAATTTTGCAGAGGGATGGGAACCAGAATCATAGGGCAAAATTGCCGTCAGTGGGATAAGTTAAACTGTAACAGGGGGCCAAAATTGAAAGGGTGATAACTACAGGACTGAAGGTGTTATTTTGAATGCACAGAATTGATGGCTTTGTAGCCAAGTTTGAAGATGATATGGAGATGGGTGGAGGGGTAGGTAGTGTTGACGAAACAGGGAGGCTGCAGAAGAACTTACAGATTAGGAGAATGGGCTAAGAAATGGTAGATGGAAGATGGAAAAGAAGATGGTAGATGGAAGTACATGGTCATACACTTTGGTAGAAGGAACAAAAGAACGGACCTTTTTTTCTAAAAAAGAAGAGAACTTTTAAAAACTCAGAGGTGCGAAGGGACTTGGCAGTCGTCATGCAGGATTCCCTAAAGGTTAACTTGAAGGTTGAGTCAGTGGTGAGGAAGTTAAGTGGCCATAGAAGTTGCCTTTTGTGCAGTAACAATAGTGGTAGAGCAGTATGATCACTGGAGTCCAGTTTGATGTTCGTCAAAGGGCTAGTCCTCAACTGGCTGTAAGACTGATCTAGGACTCACATATTCTAGTACAGCGTGGGTAGGATTCCCTTAATGGAGAGCACCCGTACATGACTTTGTTTAACATGAGGAGGCTGATGCATGGGCAACAACCACACAGTCCTTGACAGATTGGGGTCAGGGTTCAGTGGCATGGAGTGCAAGACGACTGGAGACCCTTCACTGCTGTTGTGATGTCTCATCATCTTCTGCCAGCACCACTATCGATGTCTTTGTTGGATTGCCGCGTCTGGAAGCTCCCCCTTGACCTTACCTTTGTGGGTGACCCTACCATGAGCTAAGTGCCAGATGGTTAAACTCCAGACAGCATCACTGTCAGGAGTTCAGGAACTCCTGAACCTCACCACAATGATGAGGTGATCCTTGGTGAAGGGTTGTGTTGTAACATCTTCACAGGACCTCTAAACTTGGTTCTTTTCTCCAAAACCCCATTTAGTTCCAGTGCTCATGCTGATGTGATCCAGTCTTGTTCCTGGTGTCCTGCTGGGTTTAGAATTTGGTAGACTGTCACCCCTCCATGCCAGGCTGGCTGCCACTCACCATGCTGGCTGCCTGGTTTGGTGTACACCCACCTAGCACCTGTGGGTGGCATCTGGTGGACAATGTTTGACAGAGAGCACAGGTAGAAATGCAGCAGGGAGTCAGAAATTTTAATAACACTCAGAGGGCCCTGGAAGTTGAAGCTGTGGAAGATCACTACTTAGGGGAAAGCAGGAGTGGCATCATACTTTATAAGATAATGAAAGGGGTGTTAGATCTCCTTGATCTTCTGTCTAGTCCTATCTACCTCTACACAGACCATAGCCCTCCATTTACTTAACAAAATTTATAAATTTTGGGACCTTGCTTTGTATATCCAGAATTGGCTTGCCCACAGAAGGCAAAAAGTGGTTGTAGGTAGTTCATATTCTGCATGGAGGTCGGTGACCAGTGCCTTAGGGATCTGTTCTAGGACCCCTTCATGATTTTTATAAATGACCTGGATGAGGAAGTGGACAGATTGGTTAGTAAATTTGCTGATGACACAAAAGTTGGGGGTGCTATGGATAGTGTGGAAGGCTGTCAGAGATTACAGCAGGACATCGATAGGATGCAAAACTGGGCTGAGAAGTGGCAGATGGAGTTCAACCCAGATAAATGTGAAGTGGTTCATTTTGGTAGGGTCAAGTATGAATGGCAGAATATAGTATTAATGGTAAAACTCTTGGCAGTGTGGAGGAACAGAGGGTTCTTGGAGTCCATAGGACTCTCAAAGCTGCTGCACAGGTTAACTCTGTGGATGAGAAGGCATATGGTGAACTGATCTTCATCAACCATGGGATTGAGTTTAAGAGCAGAGAGGTAATGTTACAGCTATATAGGACCCTGGTCAGACCCCACTTGGAGTACTGTGCTCAGTTCTGGTCACTTCACCGCAGGAAGAATGTGGTAACAATAGAAAGGGTGCAGAGGAGACTTACAAGGATGTTGCCTGGATTGGGGAGTATGCTTTATGACAATAGGTTGAGTGAACTTGGCCTTTTCTTCTTGGAGCGTTGCAGGATGAGAGTTGACCTGATAGAGGTGTATAAGATGATGAGAGGCATTGATTGTGCGGATAGTCAGAGGCTTTTTCCCAGGGCTGAAATGGCTATCATGAGAGGGCACAGTTTTTCAAGGTGCTTGGAAGCAGGTACAGAGGAAATGTCATGGGTAAGTTTTTTTTACACAGGGAGTGGTGGGTGCGTGGAATGGGCTGCCAGTGACAGTAGTGGAGGCAGATACGATAGGGTCTTTTAAGAGACTCCTGGATAGGTACATGGAGCTTAGAAAAATAGATGGCTATGGGTAACTAGATAATTTCAAAAGCAAGCACGTTTGGCACAACATTGCAGGCCAAAGGGCCTGTATTGTGCTGTAGATTTTCTATGTTTCTCTAAATGTTAAAATTGAACCTGCATTCACCACTTCCAGTGGTAGCTCATTCCACACTCTCACCACCTCAGAATGAAGCAGTCCCCCTTCATGATTCCCTTAGACATTTCAATTTCACACTAACCCATGACTTCTAGTTCTAGTCTCACTCAACCTCAGTGAACAAAGCCTGCTTGCATTTATTCCATCTATACTCATAATTTTGTATATGCTCCCCTCTTTCTCCTACACTCCAGGGTATAAAGTCCTAACCTATTCAACATTAGTTTAACTCAGATAAATGTGAGATGTTACATCTCGGTGGGGCAAATGCAAGAGAACAGTACACTGTTAAGGGGAAGGTCTATAACAGCATTGATCATGGGATCTCAGAGCTCCTTGAAAGTGGCTACACAGGTCGATAAGGTGGTTAAGGAGGCTTATATAATACTTGCTTTTACTAGTCGAGGCATTGAATTCAAAAGTGAAGAGAGACTGGACAAACTTGGTTGAGTGGAGATCTGAAAGAAGTTGAGAGGCATAGATAGACAGTGATGATCTGTTCCCCAGGGTAGGAATGTCTAATACCAGAGGGCATGCATAGAAGGTGAGGGGGTAAGTTCAGAGGTGTTAAGTTCAAAGGGGATATGAGGGGTAAGTTTTTTACTCAGAGAGTTCTGGATACCTGGAATGCACTGCCTGGTATGGTGGTGGAGACAAATATATTAGAGGCTTTTAAGAGACGTCTCAAAAGGCACATGGATGTGCAGATTGGGGGGGGGGGGGGGAATGCACATTGTGTAGGTTGGAAAGATTAGTTTCTTTTTTGATTGAGTTTTGAGCTGGTTGGCACAACATTGTGGGCCAAAGGGACTATTCCTATGCTGTACTGTTCTAATCCTAATAGCGCCCAAACTTTCTTAGAATGTGTAGATTCAGCATGTCATCCAATACTTTAACAAACTATTATAGATGCAGTGGAGGGTATCCTGACAAGTTGCATCATGGCCTGGTGTGGAAACACCAATGTCCAAGAACAGAAAAGCCTGCAGTACAGTTCTAGATACAGCCTAGTCCATCACAATAAAAGCCATCGCACTCACTGAGCACATCCACAAGGAGTGCCACCACAGGAAAGCAGCCTCCATCAACAGAGACAGATCACCACGCCATGCTCTCTTCTTGTTACTACCATCGGGCAGGAGGTACAGGAGCCTCAGGTCATACAACCACCAGGTTCAGGAAGTTAATACCCTTTAACATCAGTCCCTGATAACGTCACTCACTGCAACACTGAACTGATATAAACTTTATTGTAAGTGCAACCTGGCAGTATAATGGTCAAGCTGATGGACTGATTTAAAATCTCACTTGGTAACCAGCCATCCCTTTCATTGTGGCCTAAGTGACTCCACACACCTACTAAACACCTCCTCTGTGTGGGACAATAAATTCCGAGTGATAACCATTTGGTAAAAAACAATTCTCGATGACAGTTTCCCAGCTTTTTAACTGTGGGGGCGATGTTCCAGAAAGGACCAGATGCATTCCCCTTAATCCTAATTCAGTTTGGTAACTCAGTGTGTTAGCCCCCTGCACCAGATTCACTGGACCAATATCAAGGTGACTCCCCCCCCCCCAACCCTCCTCCTGCCTTCCGTGTATGAGTGTACAGTTGCTGAAGGTAAACAGAACAGAGACAGACCAACACAGTCTCATGCAGTACACTGGCTTTTTATTCCATGCATTTTTTCTGTTGTCTTTACTCTTCTGACACCCCCCCCCCCCCCCCAATCACCGGACTCCAATCACGTGAGTCAGCTCTGTTACCATCAGCAGATCCGAGGTGAAAGAGGATTGAGCCAGATAACCGTACCCTCAGTGTATGGGGGGGGGGGGGGGGAAACACAGGTGAGATTCTCTGGAGTCCATGGTGCCAGGTGGATCTTGAAATTTAATACAAAAGGAATCTACAATACTGTCTCCTAAGTGCAAGGGTGATCAATAATTTGTGGTTACTCCACAACAGGGAGGGTGGTGGCTTTACCAAAAATGGTAAAGGAAAGTCAGATGTGAGACTTTGGTGGAGTACATTTCAAGAGGGGAAGAAAAAACCCCTGTCAATTATATATATATATATTTTTTACACACACGTTTTGCAGAAAGGTCCAAACTGAGCCCGTGCTTCACACACACCGCCTTTCCCACTTAATGTTTCTAATTGGCTGCTTTTGTCAATTTCAATTGCTTGGGAATATCTCATCTCACTTCCCTCCCACAAAGAGGGAGCAAATGAAAATTTCAAATCAAGACAGCCAGACTTCAATTTATTAAGGGGAACTAATGCTAAGGAACAGAGATGTTCACTTTAGGATCGAGTGAGGCTTCGGGGGAGCTGATCAGGATTCAATATGATTTTATTGAATAGCGGAACAGGTTTGGTGGAAGAAGCTGTTTTGCTATATTCACAGTATTGTTGGTTCACTGGCTGATAAATCCACACTGGATCACAAGGAAAGAGTTGTGCCCACTCTGGACAAACACAAGCAGGTATCCTAGTAGGACACACGACCCGGGGCTGACAATGATGAGACAGAGTATAAAAAGATCACAGTTTTGAAACCAAATGCCAAACTGATCTATGTATTAAGTTGGAGCAAGGGCTACACAAGCTCAAAGTTGCAGTTTAGGATCTTGTTCGGTGTGGTAGCAGAACGCAAGCAGCAACCATTACATCCTCCTCTCCCCCCCCCAAACAAGGTAAATGGTTTCGCAGTAAGCTCCACTCTCACAATATCAAATGAAAGCGGCAGAGTGGAGGTGGGGTGGTGAGCACAGGAGAGAGCACAGGCGCAGAAAAGAGGGTGAGAGGGAGAAGAGAGAGGTAGATGCTGAAAGGGAGGGACAGGCAGCTGGGAGAGAAAATGGCGCGGGGTCAGCAGAGAAACAGAGGGGAGAGGGAGAATGAATTGAAGCAGAGGGGCGAGTAGAGGAACTGACTGGTTTAGGGACTGAGGAGTGGTGAAGGATAGGAGCTGTTGGTGGAGGTTTTGGAGCAGTGGTGAAGACTCTGGTCTCCAAGATATGAAAACAATATCTAGGGTGACGTGTCTGGAAATGCACAGGTTAAAATTTGACATTTCTAAAAAACAAAGCAGTGCATTCAATGAGGGAATGGGTTGGAATCGAGGATGGAGAAGCACAGCTGTGTCGGTGCGAGGTCAGTGACAGGTGGAATGAAGTGTCTCTTCCCAACTTGTCTGGACAGAGGAACGGACCCTGGCCCGCGATGTGATTAAAGATCAGAGGAACTGGGTAAATCTGTATGCTCATTTTTTGGATGTTGCAAAGGTCAATTTGAGCAGATGTAAACCAGTGCAGAAGATCAAAGGGAGGGACATTAACTCATTAGAAAAATTATTGTTCCATATATTTCCTCGTAATTCCTTTGTAATTATAACATACTGGGAATGTCTCTTTTGTGAACTGGAGATGGTTTCTTGTTGGATAGCTGTTCTCCCAGGAAGGTGGGGCAGCTTGAAGGACACAATGGTCAACTGATATGGGGAGCCTAATGGATGCTGGCTGCCATGTGATGGTGCCTCTTGGGCTGCACAAATTGGAAACTCTGCCACAATGATCTAAGCTCCTCAAGGGATTGGAGGTCCCAGGGAGAGAGGAAGTTAATGGGGCAGAAACTTAGGAAGTAAAGTTCAAGTGAACTTTTGTACAACAGGCTCATAGGCTGGTGGTGAGGGAAGAATTCCCTTGTCTTTATAACCAACGATAGTGTCAAAACAGGCTAGTTCTTGGAGTGAAGGCAGGGCTGTGGAAAACGAGGTGTGTGTTAAAACACAAGTGCAGCACCACACTGCAGCAAAGCTCATGTCTCTTGTTCCCGGGCTGCAAACTCATGCAAGGAGAACAGATTTCACCTTTAAATCCCTCCTGCTCAAGAAGGAAGCATCCCATCTGTGCAGTGCTCCCACATCGCTGACTGTAGGCAAGCACTGAACCACCTTTCTGACCACCAGCATTGCATCTTGTTCAGAGCCTCAGCCCCCACCACCCCACCCCCTCACTTCAGTCCCTGCCCCCATGTGACGCGATGCACTCCAGCTGATGCTCAAAGGAACCAGAGATGGACAAATACAATTCACAGATCCTTTTGGGGGGGGGGGGGGTGAGGAAAGAACAAAAAATTCTGATCTACAGAAAAAAACACAATTAAAACCTCAATGATAAGTTAAGAATTCTGATGTAGTCCAGCTACAGAACCAAAAAAGAATAATTTAAAATGATCTGATACTGTTTTTGCATTAATGAGCCATTGTAAAATTACACATGTACTAAAATCTGTGAAAGAGTGATTAGAGTCTACAATTCCACAGACTGTAAACAAATATGAAAAGAACAATTATACATTACATATGGAGAGAGCAAGAACCATCCAGACTATCCGATTCAGGCTTTTCCAACACTGCCAGTTTGGTTATTTCACCAACGTGAATCTCTCAGAAGTGTAAATAAATATTTGAGGGTAAGATATTCTTGCAAGGAGCTGAGGAACAGACAGCTACATGGAACGAATGGAAAAGTCAGATGGCATCGCTGCACACGCAGGGATCGAGCAAGTTAGGATGTCTCTGCGACATAAAGTTCTCCGCTCTCCTGAGGTCCCCTTGCTCACAATTGCTTTGGTCTGCTCTCACAGGATAACTTAACTACTCATACAGTGGTATATTGAGGGATCCAAGGGCTTTCCTGGAACTGAGATCCAGTTGCCCCATCAATTACCAGTAAACACGCTTCCTGCATCTCAGAGATATTAACGAGAAATATCATTCACCCAGTCAACACTGACAGGGACAGTGACGGCCTAGGCTGCGGGTGTCACAATGTTTAGATAAAGAGTGATAAATACGCAGGAACGAGTTATATTTGAATATAATCAGTGTGAAGGGTGGGGAAACTGGGTTGTTTTTACATAATGTTCATCAGTGTGGGAACTGATTGATATGTTCAGATATATGTGATATATGTTATATATGGTGCTGGCCAGATCTAATCTAACTTCAGCCAGTTTCTGGTGGAACCTGCCTGGGCTTTTAATGTGAATTTGATGTTTGCCTTGTGAAAACAGGTCTTCAAACCCACAGTGCCGAGGGAAAGATTCTGGCAGAAGTACTGAATGGCACCCTCCAGGCTAGAGTATGAGTCACCAGGGTGTAGAGATAGAGGGCAGGGAAACACAACACCCATCATTGAATCACAAGGGTGCCACCTGACATTGGGAACTCGCTCTGCCCTGCTGCCCTCCCAGGGTAAATAGTTCAGAGGGACACAGGAATCTTATCCAAGTGGCCATTCTCCGGTCGTGGGCTGACACACAGACAGAACATTCTCTCTTTGGAGCCTCATGGGGGTGGGGGAGAGATGTGATTCTCGCCACCTGATATCCCAGGGCTTACAGGTTATCCACAGTATCATGAACAAAATTATCCATCACACCGGAACGAACTGTCCCTGCAGCCTGCAGCCGAAGGTGGGTCTCTCCGAGTTGCCCACTGCCTCAGTCAGCCAATTGCCAGGGATCTAAGTAACACACAATCAAAACTGGAAGATAGTTAGCAGAGTAAAAGCCTGAAAGGGACAATGCTTCTCTGGTGGTTTTTGATATTTGCACATCGTAACACGCTGCCCTGCATGGACAGAGCAAGGCGGCTCAGATTGAAACCTGTGCTGGTACACTGATACGTCTCCCACCGAACACTGGGCCGAGCAGAAATCATCAGTTTACAACAACTCGTCTCCTCCTGTGGAGAAGCCAGTCTGAGGTGATGAAATAACATTGCCCCCCCCCCGACGGACGGCAAGCTGCGCCCAGAAACCCCGGCTCCGTCCGGGCTCCCGAGATCAGTTTCCCGGTGGAATGGTTGATGTTTGGTCCGACACCACGTCATCCGGCGAAGCAATGAGGAGCTCCTGGCACCTGGGGAGGGGCAGCTGTCGTATCGGTCGGCCACGGATGGACCTTGTGCTTGGAGAGGAACTAGGTCTGGGCTAACTTTTCACAGCAACCAATACTGCAGTGTCCAGCAAGGCAGGGGGAGCATCTGACGGAGCAACCCACTCGATGGGCATTTTATTTTGGGGTCTCACCCCTCATCCCACCTTGACCTGCCTCGTCTAGGATCATCTGGTGACAGACCATGCCTATGTTGTCTGGTGCACTCCTGGGACATGTCCACAGAAAAGGAGGGAGAGAGGAGGCTGCAGACGCGCTCACTCAACTGCCCTCTCTCACAACATCACCTGACCCGCCTTCAGTTTGAGGACTGGAGAGGGAAAAGAACTAGAGGATGAGGAAGAGAAGGGAGCGGGTAAAACTCCAAGGGTAGGGATGGTAAAGCTCCCTCTGCATTTCCCCTCACACACTCCGTGGGTAGTGTCAGCATAGGTCGGATACATAGTAAAGTTCCACTACAACCAACCTGTCAGCCACACCCCAGTCAGTACCGTCACCTCAGGACTGGTGCCCCTGACTAAGCCAGCCCCCTTCCTCTTCCTGAGGTCAGCACTGGTCTCCTGAAAGAACTGAACTCTCCTCCGAAGAGGCCAAGTCCTGACAGACTCTTACTGAAGCAGGTGCTGCCCGCTTTGTTATGGGCTGTATTTGAGTGCTGGTCACTGGGGCACAGGGCCAGAACCAGACTTCCTGGAACATCCTGGCCTGTTTCTGGTTGGGCACAGAAACTTTGCCATCATTCAGGCAAAATGTCCTGACGGACCAAGTTAAGCACAGGTTTCAGTCGGTCTACGTTTTGGTCTCGAGCTTCTCTGTGGTCCCGCTGAAGGATACAGGGCCAGAAAAATCAGCCAAATGCTTTTCAGTTCCCCATGGATGCTGACTGGCATGCAGAGTATTTCCAGTTCCTGCTTTTTTTGTTTTTTGGATTTCTAAAATTAAGAAGGCCTTTCCCCCACTCAAAGCACAGTGCAAGTTGGGGACACACTCCTCAGAACCACCAGAGACGATGAGACAATGGGAACTTCTGCAATTGATAGGGAAAGAGAGCTACAGATGGGGTTGAGGTAGTAGCCTCAAATTTACCTGCATTGCTTTTGTCCTAGACTTTGTCTCAACTCCCCACCCCCTCATGGCAGGGTATTGGCAGTTTGGTGCTCCACACCTCAGAGAGGGAACCCTTCGATAATTTGCCCGCTTACCCCTGCAGTGTCTGGATCCCTTCTGCAGATCCCTTCTGCCTCCTCAGCTCTCTGACCAGCGTCACTCAGCCGCGGCCCCCAGAGCCCGGTACCGGCTTTGCTGCCAAATTCCTTCCAATGCCGCCACCACCCCCCCACCCCCCACGAGGCCCTTTGCCTTTACACTGAGCCGGTTAGTGTTCGTAAGGCTGAAGCGTGCACCTTCAGTGTATAGTCTGCACCTGTGAGCGATGGGAGTAACGTCTTCCTGTGAACCCTGATCCAGTTTGGTCTCTTTTTACCCTGTTACATCGGTCAGTCTCAGGCTGAAGCAGCAGTACAGGTTAATGTTGGTCCGTAATCTTTTGCCCTGAGCCTTGGGCTTCATGCAGTATAACGATTAAGACTAGCAATGCCTTGTCCATCTTCTTTGCCCCTCCATGTCTCTTAAGTACTTGATATTTTTACAGTATGAAGTGTCAAACAAAAATAAATTGTTAATGTTACACTAGCTACATTATTGAACAAAGTGGATCCCTGCCATACTTGATTGAAATGATGGTGAACTCTACAATTACTTCATCACAACTTGACATCGAAGGGTCTCGAGTCTCTGTGTTATTGCAGTTTGTTCCCATGGGATGTTTTGATAGTCTTTTGTGTGTGTTCTCCATGCACACTCTCCGGGCAGAACTCACTCTCTGCCTGTGCCAGTCCTCACCAGGTGGACGAGCTGCATGCTTTCCCTCGGCGGACGGTGGCATCCGAGCACTCGGCCTCCGAGGAGTCGCACTCCGATTCCACCAAGGGGCCGGGGTTCTGAGGGGGAAATAAACGTCAAACTTCAGTGTCACAAGAGCACAATGACTTCCAGCTCCACATTCTTTCACTCAGGAGGTGCACCATCTACAGTTCCCCACCACCACCCTGGTCATGTCCTCTTCTCAATGCAGCCTAAAGGTGGGGAGCTCCAGAGTGTAAAGATACATGTCTCAGGGTTCAACACAGCTTCCTCCCCACTACTGTCAAGTTCTTCAATTCACCTGAAGCATCGTTACTGCAGACTACATATGTCTCACTGAACTCCCTCAGATTCCAGGAATGAAAGGGTTAATGTATCAGGAGCGTTCAATGGTTCTAGGCCTGTACTCTCTCGAGTTTAGATGAATTGGGGGGAAAGGGGGCAGGGAGATCTGAGTGAAACCTTTGGAAGGCCCAGACAGAGTGGACGTGGTGAGGATGTCTGAGGGAGTCTAGGGGCAGAGGGCACAGCCTCAGAATAGAAGGATGAAGAGGTTAATTCAGGATTGAGGGGTTTAGACTATGAGAGATTGAGTTGCCTGGGACTGTACTCGCTGGAATTCGGAAGGATGAAAGGAGATCTTATAGAAACATATAAAATTATGAAAGGGATAGATAAAATAGAGGCAGTAAAGTTGTTTCCACTGGTGGGTGAGACTAGAACAGGGGGACAAAGCCTCACGATTTGGGAGAGTAGATTTAGGATGGAGACGAGGAGGAACTGCTTCTCCCAGAGGGTGGTGAATCTGTGGAATTTTCTGCCCAATGAAGCAATGGAGGCTACCTCAGTAAACATATTTAAGACAAGGTTGGATAGATTTTTGCATAGTAGAGGAATTAAAGGTTATAGGGAAAAGGCAGGTGGGTGGAGATGGGTCCCTGGCCAGATCAGCCATGATCATGCCAATAGCTCCTTATAATTTACTTTGGCCATCTCCTCTCTCATACCACTTTTAGAACAGAAATGAACAAGCATTTGTTTAGTCAGAGAGTTGTGAAACTGTGGAATGCTTTGCCACAGAATGTGGAAGGGGATAGTTTCCTGATTGGTCAGAGCAGCAAAAGATGCGAGATGGCAGGTGTATGGGGTTGAGTGGGATCTGGAATCAGCCATGATGGAATGGCAGAGCAAACTCGAAGGGCTGAATGGCCTCATTCTGCTCCTACGTCTTATGGTCTTATTGAATGGCAGAGCAGAATCGATGGGCCGAAAGTCTTATGGTCAACTTGCATTAGTGTCATTAGTTTATTTTGTTGTGTAAATTATGCATAATTTATGTTAACTTACGTTTGTCACTGTCTTGTACTGTACTGTGATGGTGCCTCAGAAGGATAATTTTCATGGCACTTATACTCTGGGTATGAATGTTCATGTCAAAATTACTCAAACTTGACAATAAGCTCTTTGCAGATGTATTCAGTCTACCTCCTCTCCAGGTTACTGACCTCTGACATTGTGCGAACACCTTTCATAGGATCTCCTGTTAACTGCTTGTACCATCAGGAAATAAACTTTACAAGATAGCTGAAGTCCCTCATTTCTGGAAGCATTTTAAAGGATCTCCCCTGCACCACTCCCAAAACTGGAATTAAATCTAACCAAAGTTTAGTGCAACCTCCTGGACTATATTCTGTAGCCAAGGGGTTCACAAGGGTCTTTAATAGCCCTGCCCTGTCAATGCCACCTCGGAGGACAGTGCTACCCATTCTCCTGTGAATCTACCTGGAGCAACAGCCTGCTGGTGAGAAATGGGGATGTGCGTGCATGGGCAGGTGTAAGGGAGGAATGGGGCTCGTTTTGCTGTTGTCACTTGTTGTGCTCTGTGTTGTTCTGCCAAGCACTGTGGGTTTGCTGTGTTGGCACTGGAGTGTGTGGTGACACTGCGGGCTGCACCCACAGCACAGTTCATCGTAAACACAAGAGACTGTGCAGATGCCGGAAATCCAGAGTAACACATACCTCACCTGCTGAGTTCCTCCAGCGTTTTTTGTCTGTTAAATCAAATGACTGTATGTTTCAATGTACAGGTAGGGTTGCCAACTCTCCCGTATTAGCCGGGACGTCCCGTACGTTGGGCTAAATTGGTTTGTCCCATACGGGACTGCCCTTGTCCCGTATTTGACTGCCACTACTCTGTAATCACCAGAGGGCACGCTTACAGACAGATCCTAGATCTGGTACAACAGCGTGTGTGTGTGTGTTGCATGTGCACGAGTGATTCACCTGTCATCCAGTCACAGGCCCCCTTATGCGCATCAGTTGTGTGCTATATTTTACCAATTCCTGCCAAAACAAAAAGTTTCGGTAAAGTCTGGTGTTGTTCGGTCAGTTTGGCATGTGCCAATACCGATAAACCTCCAAAAAAGAGACGACTGTGCAGCTATAACAAGCAATGGGAAGAAAAAAGTCATGGATTAAGCCCGTCAGCGGTGACTCGATGTCGATGAAAGCCACGGAGGTGAGAATGAGATAATTCAGCATGCTTCCACAGAACTGCACAAGAAGGCCACACTAGCTAAAGGTGCAGGCAATATTGGTGCATTCTTCGTGAAATCTACTGCAGAAAATGACAAAATCATGGAAAAAGTAGACTTGGTGAGTTCCCCCCCCCCCTTCCTCTTTTGCAGTGATTATATGTCCACTCTATAGGCACATACAGATAGGGTTATTTGGTGTTATTTCATGTCTGACTGGTAGTCAGATTATGGTCTGTATTATGCTTTGTTCTAATTTGGTGTTACATTTCATATATAACACTGAAGATATGTATACATGGTTCATATATTGGATATGTTTACCTATTCAGGGTTGTTGTTTTTCTCTCGCTCTCTCTTTTGAAAAAGGTCCCTGTTACCATCTGCTAGCTGCCAGCCCCCTCAGTCACTTTACCCCGGGCCTGCACTGTCGCGGTTCACCACCTTTTGTCCCTTACTTGGGAGTGAGAAAGTTGGCAACCCTATGTACACATGGTAATTAAAATGAATCGGAACCTCACCTCGTGGCAATGCTCTCCCGCACACAGCTTCCCTAGCGATATCTGAGTCTTCACCCTGCGCACTGCCGACTCCTTGTCAGACAGCCCGTCGGACTGCATGGATATCTCGATGGGGATCTCCGGGGTGTGCGACAGCATGTCCTCCAGCTTCTCCTCCATCCGCTCCTCGTTGTTGTTGCTCAGCCCGTCGGGGGTGCCACTGTACGAGTGGTCACTGGTGTTGCCCTCCTCCCCGTCCGAAACGGAGAAGTTCTCCGAGCTGAAGGTGGAGTACGACTGGCAGCTGCTCATGCAGCGGTGAGGCCTGCGGGGACACGGAGAGCACACAGTTCTCAGAACCCGAGCAAGGCGTCAAGTGTCTGACCTCAGCACCCCTCTGACAGATCCACTTTAAATCCCTCCCCTCTCACTAACCCTCGACCCTTCACCTCTGCACTACACCAGCCTGCCATTCAGTCCAGAGGTCAGATTCAGCACTAGAATGATGTGAGTTTATGTTCAACTCAGTCCAGTTTTATTCTTGACCCTTGCCATTTTACTTTCCACAGACAAGAGACACGTCACCTGGAGGTTTCCCACCTAAAAGCCTTTTTCTAGATCCAATTTACTATTTATTATTTGTATCATATTAAATCCAATTAATTCTTCTTATCTTAAATCAAATGGCAATGCCTGAAGAAAGCGGTATCCATCATTAAGGACTCCCATCACCCAGGGAGGACATCACTGAACGGACAATGAACTAAAGTATGAACACCATCACTTCCTTTGCTCTTTTTGCAGTATTTACAAATTTCGTAACATGCCAGTGATATTCAACCTGATTCTGATCGTGCGTTCTGGGTTCCCTTCTGCCAATGGTATTTTATCCACGAAAATGGACATAAAGTGATCACGTAGCAAGGATACTATATCCTCACTGTCCAATACAGACCCAACTACATCCAGTCTAATCAGTCTACATTCCCCTTTCCTAACCAATTTCCCTTAATAAAATATTTTTATCTGTTCATTTTGATATTCCTGTGCATCTTTTATTACATTTGCTGCGCCTGTGTGCCTCACTGTGCTTCAGATTTATTCTCTAGAGTCAGAGTCATACAGCCTAAAAACACCAGATAAAGCTCGACTGTCACACACCCACCTAACTTTATTCTCCTCACATGCCCAGCAGCCTTGCCCAGTTTCTACTATTCACCTGTAGAAGGCAGGGCCCTTGAATAGAGGCCGAGGGATATGGGACGTGGTTCTCCTGGAGGCGGCATAGGTAGACAGGGTGGGGAAGAACGCATTTGGCACTTGTGCCTTCATCTGTCAGGGCACCGGGTACAAGAGATGGGAAGTCGCGCTATAACAATACCTGACACTGGTGAGACTACATGGAGTATTGTGTGCAGTACCGGTCGCCCAGCATAGGAGAGGAGTACTTAAGTTAGAGAAGGTGCAAAAAAATTGTAAGGACTGAAGGGCTTGAGTCATAAAGAGAGATGTTTTTTTATTTGATTGAGAGATACAATGTGCTTCCAACCCAATGAGCCCCACACCACCTAGCAATCCATCTATTTAACAGCGAGGCAACTTACAATGACCAGTTCACCTACTAGCCGGCCTGACTTTGGACTGTGGGAGCACCCGGGGGAAAAACCCACGGGGTCACAGGGTGAACGTTCACAACAGATCTCCAAACTCGAATAGTGTTTTGCTGCCGTGGATAGGCTGGGACATATCCCCCGGAACGTAGAAGGCCGAGCAGCCTTAGAGAAGGTTATAAAATCACGAGGGGCATAGATATAATTAATTATCACTGGCATTGGAGTCTAAAACTATGCAGCATAAGTTTAAGGTGAGGGGAAAGATTTAAAAGGGATCTGAGGATCAGAGGGGTGACGAGTATATGAAATAAGCTGCCAGACTCCGTGGTAGAGACAGATACAGTTTCAAAGACTGTTGGACAGGTACAGTACATGGGTAGGAAACGTATGGAGGGATCTGATCCAAAGGGCCTGTTTCAGTGTTGTACAACTATGAGTGAGGCACTTAACAGTTTGAATTAACCTACTGACCCAAACCCCTTTGGGATGTGGGAAGAAACGAACATCCAAAGAAGGAAGCTCAGGTGGGACGGCCACAGGGAGAACTTGCTAACTCCACGCAGACAGCACCTGGGGCCAGGATCAAACCAGTGTCACTGGGACTATGAGGCAGTGGTCTCTACTAGCTGCACCACTAGCCGTCCCAGTCTGAGGACTGGCTTCAGTGCTGAAGCAGTGGAGGAGTCCCCTTCCATTTCCCTGCTCTTTGTCACTGGAGAGTACTTGTGGGGGGGGGGGGGTGGCTCAGTATGGTTCCTACTGTCATTATATTGCCCTCCAACATTGTGGCTAAAAGCAGCAGGGAACTGGGGGCATGGCGATGGAGTGATCCCTTGTGATCCACTTTCATACCATGGTTCATACCACAGGTCAGCTTGGAGATCTCGTAAGGGTCGTCATAGACGGGACCATAAGACAGAGCAGCAGAATCAGGCCATTCAACTCATCAGCTGCTCTGCTATCCCACCATGGTTGACTTATTATCCCTCTCAACCCCATTCTCCTGCCCCCTCCCCGTAATCTTTGATGCTGTTACTAATCAAGAACCTATCAACCTCCACTTTAAATATACCCAATGACTTGGCCTCCGCAGCCATCTGGGGCAGTGAATCACACAGAGTCACCATGCTCCAGTGAGTTATTCCCCAGCCCTTTTATCTCCCCTTCCAAACATTATTCCCATTTTAGTCCCCTTTCCCTCAGCCCACATCACCTCTTGGTTTCATCCTCCCATGACACAGAGGCTCCCTCACCTCCCAGCACACTCACTATCCAGTCTTTGTACCATCTGCCATTCTCCTCTTCCCAATGGTCCCCATTCTCATTAGAATTTGGCTAAACAAATTCTCTACTCTAAGGGGACGTCCTTGAATTCTGAGGCTGTGTCCCGTTTCTGTGTCTAGAGACAACCTGCCCTTCTGGCCAGCTGCCTACGTGGTCAGCTCTGGTGGCCAATGGCCAGTTGACCTGTTTAGCAGTGAGCATAGGAGAACCCTGATTATATCAGCCCGCGGCAATCATGGCATTTACAAGCCCAGGAGCAGTAGGGCCATGAAGGATTGGGTGTGGTCCTCTCCTCAAGGTCGCTGTTACTTGTACAGTGAATGAGCTCAGCTCCATGTTAGAGCTGGAAGGTTTAAGGACAGGTAGCAAAATTATAAAGTGGAAACCTGTATGATGAGGTGCTTTGGGTACAGAGCTCAAGGCAGTAAGTAAAGTGCCAAAAAAGACCAGAAAATAGAGTGAAAAAGTGAACTAAAAATGAAGGTTCACTGGAAAATAACACATGGAACACGAGAAAGTCAGCAGGTCAGGCAGCATCTATGGAGGGGAATAAACAGTCGGTGTTTTTGGCCGAGAATCACTGGAAAGGAAAGAACAAGAAGGTGGGGAGAGGGGAAGGAGGACAAACTGGCAGGCGATGGGGAAGTGGGTGTGTGGGAATGAAGGAAGAGGCCGGGAGGTGGAAGAGGAAAGGGCTAAAGAAGGAGGAACCTAACAGGAGAGAACAGTGGAGCAGGGAAGAAAGGAAAGGAGAGGGAAATCAGAGGAAGGTGATTGGCAGGTGAGAAGAGAAGGGGGTGAGAGGGGAACCAGAATGAGGAAAGGAAAATGAAAGAAGGGGTAGGGGGGAAAAAGTCCCCGAAGTTTGAGAAATCATGTTCGTGGCATCAGCTTGGAGGCTACCCAGATGCAATATTAAGTGTTGCTCCTCCACTCTGAATGGCGATGGTAGAGGCGGCCATGGACAGACACGTCTCCATGGGAATGGGAAGTCAAATTGAAATGGGTAGCAAGATTTCCAGCATCTGCAGAATCTCTTATGGAATGGAATTATTAATGTTTTAAGTTGCATTAGGACTGAGAGTGCAGAAGGGAGATTTTAATTAGGTGGGATTGACCTCCAGTGGATTATTCCCCATCCCTTTTATCTCCCCTTCCAACCATTATTCCCATTTTAGTCCCCTTTCCCTCAACCTCATCCACTACCTCAGCCCACATCACCTATTGTCTTCCCCCTCTTCCTCTTGGTTTCATCCACCCCTGACACCTCCCAGCACACTCACTATCCGGTCTTTGTACCTTCTGCCATTCACCTCCTCCTGATGGTTCCCATTGTCACCTCCTTCACTTATCACAGTCCATCACTGGGAGCTCTTGGTGTTCTTGCTCATATCCTTCCAACATCTGTCTCCAGCCTCCACCCTTCCTCTCCCCACCTTGTTCCATCTACCTGTCCATACTTCTCGTCTACCTCAGTCATACCTTCCTTCCCACTGTCATCCCAAATCCTCCCCTTCTCTCCTACCTGTCAGTCATCTGGCACACAGCCTCAGTCCACCAATCCTCTCAGTTTCCTATCTCACCACTACCCCTCTGATGGCCGGCCGTCTTCCATCTCAACTCTCAGTCCTGATGCAGGGTTTTAAACTGAAACACCAACAGCCCTCCCCTCAACACAGATGCTGCTGATGGTTTCCTAATGAAGACAGTAACTGCCCAGATAGTACAGTAGAAGGCAGGATAGAAGGGTCATTTTAAACTTGAGCATCAGGAGCAGACATTGAAGATTTAAAGGAAGATTAGCTTTATTTATCGCATGTACATGGAAACATGCAGTGAAATGCATCGTTTGCATTAAATCAAATCAGCAAAGACCACACTTCCTGCTCCGATATAGCATCCCTACAACTCACTAACCATAACCCATACGTCTCTGGATTATGAAAGGAGAGCGGAGCACCCCGAGGGAACTCACCCGGTCACGGGGAAAACGTATGAACTTCCTCACAGGCAGTGGAGGAACGGAACCCTGATCTGCTAACCACCTGTACCACAAGGAGGTCATGCACTGACATGTCAGAATGGAAATGAGGATGGGAATTTAAATGGTTGGCCACTGAAAGATCCTGCTTGTTGCAGACAAGTAAAGATGCTTCCCAAAGCAGCCCCAATCGACATCACGTCTCACCAATGTAGAGGCGGCCACACTGGGAACATCAGGTACAGACTCGTAGGCAAAGTGTCACCTCATCCAGAAGGACTGAATGATAGTGAGGGAGGAGGTGAAGGGGCAGGTGTAGCAGGTCTAATTGCCAGGGTGGGGGTCGATATGGCGAGACGAATGGACAAGGAGGGAGCAATCCCTGCACAAAGCAGGGGTCGGGGTGGGGTGGGGGGTTAGGATGTGTTTGGTGGTAGGATCCCGTTGAAGTGCCTTTGTAGGGATGATGTTTCACCCGACTGGGGTGGCATAGGGGATCAGTGTCAAATTAACTCAGACAGACGAGAAGAAACACTCACTTGATACAGAGGTGGTGAACCTCGCGACTCATGGAGTTAACTCAGAGATGGAGATCAGTAGGTTGTTAGATATGGGGGGGGGGGGCGGTGGTCAAGGCATATGTTGCAGGGAAGTGGTTCTGAGGGAAAGTTTCAGCCCCATTGTTGTTGAACAGCAATAAGAGGCCAAATGGTCTTCTCCTGTCTATATTTCCCATGCTTGCATGCTTATGACATGGTAAAGATTATTTCAATGCTACTTTTAAACAAGATATTGAGAGACAAGATAATGACAGTAAAATACTTTGCTTGTTAAGGGAGCAGGAGGTCTCTTCATGCCATTTAGTTGTGGCTGTTAATGAGTGGCAATGTTTATACTAGTAGTCTGCTATCCATTCAGCCTGTCACTGCTCTGATTTGAACGTTGTATTGGAACCATCTGATTCCGGAATGAGAAGCACAAACTGTGTTTGTGACTCCTTTGAGCTTTGGCAGCTGTCCCCTGTCCTTCCTGAAGTTGAGAAGCACCAGGTCCCTGTGTGGTCAGATCTCCCATAGACTGGTCTTACCGGACTTCCTTCTGGAGCCACAGGAGGAGCAATAATCCAATTAGACCACAAGACAGGAAGCTTTGCTGCATCCTGCCAAAGCAACACACCAACTGACACCTGGCACACCCCTCTAAACGCATTCCTTTGACCAACGGTGGCCTGACACCTGGTGCCCCATTCTAAAAGCATTACTTCGATCAGGGGTGAAATGGTTTAGGGGACAGTGAAGTAAACTCCTCAGATTCTGATATCCACTATTGGTCACATGGAGTATAACTGGGCATGCAGGCTTGTCGGACCTGAAGGTCCTGTTACCACGCTGTTTCTCTAAATCTAAAGATTGGTTGCAATCTACGCTACAAAGCGTCCACCATTCTAATTTGGAAACAGGTCTCTGAGTTTCCTGGTTGCTGGATCTCCCTCTCCAGCAACACTGCAAGAACTCTCCACCAGAAACAGGGCAGCAGTTCGAGGAGGTGGCTTCCCAGCACCTTCTCCAGAGCCCTGGCCTAATCGATGAGTTGCTGCTGGGGTTTGAACATGCACTCCGGACTCCTGGCAGGATGCTGGGAAAGAAGGGCGTCCCAGTCTGCTTGGGACGGCTAGATTTCATCTCTTACCTCTGCCTGCGAGGGAACTCCACCTCGCTGTCCACTTCTCCCTCTTCCTCCTCCGAAGACTCATCTCCATTCTGTGACCAACAGAAAACATTGCCAGTGTGTTCGGTACACCACATACACTGAAGCCACAAGCTTCTTTATTTACACATCTTTATCGTCCTGACTGGCTTGGTTTGTTGTGGAAGTCAGGCGAGTTCCGGTAGTCATTTGCCTCAGTCCCAACCCAGCATTGGTCCAGAGATTAATACTAACCTCACTCATGACTTAAAAGGTCCCTTAGGATGGAATTAGTACTGTGCTGAAGTTCTGGCTAATTCAATGTCGAAGGCATACTCCGTGACTAGCCTGTTCTGTGTTGTCCTGCCTGGGATTGTGATGGGACAGTGTAGAGAGAGTTTCACTCTGTGTCTGACCCGTGCTCTCTCTCTACTGTGGTTGTGTGTGACAGTGCAAATGGACCTTCTTCACTCTGTTACTCACCATATTGTCCCTATCCTGGGGAGTGTGTGATGTGACAGTGTGGAGGGAGACTCACTTCGTATCTAATCAATGTTGTCCCTGCCTTGGGAATGTGTGAAGGGGCAGTACAGTGGGAGGTTCTTTTTCTGTCTAACCTGTGTTCTCCCTACCCTGGGAGCATTTAATAAGAAGCTGTTGCCATGAAACTCACAAAATCCATCCCTAAGATAGCCATAAGACCATAAGATATAGGAGTGGAATGGCCCAGTGAATCTGCTCCACCATTTCGTCATGGCTGATTCATTTTCCCTCTCAGCCCTAATCTCCTGTCTTCTCCCCGTATCCCTTCATGCCCTGACCAATCATGAGTCTATCAACCTCTGCCTTAAATATACATAAAGACTTGGCCTCCACAGCTGCCCATGGCAACAAATCCCATAGATTCACCTGGCTCAAGAAATTCCTCCTTTCCCTTCTAAAGGGATGTCCTTCTATTCTGAAGCTGTGTCCTCTGGTCTTCGACTCCCCCATCATAGGAAACATCCTCTCCTCAACTACTCTATCAAGGCCTTTCACATTTGACAGTTTTCAGTGAGGTCACCCCTCATTTTTCTGAATTCCAGGGAGTAGAGACTCAGAGCCATCAAACGCTCCTCACATGACAAGCCATTTAATCCTGGAATCATTTTCGTGAACCTCCTTTGAACCCTCTCCAATGCCAGCACATCCTTTACTAGATAAGGGGCCCAAACTTGCTCACAATACTTCAAGTGAGGCCTCACCAGTGCTTTATAAAGCATCAACATTACATCTTTGCTTTTATATTCTAGTCCTCTTGAAATGAATGCCAACATTGCATTTGCCTCCCTCCCCACTGACTCAACCTGCAAATTAACCTTTAGGGAATCCTGCACAAGGACTCCAAAGTCCCTTTGCACCTCAGACTTTGAATTTTATTTAGAAAATAGGCTACTCTTTTATTTCTTTTACCAAACTGCATGACCGTACACTTCACGACACTGTATTCCATCTGTCACTTCTTTGCCCATTCTCCTAATCTTCTGTAGTCTCTCTACTTTCTCAAAACTACCGGCCCCTCCACCTTTGTTCTTATCATCCATCAACTTGTCCACAAAGCCATCAATTCCATCATCCAAATAGCACACACTTCCAGGCCAGTATCTCCAGTCCCACCCGTCAGCTCCAATGGACAGACCCCATCTTTCACACGCTCGACACCTGAATCATGAAATGGGAACTCTACTTTGAAATCTCTGAGGTAATCAGGAGGACAGAGCGAAGATTCCGGTATGTTCTTAAACCTCATGAAACAATCCAATCTCCTCACCATCTCACAGGAATTCCTGGGCCATCAAAGGTCAGGAACTTGAAAACATCCTTCTGTACAAGTCACTCAGGAGCTAGAAGGCAGACGGAAAAAGAGTGGCTCCCCTTGAGGACTAAAGAGCAATTTGTGTGTGGAGACCAGATTCTACATGTTATCCCCAAGGAGAAGGTTGTGCAAGGTAGTTAAAGGGAGTGGTATGTGGATCGTCTGGAGCAGATCATAAGATATAGGAGCAAAATAAAGCCATTCAGCCCTTTGATTCTGCTTGGCCATTCCATCATGGCTGATTTATTATCTCTCTCAACCCACTCTCCAGCCTTCTCCCCATAATCTTTGTTGTCCTGACAAATCAAGAACCTATCAACCTCCATTTCAAGGACTTGCCTCCACAGCCGCCGTGGCAATGATTTCCACAGATTCACCACCCTCTGGTTAATGAAATTCCTCCTTATCTCTATTTTAAAGTCACATCCTCCTATTCTGAAGCCGTGGGGGAAAAAAACCAATTTAAAGTAATACTGAGAACATGGGTTGTAGAGTGAGTCCACACGCTGTAGAATCAATTCGGCTGAATGAGGTCATCCACCTGGTTCAAGAGCCTGATGGTGGAAGGGTAGTAACTGTCCCTGAACCTCGTTTATCAGATTTCCAGGATGCTGCCTGGATTAGAGGGTATATGCTACATGGTGAGTGAGGTGGGACAAGTTTGGGTTGTTTCCTCTGGGGTGCTGGAGGTTGAGGGCAGACCTGACAGAAGTTTATAACAGTATGAGAGCCACAGATAGAGTTAACAGTCAGAACCTTTATCTCGGCGTTGAGATGCCAATTACAAGAGGACATGCATTTGAGGTGAGAGGAGGCAAGTTTAAGAGGAAACTTGCAGAGCAATGTCCCGGTCCCCCCCCATACAGAGAGCTGATGCCTGGAACAGGCTGCCTGGGTTGGTGGTAGAAGCAAGTAAGATAGAGGTATTTAAGGGGCTGTTAGACGCGTGAATATGCAGGGAAGGAGGGATATGTATCACGTGCAAACAGAAAAGATTTGATTTAATTTGGCATAAACGTGATGGGCCAAGGGGCACTGCCCTGTACTGTACTATTGATTCTAACACTCACGACTCTGTTCATCCCTCAGCCTGTGCACTTCCATCTCCCCACTAAAGATTCAAGATTGTTTACTGTCATTCTCCCACACACGAGTGTAAGGGAGAATGGAAAGATCCAACTCTGAACCTCTCCCTCCTGCATGTATCTCCTCAGAACCTCTCATCAACCTTGTCAAGGTATCACACTCGTTGGCTTGATATCACAACTAGTTCCATGTGTTTGGGGAGGATGCGACTCTGATTTTTTCTCTCTCTACGTTAGATTGAAGGTGCCATACGGATGGAAGTTACTTTTGCAGTGTGTTACGAATGTGCCACAGCTCTGAGGGGCCGAAGGGTGCGGGGTAGCCCCCTCCTTTTTGAGAATCACAAGATCACTATTGAGTCAGTTCAGGAGACCCAAGAAATGAGAGAAAGACATGCAGAATCCACAAAGAGTTTGGAATGTGTCCTGGCCTCCGAAAGGCAGAACCATTGATACCGGCTATTGTCACCTGGAGACAGAATTGTGTATTGAATCCAGTACGATGCATCGAAGCCCCAGGCAATGAACCGAGGGGGAGGTTGGTGGAGGGATTGCATCATCCCAACCTGATTGACATCTGAGACCCTGTGAGTCAGGATAAAAAAAAGGTCTGTGGGAACAGCCCGTCAGACGCACCAGAAGAAACGCTAGCGATCCCATAATAGCGAAAGCCGGTGGGAAGGCCACGTGCGTCCATTTCCATTTGCCCCGGAATTGGTGGGCCTTTACCACGGACGAACAGTTTTTAGCTAACAACGGGGAAATCAGCTCCCAACGACTCTCGAAGGATTGACATCATAAAAGGACTGGGCAAGTTTTAACCCATCTTTCTCTCCAACCAAAAAGCTGCAGCTTGAATGAACTAAAGCGACTTTTATATTTCCATCAGACAATACATTATCCCCTAGACAACGACAGAGCTATTCCTTATCGATTATTATTATACCCGCGCTTTTAGATTTAGTATTGACGACGTATATTATCTGTATGTTTGCATTGATATTATTTTTGTGTATTTTTATCAATAAATACTGTTAAAACAGTACCATCAGACTTCAACGGACCTCTCTATCTTTGCTGGTAAGTGACCCAGTTACGGGGTATGTAACAGGTGTCAGACCTGTGCTCTGATGCACAAGGTCCGTGCCAGACTGCCAGTGCTTGCAGCTCTGACCCAGTGTTGATGCCGCTCTTCCCTCCCAATTATGGTAGCGACCCTGTCACCGGAGACAGTTCTGTGAGCCTCTGGACCTCTGCCGAGGCTGGCCTGTTACGTGATGCTCATTCAGAGAGACGTGGCAAACTGCCTTGCCGAGACATGTCCCTTTCACAATTAGCAGGCAATGTGGAGTCAACAGCTGGACGAGTGCTCTGAGAAGCTGGCCCTCCAAGTGACCTCGTCAGCAGCCAGTGGGGTGAGCAGAGTGTAACGTTATATCAAGCAATACACGCAAAGCAATATTAAACCAATTCCAATCTCACACGGATCGGGACTCTCTGAACCCTTGTCGGAGAATGATTCATGGGATATGGAAGGAATGCGTCACATGATAACATGAGAACATCAGGCCATTTCCAACCCCTCGTGTTCACAGTTCCTGTCCCTCTGTTTACCCTCTCTCAGTTACGATGCTAAGCTTTCATCACTTGTTCCTACACACGTGATGGACAAGATGTTTCTCCACTCAGTAATACAAAGTCCTGGTATTTACAGTGTGTGTGTGTGCAAGAGTGGTGAATTCCGACAGGATCGCATTGCCTTTTATTTGTTTCTCTTTCTCCCAGCTTAATAGGCGGCATGTTTAAATTTTAACCCCTCCTTCTCTGCCCATTTAAGGATAGCAAACGATGAAGTTGATATCCAGGATTTGCAAACTCCCTTGAATATTCTTCTCTCCTTGGGAGTCTCCTCACAAACGTCAACCTCCTCAACCTCACACAAGCTTACGTGTGGTCTGAAGCGTGGCTCTAGGCTCTGACTATGTCAAACACTGACCAGTTTTGTCTTGATCAAGAATGTTTCTCTCTCTTTCTGACTAGGTGTGTGACCGACATCAATAAACTGACTATGGTGTAAAGGGGAGCCAAAGGGTCTTTTACCACGCTGTTTGACTCCAAAAGGCCTGTTTCGAAGTTGTTTGAACCAAAGTGCCTGTTTCCATGTTGTTTGACCCCAAAGAGCATGTTTCCAGTTTGTATGACACCAAAGAACCTGTTTCTGTGTTGTTTGACCCCAAAGAACCTGTTTCCATGTTGTTTGATTTCTGAAGTGCCATCTCCATCAAGAAACAGGAAAAAGGAATTTAGCCTCAGACTTATCAGATAATTTCACCTACTGAATCTTACTCTCCTGAGTGACAGAACCGTTAAGGATAGTACTGATAAGCACTGCTGTGTGGGAGAATAGGAAATAAGCATGGGTTGAGATAAAAATCAGGGACTTTCTCACAAAATGGGGGAGCAGAGTGAAGTGGTTAAATAATTTCTGCCTAAGTATATGTTTGAATTTGGTATCAAACAGAACAGAGGTTAAGTAGTGGTTAGAATCCCTCAAGAACATGGCAGCTGGGGATTTATAATCACTGGTGTAATTTATGTTTGCCTTGTGAATGTTATGACTCTGATGTGATGTGATGCTGCTGTAAGTTTTTCATTGCACTTGTGCGTATGGCAATAAACCTGACATTGATTTTGGGGCATTTGAAGAGCTCGTTGTGTGCAGCTTTGTGACGGCACTCACCATCATGCAGTCAGCTAACCATAGACCAGAGCCCAGTCATCAGTGAATGGGCTAGGATGTCAGTGTGTTACTGGGGGGTGGTGGTATTGCTCTGGCAGAACTGCCGTCCTTTTGGGAAAAATGTTAGACAAACTTGTTCTGGTCTTCTACATGGACACTTCTGATCCCACAGTGATATTTATTCTGATGCTCCTGGTACCAACAGATATCACCATCAGACCTAGAAACTGAATTAGGCCACTTGGCCCATTGAGTCTGTTCAGCCATTCCATCATGCCTGATTTATTATCGCCTCAACATTATTCTCCTGCCTTCTCCCCATAACCTTTGGTGCCCTTACTAATCCAGAAAATATCAACCTTTCCTTTAGGTATACGCAATGACTTGGCCTCCACAGCTGTCTGTGGCAATGAATTCCACAGATTCACCAGGCTCTGCCTAAAGAAATTCCTTCTCATCTCTGTCCTAAAGGGACATCCTTCTATTCTAAGGTGGTGCCCTCTGTTTCTTGACTCCCTCCACCGCTGGGAGTATTCTCTCTACATTCACTTTGTCTAGGCCTTTCAAATTAAAAAGGTTTCAATAAGATCCCCCTCCTCACCCCCCAATTTTTCTAAACTCCAGCTACCAAAGGCCCAGAGGCATCAAACGCTACTCATACGTTAACCGTTTCATTCCCAGGATTGTTCTCGTGAACTACCTCTGGACCCTCTCTGATGCCAATGCATAACATGCCCAATTCTACAAGTACAGTCTGACCAACGTCTTAGAAAGCCTCAGCATTACATCCTTGCTTTTATATTCTAGTCCTCTCAAAATGAATGTTAAATCATTTGCATGGTGCGTGGAGGAGGCAGGGTTTAATGGTCGGCACAACATTGTGGGCCGAAGGGCCTGTACTGTGCTGTACTATTCTATGTTAAAGCCTTGTTTCCTCAAGCAGGGACCCAGAATTAGTCACAATACTCTATCCTAACCGGTGCTTTACAAAGGCTTGGATAACTTGCGTCATATTCTATATTCTCATTCATAAAGTTTTTGCTTGCCTTCCCAACTTATGGCTCACTGTCCAAGGCTTGGGCACACATCCTCATCTCTTCCTCCACCTTCTTTCAAGTGATACTATTTGGTTTACACTGTCTGCCCTGCATCTTGCAGAAACGAATCACTACTCGGGCCTAAAGCAGCCTCCCAGCAATAAAGCTTTTGAGCTTTCCATGTTGCGTTCACTTGCCACCAGGATGCCTATATCCCATACTCTCAGGAGTCTGGCTCGACAGTCTTCATTGCTAAACACGTTTGGAATTAACCTTTCAGTTTTGTAACACTGATTTTGACAGCCAGGTATGGGCATCAGGTATAAAACAAAGTAACTTCAACACCGGCCGTGGGGAAGAGGAGAGCACTAGCAGTCTACAGCCTGACAACATGAAGATTGAATTCTCCTTCTTCTGGTGAACTGCTCCCCCTCTCTCTTCCTTCCTGATCTACCCAGTTCCTCCTATACCCATCCCTTCTCCATCACATGCCGATTCCCCCGGCGCAACTCCCATCTGCCCTCCCCACCCCTCTACTCCAGTGCTCCACCCGCGATCCCTGTCAGAACCATCATCTGCAGCCCTCTGACACCTCCCAGCCTCCCTCACGTGCCTATCCACCCCTCCTCATCTGGCCCTTGCCTCAGACTTTCCCTCCACCCCTTGACGCTGGCCACCTCCCCTCCACCTTTCACTTTAGATGAAGGGTCTCGGCTCAGAACGCTGACAGCCCATTTCCCCTCCACAGAAGCACCTAACCTACTGAGCTCCTCCAGTATTGCTGGCACTAAATCCTTCCTGCCACTTAACACACTCTCTGCCTAACTCCTTGCGCCCAGCAGTGTGGTATTTTAATCCAACAGGGGGCTAATTCCCCTGATAATTACATGGTACGTTGTCAAGTGTTTTTCCAGGAGCTATCAGCAATAAACTGGCCGCGACCCAGAAGAACTAGAAACCGAGGAAAGGCCCTGCACGCTCTTACCTCCTTTCTGGGGGCTCTCGGCTTACGAGGTAGTGTGGGTGTGGTGTGCTGCTGAGCGGTGCTCAGGGATGACCCTGCTTTGGAGCTGTCTGCCGGCCTCTCCTCCGAAGGCCTGTTGTTTTCTGGGAGCCTGGGGTTCTTGTAGTGCACTGCGGGGTGGTGCGGCGCAGCCTGGGGGAGACCGGGGGCTGGCTTGTACCCACTGGGCGGTCTCTCGGCCTTCACGCTGCCCTTGTGCTCCCGACAGTCCTGACAGGCGGCGCCCTGGTCGGCGGCTCCGTGCCCGCAGTCCGTGACCTGGCCGCTCTCCGACCCCCGCCTGCGGCAGCCAGCGGCCAGTGTGGTGGAGATGAGGTCGGGGCTGGAGCCGGACAGCCTCAGCTGCAGGCGATCGGTGTGGGGGCTCCTGAGGACAGCTGCCGGGCCGAAGTACTTCAGGCTGTGCACGCAGCTGGCCGCGTCGCCCAGGCGGTGCTGGTGCTGCAGGACACATTGCTCCGGGCCCGCGATGGCCCGCAGGAAGCCCGCAAACTCCTGGTGGCTCCCCTTGCTGTTGGCCCGCCGGTGACGCTGCTTGCCGCGGTACCTGGTCTTCCCCGGCGGCGTGGACACCTTGGGGCTGCCCGGGACGGGCGTGTGAGTCGGGCCAACTTCCACGCTCGGCACGATGCCGTCTGACCTCAGGAGGTCGGGCCTGCGGGAGACACAAGAAGAGGGGATTAACACCAGCACGGGCGGGAGTGGCTGCAGCTTGGTGTACCGTCAGTGAACGTAAGGAGCCCCCTGAGGATGCGTCAGTCAGACTGGGGTTTATTTACTTAGAGACACAGTACGGTAACAACCCCCTCCGACCCCACCCAGCTACCCTCAAGTGGCCAATCAGAACATGCAAGAAAATCGTGAGCACCCGGAGGAAACCCTTGCGGTCACGGGGAGAACGTACGAACTCCTTACAGACAGTGGCGGAAATTGAACCGGGTGGCCGGTACCGTAGCAGGGTTACGCCAACCTCAATGCTACCATGACGCACGCTGGTGTGCCCCCTGGATTTTTATCCAGGCAGTAACAGCCTGTGTCAGGTGTAGAGCAACGTTCCAGCCGGGGACGGTGGAACTTATGATTGGAGTTCGGCTCATGACTGCCACACGTCCCCGAAGCACAGTGGGAAGCCTGTCTTGCATACTGTTGGTACAGGTAACACCATTACACAGTGCAGAGAGGAATGACACAGCCGATGTGCCGACCAGTAGCGATGCCGAGAAGGCATGGTAGTGTAACACTATTACAATGCCAGACACCCGGGTACATTCCCTGCCGAATTGATATATTCTCTTGTAACCGCGTGGGTTTCCTCCAGGTTCTCAGGTTTCCTCCCACATTTCAAAGACGTATGGGTTAGTAGCCTAGTTGGCCGCATGGGTGTAACTGGGCGCGCGGGCTCTCTGGGCCAGGCGGGCTCGTTACCATGCTGCACCTCTACGTCGAAGATGTAAGTTAATGCAATTAACACTAATAATAACTGGGGCATCCCGTTATTCTGAGGCTGTGCCCTTGGTTTCTAGACTCTGCCACCAACAGAAATACCCTCTCTACATCCACACTATCCAGGCCTGGAGTATACCGGGCACTGCAATGAGGTTCCCCCTCATCTTTCTGAACCCCATCGAGTACTGGCCCAGTAACATCAAATACTCCTCATACATTATGCTTTTTAATCCTGGGCTATTCTTGTAAACCTCCAATGGACCCCTCCACGGCCAACACGTTTCCCCCAGATGCTCACAATGTACCAAATGCCGCCTGGCCAGTGCCTGATTAAGCCTCAGCAGTTGCACATTTTAGGTGGTGTTACAAAACTCAAAGGTGGGTACGGATGAGGCTGTGATAGGGTAAGACCAGAAGACATTGGAGCAGAATGAGGCTATTCAGTCCATCAATTCTGCTGTGACATTTCATCATAAGGTCCCTCTCTGCTGCCTTCTCCCTATAACCTTTGACACCCCCACTAATAAAAATTTATCAATCTCCACTTTAAATATACTCAATGACTTAGCCTCCACAGCCATCCATGGCAATGAATTCCACAGATTCACCATCTACCAGCTAAAGAAATTCTTCCTCATCTAAATTCTTCCTGTTCTAAAGGGCCATCCTTATATTCTGAAGCTGTGCCCTCTGATCCTAGACATCTCCCCCCACTTTAGGAACTACCCTCTCCACATCCACTCTATCTGTGTCCTCTGGTCCTAGACCCCACACTATAGGAAACATCCTCTCCACATCCACTCTATCTGTGTCCTCTGGTCCTAGACCCCACACTATAGGAAACATCCACTCCACATCCACTCTATCTGTGTCCTCTGGTCCTAGACTCCCCCACTATAGGAGACATTCTCCCCACATCCACTCTATCTGTGTCCTCTGGTCCTAGACTCCTCACTGTAGGAAACATCCTCTCCACATCCACTCTATCTGTGTCCTCTGGTCCTAGACTCCCCCACTATAGGAGACATTCTCCCCACATCCACTTTTATCTGTGTCCTTTGGTCCTAGACTCCCCCACTATAGGAAACATCCTCCCCAGATCCACTCTATCTGTGTCCTCTGGTCCTAGACTCCCCCACTATAGGAAACATCCTCTCTACATCCACTCTATCTGTGTCCTCTGGTCCTAGACCCCCCCACTATAGGAAACATCCTCTCTACATCCACTCTATCTGTGTCCTCTGGTCCTAGACTCCCCCACTGTAGGAATCATCCTCTCCACATCCACTCTATCTGTGTCCTCTGGTCCTAGACCCCACACTATAGGAAACATCCACTCCACATCCACTCTATCTGTGTCCTCTGGTCCTAGACCCCACACTATAGGAAACATCCTCTCCACATCCACTCTATCTGTGTCCTCTGATCCTAGACTCCCCCACAATAGGAAACATTCTCCCCACATCCACTCTATCTGTGGTCCTAGACTCCTCACTGTAGGAAACATCCTCTCTACATCCACTCTATCTATGTCCTCTGGTCCTGGACTCCTCACTGTAGGAATCATCCTCTCCACATCCACTCTATCTGTGTCCTCTGGTCCTAGACTCCTCACTGTAGGAATCATCCTCTCCACATCCACTCTATCTGTGTCCTCTGGTCCTAGACTCCCCCACTATAGGAAACATTCTTCCCACATCCACTTTTATCTGTGTCCTTTGGTCCTAGACTCCCCCACTATAGGAAACATCCTCCCCAGATCCACTCTATCTGTGTCCTCTGGTCCTAGACTCCCCCACTATAGGAAACATCCTCTCTACATCCACTCTATCTGTGTCCTCTGGTCCTAGACCCCCCCACTATAGGAAACATCCTCTCTACATCCACTCTATCTGTGTCCTCTGGTCCTAGACCCCACACTATAGGAAACATCCACTCCACATCCACTCTATCTGTGTCCTCTGGTCCTAGACCCCACACTATAGGAAACATCCACTCCACATCCACTCTATCTGTGTCCTCTGGTCCTAGACCCCCCCCCCCCCCACTATAGGAGACATTCTCCCCACATCCACTCTATCTGTGTCCTCTGGTCCTAGACTCCTCACTGTAGGAAACATCCTCCCCACATCCACTCTATCTGTGCCCTCTGGTCCTAGACTCCCCCACTATAGGAAACATCCTCCCCACATCCACTCTATCTGTGTCCTCTGGTCCTAGACTCCTCACTGTAGGAATCATCCTCTCCACATCCACTCTATCTGTGTCCTCTGATCCTAGACTCCCCCACTATAGGAAACATCCTTCCCACATCCACTCTTATCTGTGTCCTCTGGTCCTAGACTCCCCCACTATAGGAAACATTCTCCCCACATCCACTCTATCTGTGTCCTTTGGTCCTAGACTCCTCAATGTAGGAATCATCCTCTCCACATCCACTCTATCTGTGTCCTCTGGTCCTAGACTCCCCCACTATAGGAAACATCCTCCCCAGATCCACTCTATCTGTGTCCTCTGGTCCTAGACTCCCCCACTATAGGAAACATTCTCCCCACATCCACTCTATCTGTGTCCTCTGGTCCTGGACTCCTCACTGTAGGAATCATCCTCTCCACATCCACTCTATCTGTGTCCTCTGGTCCTAGACTCCCCCACTATAGGAAACATCCTCCCCAGATCCACTCTATCTGTGTCCTCTGGTCCTAGACTCCCCCACTATAGGAAACATCCTCCCCAGATCCACTCTATCTGTGTCCTCTGGTCCTAGACTCCCCCACTATAGGAAACATCCTCTCTACATCCACTCTATCTGTGTCCTCTGGTCCTGGACTCCCCCACAATAGGAAACATTCTCCCCACATCCACTCTATCTGTGGTCCTAGACTCCTCACTGTAGGAAACATCCTCTCTACATCCACTCTATCTATGTCCTCTGGTCCTGGACTCCTCACTGTAGGAATCATCCTCTCCACATCCACTCTATCTGTGTCCTCTGGTCCTAGACTCCTCACTGTAGGAATCATCCTCTCCACATCCACTCTATCTGTGTCCTCTGGTCCTAGACTCCCCCACTATAGGAAACATTCTTCCCACATCCACTTTTATCTGTGTCCTTTGGTCCTTGACTCCCCCACTATAGGAAACATCCTCCCCAGATCCACTCTATCTGTGTCCTCTGGTCCTAGACTCCCCCACTATAGGAAACATCCTCTCTACATCCACTCTATCTGTGTCCTCTGGTCCTAGACCCCCCCACTATAGGAAACATCCTCTCTACATCCACTCTATCTGTGTCCTCTGGTCCTAGACCCCACACTATAGGAAACATCCACTCCACATCCACTCTATCTGTGTCCTCTGGTCCTAGACCCCACACTATAGGAAACATCCACTCCACATCCACTCTATCTGTGTCCTCTGGTCCTAGACCCCCCCCCACTATAGGAGACATTCTCCCCACATCCACTCTATCTGTGTCCTCTGGTCCTAGACTCCTCACTGTAGGAAACATCCTCTCCACATCCACTCTATCTGTGTCCTCTGGTCCTAGACTCCCCCACTATAGGAGACATTCTCCCCACATCCACTCTATCTGTGTCCTCTGGTCCTAGACTCCTCACTGTAGGAAACATCCTCCCCACATCCACTCTATCTGTGCCCTCTGGTCCTAGACTCCCCCACTATAGGAAACATCCTCCCCACATCCACTCTATCTGTGTCCTCTGGTCCTAGACTCCTCACTGTAGGAATCATCCTCTCCACATCCACTCTATCTGTGTCCTCTGATCCTAGACTCCCCCACTATAGGAAACATCCTCCCCACATCCACTCTTATCTGTGTCCTCTGGTCCTAGACTCCCCCACTATAGGAAACATTCTCCCCACATCCACTCTATCTGTGTCCTCTGGTCCTAGACTCCTCAATGTAGGAATCATCCTCTCCACATCCACTCTATCTGTGTCCTCTGGTCCTAGACTCCCCCACTATAGGAAACATCCTCCCCAGATCCACTCTATCTGTGTCCTCTGGTCCTAGACTCCCCCACTATAGGAAACATTCTCCCCACATCCACTCTATCTGTGTCCTCTGGTCCTGGACTCCTCACTGTAGGAATCATCCTCTCCACATCCACTCTATCTGTGTCCTCTGGTCCTAGACTCCCCCACTATAGGAAACATCCTCCCCAGATCCACTCTATCTGTGTCCTCTGGTCCTAGACCCCCCCACTATAGGAAACATCCTCTCTACATCCACTCTATCTGTGTCCTCTGGTCCTAGACTCCCCCACTATAGGAAACATCCTCTCCACATCCACTCTATCTGTGTCCTCTGGTCCTAGACCCCCCCCACTATAGGAAACATCCTCTCTACATCCACTCTATCTGTGTCCTCTGGTCCTGGACTCCCCCACTATAGGAAACATCCTCCCCAGATCCACTCTATCTGTGTCCTCTGCTCCTAGACTCCCCCACTATAGGAAACATCCTCTCTATCTAGGCCTTTCAATATTCAATGTTTGTGTTTCAATGGGATCCCCCCCCCCCCCCATTCTTCCATATTCCAGAAAGTACGGGACTAGAGCCATCAAACGTTGCTCATATGCTAACCCTTTCATTCCTGGGATCATTGATATGAACCTCATCTGGACCGTCTCCAATGCCAGCACATCCTTTCTTAGACAAGGAGCCCAAAACTGCACACAAGTGTGGTCTGACTGTTGATGACGATAGATACTTTATTGATCCCAAAGGAAATTACAGTGTCACAGTAGCATTACAAGTGCACAGATATAAATATTAGAAGAGAAGTAAGAAAGAATCAAAAATAAGTTGCCTCAATAGTCTAGCAGGCGGGGGCTGTCACTTCCCCGGCTATAGGTCGACTCTTATTGAGCTTAATGGCCGAGGGTAAGAATGACTTCATATAGCTCTCTTTGGAGCAGTGCAGTTGTCTTAGTCCATTATCAAAACTGCTCCTCTGCTCAGCCAAGGTGGCATGGAGAGGGTGAGAAACATTGTCTGGAATTGCCAGGATTTTCCGTAGGGTCCTTTTTTCTACCACAGCCTCCAGCGTGTCCAGGTTGACTCCTATAACAGAGCCAGACTTTTTAATCAATTTATTGAGTCTGTTGGCATCACCCATCTTGATGCCATTGCCCCAGCACACCATTGTACTGGTGACAACAGACTGGTAGAACATGTGAAGGAGAGGCCTGGATACTCCAAAGGACCTCGGTCTCCTCAGGAAGTAGAGGCCACTCTGGCCCTTGTACACAGCCTCTGCATTGGTGCTCCACTCAAGTCTGTCATCCAGGTGCACTCCCAGGTATTTGTATGTCCTCACCATCAATACTAACAGGGAGCAGTGCAGGCTTAGTCTTCCTAAAGTCCATCATCATCTCCTTTGTCTTACTGATGCTGAGCTGCAGATGATTCAGCTTGCACCATTTGACAAAGTCATCCACCAGAGCCTGTATTCATCCTCCCGTCTTCCCTTTATACACCCAACTATTGCTGAATCTTCAGAGAATTTCTGCAGATGACATGACTCAGTGTCGTATCTGAAGGCCAGGAAGGGAAACTATTCTGTCCCCTGTGGGGCCCTAGTACTGCCTGACACACAGCTCTTGCAACGTCTCAGTGTTACATCCTTGCCTTTATAATTCTATCCTCTTGAAATTAATGCTAACATTGCATTTGCCTTCCTCACCACTGACACAAGTGAAAATTTGAACCACACAGTATGTTTGGGGGGGTGGGGCAACCATCATCAGAAACTCAGAGGAGGTTACAGTAGCGAATCAAAGGCTAAGTGGCCTTTCCGTCTAGTTAGTCTGACTCCAAGCGGCACTGAGTTAGATTCTCAGCACCCAGTCAGGCTGTGAAATGACAGGGCAGTCTGACCACCAGATAACAGAATAATTAGGCTGTAATGCTTTTTAATTTCAACAGCCCTCAGGATATGTGGCATCTAACAGCGACCTTCATGGTCAGGATGAAGGGAATCTTATGGGATTGGTGAGAATAATGAACCGAAGTAGAATGTCAGAGTGGGAAATTACACAGAATGGTAGGGAGTATTGTACAACAGAGGTATCTTGGTCTACAGGAAGGATGTGGAAGCTTTGAAGAGGGCACGCAGAAGTGGTTGCTGCTTGGATTAGAGGATATGAGCTATAAGGAGAGATTGGACAAACTCAAGATTATTTCCCCTAGAGCAGGCGTTCCCAACCTGGGGTCCATGGACCCCTTGCTTAATGATACTGGTCCAAGATAGAGAACCTGCGCTGTAGAGCACCAGAGGCTGAGAAGGAACCCAATAGAAAATGCTAAACACGAGGAAATCTGCAGCTGCTGGAAATTCAAACACACAAAATGCTGGTGGAACGCAGCAGGCCAGGCAGCATCTACAAGGAGAAGCGCTGTCGACGTTTTGGGCAGAGACCCTTCGTCAGAAAATGCTAAAATTATGAGAAGAATAAATAGGATAGAAAAATGTTATTTTCCCAGGGTAGAAATGGGCAGCGGTTTAACGTGAGAAGGGGAAAGTTCAAGTGAATTGAGCAAGGCGAGATTTTTCTCCCCCTCTGAGAATGGTCAATGCCTGGAAACGGGTGCCGGGGGGGAGGTGGTGGAAGCAGATAAAATAGGGTGTTTAAAGTATGTTGGACAGATACATGAATGTGCAGGGAACGGAGGGGTATTTCCTATAGTGGGAGAGTCATCTCTGGAGGTCAAATCATTGGGTATATTTAAAATGGAGGTTGACAGGTTCTTGATAGGCAAGGGTGGCAGAGATTACGGGCAGCAGGCGGGTGAGATTAATAAATCAGCCATGATGGATTGGTGGCACAGATTCAATGGGCCATATGGCCAATTCTGCTCCTCTATTTTATAGTGTTATGATATGGATCATGTGCAAGCAGAAAGGTTTAGTTAGACCAGTATCATGACTAGCAGAGACATAGAGAACTGGACGGACTGTTCCAGTGCTGTACTGTTCTAAGTTCTATGTCAGCCCTTCATGCCAAAGACAAGCAGGAATTCTCATTGTTTCCATCTGGTTTCAAGTTACCTTGAACATTCTGTCACATAAAACACAGGGCTAATTCTAGCACTGCCCATTGTCTGCTGGGCAATCAACAAGGAACAGTGACCAGTCAAACTCCTGCAGGGCGAGTGGGCAGAGCAGAGAACCACTGTGTTCTGACAGCTGCTATGAGTTTGGTACACGGGGTTTGTCGGCCTACAACAGATCAACCGGGAGACCGCCCTGGTGGACTTGACAGGGCGGCAACGGGTTTCTGCAGATGCTGGAAATCTTGAGCAACACACACACTGGAGGAACCCAGCAGGTCAGGCAGCATCGAGCGGAATAAACAGTCAATGTTTCAGGTTGACATCTTCATCAGGATGGGGAGGGAATCCAGAATAATAATTTGGGGGGAGGGGAAGGAGTCCAAGCAGAAAAAGTGATAGGCAAAACCAGGTGAGTAGAAAGCTGGGTGACTGGTGAATGAAGTAAGAAGCTGGGAGGTGATAGGTTGAAGAGGTAAAGGGCTGAAGAAGGATGAATCTGATAGGAGAGGACAATTGACTATGGGTGAAAAGGGAGGAGGAGGGGAACCAAAGTGAGGCAATTACCAAGTGAGGAGAAGTGAGAGAGGAAAGAGAATGGAGAATGGAAAAAGAGAAAAAGAGGTGGGGGGAGCAAATTACCAGAAGTTGGAGAGATTGATGTTCATGCCATCAAATTGACCCTTTCCTGATGGAGTGTCTTGGTCCAAAATGGTGACCTCCATTAAAGCTGCCTGACTTGCCGAGTTCTTCCAGTATTTTTTCTAATGGGTGTCAGTAATGTGCTCGCAGCTGTGCTGAAGAACAGGATTAATGACAACAGTACCTCCCGACACTGTCTCAGCCCCGTGGCTGTCCCACTGAACAGCCTCATCCAATGGCTCACTCACCGTTTCCCCTGGGCTCCAGGCTTGTGGTTTGATGCCTTCTTCTTGATCAGCTTCTCGACAGCATTAGTGCGAATTATGGGCCTGACCAGGTGCCGCTTGTATGTCCCAGGGTACTTCTTCTCCACAGCTTGCTCGCGTCTGCGGGGCAACAAAAGATTTCTAGGGTCTTCCGAAAGAGGAAACCAGATTACCCAGGGGGGAGACAAGCAGAACATACAAACTCCTGACAGCGGAGGGAATCAAACCCCGAGCTTCCAATGGAAGTGGTAGATGCCGGTTCAATCGTTACATTTCAAAGTTTAAATAGGTACTTGGATGAGGGAGGTATGGACATGCAGGGAGAGAGGACTAGGCAGAAGACCAGGCCAGCAGGGACTGGATGGGTGGAAAGGCCTGTTTCTATGCTGTTGTGCTCTGTGAAACCTACATGGAGTAGATTATGATGAAGTCACCTACCTGGTTCCAAGATGAGGGACAGTCAGGTTGAAAGGATGCGGGGGTGGGGGGGAGATGAGGATAACCATGTTTTTGGATAAATAACATAGGAAAGGGCAAGAGGTTCTTTATACGTTTTGTAACTCCAAAATATAAAACTAATTTAAATAAAACAGGGCGCCGGCAATGCGCAACTTACTTTCATTTGTACTTTAAGTGAGCCATGCACGTATGATGTGGCAGTGTGATGACGTAAGCCATTCACATATTTTACATATAACTCCTCATGAATTATTTAAAATTATTTAAACTAACAAGAATGTTTAATCAAACAATATAGTTTTAATTTTACTCACATATTACTGAAATACTAAATGCACAACACTGCTTAGCTATAAACTCCCAACTCTCTATTTCATGTTTATAATACTATATAATTCAACTACTATATGAACTTTAAATTGTCACATACAAGCCTGAAGATTTGATCGCTGTGGGAGTATTTCTTACTCTTGTGGGATAATGTTTTTCCTGACCGGGTGGGAGGGAGTCACTCTGCTTGGCAGGTGAGACATGTTGCTGAGAAATAATCTCAGCTTCTGGGGCCTCCTCCATGCTGGTTGTTGTAGGTGACTCTGGGACTGCAGGAAGAGGTTCTGACACCTTCCTTCTCCTTTCTCCCAGATGCTACATCAACATTTCCATGATTAGTTGTCCTCTTGAATTTGTTCTTGTACTTTTGTCCTCCAAGAAACAGAGCCCCTTTCTGCATGTTAGTGGAACACCCTTCTGTGGATTGAAAATGGACACTAGTTGTTGATGATCAGTAACGAGAGTAAACACTCTCCCATACATGTGTTGGGATATGGTTGGAACGTTCTACACCCCAAACCAGACTCGAGGCCCCTCTGTCAATCTGTGCCTAATTTTTTTCTGCAGTGGTAAGGGAACATGATTCAAATGCTAAGGTGTTCACTCGTAACATGTGACATGACTACACCTATACCATAAAGTGAGGCATCACTGGCAAGTTTCACTGGACGATGTGGATCAGAATGTGTGAGCACAATGACTCATGTCACCATTTCCTTTGCCTTTTGGGAAGACATCACACTGTGTTGTCCATTGTCATTTCTTCCCAATCTGCAGAAATGAGTTCAAGGGGTGGAGCACAGTAGCCAGGTTTGGCAGGAGCCTTTTACAGTAATTGACAAATCCTAAAATGGACCACAGCTGTGACAAGTCCATTGGCCTTGGGGCATCCACCACTGCTTGACTTTTCTCAGCACACTTGCGTAATCCTTGTGCATCAATGGTGTGTCCACAGCAAGTGATGCTTGGTTTAAAGAATTCACACTTGTTGCATCACGCTCTAAGCCCATAATCTTCTAACCTTTGTAACACTGTCTGGATATTTTGGAGATGTTCCTTGTCATCCTTACTGGTAACGATGTCATCTAGGTAACACTGAGTGCCTGGATAACCGTGCAGCATCTGGTATACAGCTTTCTGCCAGAGTGTGGGTGCAGGTGCCATTCCACAGGTAGGCTTATTATAGCAATAAAGGATACTATGAGTGAATAAACTCTTCTTGGGCTTCCAGCTAGGCACAGGTATTGATTTTAACTGACGTTTTGATGACAAACCCTGCCATCTTCATTGGAGATGATGCCTGAGCACATCTAGTCTGGCAGTATTTACACCCCCGTCATCTCGCCCTACTGATTCAATTAGGTTTCCGCTGTAAACAAGGTGTAAGCAAAACTGGCACTCGCTGATCATTGGCTCTTTCATTTGCTTTAAAATACAGATCAATTTGCTCAGCAAATATATTCCTGTTATCTCTCGCACAATCGAACGTGCCTATCATTCCAATGATATTTATTTCTAACTTTATTTCTTTTTAAAAAAAATTATCACCCACTACTCACTGTTTATGAACCCATGAATTTGTCCATTTTCTGCCTTTTTGTTTAGACTTGACCATGTCTATCCCAAAGAGGCACATGCTGTGCTTTTATATAAAAACTCAAACGTTTGCTTGCTTCAACAGGTAGGTGGTCATCTTAGGTTTATTTAAAACTTCCTTGTCACCACTGATATGTTTCATAACTCCAAAAGATAAAACTAATTGAAAGGAAACATGGAGCTGAAAATATGTGCGATGTTTCATTTTTACTTTAAGTGAGGCACACATGTATGACGTGGTGGCGTGATGACGTTTGCCATTCACGTACTTTTACATATAACCTGTAAAGAGTTATTTAAACAACAAAGAATGCTTAATCAAACAATATATTTACAATACTTCTGAAATATTAAACGCACAACAGTTCTGATCACCAGATTTTTAGATATTAAGGTTATTAGATTAGCACAGGGAAGTGGTACTGTGGTAACAGACCAGCCTTTTAAGGGCTTTCACAGGCCCTGGGTAGTATTGTAAAACCTACGAATATGAGTACATGGTTTTGTCATTAAAGTACTCATCGGAGAGGAATTGTGGAGAGGCCCTGGAGCGAGGGGCTGTGATGGCTTTCATGCTTCCTACAACATCTTAATCCTCCTTGCTAAATCCTGAAAGCCCCATACAACTGGAGAATAACTGATTCTGCCAGTAGGAGAAGAGATTCTGAGCACGGTTTAACACAAGTCATCAGACCAAATAATTAAAGTGACTCTGCTGTTATGAAGGTACCACAGCTATGAGGGGCCGAAGGAGCGGGAGCAGCCCCCTCCTTCCGGAGAATCGCAAGATCGCTATTAATTCGGGTCTCGGAAGTGAGAGACAATGCAACGGTTTTGGCCATTGTTCTTAGAGACACCTGTGTGACGTGCATGTCCCTGCTACGTGACAGCTACCATGGATATGAACACCCTCGGGCAATGTGGGGGTGGAGATTGCATCACCCTACTTTGATGGACAGCTACAACTCTGCAAGTAAAGATAAAAGCGGACTGCAGGAGGCGGTACCCCAGCGATGCACCCGAAGGACACCCTCGCTCAGTGCTCCCGTGGCTGGAAGCCACTCAACGCCATGTGCGCTCCTAAATCCTTTGCTTGGGGAGTGGGTGGCTGATAATACCAAGAAGGACTTCGAACTAACAACGGGGAAACAACGCTCCCCTGATTTAACGGAGTGGCTTCATAAAGACCCGGGCAAGTTTTCCATTTTTTTTTTACCGATCCCTCTAAGACACGTGAAACCCAGCGATTCCCCGAAAGGCTAAAGTCTGCAGGCTTCTGAGTGACTTTTATATTTCCAACGGACAATATATTATCCCCTAGACAACAGTCGAGATTATTTCTTAATGATGATTATTACTATACCCGCACTTTAGATTGAGTATTGATGACGTGCATTATCTGAATGTTTGTATTAACCTTTTGTGCCCCTTTATAAATAAAAACGTTTGAAAGTAGTGACATCAGACTTCAACGGACCTCTCTATCTTTGCTGGTAAGTTATCCAGTTACAGGATACGTAACACTGCTAAGTGACAACACTCTTCAAAGACAAATAGATGAAATATCTGAGAATGTGGAAGAATCACTGTGCAACATTCTTGGGGCAACAGAATTTGCTCTGCAGTTAGATGAGTCAACCTTGCCAGGCAACAAGCCTTTGCTTCATAAAAGATGAAAGCATGGTTCAAGAGTTGTTACTTGCAAGGGGACTAGAAACAGATACAAAAGGGAATTCAACATTTCAGGTTGTTGAGCAATTTTTGCAATGAGAAAGACATTGCGCTCACCAACGTTCTTGCCTGTGAAACAGACGACCCGACACTATCTTGGGTTATTACTTTCTTGAAGAAAAGCTGTACCTAACATTCACTGTGTAATTCAGACAACATCTTGTCAGAAAAATATAAATGCACAAACTACTAAATACTGTTATCACAGCAGCAAATAAAATCAAGTCCCATACTCTCAATTCTCGACCATTTGAAGAGTTTGTATGAGAATGATGAACAGTTTGAAAGCTCGCAGTTGCACACAGATGCCTTTCAAAAGGAAACTGCCCGAGATACTTCTATGCACTTTTTGAAACAGATATTAGGCATGACATTGCTTATTTGTCAGAATTATTCACAAAGCTTAATGAAATCAATCTTCAATTGCAAGGAAATTATGTGAATCTTATCAAAATCAAATCAGTTGACTCCACATTTCTGTCCACGTTAACCCTATTTAAGTGCAACATTGGTCGTTGCAACCTTTCCCAATTTCTGAGCCACTCTTAGTAAGAAAAATAAAGATTACCAGATGATGATCTTCAAGTACACTGTGCCCACCTGGGTGGGCTGATAAAGACATGTCAGAGATTTTGCAGGATCTTCTCTTCAATCAAATTCCAGATTGGGAAATAAATCCGCCCCTGATTATTGTAATGAGGAATTAACAGGAAGAATGGAGGAAGAGCTGATCTCACCACAAAGTGACTGAGCCGAAGCCAAGGTACAAAAAAAAAATCAAGACTTTTGGTTGCAGAAGGAAATCTCTGAACACTACCTAGCACAGTGGAAAGAAGTCAGTCGTCCTGTATTGCCTTTACAACATAATGTGTAGGGGAACAGTGTTTCAGTGCAGTTGCCAAACCTCTTTGAAAGCACAAGGCAGCCTACAAATTACTGAAGATGGGGATCTGAGACCCCTTCTCAGTGACATTCAGCCTGATGTGAGACGATAGTACCGTGCAACCATCTCATTGAGAGGTGCGAAAGCAATGAGGTGAATAGTTAGATAATTAATGTACGTTTTAAAATTGCTGATGACAATTGTTTTTAACTGTAATTAAATAAATTAATAATCTTATTTGCAGCTCTGAATAGACTTGAATAATTTTTGCAATTGTTTGTCACTGCTTTGAATTTGTAGTCCCTATTTTCTTTCACTGTGCATGGTTAATCAAAATTCTTTACAGTTTTTGATGTAATGACCAGAAAGGGAGAGGGGGTGCTCAGGATGTGGTCTGGGAGCCAAGGGGGCAGTAACCCAAAAATGTTTGGGGACCGCTGGTTTGGAGGAATATTGGCCAAACATGGGCAAATGGGACTGGCTTAGATGGGAATTTTGGTTGAAGAAGAAGATTAAAAGATTAGCTTTATTTGTCACATTTACACCGAAACATACAATGAGATGTGTTGTTTGTATCAACTCAAATCGACAAGGATTGTGCCGGTCAGCTTGAAAATGCCGTGGAGCTGCCAGTGCATACCCAAAACTTCCTAACCCTCACTGTGCAGGCTTGGGAATGTGGGAGGAAATCCAGTGCACCTGGACGAAGCCCACAGGGTCAGCGAGAACATACAGTAAGAGCTGGAATTGAACTCTGATTGGTGATTGCTGGCGCTGTACAACAATATGCCAATCACTCCACTGCTGTGCCCAAACATGGTACAGGTAGGTAACGTAGTCAGCACAGGACTATTTCTGTGCTGTATGAAACCATGATCTTCCAATTACCTTCCAGCTTACTTCAATAAACCTTTCCTTCTTTTTCCCTCCAATCTGTAAGATATTACACAGTCATGCTTCGCCCGGTCATTCTGTAAGAAAACCCTTGCTCAGCCTGAATATGGAAACGCTCATACAATTAACCAATATGACTTCGAATCGCATCACTGGTCTGGAGGGGCCACGGCACAGGGCTGGAAAATGTTACAGAGGGCTGCAAACTCAACCAGCTCCAACATGGGCCTCCCCAGGGTCCTGGATGTCTTCAGAAAGTGATGCTTCAAAAAGGTGGTATCCATTTTTGAGGACCCTCATCACCCTGGACATGCCCTCTTCTGATTACTACAATAAGAGAAGAGGTACAGGAACCACAAACACACTCAATGTTTTAGGATCAGCTTCTTCCCCTCTGCCATCAGAACTCTGAGCAGACAATGAACTAAACCGTGAACATTATTTCACTGTCTTTGTTCTCTTTCAACACTTATTTATATATACACATATAATAGTGCATAAATACTTATATACCTCTGTACATATATAAAATACTATTTTACACAAGAGATTCTGTAGATGGTGGAAATTCAGATTAACACACACAAAATGCTGGAAAGACTCAGCAAGTCAGGCAGCATCTATGGAGAGGAATAAACAGCTGGCATTTCAGGCCGAGACCTGGTAAAGGTTCTGCTGAATGGTCTCGGTCTGAAATGTCGACTATTTATTCCTCTCTATAGATGCTGCCTGACGTACTGAGTTTCTCAGCGTTCTGTGAATGTTTTACACTATCTCAGAACTAGTGACAATAATAATACACCGATTTACCAGTTTGACTGCACTCACTGCTGCCACTGTGTCGCCCCACCTCTCCACCCCCCAATACGCTTTGTCAATATGTTTAGATCTGTAATTATCAGGTAGGAAGTGGTTCACTCTGCAGCTACTCCGCATATGATAACTGGGCCCTGGAACAGAGAAATACAAGGCGGTGCAGGCAGTAACAACCCTGGTGCTGCCCGATTACTGGCGAAGGATTCTACACTCAGGAGGAAAGTGGGACGACACAGAGAAATGTGAACCCAGCCTGGCTGGATCCGGATACAGAAACCCTGGTTCGACCCCACTTGGAGTACTGGTCGCCTCATTACAGGAAGGGTACGGAAGCTTCAGAGGGTGCAGAGGAGATTTACCAGGATGCTGCCTGGACTAGAGGGCGCGTCTCCTCAGATTGAGCGAGCTAGGGCCTTTGTCTTTGGAGCGAAGGAGGATGAGAAGTGACTTGATAGAGGCGAACAAGATGAAAGAAGATACAGAGTTTTTCCAAGGGCAAAAATAGCTAATACAAGGGGACATAATTGAAAGGTGACTGGAGGAAAGTACTGGGGGATGTCAGAAGTATGCCATTTTTTATACAAACACAGAGTGTGGTGGGTGTGTGGAATGCCCTGCCAGGGCTGGTGGTAGAGGCAGATATATTAGGAGATTTTTAAAAAACTCTTGGATAGATACCTGGATGATAGAAAAAAGGAGGGAAGGGTTAGAATGATCTTAGAGCAGGTTAAAGGGTTGGCACAAAACTGTGGCTGCAAAGGGCCTGTGCTGAGCTATAACGTTCTACATTTTATGTTAAACCGGACAGTGGAACAGCAGCAAGAAAGACAAATGACCGAACAAGGCAACCGAAAGCACAGACTGGAATGAGTGGAGATACAGATGACCAGACCCCATTGCTGGGCGCTGCAGAAAGAGGGACACTTGCAAAGCGGGTGAACAAAGGCAGGTCTGATCGGGGGCAGGAAGGGAATTCATCACAGGAATGAAGACGCTCTTAGATTTGAGGCATTAAGACCACGAGCCAATGCAGATCATTGCAGCATAAGGAGAGGACCCCTGGCCCACAAGCATGGTCATACGATCATAAGCCATTCAGCCTATTGAGCCTACCCGCCATTCCATCGAGGCCGATTTATTTTCCCGATTCTCCTGTAACCTTTAAGTCAAGAACCTATCAACCTCTGCTTGAAATATATCCAATAGACTTGGCCTCTACACCTGTCTGTGGCAATGAGCTCCACAGACTCACCAACCTCTGAATAAAGTTGATGCCAAATTAAACTAATCCCTTCTGCCTGCACATGATCCATATCTCTGAATATTGATGTGTCTGTCCAATACCACTGTCATACCTCCTTCCACCACCCCTCCCATTCCAGACACCCACCACCCTCTGTGTAAAAAAAAACTTCCCTTGCCCATCTCCACTAAACTTATTCTCTCTCACCTTACAGCAGTTCCTTTAGTATTTTACAGTTCTATCCTGGCTCTTGCTTGTCGACCCTATTTATGCCTAAGAACTGTATAAACTTCACTCAGGTATGTATGTACTTGGGGACAGAGTGCACCAACAAGCAACTCCCAATTTACGCCTGATCACCGGACAATTCACAATGACCAATTAACCTACCAACCGGCAGTTCTTTGGAAACCGGAGGATCTGAAGAAAACCCACGCATTCCACGGGGAGGATATACCGGCACCTTAATGCTGTCGGGATTGAGCTCAAAAACTCCGATACCCTCCCCCTGCCTCCGCTGCTGCAGGGGAATCAGTACAACCTCTCTTTATAGCTCACGCCCTCTAATGCAGGCAGCGTCCTGTTAGACACTTCTGCGCTCTCTCCATAGCCACTGCATCCTTTCTGTAATGGGGGGGGGGGGGGAACAGAATTGATTACAATTCTCCAACCAGAGCCTCACCAAAGTTTTATCTTGCTCCGGCAGGGCCTCCTGACTCTCATACTCAGTGCTCCCACCAATGCAGACAGAATTGCTGAATCCACACAAAACGCTGGTGCCACTCAGCAGGTGAGGCAACATCCATGGAGAGGAATTAGTAAACTAGTTTACTAACTAATAGTAGAGGGAACAGTAGAATTCATGTTTTAGACTATCGGCCCGGGGTCAGTGTGATTATGTTGTTGTTAGTGCAGAGATAATAAAGTGAGAGCTTTGATTAATTAAGAATTGCGTAGTGAGTTGCCTAACCTAGATCTCACGATACTAATCAACACTTTCCTTACCTAGTCTGTTAAGCGCAGCTGGAAGGTAATATACAGATCAACTCCAGCCTCAACTTATGCCCTGTGAAGCACTTAGCCAATCAAAGCCTAGGGGACTGAGCAACGCCGATAAAAGGGTAGGGGGAGTCCAGGATCAGACGGCATAGCCACAGAATAGAGGAACGTCCCTTTAGAACAGAGATGAGGAGGAATTTCTTTCACCAAAAGGAGGTTTCATTGCCAGAAAAGTCACTGGATATATTTAAAATGGAGGTTGATAAGTTATTGATTAGTAAGGGCATCAGAGGTTATGGGGTTGACAGGGATAATAAATCATCCATGATGAAATAGCAGAGCAAGTTAACAGGTCAAATGGCCTAATTCTGCTCCATGTCTTATGGTCAAAAATGCTCAGAGTTCTACCCTGTTTATTTATTTATGTAATTCGGAGCAATTTGTATGATACCATAGCTGCAAAACAACAGATTTCATGCCATCAGGCCAGTGGTAATGGGATCTGACCCAAAGAGAACCCCTGCCCCACGCTCCCAGATGCTGAAGTGCCTTGTCGCATGCTACCTCAGGTTACACAGTTACTTTTGTACCTACTTGATGAGTTCCTTCTCTCTGATCTCCAGTTGCAACATGATGGCGCTGAGTTCCATATAGAGATTGTTGGCTCGTTCCAGCTTCCTCTCGTAATGCTCTCTGATGTCGAGGGCATGCCTGGAACAGAAATAAGCAGCAGAGATGTCACTTGGCAGCTCACTCTACTATTTCAGAAAGTGCGTTCCATCAGTGCTCAAGGACATGGCAGCCCTTCCCTCTAGTAGCAACCACGAGGCAAGTTTCCAGCTTCAGCTCAGGGATGGAGAGGAGGGCTGGACTGTGCCCATCTGGTCCTCACAGTGTGCTTCTCCCTGAATGGAGGGTCAGGCCTTCAACTACCGGATGGGCTGAGCTAGGATCATAAAGGAGATTTCCAGCTATTTCTTCAGGCCTGAGGTGGAGGTGAGAGTAAAAGAGAAAACTATGCAATGCCTTCTCATTCATAGTCAATGGTTTCCAGACTGTTCTATTGCTCTTCCTACACATCATTAGGACCGTTGCCACGCATGAGGCCCCCTGGGGTGGTATACTACAACAATAATCGAGGGGTTCCCCCACCCCCAACCCAGCCCCTTGGCTAATGTGGTAAGATACCACAATAAACTCTTGTAGTAAGCAAGAGTTAGACAACCCATGGACGTTCCAGCTTCTCAGCCCAGAGTGATATGAATGGTTACGATTACAGCAGCACTTCTTGGTAAAGAGATCAACCCAGCACCCAGCATACCTCAGCTCCTCCCTCCTCCGTCTGATCAATTCTTCATCTAACCGGTGGATGCACGTTCCTTCACTCTTTATCTTTTCAAAGTGCTTCTTCACCTCTTCCCTCCATTCAGCCTGCAAGCAGAGATCATTTGCTTTACTGGCGGGGGTTTCCCACTGGGACAAGGTTCACCACCGCATGCAGCTCGTGCCCACGCACAAAGACGACTGTTGCTCCACACCAAACCTTGATTGACGGTGGAGGTTCCATGAACAGACCCAATCTTCAGCGCCAGTGTGGTCCCACTCATGGCAGGAGTCACTGGGTTGGGACTGAGCAGGAACGTTGGCTCTCTCTCTCTCCAGTTCAGGAGCCTTAATTACAAGAGGTCCCCATGGTTCAGCTTGACAGCCCACAGACAGCACCTTTCTGAGACACATTCAGTTTACAGGTGTCCCCCGTTTTTCGAACGTTCGCTTTACGACAGCTCGCTGTTATGAAAGACCTAAATTAGTACCTGTTTTTGCTAACTGGAAGATTTTCGCTATTATGAGATAAAGACGCCCGCTTTATACGTGTGTTTACCCCGAGAAAGATTACCATGACTGTGAAGCCTTGTGCGGGCAGTTGTGTGCGCATGTGTGTACGTACTGATTTTTTCCCTCCAAATCGACTTTGGCTCGCTGTCTTCCCGATTTTGATAAGTGAAACTACACCATACATACAATATTTCTACTTCATATAAGCTGTGTATATTTATCATATCATTCCTGCTTTTACTATATGTTAGTGTTATTTTAGGTTTTATGTGTTATTTGGTAGGTTATTTTTTGGGTCTGGGAACGCTCAAAAATTTTCCCATATAAACTAATGGTAATTGCTTCTTTGCTTTACGACATTTTGGCTTACAAATGGTTTCACAGGAACGCTCTACCTTCAGATAGCGGGGTAAACCTGTACTGCGGGCCTGGTCTTAAGTTTCTTCATAAGCTCCCTCGCTCCCCTCCAATAGCTACGGGAGTTGCACCAGCCAATATCGAAGCTTTAGGGATTCTATTGATGTTGAGATTTACACACGGCAAAGGCAAGTGCATGGTTCAGCTCCCACTTCCCCAAATTCACATTAATACCCACCCCAGGGGGTCTTCAATGCTGGTTTCTGATACCTACATATGTCCAGCTGTCTTCACACAAATTATAGACGAGGCAAATAAATCTAATGGCTAAATTCAACCAGTTTGACTGACTGCACCTGGGCCTACTGCTTTGTTGCCAAGGGCAACAGACCTTATTCAACAGAGCATAGACTGGGAAACGCTGTGAATCGGGACTCTCTTGGAGTGTCTCAGCCCGTCTCCGTGAGTTACCTGGGATTTGAAGTAGGTCTCCTGAGGGGTTCCAAGCACATCAGCAGATGCGATGTCCAGGTGGAGGAGGATCTGTCGGAAGGATGGCCGGTTGCGAGGTTTACTGTGCCTGAAGAAGAGAGCAGTTGCAGGTCAGAAGGTCATCTGCACCCACCACTGGCCCAACGCCATATGCATTAGCTCCATTGGGCTGGTACCACATGGTGGGCCGAAGGGCCTGTTCCCATGCTGTAACTGTTCTACGTCAGTTGGATTCTATCTCAGCCCTTCTGCGGCTACAGTTTTCCAATCATCCCCAGGGCGCCAAGCAAACACGCAGCCTTCGGAAAGTCAAGGGACATGGTATTCACCGAGGCCAGGAGGCCGACTAAAACCCAACTGACCTGTGGATGTGCCTACAGGAGAGATAGGGACATCAGGGGAGAGCTGCAGAGACACACACAAGGGGTGGGGGTAGGGAAGGAAAGAGGGAAGAGAGAGCTGGGGAAGGGAGGCAGAGAGTTGTGGGGGGAGGCAGAGTGCTGGGGGGAAGGCAGAGAGAGATATATCTGTAAGAAGCTAGGACACCTTTGACAGTCTCCAAGCATACAAGAGTGGTGGTTCAGCTCCGTTCATGCCTCTGGTTGTTAACGGATGCAATTTGCAGACCTCCTGTAGGCTCCACTCTTTGCCACCAGAGGGCAGTAGAATACAGTATACCCAGGTCACACGGGGGAGAGGAGAGTCACCTGTTGCATTCTCCTCTCTGTCTGTCCCCACTGCGCAGTTGGCCAATCACTTGTCACCCGGGCATCAAAAACATCAAACACTGGGTGAAATGTGTCATTTGTGACAATAACCAACACAGTCCGAGATTCTGCTGGGGGCAGCCCGCAAGTGCGGCCTCACTTCTAGCGCCAACATACCCTGTCTACAACTCACTCACCCTAAACCATACCTCTTCGGAACATGGGAGGAAACCGGAGCTCCCAGAGGGAACCCGTGTGTTAACAGGGAGAACGTACAAACTCTGTACAGCCAGTGACGGGAATTGAGCCCTGATTTGTGATCGCTGCTGCTGTAATGTGCTATACTACCCCTCGCGGTACCGTGCCGCCCCACATAGTAGGTAACCTCACGTAGCTGCAGAACCTCCATCACTCCTCCTCACCAGGTTTGTTTCATGAGGATCTTGAAGCCGTCAGGACACGTGGAAGGGACAGGCAGGTGCAGGCTGTTGCTGCCCACACCCCAGATGATGGCCGAAGAATCCACATCCTTGTAGGGCACCTCCCCGGTCAGTAGCTCCCATAGCACCACACCGAACGACCTGTGCCAAAGAGGGGGCAAACACAAGACGCAGGTCAAATTCAAAGCCTCGTCAAACGAATTGCTTAGCTGTGTCTGAGCAAGCAAAGGCCAGCAACAAGCCTATGCAGACCACAGCCACCAGGGGGCAGCTCAGTAACAGCCAGGCAATTCATTGTCCAGAGGTGACTTTCAATCCAGCTCCAATTATTCCTCTTTTCCTTCATCCATCTCTTTACCTATCTACCTATCTTTCTATTTATTTATTATTGTAATTTATAATATTTTTATTCACCCTGCACTGCACTGCCGGCACCAAACAGCAAATTTCATGACATTTGTCAGTGATAATTAAACTGATTCTGATTTCACCCACTGCAGTAATGTAGGACCAGCCTCCCATGAAATGGACAACTCACCCTTCCTCATTGGCGCCTAACCACATCGCACACGGCAACAATTCTCACTGTATTCAAATCTTCACGGAGCAAGAGGAAATTTTATCTTATGTCTGTGGTCTTTCATTCTCGACCCAGAACCAGGTGAGGTAAGCAGAACTAAGAGGACCGTGCGGAGGCAAACCTTTCTCCTTAATGTCCATGTCCATGGTCGGGTGGCATAAGGAAGATCTGTGGCTGTAAACTGGAATGAACACCCTGAGGAGGTGCTGGAGGGAAAGACTCACATCATTCACAACACGTTTACAGAAGCATTTGAAATGTCAAGGCTAATTAAAGACTAAGGGTCAAATATTGGAAATTGGTTAATATAAACAGGTAAACAGGTAACAAAGGACCAGCATAGAAACAAAGGGTTGTAGGGCCTGCTTCATACCTTGTCTGATTGTCTGTGTTTGCTCACATTGCCTTTGGACAATTCAAAAGCACGCACCACCAGGCTCAAGGGCAGCTTCTGCTGTTAGAATAAAGACGGACCTCACAATCATGGCCCCTGCACCTGGTTTTCTCTGTAAATGGAACACTATTCTTCATTTTCCTGTTGCTTTTCTCTTATATTTCCTCCATGTACTTATCTTTGAAAGGATTTGAAAGGGGCTTGTGAAGTTTATCACTGTATCTTGGAATATACTATGACAATTACAAGCCAATTCCAGTTCCAACTTCGATCACACTGCCCCTCAAAATAAGCTCTACTGAAGCAAACTTTTTATTTTCAATTCTTTCTGGAAATTAAGAGCTAAACATCTGTTAGTGGCTGTGAAAGCCAAGTCATTGGGAATACTTAAAGTAGAGGTTGATAGGTTCTTGATTAGTTAAGGTGTCAAAGGTTATGAGGAGAGAGAATAGGGTTGAGAGGGATAATAAATCAGCCACAATGGAATAGAATGACAGCAGACTCGATGGGCTGAATGATCTCAATCTGCTCCTTTGTCTTGTGGTATTATTGAGAAGTTACACCACCACAACACACAGCTTACCAAATGTCCACCTTCTCCGACACAGGCTCGTTGCGAATCACCTCAGGGGCCATCCAGGCTACAGTGCCAGCGAAGGACATCTTGGTGCTCTTATCACTCAGCTCCTTGGAGGTGCCGAAGTCCGAGATCTTCACAGCGTCGTCGTGGGTAACCAGCACACTGAAACACAAGGCAGGATCCAACTCGATATCAGGGCCCCAGTTGTGCTTAAAGGTCAATGGGCCTGGGCCTGTTGAGAGACCCCTTCCAGACCACCCCTCCTTCTCTAAAACAAGGCATCTTTTGCAGAGATCACTGGCACCTGGTCATGTGGATTAGGGTGCCAGGACACAGCTATCTAATATTAGGGACCAGAGGGCAGTGCTCACACAAACAGTGATTCAACACATACCTAGTCTTTCCTTCATTAGAACTTGTAACACTTGCATTATGTATACGTTCTTGTAGTTTTTATAAACCGCCTAAATGTCAGTCTGCATGACTACTTTTGTTAAGGAGGTGCTTAGGTATATTGTTATGTATGCAGGCGTATTTCTATCCAAGTCAAAGCAAATTTATTATCAAAGTATGTATATGTCACCATATAGGACCCTGAGATTCATTTTCTTGCAGGTATTTACAGGAAAATAAAGAAATGCAGTAGAATTTATGAAAAACTATACACAAGCAAACTGACAACCACTTTGCAAAAGAAAACAAGTTGTACAAATAAAAACTGAGAATTGTAGAGTCCATGAAAGCGAGCCTATCAGTTCAGTTAGGTGAGTGAAGTTATCCACACTAATTCAAAAGTCTGATGGTTGTAGGATAATAACTGTTCCTGAACTTGCTAGTGCGGACTCGTGTACCTCCTTCCTGATGGAGAACAGGGGATGGACTAGATTTTGGAGGTCCTTGATGATGGACACTGCTTTCTTATGACAGCTCTCCTTGCAGATGTGGTCGATGGTGGGGAAGGCTTTGCCTGTGATGGACTGGGCTGCGTCACCACTATAAATCTGGTTTAATATTACTGGCATATGCCATGAAATCTGTTGTTTTGTGGCAGCAGTACATTGCAATACATAATAATAAAAAATATTAATGACAATAAATATAAATTTTAAATTAATAACTAGTGCAAAAAGAGAGCAAGGAATTGAGGTAGTGTTCATGGGCTCATCGTCCACTCAGAGATCTGATGGTGGAGGAGAAGAAGCTGTTCCTGAAACACTGAACGTGTGTCTTGGGTCTCCTGCCCCTTCTCTCAGATGGTAGCACAGAGCCGAGGGTACACCCTGAGTGAATGGGAGTCCTAACGATGGAGGTCGCCTTTGAAGGTGAATTGTAAATAATATACAGTACAATTGCTTTGTGTAGTTCTGTGATCACAGACATTTTTCATGTGCGTGTAAATGCACACGTTTACTAGGATTTGTATATTTATTTATATATGTGGAGTGTGCACATACATTTACTGGAGTACTGAAGGGGATGAGGCTGGTCATTTAAAACGGAGGTGTGTAGAGATCTCTTCCCTCAGAGGGTAGTGAATCTCTGGAATTCTCTGAACTCCAAGGGAGGTGGAGGGCAGATCATTTTGTGTAATTACGATTAAGCTAGGCAAGTACTTGAAGCAGCATCTATTGGAGAATAAAGTTGCATTGTCTGCTGTGTAACCAAAACTATGTATCCAACCTATTAGCCAGAATGTAATCTCTGTATTGTCTCTGTACTATTGAACACATCAATGCCTTGAGAATGTAGCTAACAGTGAAAGTAAGCAATGTAGAGATAACGGTGGTAGACGGGATTGTGGAGTGGTGTGATGGTATGGGGACCAGTCAAAGCCGGAAAGGGGGACAGGTGTTCCAGGGAGTAGACTAGAGCAAGTCTGGGCTACTGAGCAGAAATATTGGTGGCAAACGGAGAAGCTAATGTGCTGGTGATAAGCGTTGCAAGCGGATAGGGTAAGCTAATGTAACTGAGATAGGAGACGGGGTACGCTAATGTAACTGAGATAGGAGACGGGGTATGCTAATGTAACTGAGATAGGAGATGGGGTACGCTAATGTAGCTGAGATAGGAGACGGGGTATGCTAATGTAACTGAGATAGGAGATGGGGTAAGCTAATGTAACTGAGATAGGAGACGGGGCACGCTAATGTAACTGAGATAGGAGATGGGGTAAGCTAATGTAACTGAGATAGGAGACGGGGCACGCTAATGTAACTGAGATAGGAAACGGGGTATGCTAATGTAACTGAGATAGGAGACGGGGTACGCTAATGTAACTGAGATAGGAGACGGGGTACGCTAATGTAACTGAGATAGGAGACGGGGCACGCTAATGTAACTGAGATAGGAAACGGGGTATGCTAATGTAACTGAGATAGGAGACGGGGTACGCTAATGTAACTGAGATAGGAGACGGGGTACGCTAATGTAACTGAGATAGGAGACGGGGCACGCTAATGTAACTGAGATAGGAAACGGGGTATGCTAATGTAACTGAGATAGGAGATGGGGTATGCTAATGTAACTGAGATAGGAGACGGGGTAAGCTAATGTAACTGAGATAGGAGACGGGGCACGCTAATGTAACTGAGATAGGAGACGGGGTAAGCTAATGTAACTGAGATAGGAGACGGGGTAAGCTAATGTAACTGAGATAGGAGACGGGGTAAGCTAATGTAACTGAGATAGGAGACGGGGTACGCTAATGTAACTGAGATAGGAGACGGGGCACGCTAATGTAACTGAGATAGGAAACGGGGTATGCTAATGTAACTGAGATAGGAGATGGGGTATGCTAATGTAACTGAGATAGGAGACGGGGTAAGCTAATGTAACTGAGATAGGAGACGGGGCACGCTAATGTAACTGAGATAGGAGACGGGGTAAGCTAATGTAACTGAGATAGGAGACGGGGTAAGCTAATGTAACTGAGATAGGAGACGGGGTAAGCTAATGTAACTGAGATAGGAGATGGGGTACGCTAATGTAGCTGAGATAGGAGACGGGGTATGCTAATGTAGCTGAGATAGGAGACGGGGCATGCTAATATAACTGAGATAGGAGACGGGGTACGCTAATGTAACTGAGATAGGAGACGGGGCACAATAATATAACTGAGATAGGAGACGGGGTAAGCTAATGTAACTGAGATAGGAGACGGGGCACGCTAATGTAACTGGGATAGGAGACGGGGCACGCTAATGTAACTGAGATAGGAGACGGGGTACGCTAATGTAACTGAGATAGGAGACGGGGCACGCTAATGTAACTGAGATAGGAGACGGGGTAAGCTAATGTAACTGAGATAGGAGATGGGGTACGCTAATGTAACTGAGATAGGAGACGGGGCACGCTAATGTAACTGAGATAGGAGACGGGGTACGCTAATGTAACTGAGATAGGAGACGGGGTACACTAATGTAACTGAGATAGGAGACGGGGCACGCTAATGTAACTGAGATAGGAGACGGGGCACGCTAATGTAACTGAGATAGGAGACGGGGCACAATAATATAACTGAGATAGGAGACGGGGTAAGCTAATGTAACTGAGATAGGAGATGGGGTACGCTAATGTAACTGAGATAGGAGACGGGGCACAATAATATAACTGAGATAGGAGACGGGGTAAGCTAATGTAACTGAGATAGGAGATGGGGTACGCTAATGTAACTGAGATAGGAGACGGGGTACGCTAATGCGACTAACATAAGAAATTACTATAAAGAATACTGTGAATTAGGCTCGATGGACAATTAGTGACACGCTCATTAATTGTCTCAGCTTTTGTTTGCAAATAAAGGCTTAAACTTCTCGAAGAATCTTCTGCGTCTCCTGGTTACTTCAAGGAACGACGGACACATCCATCACCAAGGACCCACACCATCCAGACCACTCTCTCTTCTCGCTGCTGCCATCGGGAAGGAGGGACAGCAGCCTCAGATCCCACACCATCAGATTCAGTAACAGTTATTACCCTACAACCAGCAGGCTCCTGAGCCAGTGTGGACAGGTCTCTCACCCCATCACTGAAATGACCCCACCACCTACGGACTCACTTTCAAGGACTCTGTAACTCATGTTTCCAGTATTATACAGTTAGTTATCGTAGTTATTGTTTGTATTTGCACAATGTATCTTCTTTTGCACACTGGTTGTTTGTCAGTCTTTGTGCGTAGTTTTTCAATGATTCTATTGCACTCCCTTGTTCTGTGAATGCCTGCCAGAAAATGAATATGTATATATTGACATTGATAATAAATTTCATTTGAACTTTGAAAGATTGAGGAATTCATGGTAATGGGGAACTAGAGCAGAAGAAGAGTTGGAAGCAGCACAGATCAGCCACAATTGTACTGAACGGTTTGGTGGGTTGAGGGGCTCTTATTTTTCTTGTGTTTTTGTGTTCTCATGCATATTTTTACATGTAGATAAGCTTATTTTTGTTTGCATGTACGTTGTTTACTTCAAGATTGTTTACTGTCATTCTTCAGTACACAAGTGTAAAAGAGAATGAAGTGTTTGTTACTCCTGATCTGAAGCAGCATAAAAAAAAACATGAACACAATAAATATCAATATAAAAACACTGCTATGAAACACAAGGGGTGTGTGTGTGTGTGTGTGTGTGTGTGTGTGTGTGCGCGCGCGTGCGTGCGTGCGTGCGTGTGTTAGACAACTCAGAACTTTCTGCTCACTGCAGCTTCAGGTTTGGAGATGCCCGAAACAGCCAGCAGTAAAGATGAAATGATCACAACTTCAACAAGTTAGGAACTATGAAGTATTTGAAGGTATCGATCATCTTAAATGTTACAATGAGAACGAAGGTTTGGAGGAGTGTGCTGTATGAAGGTCATTGTGTACACTGGATGAATTCCCTCATGAATAACCACTAAGAACTAACATAGTTTCATAGTACTATTGGTAGTAATCTAATCTGTATTTCACATAAATACATCATTTATTATTTAGCTTGTGTTTTTATACCTTTTTAATTATTTCTATGAAACTTCAGCTAATTGGGCCAGTCAGTTAATTATACAGGTCCAGATCTCTCCGCAGGCTCCACCGCTCCAGAAACAAGTTAGCCCAGCCTTCCTTACAACATGTGCCCTCTAATCCAGGCAGCATCCTGGTAAACCTCTTCTGCATCCTCAACAAAGCCTCGACCTCCCTCCCATAACAGGGTGACCAGAAATGAATGCAATACTCCAGATGTGGCCTAACTAGAGTTTTATAAAGATGCAACATAACTTCTTGACTCTTTAACTCGGTTTCTTGGCTAATAAGGCTCATATCCCTTTTTAAACCACCCTACCAACCTGCAAAATCACTTTTAGGGACTTGAACACAAGACCCATCTGCACATCATCTAACTGTTAGGGATTTTACCTGTAATAGTGTACTGTTCCTTTACCTTAGATCTCCCAAAGTACAACACTTCACATTTAGCCGAGTTAATCTCCATCAGCCAGTTCTCCACCCATATCTACAATTAATCGATATTCCAGACATCCTTTGGCAGTCTTCTCTGCCGTTCACACCACCACCAATCTTCAAGTCATCTGCAAACTAACTAACAAACCCATCTACGCTTCCATCTTTATACCTCTGTAACTGGTTCTTAGTCTTTTTGACAGAGAGAGACATTCCACGTTGGCAGCAACACCTCTACCTCCATCGCACGGAGAACTGTGTGCTCAGCCCTCTTCAGTCCACAATGCTGACATAGGACTGCACTGCTATGTCCAGCTCTAAGCCCGTCGGTAAATTTGCTGATGACACAACAGCAGTTGGCCGGAACACCGGGAGACGGTGGAGAGCCTTGTGGATCGGTGCAAACACAACGACTTGCATCTCAAGGTGGACAAGGCTGAAGAGACGATCTTGGCCTTCAGGAAGGTGCAGGCTCTCCATTCCCAACTGTATGTCAGGATCTCTTCCATGGAGAGAGCCAGAAGCACTAAGTTTCTTGGAGAGCACACCAGTGCTTTAGTCGAGGGAGCACAACAGCATCTCTCAAGGAGATTTAAAGGAGCAAGGCTTCTCACCCCATTCTACAGGAGAACCTCTGAGAGTGTCCCGACCAGCTGGATCACTGTCTGGTATGGGAATTGCAAGGCCGCAAGACTCTGCAACAGATTGTGAGGGCTGATGAGAGAATCATCAGGGTCTCTCTGCACCCACCACCCCCATCCAGCACATTGACCGGAGGGGCTGAGTTCGCAGAGCTCTCAGCATTGTCAATGACTCCTCCCATCTGTCTCACAATCTCTTCAACCTCCAACCATCACACAGAAGGTACCATAGTACGAGAACCAGGCTGGGTGGCAGCTTTTACTCCCCGGGCTGTGAGACACTCTGCTACCACCCAGTCAGTACACATTACTTACGACAGTGACAGAGGCATTATATTGTTGTATATTTAACTATAGATCATATATAACTTCGTATCAACTTGTACATCTATTTTTTTATTATCTGTTAACATTATTGTGTTAATATTATTTTACGTGCTGTATGTGATATCTATATATATATATATATATATACACTGTGTTTTGCACCTTGGTCCCAGAGGAAGGTTGTTTGGATTAGCTGTGTACATGAGTACAGTTGAAAGACAATGAACTTGAACCTGACCTTGTACATATCATAAGCACCTGTGAACACCACAAGCTACAAACCTCCAGCGAGAATAAGGCCCATTAACCACTACCTTCTGTCTTCTATGGGCAAGTTAATTCACTGTGGATCCCAAGCATTTTATCCCCTGGATGAGCCTCCCCTGAGGGAGCTTGCCAAACACCTGACTAAAATACATGTAGACAACATCTACAGTTCCACCTTCATCAGTCACCTTCGTTGCCTCCCTGAAAAACTCACTCAAGATAGTGAGGCACGACTTGCTCCTACAGTAAGCCATGCTGGCTGTTTCTAACTAGGAAATGGTTTTCTAAATGCTTCAAAATCCAATCTCTAATAATCCTCTCCAGTGCTTCTCTGCCACCGACATGGAGAATCATCGGTCTCCAGGATTATCCCCATTTCCCTTCTAGAATAATGGAACAATATTAGCAACTGGTCAGTCCTCTGGGACCTCGCCTGTGGCTGGAGAGGACATGAAGAAAACTGTGAATAATACAGCACTCTCATCTCTTCCCTCTCCCAATAACCTTGGATATAAGCCATCAAGCCTTGGAGACTTATCAAACTTCATGTTCTCTAAGAGACCCAATACTACCATTCCCTTTATTCAGAAATGCCTTAGCATATTAGCACACTCAGCACGGATCTCCCCATCTTTAAGACTATAAGACGTTATGGCCATAAGAGTTAGACCATTCAGCCCATTGAGTCTTCTCCACCATTTGATCATGTTTGATCCATTTCCCTCTCAACCTCAGTCTCCTGCCTTCTCCCTCTAACGTTTCACGCCCTGACTTATCAAGAAGTTATCAACCTCAGCTTTAAATACACTCAATGACCTGGCCTCCACAGCTACCTCTGACAACGAATTCCACAGATTCACCACACTCTGGCTAAAGAAATTCCTCCTTATCTCTGTTCTAAATGGACATCCTTCCATTCGGAGGCTGTGCCCTCTGGTCCTAGACTCAGCTACTAACAAGGAACATTCTCTCCTCATCCACTCTATCGAGGCCTTTCAACATTCGATAGGTTTCAATCAGATTCCCCTTCATTTTTCTAAGTTCCAGTGAGAACAGGATCAGAGCCATCAAACGCTCTTCATATGATAACCCTTTCAATCCCCGAATCATTTTCATGAACCTCCTTTGAATCTTCTCTAATATCAGCACTTTGTTTCTTCGATAGGAGGCCCAAAACTGCTCACAATACTCCAAGTGAGGCTTCACAGTGCCTTTTAAGCCTCAGCATCACATCCTTGTTTTTATATTCTACTCCTCTCAAAATGAATGCTAACTTTGCATCTGCCTTCCTCACCACCAACTCAACCTTTACAGATTCCTGCATGAGGACTCCCAAGTCCCTTTGCACTTTGAATTTTGGGATTTTCTCCCCGTTTAGCAAATAGTCTACTCTTTATTCCTTCAACCAGTGCATGCTCATACACTTCCTGACACTGTATTCCATCTGTCACCTTTGTGTCCATTCTAAGACCTTCTGCAGCCTCCTGTTTCTGCAACATTATCTGTCCCTCCACCCACCTCCATATTAGAAACATAGAAAACCTACAGCACAATACCGGCCCTTCAGCCTGCAATACTATGCCGAACATGTACTTACTTTAAAAATTACCTAGGTTTACCCATAACCCTCTATTTTTCTAAGCTCCATGTACCTATCCAAGAGCCTCTTAAAAGACCCTATCGTATCCATCTCCACCACTGTCGCTGGCAGCCCATTCTACGCACTCACCACTCTCTGAGTAAAAAACTTACCCCTGACATCTCCTCTGTATCTGCTTCCAAGCACCTTAAATCCGTCCCTTCTTGTGGCAACCATTTCAGCCCTGGGAAAAAGCCTCTGACTATCCACATGATCAATGCCTCTCATCATCTTATACAGCTCCATCAGGTCACCTCTCACCCTCCATCGCTCCAAGGAGAAAAGGCTGAGTTCTCCCCAATCCTGGCAATATCTTTGTAAATCCCCTCTGCATCCTTTCTATGGTTTCCACATCCTTCCTGTAGCGAGGCGACCAGAACTGAGCACAGTACTATGTGGCATAATCCCATTAGAATTATTGCACCTTTCTTATTTTTGAGCTTTATTCATATAGATGAGCCCTCCAGTAACCCCCCCCCCTTAGTACAGCTGTGATATTGTCCCTGATTAATATCACAACTACCCTCCAACTCCCTTTACCCCCTCTGTACCTTTACTAAAACTTCAAAACAGCCCACACGCCGAAGACATACATACGGAAAGATGTGGGAAAAAGGCCAGTAATATCATGTAGGATGCCACCCACCCCTGCTCAGGGACTGTTTGCCCCACTGTGTCCATGCCACTGCCACTTTCGTGGTTGTCATTGGTAGGTCGCATCTGGAATTTCCAGTTTCCCTCCACGCTGCTCTGACATAATTGGGAAATCTTGTACGTGGCAAGTTACAGCAGTGGTTTGCCTTTGCCCGTTGCCGGGTGATTTTTTTAAAAGAGATCACAAGCTCTTAACCCAGCACAGATGGAGAGCGTGCAAGGGAGCCGGCCGGATTCGAACTTAGGACCTCTTGCCTCGAAGTCCAGCACTGAAGCCACTATGCCACCAGCCAACTATACTGCCACTTTATAGTTACTCGTACATTGTGTTTTATAGGATTGCTTTTATATTTATATTGTATTTTTTAACTGCTGCATTGGATTCTGAGTAACATGCACTGAAAAATTACAACAAACTATCTTGAATTCTACCATCCATTCCTATCCCCTATCCATTCCTACCCCCTATCCATTCCTAGCCAAGTCTCATCACAGTTCCATATACTGATCCATGATTCATCTCATCACCCTCTCGTATAATATTCCTGGCATTAAAATACATACGCTTCAACCTGTCTGCCCCATCATGTCTATTACCCTGCTCCTGTCTGTTCTTACTGGTCACAGCATCTTCCTTCCTCTCAATCTCTCCATTTTATGACTGGTCACATCCCCCTGCCAAACTAGTACAAACCTCTTGAATAGCACAAGCAAATCTCCTGGTCAGGAAATTGGTTTCCTTCCAGTTAAGGTACAACCTGCCCCTCTTGTACAGGTCACCCTGCCCTAGAAGTTGTTCTAATGATCCAAGAACCTAAAGCCCCGCCCCGCCCCACACCAGTTCCTCAGCCACACATTCAGTTGTCCTTTGATAAAGGTAGTCATATGGAACGATAGTGGTGGAAACCAACCTAGTCCCATAAGCCACCCACCTTCCTATCGCCGGCTTCACCGATCATCTGCCAGTTTGTACTCCTTCCTCTCCCCTAGCTTTTTATTCTGGCTTCTTCCCCCTTCCTTTCCAGACCTGACGAAGGGTCTCAGGCTGAAATGTTGACCATTTATTCCCTCCCATAGACGCTACCTGACCTGATAAGTTCAAGTTCCTCCAACATTTTGTGAATACGTTTTTACTCTAGTCCATGAGGGCTCCTCAGAGACTGAATCACGTCCCCAATCTCACTTCTGGTGACTCACTACCATCCGAACGCATCACCGGTTCATCCGGACTCGTGTTGGTTGCTTACTCACTTGGGTGACTTGAGGTCCCTGTGGATGATCTTGTGGAGATGTAGGTAGTTCATTCCGCTGGCGATTCCCGAGGACCAATCCACCAGTAAGCGGGGACTGATCTTCCGGCCTGCCCGTAGAACCTCATACAGCTGTCCGTGGGCACAGTACTCCATTATAATGCAGTAACACGGGGCCTGCGTGCATACCCCCCTGGGGAGAGACAAACACACGGGATGCTCTTATTGCTGGAGGGCAGATTGTCCCAGGGACTACAACCCCTGGCTCCGTTCACTGCTGACTGCTGGGCCCAACACTGTTCACAAGGCATGGCTGGCAATTCTTTCTTCTCCCATACTGCCCCTTCACAGTTGCCACCATCAACCATTCACAGTTCCATGGTGACCTATTTCAAGTACCTGCGTCAGAATTAAAAGCATTCACAAAGGACGTTACTGGGGCTGGAGGGCCCATGTTTTGAGCAGAGGCCGGATAGTCATAGAGTCACACAGCGCCAATACAGCCCTTCAGCCCAAATGGTCCTTACTAACCCAAATGCCTCCTAAACGTCGCAATTTGTACTCTACTCGATCACTTCCTCAGTTAGTCTGCGGAGGGATGACCTTGTAGAGTTTATAACAATCATGAGGGGCATAGATAAGGTCTAGCGTCTTTTCCCCAGAACAGAGGAGTACAAAAATAGAGGGCGCGGGTTTAAGCTGCAAGGTGAGAGATTTAAAGGAAACTGGAGGGCCAGCCAGAGGGTGGTGAGTATATGGAACCAGCTGCCGAGTGGTCGAGGCAGGTACGTTAACGATGCTTAAGACGAGATTTTTGAACAGGTACACGGATCGGAAAGGTTCAGAGGGATATGCCGTCAAATGGAACTTGCTCCGCTAGGCACCTTGGTCGGCATGGATGAGTCAGGCCAGAGGGCCTATCTCAACGCCGTGTATCTCTGTGACTATTTAACCTCTGAGTGGCTTCATGATAAGGAAACACTGAACTTCCGCAGCAGTGCACCACTGGAAACTGTCCGGGAAACTGCCCAGCACAGTCACAGTCTTTCCCGAGAGCTTGGGTTTGGCCTCATTCTGCAATGTATCCCCTTACCCTCCGCAGACAGCGTGCTGCAAACGCCTTCTCCCAGCTGCCCTGCAGTTTGTACAGCTTCACCGGTCCCATACCAGGCAGGATCATTACCAGAATGGGTAAAATGCCTTCCCCACTCTGACCACAGGGCTCGTCTCTCCTGTCGGTGAGTTCATCCCTGGGACAAAACTTGGTGTGTGACCCCCCCCCCCCCCGCCAAAAGGCACGGCGGAGATGTGAACTTTACTTGAATGCGATGATGTTCGGATGCCTCAGCTTCCTCAAGTGCTTGATGTCCGTCTCCTTCTGCTCCCGGACCTTTTTGATGGCCACATCTTCGCCCCGGAACTTTCCGAGGAACACAGCTCCCTGAGCTCCGCTCCCCAGCCACTGGAGCTCCGAAATCTCCTCAAAGGGCACCTCCCAGGAATCTGGCAAAACAGGAGGCACACCAACATCAAAACCTCGGCAAAGGACTGCGCACATCAGAAACCCTGACAGCTGGAAGTACCCCGGGGGCTTCCAGGAGCGCGGCCCCGAGAGGTCAGCTCAGGAGGTCCTGCAGAAATCGTCAGTAACACACACAGAATGCTGGAGGGAGTCAGCACATCAAGCAGCATTTATGCATGGGAATTAACGGTCCATGGTTCAAGCCGAGACCCGAATGCTGACGAAGGGTCTTTGCCCGAAACGTTGACTGTTTATTCCCCTCGATAGATGCTGCCCGGCTTGCTGAGTTCCCCTAATACTTTCTGCGTGTGGCCCCCCCCAATGAGACAAGTACCCAACAAGGCATGCAGAAAGTTTGGAGAGTTGAGCTGTTGGGAACTGGGGGAGATGGAAAGTTGAAAGATGAGCTCATTGGCTCTGGTGGTTAGAGGTAGTGACATTAAACAGTGGGTAGGCAATAAGGCAGAGGAAATCCATTCCCTTTAGGGAAGTAATACCCATCACTACAAGTAAATAACATCAAAGCCTACACAGGGTTTCTTCAGGGTTTTGTGACTGATAAGAAAGTGCCTATTTCTGGCATGAGATCCAACTGGAACCCATTTTCACACATCCCACCACTCCATCAGTTTAACTGGATGTTTCCAGTTTAACTGGAATGCATGACCATAAGACATAGTTGCAAAATTAGGCTGTTCAGCCCATCGTGTCTGCTTGGCCATTCCATCATGATTGATTTATTGTCCCTCTCAACCCTATTTCTCCTGCCTTCTCCCCATAAACTTGTATGCCCTTACAAATTAAGAACTTATCAACCTCTGTTTTAAATATACCCAGACTCGGCCTCCACAGCTGTCTGCAGCAATGAATTCCACAGATTCACCACTATTTCCTATAGTGGGGGAGTCTAGGACCAGAGGGCACAGCCTCAGAATAAAAGGATGCATCTTTAGAACAGAGATGAGGAGAAATTTCTTTAGCCAGAGGGTGACGAATCTTTGAAAATGGGATTGAGAGGGATAATAAATCAGCCATGATGGGATGGTGGAGAACACTCAAACGGCCAGATGGTCCAATTCTGCTCTCATGCCATCTACAAGTTTGCAGATGGCACCATCATAGTGGGCCGGATCTCAAACGATGAGGTGACGAGGAGACAGAGAGCCTAAGCCAGAGCCCTAACCTTTCCTTCATGTCAGCAAAAAAGCCGCTCACTGACGTCAGGAAGTGGAGAGGAGTGCGTGTTCCTGTTTGTATCAATGGTGCTGAGGTGGAGGCTTTTGAGAGCCTCAAGTTGTGAGGTGCAAATATCTCCAAGAGCCTTCTTGAATGCTCTGGCTAAAAAAAATGCACCATTGCTTCCTCAGAAGACTAAACAAATTCAGCTTGTCCCCTTTGACCCTCACCAGTTTTACAGATGCACCATAAAAAGCATCCGATCTAGGGGCATCATGGCTTGGGAACTGCTCTCTCCAAGACAACCTATGCACAGCCCACACAAACCAGCCTTCCCTCCGTTGACACTGCCTACGCTTCTCACTGCCTCTGGAAACAGCCAGCATAATCAAGGGCCCCTCTCACCTCTGTCAGTCTTTCTTCTCCTCTTCCCCACTATTGGACAGAAAAGACATAATCTTGAGAACATGTACCACCATGCTCAAGGATAGCCTCTACCCAGCAGTGATCACACACTTGAACAGATCCCTCATACACTACAGATGAATTCTTGTCCTTCCAATTTACCCGATTGTGACTTGCACCGTATTTCCCCGCCTGCCCTGCACTCTCTTGGCAACTGTAACACTTCTGTTACTACTTCCCCTTCCACTACCTCAATGTACAGATCTGATGAAATTATCTTGTATGAATAGCATGAAAAACAAAATTGTTCACTGTATCTCAGCACACGTGACAATAATAAACTGATTACCCTAGGACACAGGGGTAGAATCAGACCACTCGGCCCATCAAATCTGCACCGCCAATTCATCATGGCTTCTCAACCCCATTTTCCTGCCTTCTCCACGTAACTGTTGACGCCCTGATTAATCAAGAACCTGTCAACTTCCACTTTAAATATGCCAAATTACTTGGTCTCCACTGCCATCTAAAGAAATTCCTCTGTTCTAAAGGGACTGTTGGTTCACTGTATTCTGAGGCTGTGCCCCTGGTCCTGGACCCTCCCGCTACAGGAAACATCCTCTCCACGTCCACTCTATCTAGGCCTTTCAGTATTTGATAGGTAGACCCAGCACTGAGGAACGCTGTAGCATGAAGAGACCAAGATCCTGATTACAGGCAGACAGGGCAACGAAGAACGTATACACCCCACACCCCACAGACACACTGATAGATACACGATACTACAAGAAATAGAATACTAACTGGCGTGTAAGCAGACACACAATAACTCCAAATGAAACTGGACAGAATGCTGACAGGTAAATAATACTAATCAGTACAACAAGCAGCAGAACTCCACCAGTCTGGTACTCTCAGGACTTTACTGGCTGTCAGCTTTTCCAGGCTACTGATGAATACGTTAAAATCCTTCAATTTTAAGGAATTAAGTAATAGTATGACACATTTTCCAATGAACTCAGTAAGTTTGAAGGGAGCATGGGAAACAGGGCCAATCAGCCTGAAGGGGGCCCAGGGGATCGAACCTGATGAGCAGAAAGCGAAGGAGCACATGGTGTCCCTGTGAGGCTCTTGTCACACAGAATCAGGCCAGCTCGAAGGGACAGCGAATCAGAACCAGAATCCGAAACAGTATTACTGACATGTATATGAAATGTGTTGCTTTGAGGCAGTACAGTATATTATGCATTACAATATAAAATTGGTGAGGTCGTGTTCGTGGGGTGATTCATTGTCCGTTCAGAAATCTGACGGGTGAGGGTAAGAAGTTGTTCCTAAAACGTTTGAGTGTGTGCCTTCAGACCCCTGTGTCTCCTCTCTGATGGTAGTAACAAGCTGAGAGCATATCCTGGGTGATGGGGGTGGGGGGTTCCTTAACCATTAACAACAATTTTCATTACTGTCACATGATTCAACATACCGCAAAAAGCTTATACACACAGATCATTTCATCGCAGCAGTGCATTGAGGTAGTGCAAGGGGAAAACGGTAACAGAACGCAGAGGCAGTGCCGTGCAGGCAGTGGTAAGCAGCACAAAAAATAACAAGGCCACAGGTTCATTCGAGAGTTTTGTCACACTGGGTTAGAAGCTGCCTTCAGCCTGATGCTTTCAAGCTTTTCTGCCTTCTGTGGGGTTAGTATAGGACAGTAAAAACGTTTTCCCCATTACGTTTAAAAGGAGTGTGGAAATGGGACCCTGGTGAGTTTCAGGGTCAGCAGGACACAGGACTTGGTGTGATTAACTAAGTGTGGGAAATGGAATGGTGGGGTAGTGGTTAGCATTGTGCTTTACAGTGCCAACAAACTGGGTTCAATTCCTGTCAACACACACACACAAAACAGTGGAGTAACTCAGCAGGCCAGGCAGTGTCTACCGAAAAGAGTACAGTCCACATTTTGGGCCGAGTCCTGCTGAAGGGTCTCAGCTTGAATCATTTCCATAGATGCTGCCCAGCCTGCTGAGCTCCTCCAGCATTTTGTGTGTGTGTGTTGCTTGGATTTCCTGCAAATGTAGATTTTCTCTTGTTTCAGATTCTATTCCTGCCGCTGCCTGTAAGGAGTTTGGATGTTATCCTCGTGACCGTGTGGGTTTCCTCCGGGTGATCCGATTTCCTCCCACAGTCCAAAGACATACGGGTTAAAAGGTCACGTGGGTGCAAATGGGCAGTGCGGGCCCGTTGGGCTGTAAGGGCCTGTTACCAGGCTGTATCTCCAAATATAAAAAAACGTTTGTAAAAGAACCAGGTGCGTTTAATGGGAACACTGGAAACAGGGCCTGGTGAGTTTAAAGTGAATTACACAGGGAATGTGGGAATTGCAGGAACCGCGGATTTAGTGGGAACACTGGAAACAGGGCCTGGTGAGTTTAAAGTGAATTACACAGGGAATGTGGGAATTGCAGGAACCGCGGATTTAGTGGGAACACTGGAAACAGGGCCTGGTGAGTTTAAAGTGAATTACACAGGGAATGTGGGAATTGCAGGAACCGCGGATTTAGTGGGAACACTGGAAACAGGGCCTGGTGAGTTTAAAGTGAATTACACAGGGAATGTGGAAATTGCAGGAACCGCGGATTTATTGGGAACACTGGAAACAGGGCCTGGTGAGTTTAAAGTGAATTACACAGGGAATGTGGAAATTGCAGGAACCGCGGATTTAGTGGGAACACTGGAAACAGGGCCTGGTGAGTTAAAAAGAAGCGCTAGAAACAGGACCAGCGGACTTTGGAGGGTGGTAATCATTGCCTGGTGAGACGTTACTGACCGGCCGGTATGAGGAAAGACAGCACTGATGGCACATACCTTGCTGTTGCAGCTTATAATCCGTGGAATAGGCTTTTCCAATGATGTTCCACACTGGTCTTAAGCAGCCAAACAGCCCCTCCAGGAATCCACCCGAGCCAGACCCCGACCCCGAGCCTGTGCGGTTATAGTGAACCCTCATTTCATCTGGCTTGCTGCGGTCACCGTCACCGCCACTGCCACCATCCCCGTTCCCGTTCCCATTCCCATCCTCGGCGGCCTTGGTGGGCCCAACCTCCTCGTGCTCCCTCAGCTGCAACACGCTGTTCTCAAAGTGGTCGCGGGAGTCCTCGCTGAGGCTGGCCAGCACGGTGACGGTGACGGCGTGGTTGGAATTGTCCCCGTGGGGCAGCCCCTTCTCCTGCAGGTTATCCAGGATCTCGGGGGGAGAGTACGCCGGCTTGTGCTCCACTCCTCGGACCCTGGCCCTTTGCCCCGGCGTCCCCAGCTCTTCCTTCAGGTTCTGGTTGATGAGGTTAGAGGGGGGCGACCAGGTCAGAGCCTCCTGCGGACTGGCCATTACACTGTGTGTGTGCATGAGGCAGACGGCCAGGGATGACTTTCAGTTCAATCCCAGGGTACAACCAAACGACAAGGCCAGGCAACCAAACCTGCAAGGAAGTGAGAAAGATCCATGAGTAGCCAGCCACTCTGAGCAGGCAGACCATAAGATATAGTTGGGCCATTCAGCCCATCGAATCTATCATGCCTGATTTATTATTCTTGTCAACTCCATTCTCTTGCCCTCTCCTGTAACCTTTGATGCCCTGATTAATCAAGAACTTATCAACCTCTGCTCTAAATATACCCAATGACCTGGCCTCCACAGCCATCTGTGGCGATGAATTCCACAGATTCACCACCCTCTGGCTAAAGAAATTCCTCTTCATCTGTTCTAAAAGGACACCCTTGTATTTTGAGGCTAAGCCCTCTGCTCCTAGACTCCCCTACTATAGGAAAAATCCTCTCCACATCCACTCTGTCTAGAGCTTTCAATAGTCGATGGGTTTCATTGAGATCCTCCCTTCATTCTAAACTCCTACCAGTACAGGCCCGTAGCCATCAAATGCTCCTCATTCTTCACTTCAAAAGGGAAGGATCGATGCAAGATCAGGCTTGATGTTGGAAGAACCGATTGAAAGCCACTCAGGGCCCTCATTTCCCAGTCACAACACATTCAGAGGGTAGTGGTATTTGCTCTGCTTTGTGTGACACATCCCACCCCCCCGACATTCCCATCAATGGATTTATTACTGGGTTTCCTGCAACCTCTCACCTACTTTTCACAAATGAGGCAACGGTTTCTGAGCTTGCAGGTGTGGCTGTGTTCATACCAGTGCCATATTTCTTCACGACACTGACTGTGCACCTTGAGTACACTTCTAAAGCTCTTCAGGCAGACTGACATCATGAAAAACACTACAGAAATCTGCTCTTCTTACCTCTGCCTTGAGAGCTGGACTCTCCATGGCCGCTTTATCAGCTACACCTGCTCGTTAATGCAAATATCTAATGAACCAATCAAGTGGCAGCAACTCAATGCATAAAAGCTTGCAGACACGGTCAAGAGGTTCAGACCAAACATCAGAATGGGGAAGAAATCTGATCTCAGTGAGTTTGACTATGGAATGATTCTTGGTGCCAGAAGGGGTGGGGGGGGGGGTATCGCAATCTCAGAAACTCCTGGGATTTTCATGCACAACAGACTCTGGAGTTTACAGAGAATGGTGTGAAAAACAAAAAAAAACCCAGTGAGTGCCAGTTCTGTGGGTGAAATCACCTCGTTAATGAGAGAGATCAGAGGAGAACGGCCAGACTGGTTCAAGCTGACAGGAAGGCCACAGTAACTCATATAACCACACAACAGTTAGGTGCAGAAGAGCATCTCTAAATGCACAACACATCAAACTGTGAAGTGGTCGGGCTACAGCAGCAGATGACAATGAACATACACTCAGTGGCCACTCTATAAGGTACAGGAGGTACCTAATAAAGTGGCTACTTGGTGTATATTGCGAAGCTAAAAGCCCCTGGGACAATCCTGCGGCCGTCTTGACTCTCTCCCTCGAGCCTGCCACCTGCCTAGAGTCTCTTTCCCTCTCACTCCCTCTTCCACCCAAGGGGCTGGCCACTTTAGCAGCTTCCAGGAGGCGAGAGCAACACTTGCATGGAAATAATGCTCGCTGGATTTTGGCATGTGAATAATGTAGCAGATAATCGTTCACTAAGCAGTCACCACCTGACATGGGAAGACTGCAGAGCTAGGAAAAGAGCTTTCAAGTGACAGCCAAACAACCTCGACTTGCCAGCCAGTGAAATGGCACCTCTCCAGACCTGGTGTTACTGTGATTACACCCTGCACACTCACGGCGATAAAGAGCCACGCAGGCGTCTCTAGGTTGTGATTAAACTTCAGCGCACCGCTCCCGCTTTTCTCTCCCGTTGTGCAATACGGACCCCCAACTCAACACTGAGGAACAACAGCGTAACTTCTGTCTGCACGCACTGCAGCCTTTGTCTCCCGTTCCCAAGCCCAACAGAAAGTAGATATCTGGTTACAAAGGGGTTTGTGGTCATGAAATCCACTAATACACATCATACCACTTTCTAAGATGGGCCAAAAATTCACTGACTCAGCAATGAATTCCACAACTTCAGCTAACCCATTCTGTATGAAAAATGTTCCTGCACAAGTGTGTCACGTCCCTGTCTTCCCAAGTCAAGACTTCTCCTGTCACTCACACAACTTTTCCTGTAACTTTCCTGCAGCTGGTGATAGGCTCACTGGTCTGTAATTAGCTCTGGTCTCTCCACTGCTATTTGCTGTCCTCCTCAGTTTTGTGGCTGGCAAAGATGCTGCAATCTCCAGACTGCTGATATACCATTCCTTACAGTTTGAGAAAGAGCCTAATTGACGAGTCTCCTTCCCTGGACCAGAGTCCAACTATGGCAATAAAGACCCAAGATGGCTTTTACACTTGGGCAGCAATCTGTGGGAGCTCAGGTGCCATTTTCGTATGAAGCCAAAGATGGTGTACACTGGCAAGCCCACTGCACCACCATTTCATGTCAGAGGAGCGCACAGACTTAAAGCTCACCCTCAACAATGCATCAGCTGTGCATTATTCACTATAAAAGGCAAAAGAAGGCCACTGATTTTAACTGTCTGCCTTCATATATATTTATAATGCCCATTCTGTTTGCAACCAACATCGGAACTGTCCTGGGTCCACAGAGCCATCACAAGGGCAGCACCTCTACTTTCTTAAAAGTTTGCAGAGATTCGGCATGCCATCTAAAACTCTGACAAACTTCAACAGTTGTGCAGTGGAGAGCATCCTGACTGGTTCCATCACAGCCTGGTGTGTAAACACTAATGCCTTTGTTCAGAAGAGCCTACAAAGAGTTGTGGATATAGCCTAGTCCATCAAAGGGAAGACCATCTCCACCATTGAGCACACTGCAGGGAGCGGCAGCATTTGTCGCCAAGGGCCCCCACCATCCAAACCGTTCTCGCTGCTGCACCGCGGGGGCAGGAGGTGTAGGAGCCTTAGGTTCTATACTGCACCCTAGTACTTCCCTTCAACTTCAACCATAGCTCTTGAACCAGTCAGCACAACCCTAATCACAGCAGTTTAGCTACTCTATGACCACTTTGATCACTCGACGTTCAAAAGGACCTTATTTTTTGTTCCAATTGTGTTCTCTCTTAGAAAATCTTAGTACAATTTATGTTTTCCTTATGAGCGTTGTTCGGGTAACATAGCAGTTCACACATCACTATCGCAGAGTCAGCAATTACCGATCCGGGTCTGCCTATGAGGAGTTAGCACATTCTCCCCATGACCGGGTGGGTTTACTCTGGCTCCAATCCCACCACCTCAGCAAGCTGTGAATATGGTTCCCATTTGAAGCCTCAAATTAATCATATCTCTCTCACCTATTACCTCTCCTCTCTGATCCTGTTACTCAGTCAGTCTCACAACCAGGTCAACAAACTGTCTGGCTGGGGACTGGCTTTGTCTATAAAGTACCTTGGAGCATGTTACGACGTGAGAAAATGCCATACAAATGTTGATCGCTGTTATTCGAATGGATGTATTTCTGAAACATTAGCAACGTTCTAAATTCCTTCCCGGAGTCAGGTTTTACTTGGTACTTCTAATGAAAACTACAGTGGAAGTGACTGCTTACCAGGGAAGCTTAGTAAACCCTCTGCATCACCTCCGTCCAACCTGATCAGAAAAATATTTCAACAGGCTAAACGTTTTGGGCATCCTGGCCTTCCTTCACCTCTCCAGCAGTAGATGTGCCCTCGAAGTTGGTTAGTCTCCAAACCCTGCAATTCCCTCCCTAAACCTCTCTGTTTATCTCCCTTAAGATGCGCTTAATGCCTCCTCCTCGACCAGTTTTTACTCACCCGGCTCACTGGATCGACAGCCAAGAACAGGACAGGATCCAGGCGCTCTCTGAATTATTCACAGGCTGACTAGCTCCAATTTAATTAACTCAACAGGGCCCAATGATAATATTTGCAGCTTCCCAGTATCACTTACAGACCTTTACGCTGGGCACTGATCACTGCACACAGGCTTGTAAGAGACACAAAGAGTTCCATTCTGCCATGTAATCTTAGGTATAGCTGGGCACTCAAGAGCGAAATCTCCACTCTGAATATACTGACAGCAACGCATTGATAAGCTGATCGGAGAGCAGGGATGGGGTTTTTGATGGACAAAGGAGACGTACACACAGCCAATTATTTTCTTTACATTGGTCAAAACTCATTGCTGACTTTCCCAGAGTGCCCCGGACCTTCTCAGAGAGAAAGACAAATCTTCTGTGCACTTCTGAGAGTTAAATCTTAGGTGAACCCCAGAAATATGGTTTTAACTAAGTCTTAAGTATACCTCAGTGGACAATTTATTAAGTACCTCCTGTGTCTAATAAAGTGGCCTCTGAGTGTATATTCGTGGCTCCTGTAGCCCCTTCAAGGTTCAAGGTTCAGTATTTTGTGCCCTCAGAGATGCTCTTCTGCGCACCACTGTTGTAACATGTGGTTATTCTACCTCTCACGGGATGCTTTTTCTTTGTTTTTCCGCATCATCCACCAGCAGAGCAGCAGTTTCTGGGATACTCAAACCACCCCATCTGGCACCATTCCATGGTCAAAAATCACTTAAATCACATTTCTTCCCCTCTCTGATGTTTGATCAGAACAACAGCTGAATCTCTTGACCATATATGCATGCTTTTAGGTTTTGAACTGCTGCCAAATGATTGGCTAATCAGATATTTGCATTAACAAGCAGGTGACAGGTGTACTTAATTATGCAGCACTGAGTGTAAATGCAAAATCTTTTGTTCTTGGATTGGCAAAGGAAGGTAGAACTTTCACAGTGAGTGGTAGAGTTCTTGGAAGTGTTTTACAACTGAGGGACCTACAAGTACTAGAACATGGTTCCCTGAAAGTAGCATCACAGTAGGATCAAAGATCAACTTTATTTGTGCCATATACATTGACATGAATTAAGAAAATGGCTCAGTGTGCAACAAAAGACTACAACATTCAACGGGCGTACAGAAATGTAGTAGCACAACGCTTTACATTTCCAGTGACCCAGGTGCAATTCTTGCAGCTGCCTGTAAGGAGTGTACATTCTCCCCTTGACTGCATGGGTTTCCTCCAGGTGCTCTGTTTTCCTCCCATGGTTGGTTGGTAGGTTAATTGGTCATTGTGAGCTGTCCCATGATTAGGCTGGGGTTAAATCAGGGGTTACTGGGTAGCGTGACTCAAAGGACCAGAAGGGCTGTTTGAAAATAAATATTTATATAAAAATAAAGTTGGAAGCACAGATAAGGAATAAAATATGCATATATAAATACCAGCATATATTTACAATGTAAACAGCAATAGCTCAAAGTGCAATGCAGTCACAGAGGTGGGTGAGGGGATAACTGGAATGGTTGATCAGAGTAAATGCCTGATGGAAGAGATGGCATGAGGTTTTAGTTTTAATAGCCCTACTGCACTTTCTAGTTTGGAAAATGTACACATTACCCACCAGACAAACTGCCATGGGTCACAGTTTAAGGATAAAGGGGAAGCCTTTTAGGACTGAGATGAGGAAAAACTTCTTCACACAGAGAGTGGTGAATCTGTGGAATTCTCTGCCACAGGAAACAGTTGAGGCCGGTTCATTGGCTATAGTTAAGAGAAAGTTAGATATGGCCCTTGTGGCTAAAGGGATCAGGGGGTATGGAGAGAAAGCAGATACAGGGTTCTGAGTTGGATGATCAGACATGATCATACAGAATGGCGGTGCAGGCTCGAAGGACCAAATGGCCTCCTACTGCACCTATTTTCTATGTTTCTATGATTTCTACCTGCCGCCTTTCTTTGTCAAGTCCTGCAGTGATGGTAGACAAGGTGGTGAAGAAGGCTGGTCTTCATCAGTCAGAGCACCGAGTACAGAAATTGTGATGTTATATCGCAGTTGTTCAAGATGTTGATGTCTTGGCCACCCTGCTGTAGGGAAGGTACCATTAAACTGGAAAGAGTACGGAGCAGATTTACGAAGATGTTGCCCGAGCTTGAGGGATTGAGAGGTTAGATAAACTGGGACTTGATTCACTGATGCACAGGACACCAAGAGGTATTCCTACTGTGCTCTCATGAGCTGCACAGATAGGAGGAATGTATGCATTCTCCTTCCCAGGTTGGAGAATCAAGGACAAGAGGGCACAAGTTTACGATGAGAGGAGAAAGATTTAATAGGAATCAGAGGGGCAACGTTTTCACCCATAGGGTGGTCAGGATAGGGAGTAAGCTACCAGATGTGGTTGAAACATGTAAATTGATAACATTTAAAAGACACTTGGGACAGGTAGATGGATAAGAAAGGTTTACACAAGGGATATAGACCAGTCATGGACAAATGGAACTAGCTTAGTTGGACACTTTAGTTGGTATGGACCTTCTGAGCCAAAGTATGTTTCCATGATGATTCTGTATGATTCTATTTTGTTTGAAGACACTGTTCCAACTTGCAACAGGACATTCAATGGCCACTTTATTAGATACACCTGCTCGTTAATGCAAATATCTAATCAACCTATCATGTGGCAGCAAATCAATGCAAAAAGCATGCAGACGTGGTCAAGAGGTTCAGATGTTGTTCAGCCCAAACATCAGAATGAGGAAGAAATGTGATCTAAGTGACTGTGACTGATTGTTGGTGCCAGATGGGGTGGTTTGAGTATCACAGAACTGCTGATCTGGGGTTTTCACCTATAATAATCTCTGGAGTTTACAGGGAATGGTGCAAAAAAACAAAAAATATAATCAGTGAGCATCAGTTCTGTGGGTGAAAATACCTCGGTAATGAGAGGTCAGAGGGGATTGGCCAGACTGGTTCAAGCTGACAGGAAGGTGACAGTAACTCAAATAACCACACAATACAACAGTGGTGTGCAGAACGGCATTTCTGAACACAACACGTTGTGCCTTGAAGTGGATGGGCTAGAGCAGCAGACCATGAGCATACAATCAGAGGCAACTTTATTAATTACAGGAGGTACCTAATAAAGAGGCCACTGATGGGAAAAGGCTGTTTGACAGTCAAAGCTCATCCAGATGGGCAATGCAGATTCTATTTGCTTGGTAAATATTTGAAAGGGTTGTGTTCCACAAGGGAATTAACGACAGTAGGCCGAAGCGGTTAGAGACACGAGATGGGATGAATGAAACTCCAAGAGTTAGCAAATTTTGTACAAGCATGCTGCCACAAATTTACAAGTGCAACTTCCTACTACAGTTATCACCCAAGATATTGCTACATTCATAACCTTCAGGAGCCAGTGGTAAATAGAAGAACATCTTCTCATGGGGGGAGGGCAAATCTCTGGAGTTCTCGACCCCAAGGGTTGCAGAGTTAGACCATTGTGGCTACTTAAAAAGGAACTAGGTAAAATCTTGAGAGAACAGGGAATTGGGTTGAGGGCTTTGGGGAAATGATACACGAAAGATGAAGCCTGGAGCAGTTCAGCTATGGTTTGGCATTGATTATTGCTCTCACATGTATGGATATACAGTGGAAAGCTTTTGTCTGTATTCCTTTTAGGCAGATCAAGCCATACACAAGTACATCAAGGTGTAAAAACAGAACACAGAACAAGTGTTGGAGCTGTCGAAAAAGCCTGGGGTAATTTTTTTAAATCAAAGTACCTTTATGTCACAATGTACTATCCTGAGACTCACTCTCTTGCAGGCATTCATAGTAGAACAAAGAAATACAATAGAATCAATGAAAACTACACACAAAGATGGTCAAACAACCATTGTGCAAAAGACACACTGCGCAAATATAAAACAAAAAATAATAATTAAAAGTAATAAATAATATTGAATAGATGAGTTGTAAAGAGCAGTATAGGTAGAAAGTATGAAGTTACAGACTTCATAGGTAGACTGAGAGATCAAGAATTCGTCTGTAACGTACAAGGATTCTGTTCATGAGTCTGATAAGAGCAGGACAGAAGCTGTCCTAAATTAATAAACCATAAGGCTGTAAGACATAGGAACATTTTAGCCCATTGAGTCTGCTCCACCATTCAATCATGGCTGAACTATATTTTTTTCCTCTCGGCCCCACTCCCCAGCCTTCTCCTCATAACCTTTGATGCTGTGTCCAATCAAGAACCTATCAAGCTCTGCCTTAAATATACCTAATGCCCTGGCCTCCACAGCTGGCTGTGGTAATCATTTCCACAATTTCACCACCCTCTGGCTAAAGAAATTTCTCAGCATCTCTGCTTTAAATGGATGCCCCTCTATCATGAGGCTGTGCCCTCTTGTCCTAGACTCCCCCACCATGGGAAACATCCTTTCCACATCTACTCTTTCTAGGCCTTTCAACATTTGAAAGGTTTCAATGAGGACCCACCTCATCCTTCTAAATTCCAGTGAGTACAGGCCCAGAGCCATCAAACGTTCCTCATATGATAACCCTTTCATTCCCAGAATCATCCTCGTAAAGAGTCACAACATGGAGACAGGCCTTTAGGCCCACTGTCCAACTGTTAACACGAATGCTACCTTAATCTCAATCTCCCCACATTCTATCGACTCCCACCCCAGATTCACTCACCTGCATGCTTGAGGGGGATTTCTAGCAGCCAACTAACCTACTGATCCACACGTCCCTGGGACGTGTGAGGAAACAGGAGCGCCCAGCAGAAAGCCATACAGTCACTGGGGGAGCATGCAAACTCTGCGCAGATAGCACCAAAGGTTGAACCCGGGTCTCTGGTGCTGGAAGGCAGTGTGGTTTACCCACTGGGCCACAGTGTCTTCCACCAATATTGGGCTGTTAAGAGGGACTGAATGTCTTCTCCTGTTCCTGCTTTCTTATGTTTATATTAAATTTGATTTCCATGAGTAAAATTCTCCTTTACTCCTTTCCCTTTGACTCTGCCAGCAGCATATGGCAACATATGCAAGGGAGTTTATGGTAATTACTGGGCATACAGGTCAATCTGAGACAAACCTTTAAATAAAGCAAACATACCACGCAATGGGCTTCATTGAGAGGGAGAACTCACTGAACACACGTCCTGGATAGGAGAGCAAAGGATCACAGCTATCAAAAGTACTGAGGTTGCTAAGGTCATCGAGTGACCACATGACTGCATTGGTAGGGCGAGTCAGAGGTGCAGGCTCAAGAACCGGGAGAGAACCGAAGAGTAGTGCCTGCAAATATGAAATATTAGAGGTTCTGCTTACACTGTAAATCTTGAGCAACTCACACAGTGCTGGAGGAACTCAGCAGGTCAGGCAGTATCTCTGGGAAGGAATAAACAGACCATGTTTTGGGCCGAGATTCTTCACCAGGTGCTGCCCAGCTTGCTGAGCTCCTCCAGCATTCTGCGTGTGGTGTCTGCAAATCTGGCTGTGAATGAAAAGGCAAGCCCAGTAACTTGTCAAGTGCCCAGCTCCACAAAAATGACCAGATCTGCATTACTAGGTGTCTCGGCCAATAGTACTGAAATTCATGCATAGAATGGGTGGAAAACCTTTAGGGCAAATAGCCTAACTGAGGGCAAAGGTGAAAGTATTTGGAACAAGGCCATAAGCAAATGACAGGAAATGATTCTGTTAATAGAATCGGGACCCGGTATTTAATGATGTAGACAAACCTACCAGTGCCTCTGGGTGGCCTATTAACCAAGTTACAACCACAAGCCAGAGATCATGCAGCTACTGGTTTGGAGTCCACGATCAAAGATCAGGGGATACAATTAGGGACGACACAGTCGTCCCCAAAAAAATCTGTAAGGCATCGCAGCCTCCGTGAGTACTGATTGTGAGCTGCAGGCTGTTTGCATGCAGCTTATCTGGTGAGTATATAACCACTGTAAGACACTAGAGGTGTTGCTGCCCAAACGTGCATGAGCATCATTTCTGAAAAAGCAAGGAGTTCACGCTAACACAAAGTATAAAATGTTGGAACATGCTGCCCAGGGACGTGCTGGAGTCAAGTACTCTCAGAGCATCAAAGAAGCATTTGAGCCAACAAGGCCTCAAAAAGCTATGCAGCAAATGCAGCCAAACAGGATGAACGCACAGGTTTCCGGGCATGGTGGATTCAAGATCGATTTGCTGCACAGGACCGACCAACAGGAGCTCCAACACAAAGTCCAGGTTCCGTGAGCGGCCTGAAAAGTGGGGCTAGCAGGAAGTTCTGCTACTCCTGTTCTGGGAGTTATTCGATATAACTGCAGCAGCTTAGCGCAGCAAGATCGCTTCACGGTGAGCACATGGGCCTGCGTGTAACTTCACAATTCTGTACAAAGGGGTAGGTGACTGGTACTTGCTGCTGAGGGAGGTAGGAAGCGTACCAGTGATGCTTAGGAGGCACTGAGACATGTTGATAATGCTTCATGGGATCAGGGATTGCATTGCAGCCTGCGAAAAATGACATTAGACTAATCTGAACCTGACAGCCATGTGAACTGAGGTTTTGACCCATGTGTAGGCAGAAGTACAGTTTAAATTGGCATTATGGTCAGCACTAAAACTGTGGGCTGAAGGGCCTGCTGGTTGCTATACTGTTGAACAGCTGTATAAAGCAAGCACAGAGATAGACTCCGAATGCACGGGTGTTCAGCAAGGCAAAGCAGCAAAATAAGTCACATGGGAAGTTATGTAACACCAAAGGATGTAGCATGCAAGAAAATTATTTTAAATAAAAGGCATGCCACCAGTACAGATTTAAAAATAGTGATTTCAAAATTAAAGATTAATAATCAAGGTATTAATATGAATATTGACACAGCTGCTAATCACTCCAGCTTGGGAAGATAAACAATTGGCCAGACGGTGTCATGAGCAAGAAGCGTATTAAAGTTGTGAACATATTCCAGCCAGACCCTGAGAACATTAGGACAAATGTAATGTGTAATCCTCTGTAACAGGCAAAAGCCAAGGTCACCGAATACAGCAGCTGATTGCATGAAGCGATCAGGGAATAATTAGCCTAAAGAACTGACAATGGATTGGAAAAATGTATCTAGCATGTATACATTATGGAACACTGTGAAGATGTACTGTAAGATTTATTCATGGGCAGTAAAATATGCCAAGCATACCCAGAAATAGGCCATTCAGCCCACTATGTCTATGCTGGCTATCAATTAATCTGCAAGAATCCCCCTTCTCCAAAATTCAGCCCAAAGTCAATCACATCACTGCATTTCAAGTGTTCATCTAACACTTGCAAGAGGACCTGTTACTTAATATTTATAAAACCAAACACCAAACAATTTTATTCTAATTCTTTTTGTTTCTTTTGTGCTAAAAGCCAAGGCAAGACAGCTAAACTAACTGGAGTGATGTGGAGTACTGGTGAGAGTGTCACAGGATGACTGGGTGACATGCATCATGGTTTTACTGAATGAAGACTTCCCAACTCTCGGAAGATTATTGTAACCCATAATAGGACAGTGAATATAGAACGTTGTCCACTATCACGTACATGGATTATTAGGTACAGGAGTGGAACTCAGCGTGGTCTTCTGCTGCTGTAGCCCATCCACATCAGGATTTGACATGTTGTACATTCAGAGATGCTCTTCTACACAACACTGTTGTAATGTCTGTTTGTTTGAGTTACAGTCGTCTTCCTGTCAGTTTGAAACATTCTGGCCTTTCTCTTCTGACCTCTCTCATTAACAAGGCATTTTCGCCCACAGAACAGCCACTTACTGGATTTTATTTGTCTTTTGCACCATTCTCTGTAAACTCAAGAGACTCCCAGGAAATCAGCAATTTCTGAGATACTCAAATCACCCCATCTGACACCAACAACCGTTCCATGGTCAAAGTTACATTTCTTCCCCATTCTGATGTTTGCTCTGAACAATAACTGAACCTCTTGACCACGTCTGCATGCTTTTATGCAATGATTTGCTGCCACATGATTGGCTGATTAGATATTTGCATTAACGAGTACAGGTATACCCAATAAAGTGACCACTGAGTGTGTTATCAAAGTACGTATATTCATCACACTCTATACTTTTCTTGTGCACAATCACAGTAGAACAACAAGATACAATGGAGTCAGACGCTGGGAGGACAACAATGCTCGATACTACCAACACCAGACTGAAAGATTCATGGCAAGATGGATTTAATAGTGGCTTGGTAACATGGAAACAGGGTGATTGTGGAAGGTTGTTTTGTGATCAGTGTTTGGGAAATTTGTGGAGTGCATTCAATAACCTTGCATTTTCTTCTCAGCTCGGTAAAAATGGGACACGCCATTTGTCAGAGCTCCCTGTATCCCATGTATTATTCTGTACACTTCATTGACCACGGAGCAGGATAGCACAGGAACAGGACCTTCAGCTGACAAAGCTGTGCTAATTAAACCAGACATTAAATGCCTAACTAATCCCTCCTACCTACACAGTGTCCTTATCCCTCCATTCTCTACATACTCATTTGCCTATCCAAAAGCCTATTAAAATGCCTCAATTGTATTTGACTCCACTACCTCTCCTGGCAGCACATTCCAGGCACCCGCGACTGTGTGTTAAAGAAATCTTACCTTATACCCCTCCTTTAAACTTACCCTCTCTTACCTTAAATTCATGCCCGCTAATACCACCTCTCGCTTTAAATGCACGCCTTCTGATGCCATCAGGCTGATCAACTCCTCCACCTATTAACCCACCCACCATATCACCTTGCATCACCTTATGTACACAATCAGTCCCCTCTAATAACAGTTACTTGCACATTGTGTTTTATAGGATTGCTTTTATATATTTTTTGTTTTTTAAATTTTGTTATGTTCATTCATTTTTTATGCTGCATTGGATCCAGAGTAACAATCATTTTGTTTTCCTTTACACCCAAGAATGACAACAACCTTGAAGCTTAAATTAGACATTTCAACCCTGGGGAAAAAGATACTGGCTGTCTGCTCTATCTATGCATCTCAATCTTTAAAAAAATTTATCAGGTCTCCCTTCAGCTTCCAGAGAAAACAACCTATTTGTCAAAACTCTCCTTATACACAGCCCTCTGACCCAGGCAGTGCTGGAGAATTGTTACAGCTTTAGTCACCCTATCATAGGAAAGATATCATTAAGATGGAAAGAGTGCAGTGGAGATTTATGAGCATATTACCAGAAGCACGTCCTTGGTTAGAGAGAGGTTCGGCATACTAGGACTTCACTCAATGACTGTGAGAGCCTGCGAGGTGATCTTATCGAGCTGTGTATAAACATAACGGGTATAGATAGGGTGAATGCCCACAGTCTACTTCTCAGGGCTGGGGAATCAAGAACGAGAAGGCAAAGAATTAAATCTCAGGATAGCTCTTTTGCTCTGAGCTTCATCACCAACATATCTGTCTTTCTGACCCATGCCAACCATCACAAGCTAATGTCCTGGGCAACCCACAAAGCAAAGACAGGCAGCACAAGGGGCATCATCTCCAGCAAAGCCAACCTTACACACACTAGAACCATCATCAACAACCTCATCGTGCATATTACAGTTGGCTTCCTTTCACAGGTGCAAGACGGGCCTCAATAGACAGTAGGTGCAGGAGTAGGCCATTCGGCCCTTCTAGCCAGCACCGCCATTCACTGCGATCATGGCTGATCATCCACAATCAGTACCCCATTCCTGCCTTCTCCCCATATCCCTTAACTCCGCTATCTTTAATAGCTCTACCTAACTCTTTCCTGAAAGCATCCAGAGAATTGGCCTCCACTGCCTTCTGAGGTCTCACACTCAGCTGGTGAGTTCACAGCCTCAGGGGTAACTTCTTCACAGAGAAGGAGTGGAAAGAGTTGCCAGCAGAAGTGGTCAAAGTGGGTACAGTAACAACATTCAAAAGACAGGTACAAGGACAGGAAAGGTTTCAAGCTACATGGGCCAAATGCAGGGAATGGGACTTGCTTAAATGGGAACCTCGTCCACATGGGCCGTTGCTGTATAAGTCTACGTGAGGAGGCCAACACTCCCTTTGAACCTGATAGTCTGGGAAAGGTTTTCTCTACGATCTTCACCCTGGGTGTACCTGACAGGTTGAAAGTACCTACAGCAACACACACTAAGTGTTGGAGGAACACAACAGACTCAGCCGATCAGGCTACATCTAAGGAGGGGAATAAACAGAGAGATCTTGGGGTCCGTGTCCACAGGACACTCAAAGCTGCTACGCAGGTTGACAGCGTTGTTAAGAAGGCGTATGGTGTGGTGGCATTCATCAACCGTGCGATTGAATTCAAGAGCTGTGAGGTAATATTACAGCTATACAAGACTTTGGTCAGACCCCACTTGGGAGTACTGTGTTCAGTTCTGGTCACCTCACTACAGGAAGGATGTGGATACTATAGTGAGAGTGCAGAGGAGATTTACGAGGATGTTGCCTGAATTAGAGAGTGTGCCTTATGAGAATAGGTTGACTGAACCTGGCCTTTTCTCCTTGGAGTGATGGAGGATGAGAGGTGACCTGATAGAGGTGTATAAGATGATGAGAGGCATTGATCGTGTGGATAGACAGAGGGTTTTCCCCAGGGCTGAAATGGCTGACACGAGAGGGAATAGCTTTAAGGTGTTTGGATGTAGGTACAGAGAGAATGTCAGGGGTAGGTTTTTCACACACAGAGTGTGGAATACACTGCTGGGTCTTTTAAGAGACTCTTAAATGGTACATGGAGCTTAGAACGATAGAGGGCTATGCGCTAGGGCAGGGGTCGGCAACCCGCAGCTCCGGAGCCACATGCGGCTCTTTGATCTCTGTGCTGCGGCTCCCCGTGGTTTGTTAGTTTTTGAAATGTAATTCGAAATTTGAAGATTATGGTGATCTTGTACAATCTAAAAAGGTTGTGGAGACCCCATTTCCTGGCACATCCGAACCGGCTCACAATTAGCCACCGTTCCGGCTAAGGGAGATAGCCTACGGGGGTTTGTGAGTACGTGTCCTTTGGAGCATCCGCGCCCATGGGGGGGGCGGGTTGAGGGAGGCTTTAAATCAAGGCTGTTTAGTTCGAATAAAGTTACCTTTGACTGCAGTGTCTTTATTTTAGCGCTGCGTGTAGCACACCGCTACAACGTGTTTTTTATCGCTATTAATATACATCACCACTGCCAATGCCTGACACCCACCAGTGCGCGCTTTCTTTTAATTCTTCGATCCAAGGTAGGCTAACTATGGAGTAACCTTCAACCCAACGTCTTTTTTTCGGAGTTCAAAATGTTTTTGTTGTATGCAGAAATGTAATTTCGTTTTCTCTGCAGGAGTTAATCAATTTCATAAATGCAACACATTATAGTTTGTTTATACATAGCATAAAGGCAAAAAAAAACCGTTGTATGCAGTGTTATTTCATTTTAAATGTCAAACGGGTTTTGTGGCTCCCAGTGTTTTCTTTTCTGTGGGAAATGGGTCCATATTGGCTCTTTCAGTGGTAAACATTACCGACCCCTGCGCTAGGGTAATTCGAGGCAGTTTCTACAGTAGGTTACATGGTCATAGTGGGCTCAAGGGCCTATAATATGCTGTAGATTTCTATATTCTATAAACAGTTAGTGTTTTGGGCCAAGACCCTTCATCAAGACTGGGTCCAAAACATCAACTGTTCATTCCCCTCCACAGATTCAGCCCGACCTGCTGACTTCCTCCAGCACTTTGCTAGTGTTGCTCAAGATTTTCAGCATCTGCAGAACCTCTTGTGGTTATGAAAGTCCCTACTGCTTCTGCTAAGTTTTGCTAGTTTCACACACCTCAACACAGCTAAAACTGGCTGAAACTGTGTAGAAGATCCAGATCTAAACATTAAGTTAGCTTAATTATCACATGTACTTTGAAACACAGTGAAATGTGTTGCTTGTGTCAAATCAAATCAGTGAGGATTGTGCTGGGGGGCAGCCCGCAAGTTCGACACACTTCTGGAGCCAACATGGCACGACCTCCATTTACTAACCCTAATCGTACTTCTTTGGAATGTGGAGGAAACTGGAGCAGCTGAAGGAAGCCCACACGGTCACAGGAGAGAACATACAAAGCTGTGGGATGTGAACGTGAATCACGTGAAGAGTGCTTTAGTGTAAAATCCACACTGCATGCTTGTCGCTTTCCACACCCCAGCCACCTCCCCAGTGCAAAGTACTAACTATGGAACGTTTACCCATTTCACTCATTGTTACCTCTGGCTTTGCAGGCATGAGCTGTCACAGAACCTGGCTGATGTAGCTCTGGGCAACTGTGGACAGAGAATGGTCCATGTACTCCATGGGTTAAGCTATGAGGCAATTGATCTGTATCTGTGTACATCTGGCTGAGGAATTAGCTGAATAAAGTGCTTAAAGCATTAGTTAACTAGAGTTTGTCTCAAAACTTTACAATTAGCCAAGGAAAAGGGGGGATGGGGCCTACCTTCTCTTAGAGATTACTATTTTGCAGCACAGTTGAGAGCTGTGATTAGTTGGTGCAAACCATCATATGATGCTCAATAGAAAAACATTGAGGAGGGGATACTTCCAATCCCCATACAGGCAATTTTGACTGACAACAACCTACAAAGGTACATAAATACTACTGATAACCCATGGGTGAAATGGACGCTTAAAATATGGAAAAGTATTATAAAAGAATATAAACTGGAGGGAGATACTGCAATTCTTAAATGGTGTGCATATGACTCGGATTTCACACCAAATAAACTGGATGCTAGATTTAAGGACAGGGCAGCTAAAGGAATAACAGTTCTCTGTAATATAATGGAAGAAAGAACATGATTCAGTTTTGAAATGCCTAAAGAGAAACACTTACTAGGAAAACAAGACATCGGTATTTACAGATGCGACAGTACGTTAAATGGAGGGTTAAAAATGTAACCAAGGCAAGTACATGTTTGATAGAGCTATTTAGAAAAGCATATAATTCAGATAACGGTAGTAGAATAATTTCAAGTGTGTATAAAGGTTTGACAAATCAAAGCACATTCAACTTCATACATTAAAACAAAATGGGAGAAGGAAGGAGGGATAATTATATCTGAGGAAGAATGGACAATAATATGGAGGTATCAATGGAAGTGTACCAGCTCACAGAAATGGAGGGAGTTTGGATGGAAAAACATGATAAGGTATTTTATTACACCCTCTCAGAAATCCCATTATGACAGTAACCTCCCTGTTTGCTGGAGAAATTGTGGAAATCAAAATGCAAACCATTATCACATTTTCTGGGAAGCCCCGTTATCAAAGACTATTGGAGGGGGATACACAATGCCTTACAAGACATCTTTAAATGTGAAATACCCTTAGAAAGTAAGACCACATATTTTGGATATATACCTCAAGAATGGTTGAAAAGAGATAAATATTTAATAAATATACTGCTGGTGACTGGTAAAAAGACTCTTACTAGGAAATGGTTATCACAGGAGAGCCCAACTTTAAATGCATGGATAGAAATTACAATGGATATTTACAAAATGGAGAAGATAACAGCATCTGTTAATCATAAGTTGGAACAATTTGATTCATAATGGGAAAAATGGTTTAACTTACATAACACCTCATAGGCCTGATTTTATTCTCACAAATCATATTGTTAAAAGAAAAAGATGACTTTCTACTTGCACACAATTTTCTCCTTTCACTTGTTCTTTCTTTCCTCTCTTTTTTATAAGTGTGTACTTCAGATAAATATTATGTGGAGATTTGTGGCATATATATGATATATATGTACAGCATCTGAAATACATCTCATGGAAATGTTTGTTTGATGATGAACTTCAATAAAAAATAAATTACAAAAATAAAGCATTAGTTAAATGGGGCAGAAGGAAAGGAAAACAGCATTCTTTTGGAGCAAGGAGAAATGAAATTCTCTCCCAAGTTACGGATCCAGGTGTTGAGAGGCTCTCAAGATTTTGGTAGTCTCAGGAGACCAGAGATGCTGGAAACAAACAGGATGCTGGAGGAACTCAGCGAGTCAATCAGCATCACAGACGTTCAACATTTCAGGGAGAGGCTGTTTATCTGGGGAGAAACCCAAACTCAGAAGGTGACAGGTGACAGGTGAATCCAGGTGAGGAGGAATGAGGAGCAGAAGGGAGAGGTGGGGTGGAAAGAGTGCAAATAGCGACAGAGGCTGGGAGGTGATAGGAGGATCCAAGCGAGGAGGATTGAAAGGAAGATGGAGGAGGGGTGAGAGTGGGAATAGTGACAGAGGCTGGGAGGTGATAGGTGGTGTGACAAGGGGCTACGGATGCTAGAACCAAATAGGAAAGGAAAGTGGAGCATGGAATAAAGAGAGAGATGTGTCAGATAAGAACAATGGCAGACAGGAAATCAATGGAAGGAGGGTGGAATTTATGGACAGATGAGGGGAAAGAAATAGGATGCTAGGAGTCCAGGGTGAGGATAGAAAGAACTGGGTGGATCAGGAGGAGGGAGAAAAGGGGCAGAGAGGGAGCAGTTTGCTGAAGTTGTAAAATATAACTTTTTTGATTAAGACTATTTAGATACATGGAGCTAAAGCAGCAAGAAGGAATTAAGGTGCAGAGTAAACACAAAGTTAAACACAACGTGGGTTGAAGAGTCTGTTGTAATTAATGGGCACTTGCTGACACACTTGTCCCAGTGTTTGCTTGTATCAGAAGCAAAGACATTACACCCTAGGAAAGCAAACCTCAAGAGTTTAAGCCTACTGGTAATGCACCTTCCCAGAACACCTCTGCTCAAAGCCATTGCCTTTTCACTACTTAAGAAATTGCAAACATACATGTGCAGACCAAGGAGTTGGTTGTGGACTAGAGGAGGAACGGAGACAGGCTAACCTCCATTGACATCAGTGGATCTGGGGTTGAGAGGGTGAACAGTTTTAAGCTACTTGGCATAAACATCATCGAGGATCTCACATGGTCTGTACATACCGGTTATGTGGTGAAAAAAAGTACAACAGTGTCTCCTTCACCTCAGACGGTTGAAGAAGTTTGGTATGGGCCCCCAAATTCTAAGAACTTTCTATAGGGGCATGATTGAGAGCATGCTGACAGGCTGTATCACTGCCTGGTACAGGAACTACACTTCCCTCATTTGCAGGACTCTGCAAAGCGGTGTGGACAGCCCAATGCATCGGTAGATGTGAACTTCCCACATTTACAAAGACAGGTGTGTAAAAAGGACCCGAAGGATCATTGGGGACCCGAGTCACCCCAACCACAAACTGTTCCAGCTGCTAGCATTTGGGAAATAGTACCACAGCATAAAAGCCAGGACCAACAGGCTCTGGGACAGCTTCTTCCACCAGGCCATCAGACTGATTAATTCATGCTGACACAACTGTATTTCTATGTTATATAGACTGTCCTGTTGTGCATGCTATTTTTAAAAATTTACTATAAATTGCACATTTAGACGGAGATGTAACATAAAGATTTTTACTCCTCACGTATATGAAGGATGTAAAGTCAATTCAACTCAACACTGCTAACGTAGTTGCTTTACTGAATGATCAGGCAAAGTGGGCAGGTCGGCAGAGAACGGATTGATACAAGCCTGGTCAAGGCAACTATTAACAGATAGTGGGCATTTGGAATGGGGCCATCTCTCTGACCGCCAGCCCTCATCCAATCAAGGTTACCCATCAATACAGTACAGTGCTAAAGCAGGCCCTTTGCCTCAAGATTTCCGTGCTGAACAATACCAAATTAAATCTCTTCTGCCTGCACGTGATCCATATCGATCCAATCCTTCACTATTCAAGTGTTTGTCTAAAAGCTTCTTAAATGCCACAGTAAACACGATTACACCAGCTCATTCCAGCACCTACTGTGCAAAAAAACCCGTGCCTCACCATCTTCATTACACTTTCCCTTTCTCACCTTAAATGAAGTATTACTTCTAGCATTTGGCACTTACACCCCAGGAAAATGACTCTGTCACCATCTAAGTTTTGCACTGTGCTTAACTTTTTTCATGTCTCCCCTCAGTCTCCAGTGCTTCAGAGAAAACAAACCATGTCTCCCCAAACTTTGAGATCAGAACCACTAATTTGGGTAGCATCCTGGCAAAAATCTCCCGAACCTTTCTCAGGGCCTCCTCATCTTCCTGTAATGGAGTCATCAGAGCTACACACAATACCCCAAGTGTGGTCTAATCAGTGAAGAAAGCTAATGGCATGTTGGCATTCATAACAAGGGGAAATGAGTATAGGAGCAAAGAGGTCCTTCTGCAGTCGTACAGGGCCCTGGTGAGACCACACCTGGAGCATTGTGTTCAGCTTTGGTCTCCAAATTTGAGGAAGGACATTCTTGCTATTGAGGGAGTGCAGCGTAGGTTCATGAGGTTGATTCCCAGGATGGTGGGACTGTCATATGTTGAAAGATTGGAGTGACTGGGCTTGTATATACTGGAATTTAGAAGGATGTGAGGGGATCTGATTAAAACATATAAGATTATTAAGGGATTGGACACGCTAGAGGCAGGAAACATGTTCCTGATGTTGGGGGAGTCCAGAACCAGAGGCCACAGTTTAAGAATAAGGGGTAGGCCATTTAGAACAGAGTTCAGGAAAAACTTTTTCACCCAGAGAGTTGTGGATCTATGGAATGCTCTGTCTCAGAAGGCAATGGAGGCTAATTCTCTGGAGGTTTTCAAGAAAGAGTTAGATAGAGCTCTTAAAGATAGCAGAGTCAAGGGATATGGGGAGAAGGCAGGAACGGGGTAATGATTGTGGATGATCAGCCATGATCACAGTGAATGGCGGTGCTGGCTCAAAGGGCTGAATGGCCTACTCCTGCACCTATTGTCTATTGTTTAATCAGTTTTATATAAATATAACATGACTTCTTACGCTACATATCATAAGCTTTCTTTACCACCCAATCAACTTGTGTGGCTATGTTCAGGGAGCTACGATTCCTCTGTATATTACTGGTGTAAACAGTCTTGTCATTTATCGTACGCCCGTTGTCAATGGAGAGGGGAATTCTGGAATTAGTGGCCACCGCTCAGGCTGGAGTACATCCAGGAAAATACTTTAAACTGTTTTGTTATTCACCCTTTACTGAAAGAGAAAAAGGGATATGCATATCTCACAGACATGAGAAAGTCTGCCGACGATGGAAATCCAAAGCGACATGCACAAAACGCTGGAGGAACCATTCTTCGAAAAGGGTCTCAATTGGAGACCGTTTTTTGAGAAGGGTCTCAGCTTGAAACGTCGACTGTTTATTCATTTCCGTAGGCGCCGAGCTTCTCCAGCATGTTGTGTGTGTTGCAAGGGATATACGTAGGGTGTATAGGCATTGTATAGCTCACACAGAGTAAAGCTGTCCTGTCAAACACTGCCAGGGCACGGACAGCATGTGTTAAATAGGAAACAAAATTACCTGTACATTGTCCCATCGTGCACTCTCAAGGCAGGGTATTAGATGAAATCAGGTTAGATACTGCGTAAAGCTCCTGTCGACAGAGAGTTGTTGGAGCTCAAGTCCATAGCTCACGCAGAGGATAAGACAGTATTAGTCAGACATGAAGTAAAGCTGCCTCTACTCGGTCCCTTCACCTTGGGAGAATCACCCTGAGAGATACAGAGAGAATTTCCCCGTCACACACACCCATGGGTAGGAGTGCAACTATTGGATACAACATATAGCTCCCCCTACAATGTCTGAATAAACACTCCTGCTATAATTACACTACAAAAAATTTCCACATTAGAAATATCCATTTTTCATTTTCGGGTACTGACTAACCTGCGGCACTGTCTGCTCAGGCTTCTGCATTCATGAGCCACCTTGTACTACGATGAATCACTCCAGAGTCACAGCGGAGATTCTTAAAATTCCACAATTCTCACAACAACCTCACCCACTGCACGCAGTCGCCACACATGACTCACTGGAGAATACCTTGATCTTTGCTGCAGTACAAAGGTTGCTCCCAATCATCAGGTGATCGCATTATCTCAAACTGCCAAAGGAAGAGGAGCCTGTTTAATTCTCCTTATTCATAAGGAGACGGTAGAAGAGAAATTTCCAATTCAGGCAATCCCTGTCATCAAACTTCACCAGGGTACAAACAGTGTGGGTCAGAGCAAAGTTCATTCCTCTCAACAAACACAATCAGGATATTTAGGCCGCTTCCTGTGTGTTTTAGATACTGGGTAAAATTCCTTTCACTGGAACTGGTGAAACTAGAGTGAAATTAAATCTTCCTGTTTTAAACTGAGGCTTTTTAAGGCATTGAGCTTAGAGTTTCGTAAGCAGTTTTGGGCCCTTTATCTGAGAAAGGATGTGCTGGCATTGGACAGGGTCCAGAGGAGGTTTATGAGAATGATCCTGGAAATTAAAGAGTTAACATTTGAGGAGCACTTGATGGGTCTGGACCTGTACTCGCTGGTGTTTAGAAGAATGGTGGGAGGGGGGAATCTCACTGAAACATATTGAATTTTGAAAGACCGAGATAGAGTAGATGTGGAGACAATTTTTCCAGTAGTGGAGGAGTCTAGTACCAGAGAGTACAGCCTCAGAATACAAGGATGTCCCTTTTGAATAGAGATGAGGAGGAATTTCTTTAGCCAGAGGGAGGTGAATCTGTGGAATTCATTGCCACAGATGGTTGTGGAGATCGAGTTATTGAGTATATTTAAAGCAGAGATCGATAGGTTCTTGATTAGTCAGGGCATCAAAGGTTGGGAGAGAAGGTAGGAGAATAGGCTTGAGAAGGATAAAAAATTCAGCTGCAAAGGAATGGCGGAGCAGACTCAATGGGCTAAATGGCTTAGCTCTGCTCCTTTGTTTTGTGCTCTTATGACCAAAGTGCTTTCTTACTCTTTTATATAACTGAAAAATCTCTATACCGTAACCAGCTAGAAACTATGCAAAATTCACTTTGTATTTAGAACTTGGGTCTCAGTTAATAATTCTCGGAAAAAGACCACTTGTCCATGAAACACTCCAGTTAGTGACACGATAGTGAGTAAAACAGCCCAGGAAAGCAAAAGCATCTGAGGAACTGTGGCAAAGAAACCGAGGCATGAGGCACTGTGTGAAAGAAAATGAAGATTTTGGCCAAATCGTTTGATCTGAGGAAGTCCACTCCAGAAGCATGAATCTCAGCAGGAATTTTTCAAATTATCTCCAACATACAATTAGGCAGTTATCAGCTAAGATAAAAGATATGAGATACAGAGACCATCCAGATTGGAGAGCAAGTTCATTTCAACTTGCATGTATGGTTTGAATAATGTGCCATTGTGAATGATGAAATCTAATACAGTGGATTAATTGGGCAATCGGTTAATTGGGGCAGCCACTTATTTGGGAACAACTCTTAGAAGAAGAAAGTGTAATTGAGAAAATAGCCGGGGCACTCTTCAGTCAGTTGGGTCACTAGGCCGTTTAATTGGGACAGGAAACTGCTTCTAATTAGCACATGTGCGGCCGTTCTTCTCTACACTGTGAACAGTTTTTAAATAGTGTCAGTTGCGTCTTTGTGTTCAAAAAGCAGCGAGACAATTTGGAACTGTTTTGCTCACTGCGGTTTCCAGTGTTCCGGCTTTGGGATGCTGGAAGTGGCCGCGAATGAAAATGAAACGATTTCATTACTTCAGCAAGGAACCATGAAGAATCTGAAGGTTATAAACAATCATCTTGAATGTTACAATGAGAATGAAGGCTCAGAGGATGCAATGTCGAAAGCATTGTACGAAGGCAGTCCTCTATCTGCATTAGGTGTCTGCGCTGATTTTGTTCTTTTACAGTCAAAAGAACACAGTGGCGTAAACTGGATGAACGCCTCCGTCAATAACATTCCTGACTACAATTTTATAGAACAGTATGTAGTAGCATTGTTAGTGTTCCAATTGCTCTGTATTTCATTTATATATATAAATTGTAGTTCGTCTTGCTTTGATGTTTTTTTAACTATTTCCATGAAACTGCGAATAACTGGGGCAGCCGCTATCCAGGCCAAGATGTAGTGGTCCCAATGTTCCAATGAAGCGAAATCCAGTTTATTTGCTTGAAAGAAGATCTTCATTTCTAACAAGCAGCATGGGTGCCGCACCTGAATACATCCAAAATCAGGATGGGTGGATTTCAAATCATAGAATAGCTTCACCATGTACCTTGCAGACACAATTCACTGATATGTCAAACCAGATTACGACAACATCTAATAGAAATCAAAAGTGTCCCTGAACAGAACTGAAAAGAACTATCTAAAATTTCAAACCTTACGGTTTGGCAGGATGCAATGCTTCCCACATTGCGACAGTGAATAGGTGATAAAAAGACTTTATTGGCAGTAATGAACTTTGGACTACCTTGAGGTCTTGAGAGATACTGTATGCAAAGGTGGTTAGGTGGTTTCTATTCTTTCTTGGCAGGATATGGGGAGGGAGGGAGGAAGAGGGAGAGGGGGAGAGGGAGAGAGGGAGAGAGAGGGAGAGAGGGGGAGAGAGACAGAGAGAGAGAAAGAGAGAGAGAGAGAGACCGGCCATTCAGCACTTCTTGCTTGCAGTTAACAAAGTAGTGAAAAAGTTGCAGGGAATTAGGGAAGAAACTTGATGGATTACTGCTGAGTCAGACATGTCCCAATTTTAGAATTATTATCACTATTCTTGATTTATAAGATCATAAGACAAGGAAGCAGAATTAGGCCATTTGCCCCATTGAGTCTGCTCCGCCATTTCATCATGGCTGATCTATTTTTCCTCTTGGCCCCAAGCTCCTGCCTTATCCCCCCCTCCCCCAACCCTTCATGCCCTGACCGATCAAGAATCTATCTATCATGCTCTGCCTTAAACGCAGGAAGTCACCGAGTTACGAACATCCGACTTTCGGACAACTCGTACTTATGAACCGAGGAAGCAGAACGGCGTCCACCATTTTAAGTCAGATCACGACACCGTCCGCCATTTTAATTCAGATCGCAACACTATCCGCCATTTTAAGTCGTTGCCATTGACACTGTATTAAGTGTTTAACTTTGTATTTCGCTTAAATTTTTCGTAGTAAGATTCACCCTGACCCCCCCCCCCCCCCACCCCGCCACTGTTCCGGTCGTCTGGTGGCACATTGAGATCTTGATGTCGATCCAGTGACTCCCGTACTATCCACGCTGGGTTGAGGTCGAGCTCGCAACTCAACCTTGTAAAAAAAACACTGCCACGTCCAGTTTAAATTCCCACGCAGAATATTGTGGAGGATCAAATACCCAAACCCAGCACAGCCCCTACTTGTCTCATTTAACCTGTCTCAGTGTGGTGGTCCTTTGAACCTGGCGGACCTTGGGAGCCGGCGCAGGTCGGGACCCGCCACCCGCAATGTTTCTGTTCCATTGATGGGAAGCGATCGTGATTGAAAATAAAGTGGAAATAATAAAGCGTTTGGAAAGAGGTGAAACGCCATTGATCATTGGAAAAGTATTAGTCTACAATCGGTCAACGATAGGAACAATTTTAAAGCATAACAGATAAAGTGAGAATAACGGAGCATGTGAAAGATGCTGCCCAGACGAAAGCTACAATTATTACTAAGCGACACAGTGGTTTAATTATTGGAATACATACGTTTCTTGTGTTTTATGTACATAGAAAGGTAAAATATATACCATATACTAACACAAACGTTTGACTAACTGATGCTAAATAATACCGGATGTACTTGTTCCGACTTCCATACAAATCTGACTTAAAGACGGACTCAGGAACGGAACTTGTACGTAACCTGGGGACTGCCTGTATACATAAAGACTTGGTCCCCAGAGCTGCCTGTGGTAATGAATTCCAAAGAATCACCATTCTCTGGCTAAAGAAATTCAACCACATCTCCACTCTAAAAGGACGCCCCTCTATTCTGAGGCTGTGTCCTCTGGTCTTAGACACTCCCATCATAGGAAACATCCTCCCCACATCCACTCTATCGAGGCCTTTCACCATTCGATAGGTTTCGATTGGGTCACCCCTCATTCTTCTGGATTCCAGTGAATACAGGGCAAGAGCCATCCAACGTTCTTCTCACGACAAGCTGCCAATCCTGGAATAATTTTCGTGAATCTCCTTTGAAACTTCTCCAGTTTCAGCACATCCTTTCTAAGATAAGGGGCTCAGATCTGATCACAATATTCCAAGTGAGGCTTCAGCAGTGTTTTATAAAGTCTCAACATTATATTCCTGCTTTTATATTCTAGTCCTCTTGAAATGAATGCTAACATTGCATTTGCCTTCTTCACCACTGACTCAATTTTCAAATTAACCTTTTAGGAAATCCTGCACAAGGACACCCAAATCCCTTTGCGCCTTAGATTTTTGTATTTCCTCTCCATTATTTTATTGTTAGTTCTTGGTCCATACTTCCTCATTTCTTTACTTAAACACTCAGTTATCACTTTATTAGGTACACCTGCTCATTTATGCAAATAGCTAATCAGCCAATCATGTGACAGCAACTCAATGCATAAAAGCATGTAGACATGGTCAAGAGGTTCAGTTGTTCTTCAGACCAAACATCAGAATGGGGAACAAAAGTGATCTAAGTGACTTTGAAATGGAATGATCGATGGCGCCAAACAGGGTGGTTTGAGTATCTTAGAAGCTGCTGATCTCCAGGGATTTTCATGCATACCAGTTTATAGAGAATGGTGCAATAAACAAGACAAACATTCAGTGAGCAGAGGTTCTGTGGGCAAAACGGCTTGTTAATGAGCGAAGTCAGAGGAGAGTGGCCAGACCAGTACAAGCTAACAGGAAGGTGACAGTAACTCAAATAGGCAGCTGTTACAACAGTGGTGTGCAGAAGAGCACCTCTGAATGCACAACACATTGAACCCTGACGTGGATGGACTACAGCAGCAGAAGACCACACCGGGTACCACCCCTGTGGCCACCTTATTAGCTATTCCCCTGTACCTAATAAAGTGACCACTGAGTGTAAATCTGCCTATGATCTCATCTTACAGCACCTCTATAACCTTCTATAACCCTACAAATCTTTGAGCTTTCAATCTTCCTCCACTTCTGGTCCCGTGCAGTTTTGCAACATCCAGCTGTGTCTTCAATTGCTGAGGCCCTGTGTACTGGTACTTCTAGCCTAAACTTCTCTGATTCACTATGTTTTGTTCTCCACTCTGAAATCTACCTCTTCAACGATAGCACTCCCCATATGTGGCTGGGTGTCAAATTATTTTTCCCTGTCCACTTCAGAAGCAGCTTGGGACACTTCACTATAGACTACTGACTTCAGGAAGGTGAAGGAGGACAAATGTTCACCAGTCTACAGCAGGGATCGGTAGCTTTAAATTCCGAGGCATAGACAGGAAAGTTTATAAGTGAGAATAGATCTAGGGGACATAGCCCAAGATTCAGGGGAATAGATTTAGGATGGAGATGGGGAAAAATTGCATCTCCCAGGGCCAGTGAATCTGTGAAATTCACGTCCTATCAAAGCATTCCAGGCTACCTCATTAATCCAGTAGCACTCACATCTACAGCAATGAGGTGCTTTGAGAGGTTAGTTATAGCTAGAATCAACTCCTGCCAATGCAAGTATCTGGACCCACTGCAACTTGCCTATTGCCACAATAGGTTTACAGTGAATGTGATCTCATTGGCTCTTCACGTGGCCTTGGAACGCCTGGACAATACCAGTACCTACGCAGGCTGATGTTCATTGATAGCAGTTTAGCATTTACACAATCATTCCTACAAGTCTGATCAAAAGCTCCAAACTCTGGGCCTCGGTACCTCCCTTTGCAACTGGATCCTCGACTTCCTCGCTGGAAAACTATGGTCTGTGCTGATCAGAAATAACATCTCCACCTCACTGATACTTAACACTGACGCACCTCAACAATGTGTGCTTAGCCCACTGTTCTACTCTCTCTACACCCACGACTGTGTGGCCAGGCACAGCTCAAATGCCATCTATAGATTGCTGATGACACAACTATTGCTGGCAGAATTTCAGATGGTGACGAGAAGGTGTACAGAAGCAAGATAGATTGGCTGGTTGAGTGGTGCCGTAGCAACGACCTTGCATTCATTTTCAGCAAGACCAAAGAATTGATTATGGACCAGCACGGGCAAGACGAGGGCACACACAACAGTCCTCATCAAGGGGACAGAAGTGGAAAGGGTGAGGAATTTCAAATCCTGGGTGTCAACATCTCTGAAGATCAGCATATTGACACAGCTACAAAGAAGGCTTATTTCATCTGGAGCTTGAGGAGATGTGGTACGTCAACAAAGGCTCAACTTTTTACAAATATAGAATGGACAGCAATCTGGCTGGCTGTATCACTGTCTGTTAATGGAGGGGGGCAGAAAGTTATGAATTCAGTCAGCTCCATCATGGGCACTAGCCTGCCCAGCATCCAGGACACCTTCAAGGAGTGATGCCTCAGGAAGGTGACACCTATCATTAAGGATCCCATCACACAGTTTTTTAAAAATTATGTATTGCAATGCAAGAACATTGACATTAAACCTGATTCTGAAATATATTTAAGACACAGAATTTTATTTCTAAGACATGCACACAGGGCCTCATGTGAAGGACCTCCCTTATTACTACAATGATGGCCTCCCTCATCAACAGTGCAACGTTATCTCCTCTTGGTTAATAGGTTCTTGATCAGTATGGGTGTCGAAGGTTATGGAAGAAGGCAGGCGAATGGGGTTGAGATGGATAATAAAATCATACATGATGGAATGGCGATGCAGACTCAATAGACTGAATAGCCTAATTCTGCTTCTGTGCCTTATGACATCAGCATATTTCCTAGTTGGGTACCTAGAGTTAGGTGGCATTGTTTCAGAAGAAGGGGTTACCTATTTATGACAGAGATTAAAAAGAATGCTATCAGTATTAACTGGGTGGTGAATTTATGGAATTCATTGCTGTGGAGGCCAAGTCATCGAGTGTACTTAAGGTGGTAGGTTTTTGATTAGTAAAAGCATTGTAGGTTACAGGGAGAAAGCATGAGAATGTTGAGAGGGAAAGTACATCAGCCATGATCAAATGGTGGCCCAGAAGCTCTCAGTGGCCACCCATTTTAATTATACTTCCCATTCTGATATGTCTATCCATGGCCTCCTCTATTGTCGCGAAGAGGCCACACTCAGAATGGAGGAACAACACCTTATATTCAACCTCGGTAGCCTCCAACCTGATGGCATGAACGTTGATTTCTCAAACTTCCAGTAATGGCCCCCCTACTTCACCATTCCCATCCCCTTTCCTCTCTCTCACCTTATCTCCTTGCCTGCCCATTGCCTCCCTCTGGTGTTCCTGCCCCCTTTTCTTTCTTCCATGGCCTTCTGTCCTCTCCTATTGGACACCCCCCTTCTCCAGCCCTGTATCTCTTTCACCAATCAACCTCCCAAATATTTATTTCATCCCTCCCCCTCCCCACCTTTTAGATCTACTCATCTTTTTTTTCTCCAGTCCTGCTGAGTTCCTCCAGCATTTTGTGTGTGTGTGTGTGGCCTAGTTCTGCTCCTATTTCTTATGGTCTGGCACTATAATTCAAATACACAGGAATGCAAAGAGCTGCAGAGAGTAGTGGACTCAAACACAGTGCATCTTTCCCCACTATCGGTATATACAGGAGGGACTGCCTCAGGGCAACATCCATCAAAGATTTCCACCACCTTCACACCATTTTCTCACAACTACCATCGGAGGTACAGAAGCCTGGATCCCCACACCACCATGTTCAAAACAACTACTTCCCTCCAACCATTTGGTTCTCCACGACCTACACAAAATAACCACAGCACGACAACAATTTTTATCCCTTTGCTCTAAAATGGGACTATGTTGTTCTAATTGTGTTTTTCTTGCAAAAATTACATATAATTATGTTTATATTTTTCTGTGAATGCTGCTTGCATGACGCTGAGTGTCTGTGTTGCTGCAGCAGGTACATTCCCACTGCCCGTGTATACATGTACTTGTGCATATGGTAACAAACCTGACTTGGATTTCAGGATATATTCAAGTTACTGAAATTGCAATAAAGGCTGAAATTATTGGTGCCAAATAAATGCAGATTGCTCTTGTTATCACATCTAGCACTTCCTACAATCATCCCAATCTAGTGAGAAAAGATGTGAATTCACACTGCTGCTGCCAGGTGTGGACAGAATTAGGCAGAACTCTGTTGTAATCTTCCCACAAACAAAATATCCAACTGACCTTCAAGTGAGGTAGAGAGATCCAAGAGCTTTATGTGGCTACAGACCACGTCCCAGTGATGAAACAAACCAGTAAAACCTGTCATGTCTGGAATTTCCACGTACAGAAAAAAATGCAACTATTTTCGAAACCAAAATACAAATCTCATTGGTTACCATCATGTGATAGCCCTGACAATTGGCTCATGTTTACACTCAAGGATTTTTGGACTGCAAACAAGAAATTCAAGCTAACATTAATCTTTGCGATTCCAAACGTGCTGCGAATCTGCTGAGTCCTCTGCCTACATTCCTCAATGTACTGCTGCAGTGAAGCTATTTACTGAACACAGCCCTTTGCATTTTCGGCATCTGACAGATTGACGGTGGACAAAGGCAGATCTACATGGAGTGACCTCAACATGCTCTTGCACAGACAAAAAGAAACAATTGATTTTTTTAAAACCAGCTTTTTTCAACACATCTGGCCATCCCCAATTTCTTTTTAACTGGTCTTGGAGGAATCATGAGGCAAAGTGCCCATTTCAATATGGGACATGGGCTGGTCAGGCTGCATATAGAAGGGACCCACATTAACACAGGCCATGATTCAAGGTACCCTCTCCTGTTCTTTACACAGGAGAGGCTACATGGGCTTCTGTGCCCATCTGGGAAGGAGATGAGCAACTAAGTCTCGTTCTAAAGGCAATATATCCAACATTACATAAACATGTCAACTTGAAGTGGGTGGGTGGAAGGAAGAGAGACTGGTGAGATCGAGAGAATGAGACAGAAGGGAGGAGCAGGAGGAGCACGGGAAGCCTCGCACTTCCAACCCTACGTAAGGGTTGGTATGAGTCACGGCCTCAGACAGATGACGCACCACCGTAACTCTCAGATTGGATCTAAAGAAAAATAAGGTGGTGACAAGCTGGTCTCCGTGGCAACAATTAGGATGAAAGAGCTGTCATTCTTTTACAATCTTACTTAGATATGTTGTATATGCTTAATGCAACACTCACCCTGTAAGAGGCCTTTCCCTCTGTGCAAATGAAGCACTGGTCTGCAATTAATGTTATTTCCACAGGAGTGATGTATCTGAAGAGATATTTTGGGTTCAAATTGGTAGCTCAGATTTGTAGCAAAGAAATATAAAGTGATCCACATCTCAGGAATATATTGAATATTCTACTGGCTGGAATTTCAATGATTCACATTCAAAGTTCAAAAATCAAAGTAAAATTATCATCAAAGAATAAAGAAGGTCACCATGAGATTCATTCTTACTTGTGGGCATTCACAGTAGGTACAAAGAAACACAACAGACTCACTGAAAAACCACACACAAAGACAACGACCAATGGGCAAATACAAAAATAATAACAATAATAAAATTCAGAACATGTGCTGTAAAGTCCTTGAAAGTGAGTCCATAAGTTGTGGAATCAGTTCAGTGCTGAGGTGAGAGAAGTTATCCACACTGGTTCAGCAGCCTGATGTTTGTAGGATAATAACTGTTCCTGAACCTGCTGATGTGAAACCCAAGGCTCTTGTAGCACATATAACCTCAGCAATAAGGTTGAAACTTTGCAGCAGTGGCCATCACATAATTGTCCAGGATTTCTGATCGCATTAACAAAGTCCAACACAATTTCGAGCCCATGATGATTTGAAATGCCACTAACAAAAGACATGTTCCAGCTCTTTAAGGTCAGCTTTATCTCCTCCTTAAGTTGGTAATTTAGATTCTTTGGTGACTGGTTTTTGACCTTCATGTAAACTTCCAGCAGTGAGCCTTGCTAATCCATAGTCTGGCCTGGTCCAACCACGGCCAAGAAAACTTGCCAACACCTCTACTTCCTCAGAAGGCCAAAGAGAGATTATCATGCCTTGGATTGGCAACCACTATCTGTGACTGCAAGAAAGCATGGAGTTACACTAGACTCATACTCTGGATTCTATACTTGTTGCTGCCTCAGTAAAGCAGCCAGTATTATCAAAGATCCTACCCACCCTGGGTATTATCTATTCTTCCTATTCCCATCAAGCAGATGATACAAAAGCCTGAAAGCATATACCACCAGGTCCAAGGACAGCTTCTGTCCCACTATTAAGAATATTAAAAGGTTGCTCAGCACAAAAGATGGACTCTTGACCTCACAATCTACTTCATTATGATCCTGCACCTTATTATCTACCTGTACTGCCTTTTCTTTGTAGCTGAACACAGAACATAAAATATTACAGCACAGTACAGGCCCTTTGGCCCAGAATAATGTGGCTATCTTTTAACCTACTCCAAGATCATTCTAATTCTTCCCTTTTTCATTACCCTCCATTTTTCTATCATCCATGTGCATAACGAAGAGTTTCTTAAATGGCCCAAATGTATCTGCCTCTACCACCACCCTTGGCAGGGTGTTCCATCTTTCTCTGTATAAAGAACTTACCTCTGGCATCCCCCCTTTATATGCTTCTCCAATCACCTTAAAGCTATGCCCCTTATAATAGCTGTTTCCACACTGGGTATAAAAAGTCTCTATCTGTGCCCCTTATCACCTTATACACCCCTATCAAGTCATCTTGATGGAGGTGTTGCACTTTATTCTGCACTCTTATCGTTTCACCATTTACTACCGATGAACAGTATGCAAGACAAGCTTTTCACTGTGCCTCAGCACACGTGACAATAATAAACCAATTCCCATTCCAATTAACTGTGGAATGCACTGAAGCTAGACCTCATCCAATGTCACAACTACGTTTTGCTGTGGGATGTACTGGGAAAAGAGAGGCGGAAGTGCCTGGCTAAATGTTTGTTTCCTGACGATGCTTCAACCTCTTGAGTGGTGTGGCCTTTTAATGCCTCCAGTCATAAAGGTAGTCAGGTTTTGTTGGTTGTACATCAATTAGAGAGCCTGATCACACATAGAATATAAATAAAATAAGATGAAGTATCTGTGTAATACCACAAACACAGAGCTAAAAATTGCACTCCAGTTGTGTACAGATTTATTTTTGAACATAAGATGTTGCAGTTTTATAAACAGTGTGTTCCCAATGCTAGGTATGACAAATTTTTCCAGACTTACAAAAGTTGACCCAAGTTTTACTATTTTAAGTTAACCTGCATTTCACAAATCGCACCGAGTGTAGAGTGCAGAATCTGGTTCGTACTCCTCCAAAACAATCTTCCTCTGGTCACGGACAAATCCATCTTTATAAGAAGTACAATAGTATTCAGGTTTTGGTTCAAATTGCAGTCCAGAAAAGAATCCACTTCTGAGCTGAGGATGGTTATGATGTTAATGGGATATAATACCAAGTTTGCCTATATGGGGCGAAGCTTATTATGAGCTAGATCAGAGTATCCCAAAGGCATTCAGTTCAAGACCGATCTGGGATTTAATCCCTTTAAATCAGAAAAATTATGTAGGAAATTCAGTCAGTGGAACTGACTGGTCTTCTGCTGTTGTAGCCCACCCACTTCAAGGTTCGAAGTGTGTGTTCAGTGACGCTCTTCTGCTGCTGTAACACATGGTTATTTGAGTTACTGTTGTTGTCTGCCAGCTTCAAGCAGCCTGGCCATTCTCCTTTGACCTCTCACATTATCAAGGCATTTTTTGTCCAGAGAAATGGATTTTTGTTTTGCTTTTTGCACTGTTCTCTGTAAGCTTTAGAGATTGTTGTGCATGAAAATCTGAGTATATCAGCAGTTTCTGAGATATTCAAACCATGCCATCTGGCACCAACAATCATTCCATGGTCAAAGTCACTTAGATCACGTTTCTTCCCCTTTCTAATGTTTGGTTTGAACAACAACTGAACCTCTTGATCATGACTGCATGCTCTTATGCAGCAAGTTGTTGTCACGTGATTGGCTGATTAGATATTTGCATTTACAACCAGGTGTACAGGTGATCTTAATAAAGTGACCGCTGGGTGTAAACCATCGGTCAATTTCCCTCGAACATACGAGTCCTCTCCTGCATTATGGGGTTGTCGACAATTCTAAAAAAACTCTTCTCTCCCTCTTTGCTTTTCTTTCTGCTCCCTCCCTCCATCCTCCCGCAGTAGGAGCTGCCAGCAGTTAAAGGTCAGCCTTTGATAACAAACCTGGCCAGAGCAGCTGTTAGGGACAGTTAACTACAGTAGATCGCCATGGTTGGTACGTTGTCCTGTGAGGGGCTGGTAACCTTTTTGCACTAGAATCCTCAGCAGTTTTCCAGGAAATCCCCGAGGGAGGATCACAGCCAGCCTGCAAAGACTAATATATTATTTACTTTTGCAGCCAGGGAGATGCAAAACCTGGACTGGAGTCATCCTTTGCTGGATAATTACCTTGGCTGGGTAAGGTGAAATGAAAGTACACCATCTCATATCATACTCAAAAGAGACTATTCCCTCTGAAATAAGGATGTTACGTTCAGCCAGAGGTCACTAGAAACACCATTTTAAGCCAAAGGTCCTACATTCCAGCGGGACCATTTTGACACTGAACAAAGCGGTGCCCTTCAGGCCACACTGACCATCCTACCCATCTATACTAATCCTTCTTGCCTGCATCAATTCCATATCCCTCCCTTGTTCATTCACGTACCTGTCTGAATTCTTAAAAGCTATTTTGGTCCCTGCCTCTGGCAGCTCATTCCAGATACCAACTACTCTTTGTGTGGAAAATTTAGCCCTCAGGTTCCCCCTCACCTTCAATCTACACCCTTATTTTAGACACGACAACAGAACAGACCCTGGCTCTCTCCCGATCTATGCCTTTCATAATTTGATGAACTCCCATCATGTCACCTCTCCTGCTCCCAATCCTGGCCAACATGTATAATTCAACCCACATTCACTACAAGTTTACGTTTTTTTGTAGGATTCACACCAATTATATCAAAACGGGATTTCATTGGCTGGGTAATACTGCAGTTATGAAAGGTACAACTAAAATCCAAGAGTTTCTTTCATCCTGGCATTAATTAGGATTTGGGATAATGGGGTGACAAAGTTGTACAAGGCAAAAGAACGATCCACCAATGTCACCCTTCACTACCTTCACCCTGAAGTCAACGTGATTTTCACATCAGCGTCCATCTGACAAGCAGGAATAGCCACCCAGTCCCTTAAGTGGGATTTATTTCAAACCTTAACTCCCCACTTTCAAATCTTGTCTAAGTGGTTTTAGTGAGGCATCTAACAAGATCACATGTAGTAGGCTGGTCCAGAAGGTTAAGGCACATGGGATCTAAGGCAAGCTGGCTAATTAGATCTAAAATTAGCCTGGTGGTAGGAGGCAAAAGGTAATGGTGGAAGAATGTTTTACTGATTGGAAGTCTGTGGCCAGTGGTGGAGTCTGCAGATTGCTGCTGGGGCCATTTTTGCTTACATTTACTCCAATGTGAATGTTGGAGGTATGAGTAGTAAGTTTGTGGATGAAGTGAAGATCAGTTTGTGGATGAAGTAAATAGGTTGTTCTAATGCTAAATGTGTTTGTGGTCTTCTGCTGTTGTAGCCCATCCACTTCAATGTTCGATATGTTGTGCATTCTGTGGTGCTCTTCTGCACACCACGGTTGTGACCCGTGGTTATTTGCGTTACTGTCACCTTCCTGTCAGCTTCAAGCAGTCTGCCCATCCTTCTCTGACCTCTATTAACAAGGTGTTTTTGCTCACAGAAATGCCACTCACTGGATTTTTTTTTGTTTTTCGCACCGTCCTCTGTAAACCCTAGAGGCTCCCAGGTGGTTGGGTCATTGTAATTTGTCCTGTGGTTAGGGTAGGGTTAAATAAGTGGGCTGCTGGGCTAGAAGGGCCTGTTCTTCACCGTTTCACTAAATAAATAAATGGTGGATGCTGCTGTCCTGTGGTAGTACTCCCGTAGATGTGCTCGAAGGTGGGGAGGGCTTTTCCTGCGATGGACTGGGCTGTGTCCACCACTCTTGGTAGGCTGCTTACAGGACCTTGGTAACAGCGCAGTCACAATAATGGGTTTAAATCTGTGCTTTGAAGGCAACAACAGCCTGTTCCGCTAATAACACAACCTTCCATCGCTCAAAGTTTCTTAGGAACGTAACTATCATGTTTAGAGCAGAACTACAAATAGAAAGGATATGGTTGTACAGATGAGATTCATCAGGTTGCTGCCACTGGACTGGAGGACTTTAGTTAATTATTTTTAAATAAAAACACAGTGATTGATATCTAGCACTCTCTATCTAAAGAAGTGGTGGAACCAGATACAACCACGAACCTTCAGGAGCTACTTAGACAGGCACTTGAGTAGGCAAGACAACGGGATGAAGACCCACTGAGGGAACATGGGGTTAGTGTAAATGGACAAAGCATTGGCACACACAACTGGTGCACTGCAGAACCCAGTTCAGTGCTGTATGACCCTTTGACTTTATTCCTGTTTCCTGCTGGCCCACAGTACCCTTTCATTCCTGCACTTTAACACAGCTTTTTAAAAAATGTTCAAGAGCCCTGATTTTAAAAAAATAAAAACACAAAATGCTGGCAGAACTCAGCAGGCCAGACAGCATCTGCAGATGCTGGAAATAAATAAAAACATTTTATTTACTGATACACCACTATTTACACCTGATTTACTGCTTTTGAACCCGAAGGACTCACAGCTCACAGAGTCAACAGAAGCTTTTCAGCTTGAGAAGCAAATGGGGGGTTGGGGGTTGGGGGGGTCTCTCTTCCCCAGAAATCTGATGATCCATGAGTTTACTTAGACCATAAGACATTGGTGCAGAATTAGGCCAACTGACACATTGAGTGTGCTACGCTATTCCATCATGGCTAATTCCTTCTCAACCCCGTTCTCCTGCCTTCTCCCCATAACCTTTGACACCCTTACTAATCAAGAACTTACTAACCTCCTCTTTAAATATACCCTATGACTTGACCCCCACAGCCGTCTGTGGTAATAAATTCCACAGATTCACTCCTTCTGGTTAAAGAAATTCCTCCTCATCTCTGTTCTAAAGGGACATCCTCTCCATGTTCATTCTGTCTTGGTTTTTCAATATTGAATAGGTTTTAGTGAGATACTCCACCCCCCCCCCCCCGCCCCCAACATTGAACTCCAGTGAGTACAAACCCAGAGCCATCAAATGCTCATGTTAACCCTTTCATTCTCAGACCCTCCCCAATGCCAGCACATCTTTTCTTTGATCAGGGACCCAAAACTGCTCACAATACTCAAAATGTGGCTTGACAATGCATCTGTACTCAGTATATGCCTAAACATTTTAAAAAACAGATTGTGTCTCTGACTGCAAATAAAACCAAATTCTCACCTATTCCTCGAGTTGCAATCAGCGGAATTTTCCTGAAATTGCTGCTCATGTTCAGTTTGTAAAGACAGCTGCAGCTCTGTACTGCATTCATCAATGCCTCGGACAGAAGAGGAAAAATGCCTTGGAGAGGTGCATGTGACAGAAAGGGGTCGGGGGGGGGGGGGGGAGGACGGACCGAGGGGAGTGTGGTGATGGCTGGTTTGAAATTTCATGCGGCAGCGCACTGGGAAATCAGTGTAAACTCAAACCTTTGTCAGCCCATTACTGCGGCCTGGGGCAACCTGATCCGCTGCTCGTCTGTCAGGGATAATGGATAATCAGATTGCAGCAGGGCGACTGCAATCTGAAACCAGCAGGTGAAGAAAGGAAAGTAAGACACAGCAACAACACTATCCCACTATTGGGAATCCAGATTGTGTAAATCTCTGAGAAACAAAACCTTGCATTGATGTAGCGGCCTTAACACAGGGAGCGTATCGGGGAATAATCAGACAGATGATCAAAGGTTTTTATCAAAGGAATAGACGCTTGTATATTCCAAAACATATACACTTCTACTGAGGTACACACACTTGCAAGCATTCAACAATTCATCGCTGTAACATAGGTTTTATGTCTGACTTGGAATTCAATTCCAAATTTCAGAGACTGATGTCCCAACTTTCAAGGAAACACTACACTGAGATCCCATCTTCAGAGCAGCTTGGATGCAGCTCTTCCTCGCAAATTGACAGAGCAAGGTGTAATACTGAGGCATTATAGGGCATTGGTCAGACTGCACTTACAGTACTGTGAGCAGTTTTGCACCCCAAATCTAAGAAAGGATGTGTTGGCGTTGTAGAGGGTTCAGAGCCAGTTCGCGGGAACGATCCCAGGAATGAAGGAGCATTTGATGGCTCGAGGCCTACAATCTCTGGAGTTTAGAGAGTTGTTGGGGGGGATCTTACTGAAATCCATCAAATATTGGAACGCCTTTATAGAGTGGATGTAGAGAGGATGTTTCCTATATTGGGGGGTGTCTAGAACCAGAGGGAACTGCCTCAGAATACAAGAATGTCCCTTTAGTACAGAGATAAGAAGGAATTTCTTTAGCCAGAGGTTTGTGAATCTGGAATTCATTGCCACTGATGGCTGTGGTGGTTTAGTCACTGGGTATAATTAATGCAGCTGTTGATAGGTTCTTAATTAATCAAGGCATCAAAGGTTACAGGGAGAAGGCAGGAGAATGGGATTGAGAGGGATAATAAAACAACTGTGAAGGAATGGCAGAGCAGACTTGATGGGTTGAATGGCCTAATTCTGCTCCTATGACAGGATTTTCTGCCAAATCTTCTCTCTTCCATATTGATCATTGGGAGTTCTGGACAGGCCAAAACTCAATACACAAACATACTGTTCCTCGAGATTCATGTATTGGATTAAGTGGTTTGTCCAGCAGAACAAGGAAGTAATGCTTTTTACAAAAGCTTTGGCACCTCGGTCCTGGTTTAACAATAAATTCCAGTTCAGATTCCACAGCATTCAAAAAATTACTCAATTATCATGGTGCATTTCTGATAACACACCAGTGAAGGATAAAATGATTTATTTACAAGAATGGATTGCACATGCTGGGCATACATTCCCTGGAGTTTAGATTATTAAGAGATACTGTAACTAAGATTAGAGGATATAATAAGGTGGCTATAGGGAAATTGTTTCCTCTGCTGCGACACAACAGATCTAAAGGATCTTAAGTTTAAAACTAGAGTGGTGTGATGTTAGGAAACACTTCAATCAGATAGAAATTGGGATACTCACCACCAAGAAAACCTACCGAAGTCTTCGAAATTCAGATACTAGACTTTTGTTCGGTAAGACTATTAAGGGATAGGGAACAAGGCTGTAATTGGACTTATGATGCATGCTGAAAGGTCTGAACAACCATCTGCTGTGCTTATGTATTAAGTTATAGTTCTTAATATGACACACAGGAGATGGAGCAGTTTAGTCTGTAGGCAGTGGAGACAATCTGCTGCACAATCTAGCCACAAATGTGGGTCTGCTGCTGGAATCTCCATTAAATACAGAACTAACCATTTTACTTTGAGAACAGCAGTCTAATATCAAACAGTCTTGGGTGGTCTACAGTTCCACATTTAGTCTGCGCACTAAACTGCAGGATAGTTTGCCTTGGAGGTGATGTAGTCTAAACTCCCTGGAATGACATTGGGACTTCAGAGGTTACATTCTAAAAGGATGGCATCATGTGAGTTTAGAAAATTTAGAAGGTGATCTGATTGAGTTGATTAAGATATTAATCATTGGGTGCAGAAAGGATGATTTGGGCTGCCAAGACATACTGTATCAACACACTTCAGATTCATTTTACTTTTCACATCAAAACATACAGTGAAATGTGTCGTCTGCATGAACTACTAACATAGCCCAAGGCTGTACTGGGGCAGCCCACAAATGTGGCCACACATTCCAGCTCCAATAGAGCATGCCCACAATACTCAGTGAAATAACACAGAACACACCAAGCAACAAAACAGCAGCAGCAACTCAAGCTTCTCTCCTCCCTCCTACCTAACCACACACTTACACACATACTCAGTCCTCTGACCCCAGCACAGACCATCTCCGGCCTCTAGCCTCCAGCAGACTCACAGATCTGTAGCCTTTGACTTCACTAGTGACTCTAACCATCAGGCCTTGACTTACAAATTTCTAATCAACCTACGGACTTCGATCTTCAGTGTGGCCCCAGGATTCGCTGATGACAACGACTGAAGACATCAAACACCAGATCCGCTAATGACAGGACACCAAAGTCTAGGACATGAATTCTATTCTCAATGATTTGCTTAGTGGAGGGTGAGATGGGGGGGGGGGGGGGGGGGTCACTGGCCCTTGTGCCTGACAACTCACTGACCTGGGGGAGAGGTGCATCAACCCTTGTCCTCGCTGCTCTTCTGGCCAAACATCTGACCATAGATGTCCTTCATCACCATCCACAACGCAGCCTTCAAACATGGAGCAGAGGCCTAGACTCTGGCCTGACCTCTAATTTCCCTACAACCCTGTCCCTAAACCGGACCCGTAACTCCCCTTTCTGTCCCCAAAACCATCCCTAACAACCTAAAAAACAACTAAGTCTTGAAGAACATTTGAAAAATAGCCTCCAGGACAACAAGCAAAAGGGTAGCTGGGACCCATGGAGAACCATTTCATCCCCTTGAAGTATGCAAAGAGGAGGAAGGAATATGGAACACTACTAATGCAAAACTACAATGTCACACAATATCATACGGCGAATGCAAGGTTAAAGGTGCCTACACAAGGTTCATCACATACTCCCTCGAATTAGCCCATGAAATCAGAGTGTATACAGATGATACAAACCCAGAAATGATATGTCTCACCAAAATACCTGCTGCAGGGTTTCCAACTACTCCGTATCACCTTTGCCAACTCTGCAGAGTGACTGAAAATAAAACGTTTTATTTTATAAAGGGAAAAAATCAATTTGCATTGGCTGACTCTTAAACATTCTTACCAGATCAGGTACAAAGTAAACCTCTGGCATAGCTTCAGCTTAGCCCAATCTCGACATTTAGTGGGTCAGGTGCAGTACTGAGATTTAGGAGTACTATATGCAAGTTGAAGGTTAATGAGCACAAGGTAACCAAAGTTATGGACATGGCACCAAGATATCGATCACCTTGACATAACAATGTGTAAAAGGCCCAAGGGGCTAATTGGGTTCCTTCGGTTCCTATCTTCCTATACATCCCTCCAGAAAGCCATGTCAGGTACAATTCCACAAATGCTCAGAGCCCTTTACTACCCCAGGCAGTGCACTGCCATGACCGGCCCAAGGGGGTTGCTGAAAACGTCCGAAGCCAGCAAGTTTGTTACCCCAAACTATTTTAGAACACGTCTGGTCAGTGGGAGTCATTGGCCCAATGAAACCAAAGGCTGCTCCATTTAACTGGACATGGTACCGAACCGGAATACACATTTACAATAATGAAGATAGCCACAGAAATGGTTTCCACCCGTGAGCAAGGCCAAACCAAGGATCATAAGTATGGTCATACAAATAGGGCATTCATGGGTAACTTGTTTACCCAAAGAATGGTGAGAATATGGAACCAACCGGAGTGCTGAAAATTATATAAACTCGGTGGCCACTTTATTGGATACACCTGTACAGAGAATGTTGTGAAAAACAAAAAAAATCCAATGAGCAGCAGTTCTGTAGGCAAAAAGGCCTTATTAATGAGAGAGGTCAGAGGAGAATGGCCAGACTGATCCAAGCTGACAGGAAGGTAACATTTACTCAAATCACCGCGTTACAACAGTGGTGAGCATCTCTGAACACACATCACGTCGGACCTTGAAGTGGATGGGCTACAGCAGCAGAAGACTATGACTCAGTGACCAGTTTACTAGGTATAGGAGGTACCTAATATGTTTATATAACTTGAAAAACTATATTTCTTGTACCATCCTAAGTTTTAGCAACACCCTTTCAGAACTTCTGTATCCTTTTTATCTGATCCAGCTGAAGCAAGCAAAACTTCCTACTTTTCAAATCCCTTCTTGAAAATATGGGGGAAAGAAGCCAATCTGCCTGGCTTGCTGGGTTCCTTCAGCACTTAGTGCGTGTTTCTTTGGATTTCCAGCATCTGTAGAATTCTTTGTCATTAAGATTTGGAACAGTGTTATTAACCTGTATTGTTACTTCTGGTAATTTGCATTTTTGCACTTTGTTCCTGTCCGATTTATCATTCCATGCCACATTGCGCTGTTGTGACAACTACCTTTCCCTCATTATCTACAAAACAAAAGAACTGGTCATTGACTTCAGAAAGGAGGATAGAGCACATACTCCCATCTACATCAATGTGTTGCGGTTGAGAGGAATGAAAGCTTCAAGTTTCCAGGTGTGGACATCACTAGAAACATCATGCTTAGTTAGGGCCAATACAGCTCAGCAATGCCTCTACTTCCTCAGGAGGCTAAAGAAATTCAGCGTGTCCCCATCAATTCCTACCAACAACTTGATTTAACAGTTTGCTTTGGCAACTGCTCTGCACAAAACTGCAGAGTTTGTGTACACAGCTCGGCACATCAGAGGAATCAGCCTCCCCTCCATGAACTCTGTCTCTGCTTCTCAGTGCTTCAGTAAAGCAGCCAGCATAATCAGAGACGCTACCCAGCCCAGACATTCTCTCTTCTTTCTCAAATTAGACAGAAGATACAAAAAGCCTAAAAGCACTCACCAACAGGACAGCTTCTATCCCATTATCAGATTCTTAAATGGATCTCCTATAAGATGGACCCTTCGCCTCACAATCTACCTCGTTACGATCTTACACTTTATCGTTTACCTGCACTGCACTTTTTCAGTAGCTTTTACACTTTATTCTGCATAGTTACTGTTTTACCTTATTCTAACTCTATGCACTGTGTAATGATTTGATCTGTAGAAACAATGCAAGACAAGCTTTTCACTATGCCTTGGTACATATGACAATAATAATAAACCAACAGCAATACCAATATGGCCCTCCATTATCATTCCAATCAATAACATAATCATGGTTTTAAATTATTTGCCAAATGCATCTATTCTATAAGTTTACTGATTGCTGAAGTATTTACAATTCACTACCCCCTACAACCATCACAACACCATGGCATTTGCAAAGTGAGTAAGTTATGTACTTTTTATTCCCAGTTGCATATCTCTACACTGACCTTTGCGACAGCAGTTCTCCACCTAAGCCACTCAGCTCCCCTATTCTCCGCTAACCTGACCTACAGCCAGCAAGCTTTTCATTCTGCTACTTGATCAGTGACTGCATGTATCCTTCCAGTTTATTCATTAGTCGATTATCAAAGGCCTTTAGGAAGTCCAGATAAATTGCAGATAAAATCCTTATCTACCCTTACTTTCTCATCTTTAAAAATAATTCAACGAGTTTAGACAATATATTCTCTCCTGAAGGAGCGAATGTTATTATTTGTTCGCTAGTTTCCACTTTTAATGGGATTCCATAACTTTCTCAGCATTAATGTCTCAATTTAACTGTCCTCGATCGAGCCTCAGGATCTTCATGCACTCTCAGATTTATTATCACTGACATACTTCATGAACTTTTTTGTTTTATAGCAGCAGTACTGTGCAAGACATAAAAATAAGTAACGCATGTGATTCTGGAGTTGGAACAACTGTGCAGTCAAGCAGCATCTACGGAGATGAATGAACATCTGACATTTTGGGCCAAGATACTTCATCAGGACTAGGAAGGGGTAGAAACTAGAATGTCGGGGAGAGGAAAGAATACAAGCTGGCAGGTTATAGGCAAAGCCAGGTGAGGCAGAAGGTGAGTGGGTGAGTGGGGGATGGGGGAATACGTAAGAAGCTGGAAGGTGATAGGTGGAAGAGGGAAAGAGATGGAGGAAGAGGAACCTGATAGGAGAGGACAATTGACCATGGGAGAAAGGGAATGAGGAAGGATACCAGAGGGAGGAGATAGGCAGATGATGAGAAGGGAATAGAGGGGAGTCAGAATGGGGAATGGAAAAAGAGAGAAGGGGAAGAAGTGAGAAATTACCAGGTTATCAAAAATCAGTGATCAATTCATTAGGTTGGAGGCTACCCAGATAGATTGAGATGTTGCTCCTCCAACTTGAGTGTGGCGTCATCATGGCAGTAGAAGAGGCCAAGCACCAACACATCAGAATGGAAATGGGAAGTCAAACCAAAACTGGTGGCACCTGGAAATCCTACCTTTTGTGGCAGATGGAGTCAAGGTGCTCAACTAAAAGTCACAAAATATTACTATTTATTGGGATATAACATGGAATAGGCTCTTCCAGCCCTTTGAGCTGTGCCACCCAGCAATCCCTGGATTTAATCCCAGCCTAATCATGGCACAATTTATCATGGTCAACTAACCTACCAACTGGCATGTCTTTGGACAGTCGGTGGAAACCATAGCACCCCGAGGAAACCCACACAGTCACGGGGAGAACTTGCAGAAATCCTTACAGGAAGCAATTACAATAAATGAACAGTGGAAAAAGAGGAAGAACAAAGTGTTCTTGAACAGTGCAAAACAGAGTAGGGTCATCCAGCTCCAGTACCTCCTCCCTGAAGGTAGCAATGAGAAGGAGGCATGCACCATACTCAAAGGCAACACGAGTGAATCTGCAGATGCTGGAAAAAAATAAAAACACAAAATGCTGGCAGAACTCAGCAGGCCAGACAGCATCTATGGGAGGAGGTAGTGATGATGTTTTGGGCTAAAACCTTTCATCAGGGTTGCACCATACTCAACTTGTTCAAGACAATATTTCTGTAATCTCAAGCCTCCAAACTATGATTCCTCCATCTCCAGCCACACTCTAAAGTCTATTTGCTGACTCCCAGATCCTGGATGTCTGAATTCTTAAACTTTTATTTCCATCTGACATAGCAGCAAAGGGTCTCTCAGAAATTCACAAATGATATCCTATGTGTAACTGCAAGGGACAGAAACTATTCTGCCTCATCTTTCTCAACCTATCAACAGCTTTTGCAGATCACATTGTCATCACTGCCTTTGCAACATCATTTGGTTCATTAGACCACATTTAACTGAATTCCTTTTTATCCAGATGTGGCCACAGATTTACCAACAAAGATCTTATTTGTCACCTCCCTATTATCACCTCTGCAGCTCCAATGGAATGGTCATTATCTCACACATTTTAAATTTACATCTTGCCCACCAGTATCATTATCCAAAGGTGTTGGTTCCCGCAGGTATGCTAATGCCCACCATCAATTAATGAGCAATTCTTTGCAACTCTGCAATGTCTACGAGGAGTCAGTTACACAGCACAGAAAAGGGCCCTTTGGTCCAGCTCGTCCACATCAACCAAATTATCTACTCGAGCTACAGCTACCTGCCTGCATTTGGCCCATATCATTCTGAACCTCCCCATAACCATGTACCTGTCTAAATGCCCTTTCAATGTTACACTGTCAAATGACTTGTCCAACTGGGTGCATCCTCACTACAGGTTCTTAAGTAACAACTAACCCTATCCCGTTTCCTGCCATCTGATTCTAAACCATGTTATTTCCAAACTTGGTGTGGTACTTGACTCCAAGGTCACTTTTCAGGCAGACTTTGTAAGATTACTCATTCCTACCTTTCTAACATTGCTCAATTTCACTGTGCTCTGGCTCATCTGCTAGTTAAAGCTACATCCATACCTAATCACTGCCAACGATGCCAATAACCTAGAACAGACCTATGAACTGGTACAATTTAGGAAGCAGCTTGGCCCAACATGCCTGGTCGAAGAAGAGCTACCCAGTCTAATCCCACTCTCCACAGTCCTCCAGGTTCTTCAAGCACTCATCCAAGTAGTATTTCATGTTTTTTTCCCTCTACAGTTTTAGACCACTACTCAACTGGAAAAAAAATGTTTTTCTCTCACCATCTCTAATTCTATCGAACATTTAAGATCTTTCCTTATAAACTATAATCACATTGGTCCTATCAACTTACTCCAGTCTGGGCTCTTCAATAGTGTTTTTCTCTCTGTCTCCCCTTGGATTAAACTCCTTTGTACCAAAGGCAACAAGCCAAATCTATCAAATATTAGTTATAGAAACAAATGCTTCAGCCCAACTCGTCTATGCCAACCAGGTTACCTATCTGGGCTAAGTCCCAGCTGCCTGTATTTATAACATCCCTCTAAAGTTTTAGAGAAACCAGTCTACCAACCATCAAGGACCTGTGTATATACAGGAAGGTGCTGGATAATGGTCAACAATATCGTGAAGGATCCCACTTATGGACTGTTTGCCCCACTCCCATCATAGAAGAGGCTACACAGCAACCACACTGGGACCATTACACTCAAAAACAGTTACTTTCGCCCAAGCTGACAGGCTGATCAACACCTCCGCCCATTAACCATCCCACCACCACTATATCCATTAGCATCATTTTATGTGCATACAATCAGTATAGGTATAGAACAGTTACTTATACATTGTGTTTTATAGAATTGCTTTTGTTTTTATTGTTTTTCTTAAATTGTGTTCATGCTTACTGTTTTTATGCTGCATCGGATTCAGAACAGTTCATTCCCATTTACAGTTTTGTACTGAACAATGACAATAAACAACCTTTAAGTTTCCTATCCGCATGCCTGATAAACATAGCTGAAACATTATAATTGGGACTGCCTCTACCACTTCTTTTGGCAGCTCCCTTGAACCCAGAAACCTTGTTTTGATTCACTGAAGGGTTAAGACCGTTTAAGCTGGGAGAGTAGGCCAGCAGTGAAAACACTAGTTCCACATGGCCACCCTTGGTCTGATAACCTTCCCCCCCCCCCCCACTACATTTTCCCAGTCCCAAAGCATCACCACCCCTCCCTCCACGGATGTGCCTATGCCAACCAAGGTGCTCACTAGTCCCATTTGCCGGGGTCTGGCCCGTAATCCTCTAAACTTCTCCTATCCATGTATTTACCTACAGTGCAGTATTAAATTCTACATTGTTTCCTTCGTACTTCATTTTTATTCGGAGTTAGGGCCCAACAAGCCATATCTCCCAGCAACCCACATATTTAACACTAGCCTAATCGCAGGGCAATTAACCTACAAACCGGTACATCTTTGGACTGTGGGAGGAAACCCACACAGTCACGGGGAGGAGATACAAACTTATGCAAGGCGTGATCTGTCCGGGTGACATGCAATTAAAAGCTTTTCACTGGATTTGGTATATGTGACAATAATAATCCAACTGCCTCTAAAACAAAACCCGCTCCGCTGGTGCAGCAGTTTAACGAATCACGTGACCAATGGAGGGTCCGTGATCCGCGTGGTCAGGAAAATACCCACGTGACCAACGGGCAGTGATTGCAAGACCCGCGTGACATCGACTCCGCGGCGTCCTACGTGAATGTGGCTAGAACCAATTGTCCGGCAGCCCTCAATGACCCTCCACCCCGCTGCCTGGAGCGGCGCCAGTCAGCGATTTCGGCAGTGTATAGAATGGTCAGCTGCGGCCTGCCCGGTTGCTATGGAGCTCGGGCCGGGTCGTATCCTCCGCCGCAGTGAGTAACTGCAGCACACTGCGCCCCACATAGCCAATAGCGGGGCGCCACGTAGGGCGACGTCGCCCGCGCAATGACGTCACGCGAAAGATGACGCCAGACACTCCACCGCCTCTTCAATCGCCACTAAAAATAAAGGCGAGCTGATTGGCTATTGGTTGTCCTGGCGTAAGACCCGCCCTCTGCTGCCTGACCCGCTGAGTTCCGCCTGCATTTCGTAAGTGCTGCTCCGGATTTCCAGCGTCTGTGTGCAGGCTCTCTTGTGTTTACCAGTTCCCTCCTTCACACGTTCTGCAGATGCTGGCAGGGTCGTTTGCCCTTTCATCAGGATTGATATCTCTCCCCCAGCAGATACTGCGCCCTCATGTTCTGCTCAATACCCTGTGGACCGCTACACCAGTCAGTCCTAGCACCTTCTCGTCCCCATCCCCATCCCCATAAGCCGACCACCCGCCCGCTCTCAGCAGTTCCTGCCCCTCCACCATCTGGCTGAACGCGGCATCCCATTTCTACCCCCTTGTCCCTGTCCTCTTCCCCAACCTCCTTGTGCATTACTCATCCTGTTTGCCACCTTTCTGCATCACCCACTCCCATTTAGCAGCCGTCCTTCCTCCCCCTTCCTAGCTGCTGCTTCTCACTTCCCTCTTTCCTCACTGAGGGAGCTGGGATTGAGTATTGGTCATAGAGTACTGCAGCACATAATCAGGCCCTTTGGCCCATTTAGTCCAGGCCAAACTATTATTCTGTCTCATCCCAATGGGACTGGCCAATTGTTACCTTGCTGCTGTTTGTGGGAGGGGTTTTGGAGTTCTAACATTTTAACTCATTTTTTAGGGCACTCCTCTGTTCTCATAGATGTCTGTGAAGAAAAAGAATTTCAGGATGTATATTGTATACATTTCTCTGACATTAACTGCACCCACTGACCCACACAATGACCATAGTTCTCTATAGCCCTTCCATCCATGTACTCATTCAAACTTGTCTTAAATATTGCAATCAGACCCACATCCACTGGCAGCTCATTCCACACTCTCACCACCTTGAGTGAAGTTTCTCTCACATTCCCCTTAAACATTTCACCTTTCACCTTAACCCATGACCTCTAGTTCAAGTCTCACCCACCCTCAGTGGAAAAAGCCTGCCTGCATTTACCCCTGTATTTTGTTTACCTCTATCAAATCTCCCCTCTTTGGTTAAATCTTGTCCAGTAACATGCGGCACAGCTAATGGTGGTTGCTTCAAAGGGCAGTGCAGATGGAAATAGAAGCTGAAACTGCGAGACTGCTACATTGTAAAGGATGCCATCCTTTAGGGGAGATGTTTAAGCAATTCTCTGCCCAAACAAAGTAGGTCACACACAGACATTTCACAAAAGAATGAAGACATTATCCAAAGAGCTCCGGCCAACATTTTGTCCACCACCAGCATCCTGTAAACAAAGTGACCTGATCATTGTCACATTGCTGTTTGCAGGACTCTGCCATTCAAACTGGCTTTTTATGTTTCCTACATTATAATAGTGGCTGCAGCTCAAAAATAAACTTGTGAAGTATACTCGCACGATTTGTTAATGCAAACATCTAATCAACCAATCATGTGGCAGCAACTCAATACATAAAAGTTTGCAGACATGGTCAAGAGGTTCAGACCAAACATCAGAATGGGAAAGTAATGTGATCTATGTGATTTTGACCGTGGAAGGATTGTTAGTGCCAGACAAGGTGGTTTGAGTATCTCAGAAACTGATCTCCTGGGATTTTCACACACAACAGTCTCAACAGTTTATGGAGAATGGTACTAGAAACAAAATATATCCAGTGAGCGGCAGTTCTATGGGTTAGAACATTGTTGTTAATGAGAGAACAGCCAGATTGGTTCAAACTGACAGGAAGGCGTGGTTGTTTGAGGTACTGACATAACCATGCCCTGCAACAGTGGTGTGCAGAACAGCATAACTTATCAAACCTTGAAGTGGATGGGCTACAGCAGCAGAAAACCATGAACATATGCTCAATGGCCACCTCATAAGGTACAGGAGGTACCTAATAAAGAGGCCACTGTGTGGGCTTCATTGGCTGTCAGGCACTTTGTGATGTCCTTGGTGCTTATAAATGAAAGTTGTTTTTCCAGTTTCAGTATGCAGAATAAGTAAGAGTACTATTACACAGCAACATTTGCCATCATTATCACAGCCAAATGCCCTTTCCCACTGATCCAGCCTTGGGAGTGTTCATGCTACTTCCCAATGTAATTCCGCATTACAGAGATGAAGAGAAACGAAAACACTGGAGGAACACAGCAGGCCTGGCAGCATCTGTGGAGGGAAACGGCTGGGATGACTGAGAGATCAAGAGTCTGTTCCTAATGCCAGTTGCTTCTATGAATCCAGTTCAAAATCGAAAGAACTGACAACCAGTCAAAATCTCAAGTTATCACGCTGCAGCATAGGAAGGTCAATGGCATTGAGGCTCTTTCTTCAAAAGCCTTTGAAAGAAATTCTCCATCAACACCACCACTCCACTGATAACAGGACGGAAGACGTCCCCCTTCAAAAATTTCCCTTTAGAAAAGTATCTATTATCTGCCATTACCCCTGTGTTCCAGATCACAACTTTCAATTATCTTGATTAATGCCCCATGCACAAAATCCTCCTGTCAACACGATCTCAAAGAAGTCAGGCTAATGCCTTTACTTTCTCAGAAGGTTAATGGGGTTTGACATGTCACCAAACACTCGAACAAGCTTCTGCAGCTGAAAAGGTATCCCAACTGGTTGTGTCATTGTCTAGGATGGCAATTCCAATGTGCAGGTGCAAAGGAAGCGCAGAGAGAGTGGACAGTCTGATGTATCACGTGCTCATCCCTCCCCACCATCAGGAGTATCCACAGGATGCACTGCCCCAAGAAGGCAACATCCAAAGATCCCCACCATCTGACCCATGTCAATTCCTTGCAGACTTCGCCTGGCAGGAGGTATAGATGCCTGGAGACAAGACATAGGAACAGAATTAGACCAACTGGCTCATTGAGTCGTCTCTGCCATTCCAGATTTATTATCCCTCTCAACCTCAAGAACTTATCAACCTACACTTTAAATATACACAATGACTTGGCCTCCACAGTTGTCTACGGCAATGAATTCCTCAGGTTCATCACTAAAGAAATTCCTCATGTCTGTTCTAAAGTGACTCCCTTGTATTCTGAGACTCCCCCACTATTACAAACATCCTTGCAACATCTACTCTATCTATGACGTTCAATATTCAATAGGTTTCAATGAGATTACCCCCCCCCCATTCTTCTAAACTCCAGCATATACAAGCCCAGAAACATCAAATGTGCCTCATACATTAACCATTTCATTCCTGGAATCATTCTCGTCAACTCCTCTGGACCATCTCAAAGCCAGCACATCCTTTCTTAGATAATAGGCCCAAAACTGGTCACAATACTCCAAAAGCGATCTGATCATTGACTTATAAAGCCTCAGCATTACAACTCTGCTTTTATTTTCTAGTCTTCTCAAAACAAATGTGAACATTGCATTTGCTTTCCTTACTGCCCACTCAGCTTGCAAGTTAACCTTTAGGGAATCCTGGAACCAGGCCTCTCAAGTTCTTTTGCACCTCCATTTTCTGAATTCACACCCAAACCACCATGTTCAATAACAGCAAAAGTTGCAAGAGAAGGTTTGTGAACCCTTTGCAATTACCTGGTTTTCTGCATTACTCATAAAATGTGGTCCGATCTTCATCTAGGTCACAATAATAGACAAACACCATCTGCTTAAACTAATAAACACACAAACAATTGTACATTTCATGTCTTTATTGAATACATTGTTCGATCATTCACAGTCCACGCTGGTAAAAATATGTGACCCCTTGTATTTAATAACTGGTAGAGCCTCCTTTAGCAGCAGTAACCTCCACCAAACATTTCCTGTAGCTACTGATCAGACTTCCACAATGGCAAAGAGGAATTTTAGACCATTCCTCCACACAAAACTGTTTTAGTTCATTAATATTTTTGGGATACCTTGCATGAACAGACCTCTTCAGGTGATGCCACAGCATCTCAATTAGCTTAAGGTCTGGTCTCTGACTTGACCATTCCAAAACACAAAATTTCTTCTTCTTAAACCATTCTGTTGTTGAATTACTCTTGTGTTTCGGAACATTGTCCTGTTGGATCATCCAGCTTCTCAGCTACACTGACATTCTCCAGTAAAATATCTTGATACAATTTTCAATTCATTGTTCCCTCAATGATTGCAAGCTGTCCAGGCCCCGAGACAGCAAAGCAGCCCCAAACCATGTGCTCCTTCCACCATGCTACCATGCTTCACAGTTGGGATGAGGTTTTGGTGTTGGTGTGCAGTGCCGTGGATTTTTGCCAAGAAGTTCAATTTTTGTCTCATTCATCCATAAGAATTGTGGAACATCCAGGTGGTCTTTTGCAAACTTGAGATGTAGAGAAATTAGTTTTTTTGGAGAGCAGTGGTTTCCTCTGTGGTGTCCTTCCATGAACACCATTCTTGTTCAGTGTCTTTCTTATAGTGGATACATGAACAGAGACTTTAGCAAGTTCTAGAGATCTCTGCAGATTTTTTGCTGTTACCCTTGGTTTCTTTTTCCTCTCATTTAGCATTGCACATTGTGCTCTTGGTGTGATCTTTGCAGGATGGCCGTTCCTAGGGAGTACGGAGTTTCCTCCATTTGGAGACAATTTCTCTTACTGTGGACTAATGAACACTCAGGTCTTTACAAATGACTTTTGTAGACTTTTCCAATTTCATGCGTCTCTACAATTCTTTTTCTAAGGTCCCCTGAAAGGTATTTTGATTGAGGCATGGTGTAAGTAAACAGATCTTGCGAAGAACAGGCTGTCAGTGACCTAACTTTGTGTTTTTTATATAGGGCAGGGCACTTCTACAACCCACACCTCCAATCTCATCTCATTGACTGAAAGACTTGACTCCAAATAGCTTTTGTAGAAACCATTACCCCAGAGGTTCACATACTTTTTTGAACCTAGACTGTGATTGTTTAAATGGTGTACTCAGTGTATCCAGAGATACCGGCCACGTGACAGACGCACTGCCACCTGGCTGGTCGGAGGACACACCACATGCCAATCAACATTTGGTCCCGCCCAACTAATCAATGCACACCTAAATTATTGGTCACCTTAATTGGATTATCGCGCTCAGCCCCATGCTATAAAAGGTGAGACTGGTGCCTGGCTTGGTCTCTCTTACAGACCACCTCATTGAAGGTAAGTGCATTGATTTATGTTTGGGAAGGTCTATCTTTTGTCCTGGTAAGGGAGCCGCAGCTATCCAAGGTCAAGGGGGATAGCTGTTGTAGTGCTTTTCCTTTGTTCTTTGTCTGTGTCACAGTACCCTGTCCCCACACCGCTTCCTGTGTATTGTAGTTGCTCGTGTTGACCCGACTTCCCCTTGTAAATAAATTCCTTATTATTAAAACTGTGTGTGTCCAGGCATCTATTGTTGAGACTCAAAGAACCCGTTATTTTCCTTCACAACACTCAGTATTGACAAAAAATACAATTGTTTGTGTATTTTTAGTTTAGGCAGATTGTGTTTGTCTATTATTGTGACTTAGATGAAGATCAGATCACATTTTATGAGTAATTAATGCAGAAAATCAGGTAAGTTTTTCTTACAACTGTATATATTTTCAACCGTTTGGTTCTTAACCAACCTGCACAAGCCTAATCACTACCTTAGTATATCCACACAATGACCACTTTGCATTCCAGTGGATTGTTTTCTTCCAATTGTGTTCTTTCTTATAATTTATCTTTACGATTTTCTTGTGGGTGCTATTGTGCCTTGATGTTGCAGCAAGTAAGTTTACGTTGCACCTGCAAATGCAGGTACTCATACATATGAGAATAAATTTGATTTTGACTTTAGAAATAGTGCCTGCCTTTTCTCTCCTACAGCCTTCACTTAGTCAGATTTTCAACTTCCATCCCTCTGCTACCGAATTCTGTATTAGGGAGGACAGTGCACCGACAGCAAAAGGATGAAATGTCCTGTTAAAGGATACCTTGCAACATTCATGTTGAACTCAACTGACAGGGCTCCAATCAAAGCCCAGCACCAACACTTGTCAATTATCATTTGTTTCCAGAATCACAACTTTCAGTACAATGTGAATGTGGAGGATATGTTCCATGGACATAGATACATCACCTGGTGCTTTATACACCTGTCCGATCATATCACAGCCTGGTCTGGAAAGACCAATGCCCAAGAATGGAAAAACCTAGAAAAAATGATGGAATCAGCCCAGTCCATCACAGGAAAAGCCCTGTTCATCATTGAACACATCTACAAAGAACACTGCGACAAGAAAGCAGCATACAACATCAAGGACCCCCAGTCAGGAAGGAGATAAATGAGCCTTGGGTCCCACACCACCAGGTTCAGGAACAGTTATTACCTCTCAACATCAGGCTCCTGAACCTTCACTCACCTCAACTCAGAACTGATCCTACAACCTACAGGCTCACTTTCCAGGAATCTACAACTCATATTCTCAGTGTTATTTATTTATTTCATTATTCTACTTTTGTTTCTTTTCTTTTGCACTTTGGATGTTTGTCAATCTTTGTGTGTAGTTTTTCATTGATTCCATTGTATTTCTTTGTTCTACTGTGAATGCCAGCAGGGTAGCATATCTGTAGACCATCTGTTGATCAGGGTTGACCATGGATGCTGCATCCTAGACAATCCAGGGCAGTACAATATGGAGAGTAAGCTGTTGCCCATGCAGCAGGCTCCGCCTCTGCAGCTGATGAATTCAAAAGAATGGCAGAGACCGATACAGTCTGGCACCAGCAAACTCAAAGTAGGGACTCCAGCTCCAGAGTTTTCCTCTGGGTTTGCTCCTGAAGCCTTCCCCATGAGTGGGTACAGCTGCAAGGCACCAGAGGTTTGAGATCAGAGTATTCCTCCTCCTAGATGAGCTGCCAGCCATGGCTGATGAGCCCTATCTGCCCAAAGTGACTGGTTTAAAGGTGTCTGTAACCCACTGTTGCTCCTTCTCCTGTCAGCGGAAATAGTTCGGCTGGGCTTACTGGCTAAGCCACAAGTGAAGGCCAGGAGATGGACTTAGTTGTCGGAGGCTATTTGTGGCGCACGCCATTGGGAACTTATCCCCAATGGCTATGACAACCTTAAGGAAATGACATTCACATATTTTGGTAATAAATTTACTTTGAACTTTGGGAGTGGGGTAGAGGTCTACACCCAAGATTTCCCAAAAGACACACCTATTGTCCCCTCACGATCGCAGGATCCTGGCTTCATTTTTTATTTCAGGTAGCACTGAAACTATAATGTTGTTCTCTCCCAGTCTCAGCCTTGAGAGGGAAATTTTTATCAAATTCATTTCGAGATTCTAGTTCCCTGAACATCCCTGACTTTTTCCATTCAATCTTTCAAAGTCAGCTTCTATAGCTCTGGGAGTCCACTCTGCCACAGTATGATACTAGCGCCATCAAAGTGTAGTAACTTGTTTTATTCATTTTCCAGGAAGCGGACATTACTGGTAAGGCTAGCATTTATTGCCCTGAAGAAGATGGTTCAGAGGTACTGCCATGAACTGCTGCAGTCTACCCAGAGAAGCTGTACTGGGAAGTAAGTTTCCTGGGACTGGGAATGTGTGGCGATATATTTCAGTGGCAAGATGTTCGAGTCCAGTATTAAGGATGAGGTTTTGGGGTTCTTGGAGGCATGCGATACAATAGCTGAAATCCTCTGTTTCTTTCAGAGGAAATTTTGCCTGACAGATCTGTTGGAATTCTTTGAGGAAATAACAGGCAAGATAGACGAAGGAGAATCAGTGGATGTTGTTTAATTGGACATTCATCGGACCTTTGACAAGGTACCGCACATGAAGCTGCCAAACAAGGTAACAGCCCATGATATTTCAGGAAAGATGCTAGCATGAACAGAAGATTGGCTGACCGGCAGGAGGCAGAGTGGAAATAATGGGGGCCTTTTCTGGTTGGCTGCTGGTGATGAGTGGAGCTCTGTAGGAACTGGTGTTGGGTCTGTTATTTTTCATATCTTGTTAATGACCTTGGATGATGGAATTGATGGTTTTGTGGCCAAGTTTGCAGATGCTATAAAGACAGGTAGAGGGGCAGGTAGTGCTAAGGAAGCAAGGTGTTAGTAGAAGAACTCGGACAGGTTCTGAGAACGGGCAAAGAAAAGTCAGATGGAATATAGTATAGGGAAGTGTATGATCATGCTCTTTAGTAGAAGGAATGAAGGCGTAGACTATTTTGTAAGAAATAGAAAATAGAAAGGGAGAAAATTCAGAAATCAGAGGTGCAAAGGGACTTGGGAGTCCTTATGCAGGCTTCCTTAAAGGTTAACTTGCAGGCTGAGTCGGCAGTAAGAAAGGCAAATGCAACGTTAGCATTCATTTCTAAAGGACGAGAATATAAAAGCAAGGATGTAATGCTGAGGCTTTGTAAGGCACTGGGAAGATCACATAAAGTATTGAGAGTAGTTTTGGGCCAACATCTAGGAAAGGATATGCTGGCACTGTTGAGGGTCCAGAGGAGGTTTACAGGAGAGATCCCGGCAATGAAAAGAGTTAACACATCAGGAGTGTTTGATGGCTGTAGGCCTGTACTTGCTGGAGTTTAGAAGAATGGGGTGGGAGGGTGGAGGAGTATATCAGCCATGATTGAATAGTGGAGGAGACACAATGGGCCAGATGGCCTAATCCTGCTACGTCTTATGATCCTAAATTAGGGTGTTGTATGATAAGGAGGAAAATCTGCAGAAAGTGGTGCTCTTGTCTGCCTGCTGTTTACTTGCCACCTCTCACTCATACTCAAATTTTGCTAATATACCTCCAAAGAAATGGTAAGATGAATCTGAAATATCTGTAGTCCTTTTAGTCTGTTCTGTATCATTTTGCTGCAACTGGACATTCTATATTAAAGGTATACACTTTAATAAAGGTCAGCTTGAGATTAATTTGTACCCTAAGAATCAGCCAAGAAATTGCTCCAGCACCTCTACATTCTCAGGAGACTAACAAAATTTGGCATGTCCCTTTTGACCCTCACCAACTTTTATCACTGTACAACATAAAGCCCACCTGGATGCATCTCGGCTTGGTAGTGCAAGAAAGCACAGAGAGTTGTCAACTCAAACAACCTGCCCTTGTGGACTCTGCCTACACTTCTTGATGCCTCAGTAACGAAGGACCCCTTCCACGCAAGTCATTCTCCCATTTCCGCCTCTGATCAGGCAGAAGCACCTACCACCAGACTCAAGGACAGCTTTTAAGACTACTGGATGGTCCCCTAGTACAACAAGATGCACTCTTCACATCCACCTCGTTATGATCCTTGTACCTTATGGTCTGCCTGTACTGCATTCTCACTGTAACATTTTATTCTGATTTCTGTCATTGTTTGCCTCAATACACATTTGAAATGAAATGTACAGATGGGATGCAAACCAGTTTTTCCATTGTTCCTCAGTACATGCGACAAAAATAAACAAATTTTCATCAAAACTAATGTAGTAGGAACAACAGGCAATCTTCTTAAGGATCTGTAGGGAGAAAGGAATTGTCATCGCTTTGGGACATATGCTCCAGATTCCATTATCCACAGTCCCTTGACTTTCTCCAGTGTGGCAGAATTTCACTGAAGTGTGTTAAAATGTCTGTCCACTTTCATTACACTTTGTTACAGAATGAACAATTATGCTTTATCCCAAATCCTTTTGAGCTGGAACCTGAGATTTCCCAGCAAATTCCTGACCCAGATCACGGGATGTATTGTCTGGTGGCACCAATGAGAAACTCACAGGGAGAGCCTGAGCAGGACCCTTCAGGGAAGAGAGTGTTAGCAACTGAAGAGACGCATGGAGCACAGGGATATAGGGAGGAAAAGGGCGTAGGGCTTGGTGTCTGCCTGTTCTGGAGGTGCATATTGGATCTCCACTTCAGGCAAGAAACACACTCAGTGACCACTTTATCAGGTACACCCGATCGTTAATGCAAATATACAAATCAGGCAACTCAATGCATAAAAGCATGCAGACATGGTCAAGAGGTTCAGTTGTTGTTCAGACCAAATGTCTGAATGGGGAAGATATGTGATTTAACTGACTTCGACTGTGGAATTATTGTGCGTGGTTTGAGTATTTCAGAAACTGCTCTGCTCCTAGGATTTTTACACACAAAATTTTCCAGAGTTTACAGAGAATGGTGCAAATAAAAAGCAAAAAAATATTCATCCAGTGAGTGGCAGTTCTGTAGTGAAAATGCCTTGTTAATGAGAGGTCAGAGGAGAATGGCCAGACCGGTTGAAGCTGACAGGAAGACAACAGTAACTCAAATAACCACGCGTAACAGCACTGGTGTGCAAAAGGGCATCTCTACATATAACATGTAGAATCTTAGAGTGGATGAGCTACGGCAGCAGAAGACCACACCGAGTTTCACTTCTTTACCTAATAAAGTGGCCACTGAGTGTATTTGCCTTAACTTAGTTTGACTTCCATGTCACAAAGTTGCATGTTCGAACCCCAGTGCAGAGTCTTGCACTGATCCCACTATACTACTTGAAGATGAACGCTCCCAGGTGACCTGGCCACAACTGAACCCTCCACTAACATCTGCAAAAGCAGATTATCAACCCAAAATCTCATGTCTGAACAACCCTGATTTTCACTGACTGCACTTCAGAGTGACACAGAGGTTTCAGGACATGAAAGGTACGGTGGGGGGGGGGGGGTGCAAATCTTTCTTCCTTCTTCCCTTCTAAGTCAGTACTTAGTTAATATAGTGTGTGAGACATTAGAAAACGTCTTTCGTATGGAAGTAATTCTGTTAACTCAGGCGTAATGCAAGAAGTGGGTAATTGAAGCCATCCCCCTTCTCTGATTTTCTCCGTTGCCCTGGTTTAGTTTTTTGCTGGAGTAACCTGCTTTTCAATTGGTTAACAAAATGGCATTCACTCGTAAACACAAGCGATTCTACAGATGCTGGAAATCCTGAGTAACACACACAAAATATTGGAGAACCTCAGCAAGTTAAGCAGCATTCATGGAGAGGAATGAACAGTCAATGCTTTGGGTTGAGACCCTTCATCAGGACTGGAAAGAAAGGGGCCAGAATAAGGTGGTGGGGGTGGGGGGAGAGAAGGTGGGGGGATAGGATAGGGGAAGCAAAGTGAGAAGCCAGGAGGAGATAGTTGGAAGAGGTAAAGGGCTGAAGAAGGAGTCTAACAGAAGAGAACATTTGACAATGGAAGAAAGGGAAGAACAGAAATCAGAGGAAGGTGACGGCTGCCCCTCATTTCTTCTCCCTTTTTCCACTCCTCATTCTGGTTACCCTCTCACCCCTTTTCCTCACCTGCCCATCACCTTCCTCTGGTTCCTTTCCTCCTTCTATGGTCCACTGTCCTCTCCTATGAGATTCATTAGGCCTTTGCTTCTTCCACCCATGCCCTCCCAGCTTCTTGCTTCAGCTCCGCTCCCCCACCCACCCACCCACCCACATTTCCCCTCACCCCTATCATCTGCCAGCTTGTTCTCCTTTACCCTCCACTCACCACCTTATTCTGGCTTCTGCCCCCTACCTTTCCGACCCTGGTGAAGAGCCTCGGCCCAAAACGTTGACTATTTGTTCCCATCCTTAAATTCTACTTGACTTGCTAAGTTCTAGTGTGTGGGGGGGTCATTCCTTCGTGTTTGTTGTTGCAACGCTAGGACCCTAACCCTGCAAAGGTCAGGGATCGGATCTGGTGATTTGTAAACTGCGCTCCATAGCATATTGCACAGCACGTATGTTTCCTGGCTTGTCTTCCTCTATTTTTTGCAGGTAGGATCGGTGACGAGGGGCACACAGGAGTGAGTTAGATCAGCTGGTTAAGTGGTGTTGCAACAAAGAGCTCACACTCAACATCAGAAGACCAAGAAACTGAGAACATACACTATTCTTACTGAGGGGGCAGCAGCAGAAAGGCTGAGCAAATTTAAGTTCCTGGGTGTTAATCCCTCTGAAAATCCATCCTGAGCCCAGTACATTAATGCAATCATGAAGAAGCCACACCAGCAGTTAGGCTTCATTAGGAGCTTGAGGAGATTTGGTATTTCCCCAAAGACTCTAGCAAATTTCTACAGATGTACCATGGAGAGCATTCTAACTGGGTGCATCAATGCTTGGTATGGAGGCATCACAGCACAGGATCGCAAGAGGCTGCAAAGGGTTGGAGCCTCAGCCAGCTCCATGGTGACCACAAACCTCACCGCCATTGAGTACAACATCTTCAGAAGAGTACCTCAAACAAAGTCCATTACCTATTCTCATTCCTGCAGCTCCACCCTCCCTATCATCGAGTACATCTTCAAGAAGGGCTGCCTCAAGCAACACCCATTACTAAGGACCCTCACCACCTGAACATGCTCCCTTCTCAATACCACCATCAGAGCAGATATACAGGAGGCTGAAGGCCCACATTCAATGTTTCAGAAACGGCTTCATCCCCTCTGTCGTTAAGATTTCATTATGGTCTCAGGACTCATGAACACCAGCTCGTTATTCCTTTTTGTTTTACACTTTTTATTTGCTTTTGTATATACAAGTTTATGTCTTTGGACGGTACTCATTTTTATTTTATTTGGAGATACAGCATAACGGCAGGCCATTCCAGCCCAATGAGCCACAGCACCTAGTTACACCCATGTGACCAACGATGCCACTGAACATCTCACTTCGTACAAGTCAGTGATAATAAATTGCATTTCTGACTCCAGGGAGAAGGGACACCCAGAAGGCATTCTGTTATCTGCTGGAAATTCCAAAATCCTGCTCAGTTCATGGCAGAAGTCAGAGTCCTTCAGGGTTCATTTGGATGGTAGTCTCGGCCTCCCAGCAGCCCTGTGCTGTCTAGGATCTAAAACTGAAATCCACTCTGGGTCTGCGGTGAACTTTCTGGGTTGTACAAGAGCTGAGGGAAGTATTTAATGTTAGCACTCTTGGAGTGGAGAGAGGAAGGAAAACTGCTTTTGATATCCATTGGGGAACTGAAGGAGGAATCGGAGAGAGGCAGGTGAATATAAGCCAGGTCCGGCTCTAATGCCTTCCCGTGCAGAGTTGTTGATGTTATAAGCTGTGTGTGTTTTCACAGTGTTGGTCACGGTCCTCTGCCGCTGTAGCCCATCCACTTCGAGGTTTGATGTGTTGTGCGTTAAGAGATGCTTACCACTGTTGTAACTGTGATAATGGCCAGACTGGTTGTAAACACTGTCAACCAGTCTGGCCATTCTCCTTTGATCTATTTAACAAAACATTTTTGTCCATAGAACTGCCATTCACTGGATGTTTTTTTGCTTTTCACACCATTCTTTGTAAACTCTAGAGCCTGTTGTGCATGAAAATCCCAGGAGATCAGCAGTTTCTGAAATACTCAGACCACCCTGTCTAGCACCAATCATTCCACAGTCAAATTTACTTATGTCTACCCCATTCTGATGTTTGCTCTGAACAACAACTGAACCCACTTGACTATGGAGTTGCTGCCACATGATTGGCTGATTAGATATTTGCGTTAACTAGGTGTACAAGTCTACCTAATGAAGTTGCCACATGAGTACATTAAAATTGAGACGATTACCACCGGAGACTTAACTCTGACAGTGTTTCTCAAAGAGAAAACAGGAATATCAGGAGAATATTATCTCAACAGAAGATTAGGGGAAGTTTCCTGTACACATAAAAGAAACCTGGGAAGTTCACACCATGGGACGGTTGTAGAGGGGATTTAGACTGCTTCTCCATTACTGCAGATACACAGGGTCAGTCAGTGAACTGGAACTGGACTGGGTGGTCCGAATTGATACCTGCACTGTATCACATGGATGAAAGCAAAATGGAGGCTAATGTAAGAGAGAAGGGTTAGATTGATGTTAGAGTAGATTTAAAAGTTGGAGCGACAACGTGGGCCGAAGGACCTTACTGTGCTGTAATGTTCTATGTCCTATTTAAGAAATTCTTAAACAGGCACAGAGATTGTAGAAAATTGGAGAGTTACGTAAGAGGGGAGGGATAGAATGATCTTAAGAGCACATCAAAAGGTCGGCGCAATATCATGGAAGTATCTAAAGTTCTACAGAGCAGCCAGAGAGAGAGAGAGTGTGTGTATACACACACACACACACACACACACACACACACACACACACTCACACACACTCACTCACACACTATCCGCACCTGATATGAGACAGCGTCAGCCTCCGAAAACTTTATAAACTTGTTAAGATTTCATGGACTCGCAAAGTTAACCCCTCTGACTTCCCATTAGAGAATTAAATCAGAAACTACAGGCTACTCTTGGGGCTGGTGGGGAGCGAGTTTTGTTGTGAAACAACGTTCAGAAGTGTTAGGTACCGCCTGACCCCACCAGAAGGTAGCATAAAATCCCGGAGAATGATGTGAAAACTGTCAGCGGATTCTGCGGAGGTGATTAACACGTTGTGGAAACGGAACTCGGTTCTGCCCAGACGGGAGACACAACAGCTATTAACCAGAGGTCAGGCGTCACCCCAGTAATAGCCTGAACACTGAACGTCTGCAGCTGCGTCTGGATCGCCCTGTAAACATGCCGGGTGTCAAAGGGCGACCGTATTCCCAAATAAAATACACACTGGGATAACTGGGGGAAGACAGCTCTCCTCAGCCCACAGTATATGCCCGCGGCTTGCTCACATCTCTCCAAGGACCACCCTCACTCAGTTCATATCCTTTCCCCCCTCCCCTCCCCTCCCCCATCACACACCAGACCCACATCTAAACCTGCCCTGCTTCAGCCCAGAAACGTCCCCCCTGCAATCGGGCCCTTTCAGCAGGCTGGCCACCGCTGAACTAACCCAACTCTCGGCAATGCTGGCAGAGCAGCGGCTCCGGTCTATTTTTAAACGCACGCAAGTATTTATAACCGAGGTTAAAAGACGTAAATAAAAGGGCGAGGGAGGAGGAGGAGGACAGGCAGGGAGGGGAAGAGCTGGAGACAGAAGCTTCTCCGTGGGGTATGGACATTCTGTTCAGCACCATTTTGCTAGTCAGCTCCTTGTGGCCTAAGTGCTGCCGGCACTGATAGCAGCGTTACGAGCATCCCGTCCTTCACATCTGAGCCCGGGGAGAAAAATATCTATAAAACAAACCAGCCAGGCGCCGACCGAGGGATGCAAGGAGAAGCAAATAAAACCATTACTTACTCCGGACCGAACTCATCCTTTCTTTCAGCCCCAGTTTTCCCAACACGAGGGGAGATGGTGGAGAAAGGAGTCTCGCTGATTAAAACAAAAAATCCTCCCACACAATCTTGCAGCCCACTGCAAACAGCCCAGAAGGCTGCTGACGTCACCGATTCATGAATGGATGTAAATTGGCCTGTTTTAGAATTCAGCACAGGTCTGTGAGCGGGGAGGGCGGGGGCAGCCCCAGCCCCAGCCCCAGCCCCAGCCCAATGGGCTTATGTCTAGCTCCCTCAGAACGAGAATACTGATTACACCGGGAGCTTTAATTCCGCCCCACGCTGAGCTTCCCCGGGCACCGACGCTCCTCAATGCTGTCCCGTGAAGGATGGTCCAAGTCCCCGAAAAGATGGTGAACTGTGCTGCTCTTGAATCAGAATCAGATTTATTATAACTAATGCAGATGGCATGAGATTTAATGTTCTGCTCCAGCATCAGTTTGAAACGTTAAATGACTATAAATTGTAAAAAAAATTAAAATAGTGTTATAAAAAGGAATGACAAAGTAGCGTTCAGAAATTTGGTGGGGGGGGGGGGGTGAGGAAGAAACTTACAAAATTGAGTGTCTCCAGGCTCCTGTACCTCCTTCCTGATGATGGGAACATGTCCTGGTGATGAGGGTCCTTAATGATGGGTGCTGCCTTTTGAAGGTGTCTGTCCCCAATGGTGGGAAGGCTATGGCCCACGATGGGACTGGCTGGGTCTAGAACTTTCTGCAGCCTCTGGCGACAAGTGCATTTGCGACTCCATACCAGGTTGCCATGCAAGGGTACATCTGGGAAAATGTGCAGGATTTGTACCAAATCTCTCAAAACTCCAGATGAAGTTACAACTGCTGGCATGCCTCCCTCACCACGTGTTGGGCCCCTCTCAGAGGATGACGCCCAGGCACTTGAAGCTGATCACCCTTTCCAATGCTAACCCCTCTGTGAGGACGGGTGTGGTCTATCTGTCTGACTGACTTTGAGCAAAGCTGAAGCTGGGCGACTTAAGAGCAGGAGTCAGCCAGCTTCCCGGGTTCCTTTCTCCTTAAACACACGCCCAGTAGCATCTGACGTACGCAGAAACTGTAGCACTGAAGGAAAACTACCACGGCCACGGCGAGAACATGCCAACTTCATGCAGACCGCACCCGTGGTCAGGATCAAAAGGCGGTCTCTGGGCAGCTCTCCACGCTGCTATTTCAAACCTTGTTCCATGAAGGTGACAGCGGAGGTGATCAGGAGTTCAAAGTACGTAGATGTCACCACATTCATTTTCTTGTGGGCATTCACAGTACACAGTAGAATCAATGGAAATCTGCACACGGAGATGTACAAACAACTAACGGGTATAAGAAGACAAACTGCAATTACAAATAAATAGATAGCTAGATAAATACATAATATTGAGAATAGGGCTTGTAGAGTCCTTGAAAGTGAGTACGTAGATTATGGAACAGTTCAGAGTTGAGGTGAGTGAGGTTCTCCACACCAGTTCAGGAGCTGGATGATTGAAAGGTAGTAACTGTTCCTGAACCTGGTGGTATGGGACCCGAGGCTCCTGTACCTCCTTCCCAATGGCAGCAGTGAGAAGACAGCGTGGCCTGGATGGTGGGGGTCCCTGATGATGGATGCTGCTTTCCTGCAGCAGCACTCCATGTAGATATTGTCAGTGGCAGGGAGGGCTGCTGTATCCATTATAGCCCAGAATGTGGAATGCACGGGCCGGAATGTTTGAAGGCTCCCCCCACCCCAACCAAAAAAATGGGAAGCCTCAATGGAATTCTGAGCAGAACAGAGGACCATTGAAGGTAAGCTGGCCCTGTCCAGTGGCCATACTGGGCGAGTGGGCCTCCTCCCTCTGCATTCTTACCTGTGGCCCACTGCGGGCACTGGCATCAAATGTTTGCCATGATGACCAGTGTCACCAACATGTCCTTTCTGCAAATGGTTCCGTACGGAGAGAAGAGTGCAATCCAAAACCGATACCTCGGTTTGTGTGTGTCCCCTACACATCCTGAGCAGCCCCTCCAGGTGATGCGGTGTGTCAGATGTGAATTCTGCAGTGCCGTTTGTTGCAACCAGTGCTCCTGCTCGGGCCTCACCTCCTTTGGAAGACAGGGTTACTGCTTGGCTAAGCACCGGCACTCTGTCTGCCTGGGTCTCCTGGTTGCCGGACATTCCAATTTTCCTCCCCATTCCCACACTTTCATGACCATTCTCAACCTCCTCTACTGCCGGGGTGAGGCTGAACACAAACTCAAAACTTATATTCCACCTGAGTGGTCTACAGCCTAATGGTATGAACATTAAACTCCCCAATATTGAGGACATCTTCAAAAAGCAATGCCTTAAAAAGGCAGCATCCATCTCTAAAGACCCCCCATCATCCAGGACATGCTGTCTTCATCTTACTACCATCAGAGAGGAGGTACAGGAGCCTGAAGACACCCACTCAACACTTTTGGAGCAGCTTCTTCTCCTCTGCTATCAGATTTCCAAATGGACACTGGACCAACCCATAAACACCAGCTTACTGAGAAAACGTTGTCTCATTTTTACTGTGTACTGTACCAGCAGTTATGGTTGAAATGACAATAAAAGTGACTTGACTACTATTTTTGTTCTTTTTGCACTATTAATTATATATATTTCTTGTTATAATTTATAGTATTTTATGTATTGCATTGTACTGCAGCCACAAAACAAATTTCACTACACCTGTTAGTGATATTAAACCTGATTCTGACTCTCCAGCTTCCAGTAAACTGCTCCCCCGTTCCTTTCGTTATTTTCTCTCTCCTCCTGATCTACCCATGTCCTTCTATACCCCCACCATCCCCATCACACTCGCTCTTTTTCCCTCCCTCCCCTTTCTACCTGCCCATCACCCACACACTCCTCCCACTGGTTCACCTCCCTCCTTTCGATTCCATGCGCCACCTTTCTCTCCTATCAGATGTCAATGCCCTCAGCACTTCATTGCCTCCACCTCTCCGCTGCCAACCTCTGAGGCCATTCCTACTCTCCTCTCCCTCCTCTGCCCATCAACTCTCCTCGCCTGCATTTACCTACCACCAGACAGCCTTTGACCCACCCCCACCTTTTTCTACAGGATACCCACTGTTCATAGATACTGCCTGAGCCACTGTCTGCCTCCAGTACTTTGTGTGTTGTTCTAGATTCCAGCATCTACAGACTCTTGTGCCTCTCAGTGCAGTAGCATAGCGGTTGGCGTAACGCCTCTGACGGAAGTTCAAATCCGTAGCTGTCCATAAGGAGTTTGTACATTCTCCCCACGACCACACAAGTTAGTGGGTTTATTGATACATGGGTGTCATTGGGCAGTGAAGACTCATTGGGCTGGAAGGGCCTGTTACCGAGCTGTAACTCTAAATAAAATAAAAATTACCCCCATGACTTTAAGAGCAATTTCTCATTCATATGCAGATACACCTTTTCCATTCCCCTTTTTGCACCAGATCTTTTGCTAGATTCAAAAAGATTTATAGTACCTTTCCCAGCATTGGTGCTTTTAGGGACTTTGGAAGCTTCAATTCTGTTGTTAAGTTTGTCTTCAGCGACAGCAAATTTCAATCTGGCAAAGTCTTGCATTGTGTAGGGGCCTCACTTTATTGATAGTCAGAACAAAAGGTGCTGCAAAGTCTGTCTCCTGCTGCTGCAGGTCTTAGATCTGGAAGAGAAACTCCATTTCAACGTCTGAGCCACTGATGGGCTAACCTAGTCGCAGGGTTAGTTTATCAGCATTCTACATGGGTCATTCCTCCACAAGAACCAAAAGCCTGCCTTTAGGATGCGGACAGTAAAGGGCAGCTCCCTCAGGTTTTCTGAACCTCTATGCTTAACCTCAGCCCAGGGACAAAATCCAGGTGTATCCACAGTGTAATGTTTCAATAGCAAGCACCTGATGGTTCAACACAACTTCTTATGCCAGCAGAACATCAAAGTATGCAACTTACAGTGCCCACTGGATTCTGCTGAAGTCCTGGCAAGTTATACTTGCAGTAGCAGTTACCAAACAGAGAGGCTTCAAAGAGGAGTGTTTATTCTAATGGAGACACAAGAGACTCCATTAGAAAGCTGGAGCAACACACAAACACTGCAGAAAGGCAGTGTTTATGGTGGAATGTTTGGTATCGAGACCCTTTATCCATGCCATCAACTATATGTAACCTTTATTTATCTTGCTAGGAAGATAAACGTGCCGGAGTTGGCAGCCCAACACAATCCTTGCCAATTTGATTTGATGCAAATAATGCATTGCACTGTACTTCCCGATGTTTTGATGTACACGTGACAAATAAAGCTATCCTGTAAGTGGACCCAGATCAAAACGTTGACTGTCTATTTCCCTTAAAAAATGCTGCATGACCCTCTGAGTTTCTCCTGCTTTTTGAGTGCTTCGTCTAACTCAACAAGCAAGGAACTCCCTACACTTGGTGCTACCATATATATTGTACACATTGATATAATTCCATCCTCTGAACACATGCCTTATTTATACAACTACATACAAATATCCTATACTACTGTCCCTCTTTTTAAAAAATGCATGCTGCAGGAAAAACTTAATATGAAGTTATCGCAACTAAGTTTTTCATTGCACCCGTACATACACATACTTGTGCATCTGTCAATAAACTCAGCTTTGACCCTGGCAAGACTGTACCTGGAGGACTTGGCCTGGAGGACTGGGTAAAATTTTCACTGTATCACTGGAGGCAGTTCAGAGAACACTGATCCCTGGGATCAGAGGATTTCCCGGGAGGAAGCACTAAACAGGACTTGACTATCCACTAAACAACGTATAATACATGTCTCAAATAAAGCGAATCTCTTATACAAATAGAGGAGTCGTATTGTATGCAAACAGGAAATCATCCAATAGTACATTGTAAAGTAGAGGGATCACAGAATACCTGCTTCTTCTTAGCTTCTTTCAGCAAATGTACAGATCTTCCCCCCACTGCTCCCCCTCAAATTGGAAGCAAGTTCACACAGAGAAGTCAATAAACATTAACCTGAGCTAAACTGTCAAACGATTGTGAAAGCAACTGTGCTACACTATTGGTCACTAGTTTGGCTGTTGTTCCATGGGTACCTTCACTCTGCAAGGAACAAGTACCCACACGTCAAATTTCACTCCGTTTTGGATGAACACAAGTAAATTATAGTTCCACTTTTGATAAAATTCAGCATGGACCCCTTGAAATGATTGGGCATTTCTAAGATCATAATAGAGCCCCAGGAGCTATTTCTAAGTATTGGTGGTAAAATGTACACATTGATAGAATTTATCTCATCTTTATCCACATATGCCCAATACACAAACTCCTGCCAATGACATACATACTGTCCACACAAATGTCTGTGGCACGCAGCTCTTCCACGATCCATTTTCTGAGAACACTTGGAATGGCTCCAAGGTAAAAGATGAAATGGTGTCTTTATTGCTGTCACCTTGGTAAGCAGAGGACACAACATTTGATCAGGGAAAAGAAGGAAGCGCAAGTCAGTTATGGGAAACTGGTATTAAGTGAGTTGCTCAAGGTTTATTAGGAATCTAGGAGGAAACAAGCAAAATGGCAAAGGAGGAAGGCAAAAAGGAGCCTTTTCAAAAAACAATAGGATTAAGATCAAGGATTGTCGTCACTACTTCCTCCCATAGATGCTGTCTGGCCTGCTGAGTTATGCCAGCATTTTGTGTTTTTAGGATTAAGATCAATCCTAAAACCTTTAAGTATACTCAACGGTCACTTTATTAGATACCTCCTGTACCTAATCAAGTGGCCACTGAGCATATGTTCATTGTCTACTGCTGTTGTAGCCCATCCACTTCAAGGTTTGACGTGTTGTGCCTTCAAAGGTGCTCTTCTGTACACCACTGTTGTAACGTGTGGTTATCTGAGTTATTGTCACCTTCCTGTCAGTTTGAACAAGTCTAGCCATTCTGACCTCACTTTTGAGCAAGGCATTTTCACCCACAGAACTGGATTTTTTTTGTTTTTCACACTATTTCTCTGCTTGAAAATCCAGGGAAATCAGCAGTTTCTGAGACACTCAAAACACCCTGTCTAGCACCAACAATCATCCCACAGTCAAAGACACTTAGATCACATTTCTGCCCCACTCTGATGTTTGGTCTGAACGGCAACTGAACCTCTTGGCCACGTCTGCATGCTTTTATGCAGAGTCGCTGCCGTGTGATTGGCTGATTAAATATTTGCATTAACGAGCAGGTGCACAGGTGTAACTAATAAAGTGGCCACAGTGTACATTAGAAGCAACAGGGTAACTAAAGGATGGAAGAACTTCAGTAGTAATCCATGTTGGAGCCAGGGGATTTGAGTGAGTATCGAAATGCATACTTCTCACTGGTATCCATCTCGTTGAGAGGTGTGGAGGCTGGAGAGTTAAGGGGTACATTGATATCCTAGAATGCATCTGTATCAGGAAGGAGGAAATGTTAGAGGCCCTATTCAAAAAAAAATTCAACATGGATCCCTTGGAATGATTGACCATTTCTGAGGCCCATTGGTTTTGCTCTGTAATGGTGGTAAATTGTACACAAGGACAGAATTTGTCTCAACTCGCAGTGCAAGTTGGTAGGTGTTAAGAAGGAATACAGTATGTTGGCCATCGTTACTCAGAGAATTGAGTTCAAGAGACATAAAGTAATATTTTAGGTCTGCAAATCCCTGGTTATAACATACTTGGAATATTGTGTCAGTTCTGATCACCTCATCATAAGAAGGATGTGAAAGCTTTGGAGAGGGTGCAGAGAAGATTTACCAGGATGTTGTCTGGATTAGAAAGCATGTCTTATTATGATAGGTTGAGCAAGCTAGGCTTTTCTCTTTGGTGCAAAGGAGGATGAGAGGAGACTTGATAAAGGTGTACAAGATGATGAGAAGCACAGATCAAGTGGATAGCCAGAAATTTTTCCCAGGGTGAAAATGGCTAATAACAAGGGGACATAATTTTAAGGTGATCGGAGGAAAGTTTAGGGGGATGTCTTTGAACAGAGCGAAATGTGCTGTGAGTGGTGGTAAAGGCAGATACATTATGGGCATTTGAGAACTCTTAATAGGCACGTGGATGGAAGAAAAAATGGAGGGTGACGTAGGAGGGAAGGGTTAGACTGATCTTTGATAGGTTAGAAGGTTGGCACAACATCATGGGTGGAAGGTTCTGTACTGAGATTTTCTATGTTCTATTTCTAGAACAGATTAAAGTGGATAAATCCCCAGGGTCTGATGGGATCTATCCCAGGATGCTAAGTGAGGAAATGGAGAGGACTGCTGTGGTTCAGGGAAGAGATTTCTGCATCCCCACTAGCCATGGGTCAAGTACCAGAAGACTGGAGGATCGGCAATGTTCTCCCCTTTTTTATAAAGGGCAGCAGGGATAAGCCTGGAAACTACAGGCTGTGAACCTGCTGTCAGAGAAGATTCTGAGAGACAGGATTTACATTCACTTGAAAAGGCAGGGAGAGAAAAGGAAGAGTCGGTATAGTTTTGAACAGGGAAGGTCATACCTCTCATTTGCCATTCACACTACGATAATACCGGTATTAATAGCCAATAGAATCTACATGTTAAAAGGCCAATAATACTATAGAATTAGTAACGTAACTGACCAGGTGTCATTCTCTAATCCTTCACAGGCATCCTTACCTTGTCTTGTTACTCTAAATGGCTCGAGTCCCCTGCTGTGCAAACGGAAGCTATACTCATCAAAGGCCTCACTTGCCTGGGCTGGCTGCACACTCTTTACAAACTGTCCTTGCCTGGACATTATCCCAACCCTTGCCTTGCTGCAACTTCCACACCTGTCAGTTCCTCTCCAAATCACACAGGCCCAACTTAGAAATGTGTCGCCCATCACTGGGACCAAGCCCCAGACTCCCTCAACAGTACTGTATGCAGTTCTGATCGCTTCCCTATCAGGATGTCATTAAACTGGAATGGATGCAGAAAACATTCACAAGAATGTTATGGGGCAGCTGGACTTATTGGGAGAGACTGGAAAGGCTGGGACTATTTTCCCCTCAATGAAGGAGACTGAGGCTTAGAAAATTATCAAGGGCAATGATAGGATGACGGTCACCGTTTTTATTTCCTAAATAAGAGAGTTTAACACTAGAGAGCATAGGTTTAAAGAGAGAGGGAAAAGATTTCAAGGCAACCTAAGGGGAAAGTTTTTACATACAGAGGGTGGTGGGTGTATGGAACAAGCTGTCAGGGGAAGTGGTAGATGAAGGTACAATTGCAAAGTTTAAAAGACATCTGGGCAGGTATATGATAGAAAGGGATTAGAAGGATGTAGGCTAAGCACAAGGAGACAGGATTAGATCCGGAAGGCACCTGGGTCATCATAAATGAGCTGTGCTGAAGGGTATGCTCCCATGCTCCATGACTCTGTGACGGGGTGGTGGGGTGGGGGGGGGGGTTGTAATTCAGTGACAGTGCGAAGATTTGGAACAAGCTAGAGGCAGATGTGATTATCTTCTTTAAAAAGTGTTTTGGACTGGATTCCATGCGACATAGCCTTCCAGACCTGCCAAGTATCAAAGGAAAATTAATTTATTAAAGTACGGATTGTATATGTCACCATATACTGCTTTGAGATTCATTTTCCCGCTGGCATTCACAGTGAAACAAAGAAATACAATGCAGACAAGCTTTAAATGTTTGTTATTCTTTGTGCGTCGTTTTTATTGATTCTGTTGTGCTTTTTGCTCCACTGTGAATACCTGCAAGGAAATTACTCTGAAAGTTGTATATGTTGACATATATAATAACATATAATTTGATAACAAATTTTACTTTGAACTTTGAATACAGAGACAGATACTGTAGAGTACTCCATGTGTCATTTCACAGATGTTCCAGATAATTAAAGAATATTCTCAAACTTCTCAATTTGGAATTTCCCTGCCAATAAATGACAACATTCTGCCAGTGTTTCTAATTACTTGCCATACCTCCATTCTGGCCTTTTACAAATTATGTGCAAGGAGACACAGATCTCTCTGCAACTCTACTGGTTATCTCCTTATGTTCAATTAGATTTTGTATTTGTGGCATCACCAGCAAGGCCAGAGAACCCCCGCTTTGCTCCACTTTATACTTACGATTGTGCGGCCCAGCACTGCTCCAAGGCCACATTTTAAGTTTGCTGACAACGCCACCGTTATTGGCCAAATCAAAGGTGGTGACAAATTGGCACGTAGGACGGAGATTTAACATAAAGCTGAACGGTACCCCAACGACATCCTCTCACTCGACGCCAGCAAAACCAAAGAGCTAATCGTTGATTACAGGAGGAGGGAACTAGGCGTTCATGAGCTGGATCTCATCCGGGGATCAGAGGTGGAGAGGACCAGTAACATTAAATGCCTTAGCATAACAGAGGACCTGTCCTTCGACCAGTGCATAAGTGCCATCACAAAAATGGCACAATTGTCTTAGCAGTTAGAAATTTACTTTGAATTTATTGCTCATTCTTATGTGTTACTTACGATAAAAGCCCCAGGATAGAAGGTTCTGACTAATGGTAAGGGCTCCCTACACTATGCTCTACCTTCTATACAGCTCTGTCCTCTGACCGCGAGACTTGCACAGTCTTCTGGGGTGAAAGTAAGGAGCGATTGCCTGGGAGCCGGTATGACTCCGTCGGCAGCTCAAAGACACAGAACCCATGAGTGACTTCAGGGTTCAAAGAGCTGGGAGTAACAACACAGGGCCGTCACCCACACCACTTCATCCGCACGTATAGAATGTTTACTCACTGGAGTTTCAAATAGAATCACAGGGGCTCCGATTGTGGAAATCAGGGCTATAGGACACAATACTGCTGTAGACCGTAAGACACAGGAGCAGAATTAGGCCATTCAGCCCATCAAGTCTGCTCTGCCATTTCATTTTGGATGCAGCATCTCAATTTTTTCTATGTGACCATAGGATTTCTTCTGCTCTCCTGCACCCCAGATCTGGTTTGCTCCGCAAATGGCACTACTAAAAGTACCCTGACCAGTTGCATCACAGCTTAGTACGGCAACTTTGATGCAGAACATTGCTAGAGGCTTTGGAAGCAGATGATGGATGCAACTGGTCCAGCACGGGCACAGCCCTCTCCACCACTGACGGCACCTACAGCGGGAACTGCCTCAACCAGGCGGAACCCGAGTTAGGTCATCTTCTGCCAGTAATGTTGAGAAGCAAGTTCCACACTAGGTTCAGGAACAGCTACTTCCCTGCACCCATTAGGAAAGTTCTTGAACAGATCTGCACAATCCTAATCCTACCTATGGCCCACCTTTCACACCACCACCGACTTTACAGTGGGTTTATTTTGCACCAATACCTTGTTTTGCAGTCTTTTTCTTGTTCCACATCTCAAGTTTCAAGTCACTCTTTATTGCCATTTCAACCATAACTGCTGGTACAGTACATAGTAAAACGAAACAACATTTTTCAGGATTATGGTGCTACATGAAACAATACAAAAACTACACTGAACTACATAAAACAGGGGTCGGCAACCTTTACCACTGAACGAGCCAATATGGACCCATTTCCCACAGAAAAGAAAACACTGGGAGCCACAAAACCCGTTTGACATTTAAAATGAAATAACACTGCATACAACGTTTTGTTTTGCCTTTATGCTATGTATAAACAAACTATAATGTGTTGCATTTATGAAATTGATGAACTCCTGCAGAGAAAACAAAATTACATTGCTGCATGCAACAAAAACATTTTGAACTCCGAAAAAAAGACGTTGGATTGAAGGTTACTCCATAGTTAGCCTACCTTGGATCGAAAAATTAAAAGAAATCACGCACTGGCGGGTGTCAGGCATTGGCAGTGGTGACGTATATTAATAGTGATAAAAAAACACGTTGTAGCGGTGTGCTACACGCAGCGCTAAAATAGCGACACTGCAGTCAAAGATAACTTTATTCCAACTAAACAGCCTTGCTTTAAAGCCTCCCTCAACCCGCCCCCCCCATGGGCGCGGATGCTCCAAAGGACACGTACTCACAAACCCCCGTAGGCTATCTCCCTTAGCCGGAACGGTGGCTAATTGTGAGCCGGTTCGGATGTGCCAGGAAATGGAGTCGCCACAACGTTTTACTTAGATTGTACAAGATCACCATAATCTTCAAATTTCGAATTACATTTCAAAAACTAACAAACCACGGGGAGCCACAGCACAGAGATGATAGAGTCGTATGCGGCTCCGGAGCCGCGGGTTGCCGACCCCTGACATAAAACAACACTGAAAAAACTACGCTGGACTACAGACATGAAGTTTTGTGCATAAAGTGCACAAAACAGTGCAGGCATTACAAGAAATAATAAGACAAAAGGCACAATAGGCAGCGTGTAGTGTAAATGGCAGGAAGAGAGACCCCGATAATCTTCTCAGCTGACCTCTCTATCCGCTGCAGGGTCTTGTGATCCGAGATGGTGCAATTTCCAAACCAGGCAGTGATGCAGCTGCTCAGGACACCCTCAATACAACCCCTGTAGAATGTGATGAGGATGTGGGGTGGGAGATGGACTTTCCTCAGTCTTCGCAGAAAGTAGAGACGCTGCTGGGCTTTCTTTGCTATGGAGCTGGTGTTGAGGGACCAGGTGAGATTCTCCCCCAGGTGAACACCAAGAAATTTAGTGCTCTTAACGATCCCTACCGAGGAGCCATCGATGTTCAGCAGGGAGTGGTTGCTCCATGCCCTCCTGAAGTCAACAACCATCTCTTTCGTTTTGTTCACATTCAGAGACAGGTTGTTGGCTCTGCACCAGTCTGTTAGCCGCTGCACCTCCTCTCTGTAAGCTGACTCGTCGTTCTTGCTGATGAGACCCACCACGGTCGTGTCATCGGTGAACTTGATGATATGGTTCGAGCTGTGTCTGGCAACACAATCGTGGGTCAGCAGAGTGAACAGCAGTGGACTGAGCACGCAACCCTGGGGAGCCCCCATGCTCAGTGTGATAGTGTTGGAGATGCTGCCTCCGATCCAGACTGATTGAGGTCTCCCAGTCAGGAAGTCTAGGATCTATTACAGAGGGAGGTGTTCAGGCCCAGTAGGCTCAGCTTTCCAAACAGTTTCTGAGGGATGATTGAGTTGAATGCTGAACTGAAGTCTATGAACAGCATTCGAACATACGTGACTTTTTTGTCCAGGTGGGGTAGGGCCAGGTGGAGGGTGGTGGCAATTGCATCATCTGTTGAGCGGTCGGGACGGTACACAAACTGCAGAAGGTCCAGTGAGGGGGGCAGCAGGGTCTTGATATGCCTAATGACGAGCCTCTTGAAACATTTCATGATGATGAATCTAAGTGCAACGGGACGGTAGTCATTTGGGCAGGACACTGAAGACTTCATCCGCACGGGGACGATGATGGCGGCCTTGAAGCACGTTGGAACAGTGGCGCTGCTCAGGGAGATGTTGAAGATGTCAGTGAGAACATCTGCTAGCTGGTCTGCACAGCCTCTGAGCACTCTACCAGGGATGTTGTCTGGTCCAGCAGCCTTCCGTGGGTTGACCCTGCACAGGGTTCTTCTCACATTGGCCACGGTGAGACGCAGCACCTGGTCATTCACAGGAGGAGTGGACTTCCTCGCCGCCACGTAATTTTCCGCCTCAAACCGGGTGTAGAAGTTATTCAGCACATTTGGGAGAGAGGCATCACCTGCACAGTCAGATGATGTTGTCTTGTAGTTGGTGATGTCCTGAATGCCCTTCCACATGCGCCTCGTGTCACCGCTGCCCTGTAAGTGGCTGTGGATTCGCTGGGCATGTGCATGCTTTGCCTCTCTGATGGCCCAGGACAGTTTGGTCCTCGCTGTTGTTAAAGCTGCATTGTCGCCCGCTCTGAAGGCGGAGTCGCGGGACCTCAGCAGCGCACGCACCTCCGCAGTCATCCATGGCTTCTGGTTAGCACATATAGTGACTTGGACACTCGATGCACTTGCTGATGTAACTAGTCACTGATGCTGTGTACTCCTCTAAGCTGGTAGAGTCGCCATCGGTTGCAGCCTCCCTGAACATGTACCAGTCAGTGTGCTCAAAGCAGTCTTGGAGAGCAGAGATGGGTCCTGCTGGCCAGGTTTTCACCTGCTTCTGAACTGGTCTAGAGCGCCTGACCAGCGGTCTGTATGCTGGGATTAGCATAACAGAGATGTGGTCTGAGTAACCGAGGTGGGGGCGGGGCTCCACCCGGTACGCGTCAGGGATGTTTGTGCAAACAAGGTCCAACGTGTTCTCCCCTCTCATTTCAAGGTCCATATGCTAATGGAATTTGGGGAGCACTGACTTGAGGTTTGCATGGTTAAAATCTCCAGCGACAATAAACAGTCCATCAGGGTGTGTGTTCTGCAATTCTCTAATAGCCCCATACAGTGTGGGGGGGGGGGGGGTAGGTAGACACCGACTATAAGGACAGTGATGGATTCCCGTGGTAAATAAAATGGTCTGCATCTAACAGTCACAAACTCCAGTAGCGATGAGCAGTATTTGGAAACCAGCAGAGAGTTCTTGCACCATTCCGTATCGATGTAAACACACAAGCCACCACCGCGAGTATTACTGGAAAGAGCTGCACCTCTGTCCGCTCGAAACGAGGCAAGCCGAGGGGATCGGGCCTACAATCCTCGAAGTCGCCTGCTGCTGGTGGCTGGAGGATTGTAGGCCCGATCCCCTCAGCAAGCCGAGGTCGTGAAATTTAACCAGCAGACCTTCATGAATATTTGTTTTTGGGTGATCTCTGTATTGAGCTGTATCTGGCGATGGTAGATAGTTGCTCAAAATTAAATTTAAAAAAAATTAAAGTAACACCAGGTCCGAAAGGCCGCTGCTACCGTGCAATTGATATATAACTTATATTCTGTATGTTCAAAGTTCAAAGTTCAAAATATATTTATTATCGAAGAACATATAATACACCATATAATACAATACCTTGAGATTCATCTTTTTGCAGGCATTCTGTACAACACCAAACTACAATACACTCAATGAAAACTACACAGGAAAACTAACAACCAACGTGGTCCTTGATGATGGAATCCTGCTTTGTTGTGGCGGTGCTCCTTGCAAACGTGCTCAATGTTGGGGAGGGCTTTGCCTGTTTTGCCTGATTAACCCGCATACATACAAGAACCTTTCATACCTTGTTTATTGAGAATCCATCAATCTCTGCTTGGAAATATTCAAAGATTCTACTTGAACTTCCACCTCCCTTCGTGGACGAGTGTTCCAAAGACCCAGGAGCAGAATTAGCATCAAGTCTACTTTGCTATTCCATCATGGCTGATATATGATCCCTCTCAACCCCATTCTCCTGCCTTTTTCTGTAACCTTTGACATTCTTACTGATCAAGAACTTATCAACCTCTGCTTTAAATATATCCAATGATTTGGCCTCCACAGCTACTTGTGGCAATGAATTCCACAGATACACCACCCTCTGGCTAACGAAATTCCTCATGTCTGTTCTGAAGGGATGTCCTTCTATTTACAAGCCGTGTCCTCTGGTCCGAGACCCTCCCACTATTTGAAACATCCTCTCCACTTCCACGACATCTAGTCCTTTTAACGTTTGGTAGGTTTCAATGAGTTCTCCGTCATTCTTCTGAACTCCAGCAAGTACAGGCCCAGAACCATCAATTGCTCCCTATACATCAACCCTTGCATTCCTGGGATTCTCATAAACCTTCCCTGGTCCCTCTCCAGTGTCAGTAAACCCTTTGGGGCCCCAAGAAGAAAAATAATAATTTAATTGGTCTTAAATGGGCAACCCCACACATCTTTAAACGATCACTTCCAGTTTGAGATTCTCCAACAAGAAGAATCATATTATCCACATCCCCTGTCAATACCGCTCAGAATCTTATCTGCTTCAGTCAAGTCTCCTCACCCTTCAAAAACATCCACAGGCTGTCCAAACTCTCATGAGACTGCCTTCCCATTTCAGGTTATTGACTTCAGGAAACAGGATGGAGTACATGCTCGTGGCTAAGTCAAAGGTATTGAGGTGAAGATGATTGAAAGCTCAGATTCCTAGGTGTGAACGTCACCAATGTTTTCTCCTGATCCAGTCAGGTGAAAATTACAGTCAAGGAAGCGCATCAGCACAGCTGCTTCTTCAGAAGCCGAAAGAAGTACGGGAAGGCACCGATGGCTTTCAGCAACTTTTATAGATGTGCGGAAGTTGCAGTAAGGTAAGGGTTAAGGCAAGGGTGGTGTATGGATAGTGTGCAATCAGCCCAAGGAAGTGAGTTCTTTGAAGAAAGGTCTTTGAAAAGCATAGCTTCCCACTTTGCACAGCAGGGGTCTGGAGCCATCTGGTGTACTGAACAAGATAAGGATGTATATCATGGAAGGCTACACCTACTACTTCTTCTAACTTCAAGGTCGTTAGCTTGTCCTTTCTTTCAACTTTAACACTTGTATTGTGAACGGTGATTGATCGTGCAAATAAAGAATTTCAACGTACACAGTTTACCAATTGGTCCATATCCATAACTGCTAGACAACTCCAGTCAATTTATTTCTGCATAAAAATTGCATTTCTCTGTTCAGATTTCAGATCAGTGGGGTGACAGGGGCCGTGCTGTTCTCCTTGAGCACAAGTAAATAAAGTGTGTTTGAGGAACGAGGGTGAGTTTTCAAAGTCCAGTTAATCGGCGACAACAGATGTACCATTGAACCGATTAAACAGGAGCTTTCGGGAATTTCCTGGAAGATTCAGCACACAGAAGTCACAAGAGTGCTGGTACGGCCATTGCTGGGGGTGGACGCTGCGTCAAGGCCTGACAGCAGTTAATTTGGGAGCAGTTGTTGCCATGTAGCCATCAAGCTCCTGGGCAGTTCACCTCAGGGCTGTGGCTCCCTTTCGGGAACTTTGTACTTAATCTTCCACATGTTATTTGTTTACGCCTTTTTTTACTATTTGCATAATTTGTCCCATTTTCCATGTTGGGCTTGTGATGGTCTTTGTTGCGCATATTTTTTATGATGAATTTTATCATGTTCCTTTGTTTCGCGAGTGCCCACAAGAGGAGGAATTTCAAAGTTGTATATGGTTTACATACTTTGATAATAGATTTGAACTTTGATCCAACGTTCAAGATAGCTTACTGTCATTCTGCAGTACACAAGTGTAAGGTGAATGAAGCAATTGTTACTCCGGATCTGATGCAGCATTAAAAAAACCAAGATAACCATGAAGAACAGAATTAAAAAAATCAAAAAGAATAAATATAAAAGCAATGCTATAAAACACAATGTACAAGTAACTGTTTGAATGTGGCTGTATATACAGGCAGTCCCCGGGTTACGTACGAGTTCCGTTCCTGAGTCCGTCTTTAAGTCGGATTTGTACAGAAGTTGGAACAAGTACATCCGGTATTATTTAGTGTCAGTTAGTCAAACGTTTGTCTTAGTATGTAGTATATATTTTACCTTTCTATGCATATAACACTTAAGAAACATATGTATTCCAATAACTAAATCCACTGCGTTGCTTAGTAATAACTGTAGCTTTCATCAGGGCAGGGCCTTTCACATGCTCCATTATTCTCACTTTATCCGTTATCCTTTAAAATTGTTCAGATCGTTGACCGACTGTAGCCTAACGCTTTTCCAATGACTGAATGTGTTTCACCTCTTTCCAAACGCTTTATTATTTCCACTTTATTTTCAATCGCGATCTGGAACAGAAACACTGCCGCCGCCAGCTCCCAAGGTCCGCTGGGTCCTAACAATCACCGCTTTGAGACAGGCTAAATGGGACAAGTGGGGGCTGTGCTGGGTTTGCGTATTTGATCATCCACAATATTCCGTGTGGGAATTTAAACTGGAGGTGGCAGTGTTTTTTTTAACAAGGTCAAGTTGCAAGCTCGACATCAACCCGGCATGGATGGTACAGAATCACTAGATTGACATCAACTCGGCACGGGAACGGTCTATCACTGGATCAAACTCAAGAAACTCCATTCTTCTGCCCGGCACTGATCTCACTGCGCCACCAGCTGACCGGAATGGGGGGGGGGGCAGGGTGAATCTTACTAAGAAAATTTTAAGCCAAATACAGAGTTAAACACTCAACACAGTGTCAACGGCAATGACTTAAAATGGCAGACGGCGTCGCAATCTGACTTAAAATGGCGGACAGCGTTCTCCTTCCTCAGTTCATAAGTACGAGTTGTCCGTTAGTCGGATGTTCGTAACTCGGGGACTACCTGTACCTAGAATTAGCTTACATACACTGACTGTGCATAAAGTGAATCACCACAGGAAGCATCCTATCTGGATACCTTGGTATGGCAACTGGTGTTGCTCAAGACCAGGAGATTGCAGGGAGTTGTGAACACAGCTCAGTCCGTCACACAAACCAGCCTCCCCTCCACGTACTCACACATTCCCCTGCCTCCAGAAAGCAGCCAAGGTAATCAAGGACCCCACCCACCTTAATCATTCCATCTCCAGTCAGGCAAAAGAATTAAAAGCTTGGGACCATACCACCAAGGCTGTTACTAGACTTCTGAACGAACCTCTCATACACTTGAAGATGAATTCTTGATCTCCCAATCTATTTGCCGCACCTTTGCACTGCGTTTATCTGCACTGCCCTCGCTCAGTAATTGTATTCTGCATTTTGTTTCCTTTTTACTGTAATTTAGTACGTGACAGTAATAAGCCAATACCAACAAACCTCTGAACTGCCTCCAACACTTTAACATCCTTCCTTAAATAAGAAAGCCACCAAAACGGAACATGTGATTCCAGATGTGAACGCCGTTGTGTCTTGCGTGACTGAAGCATAATGGCCCACTTTGTATTGAGAAGTTCCGTGCCAAGGTTTGGTGCTTTTATTACTTCGACCTGCTTTGTAAATGCTGGTTTTTGCTGCTTCAGATGCATTGCCTTCAGCTATCATTAGTGACTGAATGGGTGACGTCGAGTTTAGATTCAATTGCAAAGCGTGATTCTCAGGATTCCTACCCCATACAGAGGGCACACACAGAATGCTGGAGGCAGCACCTATCAAAAGGAATAAACAGTCAATGTTTTGGGCCAAGACCCTTCATCAGGGCAGATTTCTAGCATATGCAGAATCTCTATGGAGGACAATGCTAAGGAGACAACAGTAATTTATTTACTGAGAGAGATGCAATGCAGAATAGGCCCTTCAAGCCTCGCTGCCCAACATCCCTGATTTAACCCTAGCCTAATCACGGGACAATTTACAACCGGTATGTCTTTGGACTGTGGGAGGAAACTGGAGCACCTGGAGGAAACCTACACAGTCATGGGGAGAACCTACAAACTCCTCACAGACAGCGGCATGAATTGAACCTGGGTCGGTGGTACAGTAAGCTACGTTCTAACCACCATGCTCCCGTGCCGCCCCAATAATATGGGTTCGTTATGTAACATCACAAGAGCCCAGCTCTCATTGAAACTAACCAATCTATCGATCTGAAACGCTATCCCTCTGCCTGATCTACCAAAAACTTCCGTCTTTTTCTGACTTTATTTTAGATTTCCAAGCAAATAAAAGCAACGAGCTGCTTCTGTATCAGCGTGGGCATCCTGGGTGTGGGTAACAAATCACCCTGAAGGGGATGAAGTCCCAGGGACCCACGTGCTTGCTGAGCGCAGGGATCCATTCTGCATACGAGATGCTGGTGAGACCACATTTTCCCATTTTTGGTCACTGTGCGATAGGAAAGATGTTAGTAAACGAGAAGAGTTCAGAGCAGATTTCTAGGGACGTTGCCAGTACTGGAGGGCCTGAGTTGTAGGGAGATGTTTGACAGGCTAGGACTTCATTCTGTGGCACATAGGAGACAGAGGGGTGACCATTTAAAGGAGTAAAATCATGAGGGGCATACATAGGATGAATGCACCCAACCTTTTCCCTAAAGTTGGAGATTCAAAAGCTAGAAGGCACAGGTTTTAAGGTGCTTGAAATTAGGAACAGAGGAGATGTCAGGGGTAAGTTTTTAAACAGAGAGTGGTGAGTGCGTGGAATGGGCTGCCGGCAACGGTGGTGGAGGCAGATATGATAGGGTCTTTTAAGAGACTCCTGGATAGGTACGTGGAGCTTAGAACCCTGGGTAATTTCTAAAATAAGGACATGTTTGGCACAGCATCAAGGGTCGAAGGGCCTGTACTGTGCTGCAGGTTTTCTGTTTGTTTAAGGCGAGAGGGGAAGGACTTAATAGGAACTTGAGGAGCAACTTTTATTTTTGTTCCCCACACACGTATGGAACAAGCTGCCAGAGGAAGTGGTTGAAACAGGTACAGTAACAACTTTAAAATAACTCTGAGACAGGAATATGGGCCAATCTCTGGCAAACGAGAATGATTTTGGTCAGCATGTGCCAGTGGCTGACACTCCCGTCTCTGTCCTGTATATTTCTGTAACTATAAAATCACAAGGCTTTTATAACACATCATTGAACACCACTATCATCTACTATCGTACTAAGGAATTAATACATCAGGAAGCTACCCATTATACAGGCATACAGTACAGAACTTTACATCAGAAAGGGCCTATTTTGTTAAAAAGCCCCCCAGGGTTAAATATGTTTAAAGAACACACACCCACAGAGATCTATACCACTACAGCACACGATTACAAGAGATGCACTTCAATTTATTTGCTCAATGTTCAAAAGAATTTTCAAAGTATGTATATGTCACCAGATTAAATTTCTTGCAGGCATTCACAGTAGAACAAAGAAATACAACAGAACCAATGAAAAACTACACACAGAGACAGCATTTATTGTCTATCCCCCATCTGCTATGACTCAATCACATTCTTAGACCAACCAAGGGAAGGACGGTCAATTCCTCCCCGATGGACATTCCGACAATTTTCTTATTCCAGGAATTTTCATTCACTTAATAACTTGAATCTAAACACCTCAGCTGCTCTGCTAGGATTGTAATTCTCATTTCCAAATCAATGTCCCAAGTAAATGGATCGCAGCCAAACACCATTCTTGATAAGTAAAGGAGTCAAAGTTTATGGGGAGAAGGCAGGAGAGTAGGGTTGAGGGGATAATAGATTAGTCATGATGGAATGGGACAGCAGACTTGATGGGCTGAATTTCCTTATTCAGCTCTTATGTCTAATGGTCATTACCTATAACTTTAACAGAAAACTATGCGGTAGAATGCATTGTCACAAAGGGTTAATGGTTCTAGTTGCACAGGGGAAGAGATGATGTGCTGGGCTTTCCTCACACCAAGAGTCCACAGTGTTATCGTGTCTTGAAGGGTCTTGACAGTGTAGATCCAAACAAAACGATAGAAGGAAATGAGAAAAAGGTAAGTTGTTATGGCAACGGATACAATGAATAATAAAGTAGAACTATGAGCCATGACACCTTTGAGGCAGAATAAGTTGGCACTGTTGTAGAGAGAAGGATGCAGAGAAAATGTTTCCTCTTTGGTATTTTTATTCAAAGGGCCATGAATGCAGAAGGTTGGGATGTTCTTTATGTAGGCCTTGGGCCTCCCCCCTACTCCAACCTGTGCTCTTAGAACTGAAGCCTTGAACCCCATTTGGGCCTGATGCTTCACTCCCACATTGGATCTCATCACTCCCTTGAGTTACGGGCTTCACTCCTCCTGACGGTTGCCCATGACCTCTCATCGCCCAAATCCCTACTGTTAGCTCTGATGCTCCCACCCTGCCTTTACTCCTGTCTTCTGGCACTTGCTTCCTCAGATCAATTCAGCAGTGATGTTCTGGAGGAAGAAAGGGGGGAAAAGTGAGGCAGAGGCAGGCAAAAGTGAGTATCTCTCCTCCCTGTTCCCCAGGGAGGACAGATACAGCAAGGACTGTCCTTTCCAGGGCAGGGTTTCACCTGCTCTTGTAGTTAGCTGCAGCTATTGACTTCACTGCCTCCTCTCCACTGTCTGGCCTGGGTCGGCACCAGATCTGAGGCAATTCACCAGAAGCTAGTTTCATTCCAGGTTTGTAACCCTGCCGGGAACCTGATAGACTCTTGCTTTACTTTCCATTGCCTCGGAAAAGCAGCTGACCTACCGAAAGACCCTACCAACCCAGTCACTCTTTTCCACCATCAGGCAGAAGATAAAAACCCCTGAAAGCATGTACCACCAGGCTCAATATAGCTTCTGTCCCTGTTGTAAGACTCGAACGGATTTCTTGTATGACTAGATGGACTCTTGACCTCACAATCTATCTCATCATGGCCTTGCACCATATTAAACCATATGACATAGGAGCAGAATTAGACCCATCGAGTTTGCTCCGCCATTTGATCATGGCTGATTTATAATCCCTCTCAACCCCATTCCCCTTCCTTTGCCCCATAACTGTTGATGCCCTTACTAATCAAGAGCTTATCAAACTCCACTTTAAAATTACCCATCAACTTGGCCTATACTGCGGACAGTGGCAATGAGTGTACAGGCAGTCCCTGGGTTAAGTACGAGTTCCGTTCCTGAGCCCGTCTTTAAGTCGGATTTGTACGTAAGTCGGAACAAGTACATCCGGTATTACTTAGCATCAGTTAGTCAAACGTTTGTCTTAGTATATGGTATATATTTTACCTTTCTATGCACATAAAACACTTAAGAAATGTATGTATTCTAATAAGTAAACCACTGCATTGCTTAGTAATAATTGTAGCTTTCATCGGGGCAGGGCCTTTCACATGCTCCATTATTCTCACTTTATCCTTTAAAATTGTTCCGATCGTTGACTGACTGTAGACTAACGCTTTTCCAATGATCAAAGGCGTTTCACCTCTTTCCAAACGCTTTATTGTTTCCACTTTATTTTCAATCGCGATTGCTTCCCATCAACGGAACAGTCCGTTGGGTCCTAAGGATCACCACACTGAATTCCCCGAGTCCTAAGGACTTAGGAGGTTAAATGGGACAAGTGGGGGCTGTGCTGGGTTTGGGTATTTCATCTTCCACAATATTCCACGTGGGAATTTAAACTGGAGGTGGTAGTGGTTTTTTTTATATAAACGAGGTTGAGGTGCAAGCTCGACATCAACCTGGCACGGGAGCAGTCCATCACTAAATCGAACTCGGGAACCTCCGTTCTCCAGCCGACCGGACCTGGGGTGGGGGGGGGGGGGGGGGGGGGGCGTGGTCAGGGTGAATCTTACTAAGAAAATTTTAAGCCAAATACAAGTTAAACACTCAACACGGTGTCAAAGGCAATGACTTAAAATGGCGGACGACATTCTCCTTCTTCAGTTCGTAAGCATGAGTTGTCTGTAAGTTGGGCGTTTGTAACTCGGGGACTACCTGTATTATCAACCTGCACCGCACTTTCTCTGTAATTGTAACATTTTGTTCTGCATTCCATTGTTTTCCCTTGTACTAGCTCAATGCACCAATGCAATGAAATAATCGGTATGGACGGCAAAACAAGGTTTATCACTGCTCACGTAACAATAATAAACCACTTTACCGATTCAGTGTCAATCCAACTTCCTTTGCATTTCCTTAAAGATGACTGGTATTCAGCTGAAAGAGGTATTCACCCCTGAAGGGGACTGAGACCAATGGCAAGGAATCGAGAACTTCGGATGGCCCAATTCTCGGTCAGGAAAGATTGTTGGGGCGCCACGGCAGGGTAGCAGTTAGCGCGATGTAATTGTAGCTCAGGGCGTTGGAGTTTAGACATTCTCCGTAAACGAGTTTGTACGTTCCTTCCAGTGTGTATCGGGTTTCCCCCCATAGTCCAAAGACGTACTAGTTAGTAGATTAATTGGTGATTGTAAATAGTCCTGTGATTAGGCCAGGGTGAAAAGCGATGGCTTGCTGGGGGGTGAGGATCGTTGGTCCAGAAGGACCTGTTCTGTGCCCTTCTTTTCATTCTCTAAATGAAAATTTAAAAATGATGGACAAACCTCCCTGGGTTCCTAACCACTCTTCCTGAACTCCAGCTGCTTTCAGTGGCTCCTAGAATCGTCTTCTCCTTCGGTTGTCGATCGGAGTCCGATGACGACCTCCACTCCTTTAGCGGTGAGATCTTTGATGACTATACAGTCCTAATCTGGACCCACAAGTTCTATTGCATGTGGGACATGTACATGTGGTAGTGATGGCAACCGTGGCTGCATTTCTCTTGGCTCTCTTCTGCTGTCTGCTGGTTGTTCTTTTCACCTCCAGAATACGAACCCCGTCCCTACACAGCTGTCACCAAGTGTTACGGTCAGCAGCAACATCCTCCAGGTCGTCGGGTCTGATCTCGCATTTCCTTAAAGCATTCTTCATCTGATCCTTATAGTGCTTCTTCGGCCCTCCAGCTGAGCATCAACCATGAAGTAGCTGGCCATATAACACTCTGCAGAGTAGTCGACATGGGGGCATCCTTATAACGTGCCCCAGCCACTGCAGCTGACGCTGGGTGATCATGGGCTCAATACTTCTGCAGTTGGTCTTTACTAGTATTTCAGTGTGAGGCACCCGCTCACGGCAGGTAATTCCCAGGATGCACTGAAGGCAGCTGATGTGGAAGCGTTCCAAGGACTTGATGTGACGGCTGTAGGTTACCCAAGCTTCACAGCCATAAAGGAGGGTGGTGGCACAGACTGCTTGGTATACAGCAACCTTTGTGGAGGTAATACAGCATGGAAACCCGCACTTCAGAAAGGCTCATCTATCCTTGATAAGAATGTCTTGTGCAAGTGTAAGTGAAATCATTAAATCTCATGAAGCAGGGCTTCATCGAGGATCGAATGATCAGTCGAAGCTTGATGGCTGAAGCCCAGAGACTGGAGTCCCAGAGGGCTGTCCTGGAGTTGGAGCTCTATCTGTGTTTGTGTGGCTGGGGAAGGGGTTTGTTTTGCTGTTATTGTTCCGTTGCTTGTTGTGTTCTGTGTTGTTCTGCTGTGAATTGTGGGCATGCTAAGTTGGGAATGTGTGGCCACACTTGTGAGTTGATCCCAGCACACTCTTAACTATGTTGGTTATTAATGCAACTCACGCATTTCACTGTATGTTTCAATGTACTTGTGATAAATAAATCTGAAATCCTCTCGTGTCCCCTTGCCACTGGATTATGACGTCACCTGTGAAGTCAGTGTGGTAACGTGAAACATCTAGTTCACACAGAAGGAAATCATACATGGAACTTCCACTTCACACAGGGGTTCCCAACCTGGCATCCATGGGCCCCTTGTTTAAAGGTGTTGGTCCATTGCAAAAGGAAGGACACAAAATGAAGTAGGGGCCCTCATAGACAACCCCAGCAATGACAGACTTAAACACCACTGTGGCGTCATAGCTCAGAAAGATGGACATTTTCACACCAACATGATTCTCCTGACACAGAAAAGTTTCAGCAAGTTTAAGAGATTGGATTCAAGGTAAGAGGGGAAAAAGTTCCTTTTTTTAAAAATGCCTATAATGTGCTGCCAGGGTAGATAGAGCAGTGACATTCAGCAGGCACTTAGATAGACACATGAATACTCCGGGATTAGAGTGATATCGATTATGTACAGACAGAAGGGATGAGATCAAAAGTTCAAAATTAATTTATTATAAAGTACATACACGTCACTACATACTACCCTGAGGTTCATTTTCTTGCATGATTTCATACTAAAACACAGATGTACAATAGAATCAATGTAAAGTACACACAAAGACTGACAAACAACCAATATGCAAAGGACACACTGTGCAAATACAAAATAAAACAATAATAAATAGATGGACAGATATATAAATAAATAATACTAGGGCACGAGTCCTTGAAAGTGAGTCCATAGGTTGTGGAATTAGTTCGGTGTTGAGGTGAGTGAAGTTATCCACGCTGGTTCAGGAGCCTGATGGTTGTAGGCAATAGCTGTTCCTGAACTGGCTGGCAAGGGAGCCAAGGTTCCTGTACCCCCTTCCCAATGGCAGCAACGGGAAGAGAGCATGGCCTGGTTTGTGGGGTTCCTTGATGTTGGCTGCTGGTGCAATGTTTTGATCAGGGCACAACATCCTGGGCCAAAGGGCCCTTAACTGTAGTGTACTATGAGGCATACACAAGTGGGTGGTTCTGGAAGGGCAGGCCAGATGAGAAACGCTATTTTGCGGGAGAGAGCTTTGCCATCAAGGAAGAGCAATTTGGTAACTCAGTGACGGAACCTGTGGAATTAGCTAATGGTTACAATGCTTCAACACGGAATCAACACACTACGATCATTGGTCCCATGGTTAGTAAGCTTGCGGATGACATCTACATTGCTGGTATGGTGGAAAGTGCAGAAGGTCATCTAAGAATCTTGGCCACCTGGGCCAGTGTAGCAGGGTGAAGAACGGCAGATGGGAGTATAACTCAAATAAGTGCAAGGCTTGGCATTTTGTTAAGCCAAACAAGGGCATAAATTGTAAGGTTCTGGGGAGTGTTGTAGCACTCACCCCAGAACGCGGCAGATAGAATACAATATGGAAAATTGTGAGGTTATCCCCTGGGAAAGAAAAGAGGAAGACTTGGTATTATTTTAAAGGCGACAGACTGGCTAGTGTCAATGTTCAAAGGGGGATGGGTGTCCAAGTACAAGAGTTACTGAAGGCCAATGTACAAAGTGCAGTAAGCGACTGTGAAGGTAAATAATATATTGCCTCACAACTGAGCACCAATGTTCTACAAAGTTGTTGTCGAGTCTTAAAGAGGGCTTGAGGGCAGCAATAAAGGCACGAACATGAGAATTGATTTGCTATGTATTGAAGTACTGTCGACATTTCTGGTCACCACACTACAGGAAGGATACAAGGCCATAAGATTTAGGCCATTCAGCCCAACGAGTCTGCTCTGCCATTCCATCGTGGCTGATTTATTATCTATCTCAAACCCATTCTCCTGCCTTGTTCCCATAACCTTTGATGCCCTTACTAATCACAAACCTATCAACCTTCACCCAATGACCTGGCCTTCAAAGCCGTCAGTGGCAACAAATTCTACAGATTCATATGTTTGTGCTGGAGAGAGCACAGAAGAGATCCACCATCAAGCTACCTGAAGACTTCAGATACAAGGAATGGGGGGCCGGGTTTGTATTCCCTGAAGTGGAGGAGGTGTGGAGCAACCTCCTAGAAATACGAAAAACAATGATGCACAGATAGGGTAGACAGCTTGAAACTTTCTTCCCCATGGTCGAGGAGGAGACTGAGTGGAAAGAACAATGCACATCATTCACTGTAAGCAATGACACACTGAGAGAAGGACACGGTGGCAGAATTTGACAAGCTTCCCTTCATCAGACAGGCATTGCTAATAATATCTCCTCCACGATCTCATCAGCACAAGTGTCCCACAAGGCTGAGCACACCTACAAGAAGCATTGTCCCAGGAAAGCAGTATCCATCATCAAGGATCCCCTACCGCTCGTGACATGCACACTGCTGCCATCAGGAAGGTGGTACAGGAGCCTCAAGACTCACACCACCAGCTTCAGGAACAGTTACTACCCCTTAAACCAAACGGGATAACTTCACTCATCATCATTTGTCCCATCATTGAAGTGTTCCCACAGCCTATGGACTCACTTTGAAAGACTCCTCATCTCATGTTCTCGATTTCCATTGCTTCTTTATTTATTATTACTTAATTTCTTTTTGTATTTGCACAGTTTGTTGTCTTTTGCACACCGGTTGAATGCTCAAGCTGGTGCCGTCTTTTACTGATTCTGTTATACTTATCGTTCTATTATGGATTTATTGATTATGCCCCCAAGAAAATTAATCTCAGAGTTGTACATGATAACATATGTACTTTGATAATAAATTTACTTTGAACTTTGAGTTCTGAGTACAATAATAACTTATTTATAGAGCACTTTTCATACAGACATCGTAGTTCAAAGTGATTTACAATGAAATAAACTGCAAACATGAAAATAAAAGATAAACAGATGCTAGTTAAAAGCAAGGTTAAATAAATAGGCTGATGTTTTCAAAGTCTCAGCTGAGGCTGCATCCCTTATAGTTTTAGGCATAGTTCAGATGCATAGTTCAAAAAAAGGCTGACCTGCCAAGAATCCTTTGAGGAAGATTGTTTAAATTTAAGAGAGTGTTGGAAGCAGTCCCGAGAGCTTTAAAAGAACTTTCAAATGAATTCTAAAAGATAGCAGAAGCCAATGCAGAGTAGCTAGGATGGAAGGGATATGTTCCCTCGTCGTGGTTTTAGTTAGAGGTCCAGCAGCAGTGTTCTGAATGAGTTGAAGTTTGTCAATAGATTACTTTGGAAATGCAAGAGTCTACAGCTTTGATGAGACCACTGCTGGAATATCACATGTAGTTCTGGTAGCCATCCTACAGGGAGGGACGTAATTAAGCTGGAGAGCGTGTGTAGCCAGGACTGGAGGGGCCAAGTTATGAGGAGAGACTGGACAGGCAGGAGGCTAAGAGCTGACCTGAAAGGTTTACAAAATCAAGAGGGGTATAGATAAGGTGAATGGTCACAATATCTCCCCCCCCCCCCCCCCCACACACACACACAACAGAATAGGAGTCTAAAGATAAAGGGCATCAGATTGAAGTGATTTAAAGAGTAGCTGAGGGGCAAGTTTTTCCTCATAGAGAGGATGGAAGGTATTCAAGATTGTTCAACGCTATTTCCAGTACAAAATCATTACTCCAGACCAATGCAGCCAAAAACAAGCGATAAAGAACACAATAATAATAAACACAATATATAAAAATTAATAAGATAGTTTATATACATAAATAAATTGTAAGTTCACACTGTGACACTAGGCACAGAAATGTCCGTACACAAGGTGACTGACAGGAAATGATAAAGTCGTGGTGGTTGGAGTGTGATGGGGTGAGTTACTGGGTGGAGTCTTACTGCTTGTGGAACCTAACTGCTTTCGAGTCTTGTGATCCTGGCGTAGTTGCTATGTAGCCTCCTCCCGGATCGGAGTGTGAGGAACAGTCCTTGAGCAGGGTGGGTGGGATCCTTCATGATGTGTCTGGTCCTTTTCTGGCACCTTTCCACACACATGTCCAATAATGGAGGGTAGGCTGGTGCCAGTGATGCGTTGGGCAGTTCTGACTACCTGTTGTAGAGCCCTTCTGTGCACTGCAGTGCAGTTTCCACACCATGCTGTGATGCAGCTTGTTAGGATGCTCTCTACTGTGCGTAGGTAGAAGGTCACGAGTACGGACACGCAATGTCCAGCTCTCCTCAGAAAAGAGAGGCATGTGTGAGCTGAGTGTACAGCAATGGGCTCAGCACACAGCCCTGTGGGGGCACTCGTGTCGAGGATGATGGGGAGGGAAGGACTGGTTGTGCAACCTAACTATCTGAGGTCTGTTGGTTAGCAAGTACAACGCCCAGGAACTCAGTGGTGTATTTAGACCGAGAAGCGGGAGCTTGTTCACCAAGGTCTGTGGGAATGCTGAACTGAAACACAGAATAGGCACTTTGACACAAGTGTACGAGCGTGTAAGTGTATGTCAGGTATGCGGAATGAGCAGTCTCAGGAGGTGATTGACGTGGGTACAAATAGACAATTTAAGAGACATTTGGACTGGTACATGGAGAGGAAAGGCTAAGATCGAAACAAGGCATACACAAGCAAATGAGACGAACTCAGCAAGGCATTTTGATCAGAGTGGACCTGTGTCCATGCAGTGTTACTCTGGGATTCCATATGGACCACGGTACACACTGAGGGAGCCATCTCTAGGTGAAAGCCAGCATCACTAATGAAATACACCACAGTACTGAATGCACCAATAGTTCTTGATGAAAAGGCTGCTTCAAGAGCAAATGTACCATAAAGCCCACAGCCCACTGGGTGGCAAGAATCTCTACACTCCTATATTAGTTACTCTGGCACTAGCAGAGAGGCTACTCTACAGCAATTACTAAAGTGGAGCTAGAGAGGGAAAAATACCGAAGGATTTTCATCCACAGAACTGCTGCTCACTGGAATTTTTTTTTCGCACCATTCTCTGTAAACTCTGGAGACTGCTGTGTGTGAAAATCCCGGGAGATCAGCTGTTTCTGAGATACTCAAGTCACCCCATACGGCACCAACAATCATTCCGTGGTCAAAGTCGCATAGATCACATTTCTCCCCCATCCTGATGTTTGTGAACAACTGAACCTCTTGACTATGTCCGCATGCTTTTATGCACCGAGTTGCTGCCACATGACTGGTTAATTAGATATGTGCACTAGTGAGGCTTAAATGTGTACCTAATAAAGTGGCCACTGGGCATTTTTAAGATTTAAACAACCTACGACAGACATCCCAAGGTTTCTGCAAAACCCTGCAAGCTCAGTGGAAGGATGAACGAGCCAACATCCCTGACACCAAGGACCTGGTTGTACACAGTGGCTTTTGCAGGGCAGGCTAATCATTTGCACCCCGACGTAAAAAAATGCAGATGCTGGAATCTGAAGCGACAATTTGCTGGAAGGACTCAGCTGGTCAAGCAGTACCTGTGCGAGGAAACAAGTTGTTTCTGGAGCAGCAAACAATCTGCCAGGGGAACGCAGCAGACAGCTCATCAGTTCCTCCAGTGTATTTGACACCAGACCCCTGAAGCATAAAGTCTATTCCAAACCTCAAGATGGGAAGAGATTCTCAGCCAAACAGAGGAAAAGGCTCGAAGCTTCAGTGAAGAATTGCAAGGCATTTGACTGCAGACACTGCAATGGATTGAGGGGACCGTTGAATCATCGGGGTTCTGTCTCCCCCACAACCTCGCCATCCAGCACTCACACCAGAATGCTGAGGTCCCTCCCTGCAAGCACAGTGCTTCTGGTGTATGTCCTGGATTGGGGAGGGGGGGCATTCAAGAGGACCCTCCCATCCGTCCCACGATCTCTTTGACCTCCTACCATCAGGCAGAAGGTACCACGGTACAAGAACAAAGATTGTTAGACTGGGTAACAGCTTGAGAACTCTGAGCACCCTGCTACCACTCAGTGAACAATATTTATGACAGTACCAGTAGCATTAGACTGTTGTATTTTTAACTATGTAATATATGCACATTATGTCAACTTGTACATTGACAAAACATTTTTTATTATTTGTTAATATTGTTTTATTTGCTGTATGTTTTATACCTACTGTGTTTTACACCTTGGCCATGGAGGAATGCTATTTCATTTAATCCTTGTTTTACACCATAACTCCAGAGGAATGATATTTCACTTAGCACAGTGTTTCCCAACCTTCATTAGCCCAACACTTCCCCAAAGCTCCTTCATACTTGCCAACGCCTCTCTTAGGCACAATATACTTTCCGGCGCCCCCATAGTGTAAAAACATGTCTACCATATGCCAACATGAGAAAAATAATTCTGCCTTACATTTTTATGTGTCTTTAAACTTGGCTTACACATAACCTGTGCACTGTACAGCAGCTTCGATATCAATGTGATCCTTGAGCTGAAATATCTGACTCAAATTGTGACAGCAAAACCTTCAAGTCCCCACATGTAACAATGTCCAAGTCGTTTCTGTTTTTTTGTGAATATGTGGTTCACTGCACTGAAGCCTCTTTCACCACGGAAGGTGGATGAAAATGCTCTTCTCCAAAGATCAGGAAACTTCACATGACAGTGTAGCCACATACCACAAAAGTCAACATTTTTGAAAAGCAATTTTGCTTCTTCATCATTCTGAGTGTTGATAATTTCTTCTTGCAAGCTCCCTTCCTGTTCTTCCACCCTACAAAGAAATGGGTTAATTACAGAGTCTGGAATTTCCAGATTGTTCAAATCCTTGAATCGATCCTGAAAATCCTTCTTTAGTGACTGCAGATGTGAGCAGTACTCTTACAAACCATCATCTGTGAAAGAATGCCAAACTTTCCATACAAAGAGACACTGAGAACATTCTTCTCCCAATGTTTTGCTTGTATAGTTCCAATTTTCTGATAGAAGTGGGCACTGCACTTCTTTGCCTGGATTAAATTGAAATTTTCATCCTGCAATTTCATACTTAGAATGTTCATTTTGTCATAAAGATCGGCCACACCTCCACGTAGTTCAAACTTGTTTCCCAAGCTCTTGTCGTCTTTGAGCAAAAATTCAGTGTCAAAAAGATCAAAGAAATGTTTTATGCAGCAGCCTTTTGACAGTCAACACACTTCAGTGTGAACAAGCAAGCGTTCAAACTCTTCATCGTTACTTTGGCATAACTGGCAAAATATTCTGCTATTTAATGGGTGAGGTTTAATTTCATTGATAGCAGATATTGCAAAAGTCACGCTTTTAAAAAAAAGTCACTGGCTGAGGCTTTAGGCTGCGAGATATTGACAATGAATTACACAATGGATTACAAACAGACTTGGAATTACTTTTTCATAAATGCCATTAAACCAACCTGGCAACCTGTTATGTATGGTGCTCCATCTGTTGCACAAGAACTCATGTTCCTAATCAGAATACTTTTATCCTCAATATACATTTTGAGCTCATCGTAGACTGATTCTCCATTGATATTTGTTTTTAAACTTTTTACAACAGAGAATCTCTTCATAAACTTTTCCATATTTGATAAACCGTACATATGACATTAGCAATGCCTCATTGTCTCACACAGTTAATTCATCCAGTTGTATCCCAAATTCTGTTTTTTGTAGCTCTGTGCATAGTTGATACTCGATGTCTCCACTCATTCCGTCAATACGATGAGCTACAGAGTTATTACTCAGAGGAATTTATTTTAAAATACTGGAATCCCATTTTGAGAACAGTGGTGAGCACTTCTGATACAGCAAGCAGAATTAATCTTTCACCAATTGAATGAGATTTTCCACACTCTAGTATCGTTTTGGAAATGTTATAAGCAATGAGACCACCATCAATGCTTTTCAAATGCTTCTTTCACTTTCTGGAACTGAGTAATACTATAAGTAGTCTATTCAGGGTGTCTTTTACAGAAGTGTTCCTGCAATCTTGGTGGGTTCATGGCTTCATTAGACAGTACAGTATTACAAATAAGGGTGTTGCTGATCAGACAGGAACAGTATAAAACCTATACTTCAGGTATGTAAAATTGTATTGACGCACTTTCTGTTTCTTGGCAGGATTAGAATTCAGGGCTTCACTCAGAGATTGCACCATAAAGTATTTAACCATCATCAACGGAGCTACATTAAGATAAAAGTTAACACAAACTAGGAATGCCTATTGGATGTTGATGTTGACATAGTTGGTCAGATCTCATGCGTCAAGTTAGGGTGCTGCTTAACACACCCCACCCCCTCAAGAATCTTCAACGCCCCGTGACAACTTCTAATTCCCCTAACGCCCCCTTAGGACACGTAACCATCCTCCTGGGGGTTGGGAATTACTGATTTAGCAGTATGTGAATGGTTGAATTATAAACTTGAACTTGAAATGCAACATCCTATTAGACCATAGGACAGAGTAGAAGAAATATGCCATTCATCCCATTGAGTCTGCTTTACCATTCAATCACGGTTGATTATTTTTCTTCTACGCCACACTTCTACCTTCTCCCCAGGACCCTTAACCTCTTCACCAATCAAGAACCTCTCCATCTCTGCCTTAATTATACCTAATCATTTGACCTCTCCTGCTCTGTTACAACAAATTCTGCAGATCCGCTGGCCTCTGGCTGAAGGAACTCCAACAAATCTCAGTTTTAAAAGGACATGTGAAGGCCTTGGTGACTAAGATTAAGGAAAACCCCGAGGTGTTCTACATACGTGAAGAACAGAATGCTGACTAGAATGAGGGTATGATCAGTTACAGAGAGAAAAGGAAAATGTGTCTGGCGTTGTAGGAGGTTGGGGAGGTCCTTAATGAAAACTTTGCTTCAGTATTCACTGGTGAGTGACTTTGTTATTTGTGAGGACAGTGTAAACCAGACTGGTATGTCATAACATATCAACTTTAAGGGAAAGAGGATATGCTGAAACTATTAAGAAACATTAGGATAGATAAGTGCCCAGGGTCTGGATGGGATATACCTCAGGTTACTAAGGGAAGTGAGGAAAGTGACTGCTGCAACTTTGGCAATGATCTTTGCACCTTCAATGGCCACAGGCATAGTACCAGATGACTGGAGGGTGGCAAATCATATTCCTTGATTCAAGAAAGGGAGCAGAGATAATCCTGGGAATGAAAGACCAGTGAGTCTTACCTCAGGAGGTGGGCAAATCATTGAGAGGTTTCTTAGAGACGGGGTTTACAAGTATTTGGAGAAGCGTAGTCTGATTAGGGGTAGTCAGCATGGTTTTGTGAGAGGAAAATCAAGCCTTTCAAGAAGTGTTTGATAGAAGTGTTTGAGGATGTGACAAAGCAGATTGATGAAGGTAGGACAGAGGATGTTGTGTATACGGATTTTAGTAAGGCGTTTGAGAAGATATCCCATGGTAGCTCATTCAGAAAGTCTGCAGACACAAGTTACAGGGAAACCTAGCTGTGTGGATTCAGAATTGGCTTGCCCATAAAAGGCAGAGATGGTTGTAAATGGAGCATATTCTGCGTGGAGGTTGGTGACAGTGGTGTTCTACAAGGATTTATTCTGGGATACTGCTCTTTGTGATTTTTTTTATATATAAAATGACATGAATGAGGAAATGGAAGGGTGGGTATGTAAGTTTGCAGATGACATGAAGGTTGGTGGAGCTGTGGATATCGGAAGTTGTCATAGGTTAAAACAGGGCATGGACAGGACGCAGGGCTGGCCTGAGAAGTAGCAGGTGGAGTTCAGCCTGAAAAAGTGTGAAGTGATTCACTTTGGAAGGCAGAATACAGGGTTAACAGCATGATTCTTAGCAGTGTGGATGAACAGAGAGATCCTAAGGTTCACGTCCATAGATCCCTCAAAGTTTCCTCATAAGTTGATAGGGTTGTTAAGAAGGCATCTGATGTGCTGGGACACCATATGTCATTAGTCATGAGACTGAGTTCAATAGCCACAAGGTAATGTTGCAGTTCTACAGCAGAGCTTAAGCTCTGCAAGTTGAGCAAGCTAGGGCTTTTCTCTTTGGAGTGAAGGAGGATGAGAGGTGACTTGATAGAGGTGTACAAGATGATAAGAGGCATTGATAGAGTGGACAGAGACTTTCCCAGGGCAGCAATAGCTAATACAAGCAGGCATAATTTTAAAAGTGAGTGGAACACCCTGCCAGGAGTGGTGGTAAAGGCAGATGCATTAGGAACATTTAAGAAACTCTTATGTAGGAAGGAAGGGTTAGATTGATCTTAGAATAGGGTAAAAAGGTTGGCTCTACATTGTAGTGTTCTATAAAACCTTCATTAGGCCACACGAGGAATACTCTGTCTTCTTTGCTAGATGGTCTCTTCAAACAGACATTGCGACCAGTGCTGGAGTCATTGGGAAAGTGTGCTGCGTCTGTGCGCACTCTTAGTGAGTCTGTTGATGTCCAGTTTGGTTGTTGTGTAACCTGGGGAGACTTAACCAAGTACCCACTGAACTAGCACTGTTACTGAATGTTTGCTGTAATAGTTTTTGTAACTTTGTGTAGCTTAGATGAGTACTTACTTGACTAGGATGCTTGGTTGAGAGTTTCACTGTTTGTAAATAAATGGTTACCTGCAATCAGTTCCTTCTGTCTCACTTACCAGATCCACAAATCTGCTTCCCCATAACACGGGGGGCATAATTTCAAAGCAATTGGAGGAAAGTAAAGCTGGGGTGGGTGGGGGGGGGGGGGGGGATGTCAGAGCAAGTTCTTTACACAGAGTGGCCAGTGCATGGAATGCCCTGCAAGGGCTACAATAGAGGCAGATACATTGGGAACATTTAAGAAACTTTTAGATAGGCACATAGATTATAGAAAACTGGAAGGCTATGTAGTAGGAAAGCGCTAGGTTGATTTTAGAGTCAGTTAAAAGATCGGCACACCTAAAGCACTGTAATGTTTTATGTTCTATGACATCCCTTTATTCTGAGGCTGTACCCTCAAGTCCTAGACTCTAATGGACCCTACTCTTGGAAATGTCCTCTCAGCATCCACTCCATCTAGGCCTTTCAGCAAGATCCCTCCTCAACTTTCTGAACACCATCCAGACAGACTCCTCAGAACTTTGGACTCTGCCTGGTCAAAGGAGGAGAAGAAACACTCGGGATTCTACTGAGAACTTTGAGTCCATGCGTCAAGAGCACACGGGAGCCCAGCGCAAGAAATGCAAGAACCGCAGCTCCTCATCAGCTTCTCCCGGCTCCATCTGTGGAAAGGTCAGCAGTTCCCACCTTGGCTTCACCAGCATTGTCAGGACCACAAATCTGATCTCCAGGGAAGGGTAGTAACCAGACTATTAGATAATGGACAAAACCATTGACAGTGGAGGTGCTAGTGGGTTCGGTAGCAAGGTAAACAATCTTGTGAAGGAATTGGAATACAAAAAAGTCCAGGGACTTTTGGAATAGAACAGTTAACAGAAACAGGAGGCAAGCCCACAGAACAATTTGAATATTTGAGGTTACTATGATTTTATTATCTGAAGTGCAAAGCAGTTTTCCACTGGCCCATTGAGGTTTAAAGGCAATGTAATTGTTGCATTGGATTGCTGAAGGTGTAGATTGCACTCTGGCACTTTTTCCTTTATGGTACACCTGTGCACCTGCTCGTTAATATGAATATCTAATCAGCCAATCATGTGGCAGCAACTCAGTGCACAAAAGCATGCAGACACAGTCAAAAGGCTTGGTTTCTGTTCAGACCAAACATCAGAATGGGGAAGGAATATAAGCCAAGAGATTTTGACTGTGGAATGAATAATCCTAGGTGCCAGATGGGGTGGTTTGAGTATCTCAGAAACTGTTAATCACAATTACTCAAATTACCACAGATTACAACGGTGGCATGCAAAAGAGCATCTCTGAAGATACAACACGTTGAACCTTGAACTGGATGGGCTACAGAAGCAGAAGATCATGGACATACACTCAGTGGAATTTTATTAGGTACAGGAGTAACTAATACAGCTTACATTGCATCACCATCTAACAATGGGATTAAAACCCTTTCATTTCATTATATGATTAACCCTTTTAAGTTAGACAGATCAACTCCATACACTTATAAAAAGCATCATCTATAGCGGGAATCCCAACCCTTTTTTAATGCCATGGACCAATGCCTTTAAACAAAAAGTCCTGGACGACAGGTTGGGAACCCAAACCAGAGAAAGACATTCCGTGATAGAATTTCAAAAGCAAATGCAGTTTGTGACATCCATACAAGAGAAAAGCTGCAGATGCTGGAAATCAAAGAAACACGCACAAAATGCTGGAGGAACTCAGCAGGTCAGGCAGCATCTATGGAGAAGAGTAAACAGTCGCTGTTTCAGGCACCCTTCATCAGATTATAGATCTGTCCCCAAAACAAGTGCCTTCTGTCAAAAGGCCTTCACTGGCAGGAGGTACAAAATGAAGCCAAGTTCCTACCTTTGCAGAATACATTCCCACCACAGCTCTGTGTGATTACGGAGCCCAAATTCACAAGTGGTCCATGATGTTGCAGGGTGCATTATCCTCAGGGATCCAAAAGGCAACAGCAAACATCATCACCACAGGAGAACATTGCTGAAGAATGTATTACCACAAAGTTTTGACCTGTTGGGGAAAAAGACAATAATCGTGGACATTATTATAGCAAGACTGTATTCACTTTTGGTCACCCTGCAACAGGAGCAGAAATGATTTACAAAAATGTTACCAGGGTGGACGGACTGAGTTATAAGGGAGAAGTTGGGCTGGCTTGGACTTTATTCCTTATCAGAGTGGAGACAAAAAGGTGTGTAAAATTATGAGGGGCACAGAAAGGGAGAATGCACACAGTCTCTTTCCCCCAGGGGTGGGGAATCAAGAACTAGAGAGCTTAGGGTTAAGGATATACACACACAATAAAAATATTACACATACCCTATAAAAAGTATTCATTCCCTTGGAAGTTTTCACATTTTATTGATTTACAACATTGAATCACAGTAGATTTAATTTGGCTTTTTTTAAACACTGATCAAGAGAAAAAGACTAATGTCAAAGTGAAAACGTATCTCTACAAAGTGATCTAAATTAATTACAAATATAAACCACAAAATAATCGATTGCATAAGAATTCACGCCCTTTAAGTCAGTATTTGGTAGATGCGCCTTTGGCAGCAATTGCAGCCTTGAGTTTGCGTGGGTAGGTCTCTGTCAGCTTTGCACATCTGGACACTGCAATTTTTCCCCATTCTTCTTTACAAAATGGCTCAAACTCTGTCAGATTGCAAGGGGATCGTGAGTGAACAGCCATTTTCAAGTCCAGCCACAAATTCTCAATTGGATTGAGATCTGGACTCTGACTTGGCCACTCCAGAACATTAACTTTGTTGTTTTTAAACCATTCCTGTGTAGCTTTGGCTTTATGCTTAGGGTCATTCCCTTGCTGAAAAGCCAATCTTCTCCTAAGTTGCAGTTTCTCTTGCAGATTGTATCAGGTTTTCCTCCCTGTGTTTTTCTGCATTCATTTTACCCTCTACCTTCACAAGCCCTCCAGGACCTGCTGCAGTGAAACATCCCTACAGTATGAAGCAGCCACCACCATGCTTCATGCATGGTGTGTTTTGATGATGTGTGGTGTTTAGCTTACGCCAAAGTAGAGTTTAGTCTGATGGCCAAAAAGCCCAATTTTGGTTTCATCAGACCATAGAACCTTCTTCCAGTTGACTTCAGAGACTCCCACATACCTTCTGGTAAACTCTAGCCGAGATTTCATGTGATTTTTTTTTTCCAACAGTGGCTTTCTCTTTGCCACTCTCCCATAAGGCTGTGACTGGTGAAGCATCTGGGCAACAGTTGTTGTATGCGCAGTCTCTCTCATCTCAGCCACTGAAGCTTGTAGTTCCTCCAGAGTCATCATAAGTCTCTTGGTAGCCTCCCTCACTATTCCCCTTCTTGCACAGTCACTCAGTTTTTGAGGATGGCCTGCTCTGGGCAGATTTACAGCTGTGCCATATTCTTTCCATTTCTTGATGATTGACTTAACTCTACTCCAAGGAATATTCAGGGATTTTGGAAATGTTCTTATAACCATCTCCTGACTTGTACTTTTCAATAATCTTATTGTGGAGTTGCTTAGAGTGTTCTTTTGTCTTCACAGTGTAGTTTTTGCCAGGATACTGATTCACCAGCAGTTGGACCTTCCAGATACAGGTGTATTTTTACTACAATCAATTGAAACACTTTGATTGCACACAGGTCTCCAAAAACAGATCTCCATTTATCCGATTATGTCACTTCTAAAACCAATCAGCTGCACCAGTAACGATTTGGTGTGTCATATTAAAGAAGGGGGGAGTAAATACTTACACAATTAATATTTTGTGTTTTTGTAATTAATTTAGATCTCTTTGAAGAGATCCTCTCACTTTGACATGAAAGTCTTTTTCTGTTGATCAGTGTCAAAAAACCCAAATTATATCCACTGTGGTTTAATGTTGTAAAACAACAAAACATGAAAACTTTCAAAGGGGTGAAAAGTTTTTATAGGATATGTATGTGGAAGGATTGGTCATAGGAAGTGGTTGAGACAGGTACAATAACAACATTCCAGGTACTGTGCATGGAAGGAAATATTTGGAGGGATGTGAGCCAAACACTGGCAAATTGAACTAGTTTGGATGCGAATCCTGTTTGGTGTGAACGGAAAGACTCTGTCTTGTGTGACTAAGAAAATCAAGCATTTGGTATGGTCATGAGCCATGAGTTGGACTTATTGGAAAACAACATTACTAACTGATAATCTGTTAGCCGAAGTAGAACAAACCTGGAATACGGTTAAGATGCGTAACAATACTAGAAACATAGGAAACATAAAGCACAATACAGGCCCTTAGGCACACTAAGCTGTGCTGAACATAACCCTACCTTAGAATTACCTAGGCTTTACCCATAGCCCTCTATTTTTCGAAGCTCCATATAGCCATTCAGGAGTCTCTTAAAAGTCCTTATCGTATCTGCTTCCAGCGGCAGCCCATTCCACGCATTCACCATTCTCTGCATAAAAAAAACTTACCCCTGACATCTCTTCTGGACCTACTTCCAAGCACCTTAAAACTGTGCCCTCTCGTGCTAGCCATTTCAGCCCTGGGAAAAAGCCTCTGACTGTCCACACGATCAATGCTTCTCATTATCTTATACACCTCTATCAGGTCACCTCTCATCCTCCTTCGCTCCAAGGAAAAAAGGCCAAGTTCACTCTACCTATTCTCATAAGGCATACTCGCCAATCCAGCAACATCCTTGTAAATCTCCTCTGCACCCTTTCTATGGTTTCCACACCCTTCCTGGAATGAGGTGACCAGAACTGAGCATGGTACTCCAAGTGGGGGTCTGACCAGGGTCCTATATAGCTGTAACATTACTTCTTGGCTCTTAAACTCAATCCCATGATCGATGAAGGCCAATGCATCGTATACCTTCTTATCCACAGTCAACCTGCACAGCAGTTTTGAGTGTCCTATGGACTTGGACCCCAAGATCCCTCCGATCCTCCACAATGACAAGAGTCTTACCATTAATGCTATATTTGGCCATCATATTTTTCCTACCAAAATGAACCACCTCACAGTTAGCTAGGTTGAACTCTATCTGCCACTTCCCAGCCCAGTTTTGCATCCTATCAATGTCCCGCTGATAGGATCTATCTGTGTGACATATATGTCTGACAGTACAGGATCCATGAAGTTGATGCCGCTTTGCCTTACGTCTACAGACTCTGAATCTATCTCCAGAGTAAATACTGATGCAAAGAATGCATTTAAGATCTCCCCCATCTCTTTTGGCTCCACACATAGATTACCATTCTGATCTTCCAGAGGACCAATTTTGTCCATTGCAATCCCTTTGCTCTTAACATATCTGTAGAAACCCTTGGGATTCTTCTTCACCTTGTCTGCTAGGGCAACTTCATGTCTTCCTTTAGCCCTCCTGACTTATTTCTTAAGTGTTCTCTTGCATTTCTTATACTCCATCAACACCTCATTTGTTCCTGCCTGCCTATACCCGCTATGCACCTCCTTATTTCTCTTAACCATGGTCTCAATATCTCTTGAAAGCTAAGGTTCTCTAAACCAGTTACCCTTACCTTTTATTCTGACAGGAACATACCAGATTTGTACTCTGAAAATTTCACTTTTGAAGGCCTCTCACTTACCAAGCCCTCCTTTACCAGAAAACAGCCTGTCCCAAATCTATACTTGCCAGACCATCAAAATTGGCCTTTTTCCAATTTAAAACTCAACCCGTAGATCAAACCTATCTTTTTGCATATTTACTTTAAAACTAATGGCATTGTGGTCACCAGATGCAAAGATTTCCGCTACACAAACTCCTGTCACCTGCCCTCTCTCATTCCTTAATAGAAGATCCAATACGGCACTCTCTCATAGGGACTTCTATGTACCAAATAAGGAAACTTACCTGAATCATCTGACAAACTATCCCATCTAGTCCTTTTACAGAATGGGAATCCCAGTCAATAAGTGGAAAGTTAAAAACACTTACTATAACAACTGTATGTTCCTTACAAAGTCTGCGAACTCTCTGCAAATTTATTCCTCTGAATCCCTCGGAGTGTTAGGTGGTCTGTACTACAGCCCCATAAATGTGGTCATACCTTTCTTATTACTCAGTTCCACCCATAACGCCTCACTAGTCGAGTTCTCCAGTCTGAGCTGATGGAGCACTGTCATGACATTTTCCCTGACTAGTAACACCATCCCTCCTCCTTTAATCCCTCTCACTCTGTCATGTCTAAAACAACAGAACCCTGCAATATTGAGCTGCCAGTCCAGCCACTCCTGCAATCAAGTTTTACTAATGGCTACAATGTCCTAATTCCAGGTATTGTTCCATGCCCAAGCTCATCCACCTTCCCGATGTTACTTCGTACACAGCTCAGGGCACTAGTTGCTCCACGATCAATCTTGTGACTCTGTCTGAGTTCTTATCAACAAATGTCTCCACAACCTCTCCACTAACTGTTCCGGTACTCTGGTTCCCACACCCCCCCCCCCCCACAAGTCTCTTAAACTCCACTGTGCAGCATTAGCAAACCTTTCCACTAGGATATTAGTCCCCTTCCAGATCAGATATAAATTGTCTGTTATGTACAGGTCCCACCCTCCTTGGAAGGGAGCCCAATGATCCAAATATCTTCTGTCCTCCCTCCTACACCAACTCTTGAGCCATGCGTTAAACTGTATGATCTTCCTATTTCTGGCCTCACTAGCACGCAGCACGACCCGGGAGGTCCTGTCCTTTAACTTAGCATCCAACACCCTGAACTCCCTTTGCAGAACCTCGTCACCAGTTCTACCCATGTCATTGGTACCTACATGGACCACAACCTCTGGCTGTTCACCCTCCCAAATGAGAAAGCTGAGGACTCAGTCCAAGTTGTCCCAGACCCTGGCACCTGGGAGACAACCTACCATCCAGGAATCTCATTCTCATCCACAGAACCTCCTTTCTTTTCCCCTAACTAATGAATCCCCTATCACCACAGCTCACCTTTTTTCCCTCCCCTCCCCTTCCCTTCTGAGTCACAGAGTCAGACTGACCCGACTGCTGTGATTTTCCTCTGCTAGGTCATCATCCCCCAACAGTATCCAAAGTGATAACCTGTTGTTGAGGGGGATGGCCACAGAGATACTCTGCACTGGCTCCTTAACCACCTTCCCCTTCCTGTCACCCAGTTTCCTGTGTCTGCACCTTCAATCTATCTATCTCACTATGTCCCATCACCCCTTCTGCATCCCAAATGACCCAGAGTTCGCGTTCCAGCTCCAACGTGGATTGTTAGAAGCTGCAGCTCGATGCACTTCCCACAACTGTCGTCTTCAGCAACACTGCAGGTCTCCCTGCCTTCCCATGTCCCGCAGGAGGAACATTCCGCTAACCTGCCTGGCATCTCTGCTGTGTTAACTCAGCAAATGTAAAGGAGGTAGGGATAAAGTTACCTGTAGTGACTGCTTTTTGTGTTTGCCTTCTCTGACTGAAGCTTCTCACTGAAGCCTCTAGAGCTAAAGCCTCCAAATCTCTATTTTGACTGGCCGCTGTGACAATGGCCACTCCGCTTGCCCCTGCCTTACTTTAATTTGCTTTTGCTGATCCCAAACGCCAATTGGCCACTGCTCAAAGCTCCAAATATACTGCCTTTAATAGCCAATCCGCGACCCTGTGTGAAGTACGTCCTTCCAAGCTTCTGATCCCTCCGAATGGTCACTGGTCAAAGCTCCCAGAAAAAAACTGCTGCTAATCATGTGGCAGCAACTCATGCCTAATTGCATACAGACTTGGTCAAAAGATTCAGTTGTTACTCAGACCAAACATCAGAACAGGGAAGAAATTTGATCTGAGTGACTTTGACCGTAGAACGAATGATCGTTGGTGCCAGACAGGATAGTCGGAGTATCTCAGAAACTGGTCATGCACAATGGTCTCTAGAGTTTACAGAGAATGGTTCAAAAAACAACAAACAAACATCCAGTGAGAGGCAGTTTTATGGGCCAAATTGTCTTGTTAATGAGAGAGTTCAGAGCAGAATGGCCAGGTTGGTTCAAGCTGACAGGAAGGTGACAGTAACTCAGATAGCCACACACTACAACAGTGTTGTGCAGAAGAGCATTACTGAATACACAAAACATCAAATCTGGAAGTGGATGGGCTACATCAGCAGAAGGCCAGAAACATACAGAGAGTGGCCACTTTATTAAGTGTATATCCTCACCAGTGTATCATATATACACCACGTCATCGAGGCAATTTCATTCTAATATAGAACAACCATCGCCAGATCATTCCAATGTAGAACGCGTCAACATATTATATAAACTATCTTTCATTTTACTGGAGGACACATCATTGTTATAGACTACAGCACTATAGTATTTATTTGATTAAACACAGTATTTAGAAGATTTTGTCCTTTTATAGAATACATCTCACCAAGGCAGGACAACATGGTATAATAGACTACATCATCCCTTGATGTATTTCCAATCATTTATTTAGATTTTTTAGTGAGAGATTTAGAGATGCAGTATGGTAACAGGCCCTTCTAGCCCAAGGAGCCCAAGCCACCCATTTAATCCATACGCCCTCGAATCTGGGGGAAACAGTGCCCAGAGGAAACACACATGGCCACAGGGAGAATGTACAAACTCAGTACAGATAGTGTGGGAATTGAACCTGTATCGCTGGGCTGCAGAAGAGTTACACTAAATGCTACACCATTCAGGAGTGTACCAACAGCTTGATTTAATTCAATTATAGGATATAATATCAGGGCCTTGACTGTGGCACACATCACTCGCGGGTTTTCACTGTTCTAGAACATACCAGCGCTGGGCTTCTGTTCTATCTAGAACCAATCATCGCCAAGATTTCATTGTAGTATGGTCATCAGGAAGCCATTCTTTTGCAAAACACCTCATCTCTAGGTTTTCCTTTTGTTACACAAATGTCAACAACGTTATTTAATTCCATTAAGGAACCTATCATTATATGGTTTCATTCTACTGAAGAACACATCAACACCAGAATTATATTCTGTTATAAAGCACACCAATAGATTTTCAATGGGCAACAGAGCATTTTCATTCTACCATAGAACACATTATCTACTCATTATATTCAGATTAATTTATCACATGTACAACCTAAGGATGTGCTGGGGGCAGCCTGCAAATATTGGCACACATTATGGCATCAACATAGCAAAACCAACAGAACAGCAATGAAACAACAACAGCAAACCAGACCTGTTTCCCCTTCCCACTTGCTCACACACACTGACAGTCCTCCAACTCCAGGACAAGCCTCCAGCAAACTCACAGACATCAAGCCTCCATAATTCCCCAGTGGACTTGCAGAGCCACAGACCCAGGGCTTTGGATATAACAATGCACATTTTTCCCCTCTGACTGTTAAGATAGCTGGGCGTGTAATGAGTCTTGAATGTATCCCAGATGAGCCCCCAAATGCTGTGATTGACTAAACTAAGCTGTAACTGAAAAGATACAAAAGTCTTCTACAAAGAATCTAAAAATCTCTCCTCACACTTTACAAACCTAAAGATAATAATGAACAATTAACTACACTTTCAATGGCTATTATCAATTACATAACTAACATTTTACTCTAGTCTTAAATGAGATCTTGGTGACAAAGTGTTCTATAGAATGAGATGCCAGGATGATGTGTTTGCAGAATTCTGGCTTCTACCCTCTTCCTTTTCAGACCTGATGAAACATTTATTTTTTCTTCCCCTCCACAGATGCTGCCTGACCTGCTAAGTTCCTACAGCATTTTGTGCGTGATACCTTTAACAAGGAATCTGTTCTAGAATCAGAATCAGTTTTATTATTACCCACATGTTGTGAAATTTGTTAACTTGGCAGCAGCAGTTCAATGCAATACATAATATAGAAAAGTAGAAGTAAATAAGTAAATTAATTACAGTATATATATCGAATAGATTAAACATTATGCAAAAACATAATATATATTTAAAAAGTGAGGTAGTGTTCATGGTTTCAATGTCCATTTAGGAACCAGATGGCAGGAGGAAGAAGCTGTTCCTGAATCGCTGAGTGTGTGCCTTCAGGCTTCAGTACCTCCTACCTGATGGTAACAGTGAGAAAAGGGCATGCCCTGGGTGCTGGAGGTCCTTAATAATGGACGCTGCCTTTCTGAGACACCACTCCTTGAAGATGTTCTGGGTACTTTGTAGGCTAGTGCCCAAGATGGAGCTGACTAGATTTACAACCTCTTCAGCTTCTTCCTGTCCTGTGCTGTAGCCACCCAACTCCCACGACAGACAGTAATGTAGCCTGTCAGAATACTCTCCATGGCACATCTATGTAAGTTTTTGAGTGTTTCTGTTGACAAACTAAATCTCTTCAAACTCCTAATGAAGTATAGTCACTGTCTTGCCTTCTTTATAGCAGCATCAATATGTTGGGACCAGGTTAGGTCCTCAAAGATCTTGACACCCCGGAACTTGAAACTGCTCACTCTCTCCACTTCTGATCCCTCTATGATGATTGGTATCATGACGCATCATGACTTGGATTTCAACCTGAACTTGAACTCATTCTCACCAGGACATCGTTATACTACAGAATACAGCACACTGGCAGCCCATTCTGTTACAGAACACATTGTTACCAGGATCTCCATTTTATTATAAAGCACATCCTCACTAAGAGCTCATTCTATTATGCAACACACCACCACATGGATTATAAAACTCTCTTCTGGAACGTATCCTCACCAGTCATCGAGATTTCATTCTGTTATAGAATAAAAGTTAAACAAGATTTCTCTATATCAGAACACAGAACCCCACACAGAACACAAACGGAATCAGGTTTAATATCACTGGTATATGTTGTGAACTTAGTTGTTTTTTTTAGAGCAGGGGAGAAGGCTCAACATTGGCCTAGCTCCTCAGGAGGGCTTCTTGCCACTGCACGAGACTGGCAGCTCCAAGGTGACCTAGGGAGGCAGTTCAAGTTCTCAGAGATCATCGCAGCTACTCTGCTCTGCCCGGACACGGGGTTAATATCGGAGTCTACAAAACAAGTGGTCCTGCTGGAACTTACTGTCCCCTGGGAAGACCGGACGAGTGCAAGAGGGCTAGATACACAGATCTTGTTGCAGAATGCTGGAGAGCTCGCTGTGAGCCAGTTGAAGTTGGGTGCTGGGGCTTTGCTGGCCTTTCATTACAGCGGACTCAAACTCCTTGCAGTAAAAGGACTGCTGTGCAGAAGAGCCACCAAGAACATTCTGGAGGCTGCGGAAAAGGCCTCATAGTGGCTGTGGATCCGGAGGGGGTATCCATGGATTACTGCACCACTTGGACACAAGTCGGGGGCTGATCACCCCCCGGCTGGGTCACCCAGGCAAGGGTGTCTGATGATTAAAGACCCGAAACATCCTACGACCCCGGGTTCAACACTGAAGACGTGTCCAAGTAGCACCAGAAGGTGTATTCTACAATTAGTCTTATAATAATAAACAGTGCAAAAAGAATGGAAGAAAAAAATAGGGAGGCAGCATTCAGGAGTTCATTGTCCATTCAGAAATCCGATGGGAGAATGGAAGAAGCTGTTTCTGGAATGTTAAGGGGGTGTCCTCAGGCTCCTGTACCTGTTCCTTGATGGTAGCATTGAGAAGAGAAGAAGGGAGGGAGGGAAGGGAGGAAGCAAATGCACAAAGAAGAGTTTCAACAGCAGATCGGCTGAGGCTGATGCTGTAATGGGGATATGGAGAGAGAATAATTGACACAGATGTCATCTGAAGCTTAAAATGGGGTGGCACAGTAATGCAGCGGTAAGCATAACGTTATTAAAGTGGCAGTGCCCCGGGTTCAATCCCCGTCATTGTCCATAGGGGGTTGCTACGTTCTCCCCCCGACTGCGTGGGCTGTCTCTGAGTGCCGCAGTTTCCTCTCGTGATCTAAAGATGCATGGTTAGCAGATTAATTGGTCATAAGACATAGGAACAGAATTTGGCCCATCGAGTCTGCTCTAACATTCAATCATGGCTGATTTATTATCCCTCTCAACCTCATTCTCCTGCCTTCTCCCCGTAACCTTTGACACCATGACCAATCAAGAATAAATCAACCTCCACTTTAAATATATAGCCAGCGACTTGGCCTCCTCAGCTGTCTGTCAATAAATTCCACAGATTCACTACCCTCTGGTTAAAAAGGTTCCTCCTCATCTCTGGTCTAAAGGGACATCCTTTCATTCTGAGGCTGTGCCCTCTGGTCCCACACCTCTCGCACCAGCACTATAGGAAACATCCTCACCACACCCACTCTATCTAGGTACTTCAATATTTCATAGGTTTCAATGAGATCCCCCCACCGTTTGGCTAAACTTTGGCTATACAGTACATTATTTTGTCCATTTCTCCTCATCTCTTATCAGGTTTCTTCTGAAGTGCATGGATGTTCTTTTCCTGTTTCCAAATACCACTCTATATATTTAACCACGCTTGCCTGGTTCATATCTGCAAAAGGAACATCTGTGGTGACCCACTTTCTGCGCAGGCGAACCGGCTCACAAATAGCCAGCGCGCAGGGGGGGACTTTGGTAATGCACCTCTGACGTCATTTCCGCCCAGAGAGGGTGGGCGCTAGGGATTTAAATGCCAGCGCTGTGAAGTTTGAATAAACTAGTCTCGAAACGACTTACCAACTGCGTGTCGTTATTTCAGCGCTGTGTGTAGCACATCGCTACATTGGTGACCTCGACGGTCCAAATGGGATTTGGACCAAAGATGACTGACTCTTCATCTGTTCACACAGTTTTGCTAAAACTGCCGACTTTCTGGACGCTGCGACCACGCGTGTGGTTTAGCCAAGCAGAAGCCCAATTCCAGATTCAACAGATATCCTCTGATTCCACGCGTTACTCTCACGTGCTGAGCGCCCTTGACCAGCAGATGGCCGCTCAGGTTGCGGATTTCATACAGTCGCCCCCGGAAGAAGGCAAATATGAAGCATTCAAAGCTCTGCTCATTGGGACCTTTGGCCTGTTATGGCGTGAGCAAGGTGCCCGCCTGCTTCACCTGGATGGTCTGGGAGACAGGCTGTCGTCAGCGTTGATGAACGAGCTGCTGTCCCTGGCTGATGAACACAAGCCCTGCCTCATGTTCGAGCAAGCATTCCTAGAGCAACTGCCAGAGGACACACATCTGCTGCTGGCCAACGCAGATTTCAGCGACCCCCGGAAGGTGGCGGCCTGTGAAAAGCCAAGAGGGAGAGCATGGCGTCCATCGATCAGATTACCAGGCCACGCACCCAACAGCGGACCACACCAGGCCCGGCATAGGGGCGCACACAACACAGAGGCAGGAGTGAGGAGGCCAGTGAACAGTGGCATTTCTAACACCAGCGGTGGGGCACAAAAGCCCGCCGCTGTCACCCACCCTGCAAGGGCCAGGTCCAGCTGCTGCTAATGACTATGGCGGCTGGCCACCAGGACAGCCTCTTGTACGTCCGGGACAAAAAGTCGGGACGCCGCTTCTTGATCGACACCGGAGCAGAGATCAGCGTCTTGCCCCCAACGGGGTACAACACCCGCAATAGGAAGCCAGGACCCACCCTGAGGGCCACAAATGGCAGCACAATACAGACCTACGGCACCCGCACAGTGCAGCTGCAGTTCGGCGCCAGCTGGTTCACGTGGGACTTCACACCGGCCGCGGTGGCCCAACCACTCCTGGGGGCAGACTTCTTGCGAGCTCACAGCCTGCTGGTCGACTTGCAAGGGAAAAGACTGGTACATGCTGAGACTTTCCAGACATTCTCCCTGGGTGAAGCCAAGTTGCCGGCCCCACACCTGGACTCCATCACACTGTCGGACAACGAATTCACCAGAATCCTGGCGGACTTTCCATCGATTCTGGCAGCGCAGTTCACGGCAGCCATGCCCAGACACGGGGGTACAGCACCACATCCCGACCCAGGGACCACCCCTCCACGCCTGCGCATGAAGGCTCCCCCCGGAAAAGCTCCGCCTGGTGAAGGAGGAGTTCAAGAGGATGGAGGAATTGGGGATCGTACAGAGGTCCGACAGCCCATGGGCCTCCCCCCTGCACATGATGCCCAAAGCAGCCGGGGGTTGGAGACCATGCGGCGACTACCGCAGGCTGAACGAGGCTACAACTGCAGACCGCTACCCCGTGCTGCACATACAGGACTTTGCAGCAAACCTGCACGGGGCAAGAATTTTTTTCCAAAGGAGACGTCGTCCGGGAAATCCATCAAATCCCGGTGCACCCTGAAGACATTCCCAAAACAGCACTCAACACCCCGTTCAGTCTATTCGAGTTCCTCCGAATGCCGTTCGGCCTGAAGAATGCTGCACAGACGTTCCAGCGTCTAATGGACGCGGTGGGACGGGACCTGGACTTTGCGTTCATCAATTTGGACATCCTTATAGCCAGCAGTTGTCATCACGGGGCATCTGTCCCACCTCCGCCAGCACTACTCCCGCCTGAGTGATTTCAGCCTCACGATCAACCTGGCCAAATGCCAGTTTGGTCTTAATACCATCGACTTCCTGGGCCACAGGATTACCAAAGGTGGGGCAACACCTCTGGTCGCCAAGATAGACGCGATCCGCCACTTTGCCCGGTCAAAGGCCTGCAGGAGTTCGTTGGTATGGTGAACTTCTACCACCGTTTCCTCCCCTTAGCAGCCCGTATCATGCGCCCTTTGTACACCCTGATGTTGGGTAAAGGCAAGGACACTACTTGGGACGAGGGGGTCGCGGCCGCTTTCGTTAAAGCCAAGGAAGCCTTGGCAGATGCTGCGATGCTGGTGCACCCCAGAACGGACGTTCCAACCGCACTCACGGTGGATGCATCCGACACAGCAGATGGTAGGGTGCTGGAGCAGCGCATTGAGGGGCGCTGGCAAGCCCTGGCGTTCTTCAGCAAGCACCTACGACCACCCGAACTCAAGTACAGTGCTTTCGACCAGAAGCTGTTGGCACTATATCTGGCAATCCAGCATTTCAGGTACTTCTTAGAAGGCAGGCCGTTCACTGCGTTCACGGACCACAAACCGTTGACCTTTGCATTCACGATAGTGTCCGATCCCTGGTCGGCTCGCCAGCAGTGACATCTGTCCTACATCTCCGAGTACACGACGGACATCCAGCAGGTCTCAGGAAAGGACAACGTCGTGGCGGACACACTCTCCAGACCAGCTGTTCAGGCCCTGTCCCTGGGGGTGGACTATGCAGCACTGGCGGAGGCGCAGCAGGCAGACGACAAGATGCCCAGCTACAGGACCGCAGTCTCAGGTTTGCAGCTGCAAGACTTTCTCATAGGCCCAGGTGAGAGGACCCTCCTGTGCGATATGGCTACCGGCCAACCTCGCCCCATCGTCCCGGCAGCAGCGAGTTTTCGACTCCATACACGGTTTGGTGTACCCATCTATCAGGACAACTGTCCAGCTGGTCTCCAGCAAGTTTGCATGGCACGGACTTCGCAAGCAGGTCAGTGAACGGGCCAGAACGTGCGCACAGTCCCAAACAGCCAAGGTGCAGCGGCACACTAAAGCCCCGCCGCAGCAGTTCAAACCCACCCACCGGAGGTTCGACCACATTCATGTGGATATCGTGGGCCCCCTACCAGTGTCCTGAGGAGCACAGTACCTCCTAACTATGGTAGACCGGTTCACGAGGTGGCCAGAGGCGGTCCCACTCACCGATACATCTGCCGATTCCTGCGCCCGAGCACTGATTGCAACCTGGGCAGCACGCTTCGGGGTACCGGCCCACATTACCTCCGACAGAGGTGCCCAGTTCACCTCCAGCCTGTGGTCAGCTGTGGCCAGCCTGTTGGGAATGCAGCTGCACCACACAACTGCCTACCACCCACAGTGGAACGGACTGGTGGAACGCTTCCATTGTCACTTGAAGACAGCTCTCATGGCCCGCCTGAGAGGACCTAACTGGATGGACGAGCCTCCCTGGGTCCTGCTTGGAATTCATACAGCGCCCAAAGAGGATCTGCACGCCTCGTCGGCCGAGTTGGTGTATGGCGTGCCCCTGGCCGTCCCGGGAGAGTTCATACCAGCCCCAAGGGGGCAAGAGGAAGAACCCGCAGCAGTCCTGGACAGGCTACGTGAAAGGCTCGGCAACCTGGCCCCCGTACCAACTTCACAGCACAGACGGACCCCGGGCGCCGCTACAGCGGCCGTACGAGGGGTCATTCAAGGTGATCAACAACAACGGGTCCATGTACATTCTGGACATTGGGGGGAGAGAGGAGGTTTTCACAGTGGACCAACTCAAACCAGCCCATGTGGTCTTGGCGCAGCCAGTCGAGGTTCAGGTACCGCAGCGCAGAGGCAGACCTCCCAAACAGAGGCTGATCCAGACTGTGGACATTGGGGGGTGTATCGCCGGTTCTGGGGGGTGGGAAGGGGTTATGTGGCGACCCACTTTCTGCGCAGGCGAACCGGCTCACAAATAGCCAGCGCACGGGGGGAAGACTTTGGTAATGCACCTCTGACGTCATTTCCACCCGGAGAGGGCAGGCGCTAGGGAATTAAATGCCAGCACCGCCAAGTTTGAATAAACTAGTCTCGAAACGACTTACCGACTGCATGTTGTTACTTCAGTGCTGTGTGTAGCACATCGCTACACATCTTTCATTCCTTTGCCTTCCCTACTAATCTACTACATAATTTTTATACCCTCTTCATGTCCTCCTTCAATCCCACCCTTTCCAGAGTTACAGTAAGTGCTCTCACACGTTCAGGCTTCCCTGAAAGTTAGATCCTCCTTGTCCAAGCATCATCCTGTACTTCCTCTCATCCTTCCTAGTCCACGTTATGTATCGGAGCCTGGAATTGTGGCAGGACTCCAAGTGTTTCCTGGCAAACATCTATTCAAATTTAACCTCACTGTTCTGTTTATATTACGCAAACGATGCCCGCTACTTATTGTGTTTCCATGACATCAATCTTGTCACGGCTTTTAGTGATTTCTCATCGACACTTCCAAATCTTTCTTGCCCACTTTGACATTCGTCTTCCAAGGGATGAAAATATATCACTTTGCAGATGCTATTACTGAAAACATGTCACCCAATATTCTAACAAATTTCTCCAGATGCACTGTTGAAAGTACTCCCACTGTTTGAATAATGGTCTGATACGGCAACTTGAATGTACAAGAAGCTGTAGAGTATAGTGGATTCGACGCACTTCCACACCCTCAGTACTGCCTACAGGAGCCGTTGCCTCCATCATAAAAGATCCCCACCATCTGGACCATGCCATCTTTCCACAGCTACCATGGGCAAGAGGTACAGAAGTCTGAAGTCCATTATGACCAGGTTCCAGAACAGCTACTTCCATTCTTGAAACAAAATGCACAACCCTAATCACTATCACAGTTCAACAACACCATGAACACTTTGCTTTTGGTTCTAATTGTGTGCTTCTTTGTATAATTTATGTTTCATCCGTGTTTTTATGAATGGTGTTTATATGATGCCATGCGTCTGCAATAAGATTTTCATTGCATGTGCTTACGACAATTAACTCGACTTGGTGAGTTTTGACTTTGAATGCATGCTGGTTTCTTGTTTATGAGGCAATGCATCAGTACCTAGTGACTTCTCGGCTATGAAGGACACCATAGTGTTACACAGCACAGAGACAGTCTCTGCAGCCTCGAATCTGTCTAACCATCTGACATCAACAACACTAATTACACAAAAAAAGTCTTATTGTTCCCACAACACCCCCTCCCTGAGATTTACAGAGACCATTTAGGCTACAAACCCACCAGTCATCGAGACTGGTCGGAAACTAAGGGGAAGAGAAGACAAATGTCCACAACAGAGAGACAAAACTCTACCTGCTGTGCACCTCTGTGCTAGCCTACACAACAAGATTTCCCAGACATTAGTGAACAATTCACTGATTTATAGAACACATCATTAGAAAGCATTAAGGTGTGTACCATCAAACAAAGTTACTCTGGAATAAAGCTGAGATCGACAGGAGAACAGCTGCAGCCAAGACCAGAGAGTACAGGAGAGATCGGTTCAGTCTGTTGCTATGGCTGTTACTTACACTTGTAGTCATTTTCAGTATTTCACTTGCCTAGGGACAGGTCACTTTCCGAGTCAGGGATGAACTATAACCATGACACTTCCAAATGACAACAGAGAGGAGATTCCGTGTTAAGAAATTCACTCGGTGACAACCGGGGTTGGACTGTATTCCTTCTCCAAGGACCGTCGCCTTGTCATGGTGGAGAAGCTCGTACGTTCCTGAGATCCCGAGAGTCATGCCATCCTGAGCTTAGCCCATTGGCCCTTAGCTCCTGGCAGGTCACCACGGAAAGTTCAGTCCAAGAGCGATCTGACTACAGAGCAGGCAGAAGATGGTAACACGTCACAACAGAACCAAGACAGAGAACAGCTGCAGCAGTGAAAGATCCAGAGTCATCTTGCGCTCCACGCCCCTGGACCCTGACCTTGGTTCGTCAAGGACAGTGTGGTGGCTGCCTCCCCACATTAAGCAAAGTCACGCCCAGGCACTCTCCATTAAGGGAATCTAGCCCGCACAGCACTCAACCCTCAAACAGTAACTGCAGAAATCAGGTAGTCTTCGAAGGTTCTGATTAACAGCCAGTGCATTGACGCGCAGGTTGTTACTACGGCAGAATGCCAATGCATTTCCTCTGCTAAGTACTGCCATGTCAAACACCAGAAACATGCTCTTGTGAAGAGCATGGGTATCTGCCTGAGCATGGGGTATCTGCCTGAGGCCACCCATGCTAGCTTGGAAGAATGTTTACTGTCTCAATCCCTCAGTTATATCTTGAAGTGTTGCTGGAGAGCCACAGAGTTGAACAGCATGGAAAGATGCCCAACTGGTCCATGCCAACACAATCTCCCATCTTTGCCTGCATTTGGCCCATATCCCTCTAAATTTCCCCTTCTAAAATAATCCCACAATCCCATGGAAGCTCTTTTCCTATTCCTGGTGATCCAATTCTGATCTAAAATAATCCTATTTTCCTGCATTTGGCCCATACCCTTTTAAATCTTCCCCATCCCTGTGCCTGTACAAGCATCTATTAAAAGTTGTTAATGTACCCATCTCACCGCCTTTCTCTGGCAGCTCATTCTGGGTGAAGAAGTTGCTCCTCTTTCACAGGAATAATGAAAATAAGAGGAAGAAACTTTATTCCCAGACCTTCTGTGGAAATAGCTTGAAACCATTAGTGAACAAGTGCAGCATTTGCCAAAGTTGTACGAAGAACCCCAAAGAACTTCTTTGCTGGCATGGTCACAGAGAAAACATAGACCTTTATAAAGTACTGATCAATTGTCACTTGGGTGGATTGAAGAGGAACACATATGAATACACTATGGATGACTTGAGTTCTCAATGTGTTTTGTCCCGAGTTGTTCCTAATAATGCCCCACAGTTTTAAGCGACTCTGTTAGCAAACTTCATGAAATTGAACAGCGAAGAGATCTCAAAGAAAATTATCGAAGTTTTCTATTGATTCTATTTTACTTTTCTGTTTTACTGTGAATGCCTGCAAGATAATGAACATCAAGGTAGCATACCGTGATCTACACGTACAGTGCTTTGATAATAAATTTACTCTGAACTTTGAGGTCAGGAAGAAACAAGAGTCTGCAGATTCTGGAATCTGGAGCAGCAAACAATCTACAGGAATAACTCAGCAGGTCAAGCAACATCAGGGGAGGAAAAGAATTATTGTTTTGACCCAAAACATTAACAATCCCCCTCCCTCTGCGTCCACAAATACTGCTTGAACTACTGAGGTCTGTGTGTACGCGTGCGTGTGTGTGTTCATGTTCACACTGCTATTGGTTAAACACTCTCAAAGGCACTCTGTGGTTACAGCAGCTCTTGAGATATATTCCACACCCATTTACCAATCTTTCTCTCTCTCTATTGTTTTGTCCCACTTTCCATCTCTCTTTCTATCTGTTGCTTTGCCTCTCTCTTTCTCTGTCACAAGCACCAGTACACCAAGACATCCCTCTCTCTATGTTAAACAGCAGCACCACAAGACCATGAGATATACGCAGAATTAGGCTATTCCGCCCATCAAGTCTACTCCACCATTCAATATAGCTGATTTTTCTACCCCATTCTCCTGCCTTCTCCCCACACCAATCAAGAACCTCCATCACTCTCTGTGACAATGAATTCCACAGATTCACCACCCTCTGGCTAAAGAAATTCCTCATCGCAGTTTTAAAGGTATGTTCCTTTATCCTGGGTCTGTGGCCTTGAACATAGACACCCTTACTTAATGGAAGCCATCTCTATGTCCACAGTATCCAGTAAGTTTCAATGAGAACACCCCCCACCCTTCTGAGGCCCCTCACGTGTCAAGCCTTTTATTCCTGGATTATTCTTATGAACCTCCTCTGGACCCTTGCAAGGGGAAGCACCTACTTCCTTAGATACAGGGCCCAAAATTGCTCACTCTACAGCGGTCCCGTTTTTCCAACGTTCACTTTACGTCAACTTGCTGTTACGGACCTACATTAGTTACCTGTTTTCACTAACAGAAGGTGTTATCACTGTTATGAAAAACAGGCAGCGCGCGCCGAGCAGCCACGCTCCTCCCCTGGAACTGCATTCTAGCCGGCATTGCTTAAACACGTGCCTCTGAGCATCTGTGCGTTATGTTGATTTATTTTGTGCATCCATCAACAAGATGAGTTCTACGGTATCGGAAAAGCCTAAAAGAGCGCATAAGGGTGTTACATTTAGCGTAAAACTAGACATAATTAAGCATTTCGATCGTGGTGAACAAAGTAAGGATATAGTGAGTTTGGTTAAGGGTTTGTGGAAGTTGATGAAGATGATGTTGAAGAGGTTTTGGCATCCCATGACCAAGAACTGATGAAGAACTGATGAAGAGCTGATGAAGAGGAAAGGACAACAATTGAGGCCGAACACATTAGCAAACGGCCCGAAAGTGAAGTCGTCCAGGAACTGAACGGGAAGCAATTGCATGAGATTTTCGCTGCGATTGACAACGCTGCAATGATTGCAGAAAAGTATGACTTTAATTTTGAAAGGGTATGTAGGTTTAGGGGATACTTGCAGGATGGTTTGAGTGCTTACAAAGAACTGTATGATAGAAAGATGCACGAGGCTAAGCAGTCAAGCATACTGTCGTTTTTCAAGCCTTCCACATCAGCCACAGCAGACGATGAAACTCAACCTTCGACATTAAGGCAGGCAGATATAGAAGGTGACCTGCCTGCCCTGATGGAAGCAGACGATGATGAGATGACAGCCCAGTCTCCTCTACCTCCCACCACCCAACCTCTGACGACTCAGCCTAACACACCATCATCAGTATGATTGCTGTCTTCCTGATTCCGGTAAGTGAAACTACACTGTACATATATTATTTCTACTTTAAATAGGCTGTGTATTTTTATATGTTATTTGGTAGCTTCATAGCTTAAAGATTACTGGAAAGAGTGCTTCTGCCAGGAGCACTTGTGCCGTGTGTTTGAGAATTTCAAATTCCTAGGTGCAAATATCACCAATAACATGTTCTGGTCCAGCCACGAAGACAGTACAGGTAGGCCCCCCCTCCCCCCCCAAGTTATATACGTCCGACTTACGAACAACTCATACTTACAAACCGAGGAAGGAGAACACTGTCCGACATTTTAAGTCAGATCATGACACCGTCTGCCATTTTAAGTCATTGACGTTGACACTGCTGAATGTGTAACTTTGTATTTGGCTTAAATTTTTCTTAGCAAGATTCACCCTGACCCCCCCCCTCCTTTTTCCGGTAGGCTGGTGGCACAGTGAGATCAGCACCGGGCTCAGGAACGGAGGTTCCCGAGTTCAATCCAGTGACAGACCATTCCTGAGCACGCTGGGTTGATGTCGAGCTTGCAACTCGACCTTGTGAAAAAAAACACTACCACCTCCTGTTTAAATTCCCACGCGGAATATTGAGGAGGATCAAATACCCAAACCCACCGCAGCCCCCACTTGTTCCATTTAACCTGTCTCACTGCGATGGACTTTAGGACCCAGGGAATTCAGTGCTGTGGTCCTTAGGACCCAGCGGACCTTGGGAGCAGGCAGAGATCGGGACCCACTGCCCGCAGTGTTTCTGTTCCATTGACGGGAAGCGATTATGATTGAAAATAAAGTGGAAATAATAAAGCGTTTGGAAAGAGGTGAAAGGTCATCGGTCATTGGAAAAGCGTTAGGCTACAGTCAGGTAACGATTGGAACAATTTTAAAGGATAAAGTGAGAATAATGGAACACATGAAAGGCTCTGCCCCGATGAAAGCTACAATTATTACTAAGCAACGCAGTTCTTTAATTATTGGAATACATATGTTTCTTAAGTATATAGTATTTATTTTATATGCATATATATTTGATACATATATATGCATCAAATATATATGCATATAAAATATATACTATATACTAAGACAAACGTTTGACTAACTGACGCTAACTAATACCAGATGTACTTACATACAACTCTGACTTAAAGATGGACTCAAGAACAGAACTCATTCGTAACCTGGGGACTGCCTGCATAAAAGTACATCAATGCCTTTACTTCCTCAGAAGACTAAGAAAATTTGGCACATCTCCAAGGACTCTCACTGATTTTTTTTACAGACGCACCATAGAAAGCATCTTATCCAGATGCACACCGCTTGGTAAAGCATGACCACAAGAAACTGAAGAGTTGAGGATGAAACGCTGTCCATCCCAAAAACCAGCCTCCCCTCCACTGACTGTTTGAACTTCCCACTGCCTCAGAGTTCAAAGTTATTGCCATATAATAACACTTCTGTGAAAGAGTCAACACCATCAAGGAGCTCTCCCACCCCATTCATTCTTTCTTCTTCCCCCTTCCAAAGTGCAGAAGATACAAAAGTTTGGGAATATGTTACTCCAGGCTGACAACTTCTGACTGTCAGAAGACTCTTTGAAGGACCTCTTGTACAATAAAGAACTCCTAATCTCAGTCTACATCACAATAACTTTTCACCCTATTGCCTAACAGCTCTTTCTCTGCATCTGTAACATTTAATTTGCATTCTATTATTTATTTTCCTTTTGTGCTATCTTGATGTACTTGTGTACAGAACAATATGTCTGGAAAACAGTCCAGATCTCTGAAGAATACCAAAGGGCAAGATCAGTGCTGCCTCATAGGTCATAAGTTCACATCAGGTCAAATATCTCAATCGCTACTCAGACATCCAAAGGTAGTTCTGGTGCATTGAGGGTGGAGTTGAATTTCTTCCTCACTGTCCAGAGTGATTCCCAAGATAAAGGAGATCGACGTGGAGTTTCATGCAGCTGAGGTGGGCTGTGAGGGGACCTTGGTTTCACACATAGCAATACACGTGGTGCTGGAGGAACTCAGGAGTCCAGTTGACATCCTGGAGGAACTCTTCTATGCCCTCTCTTTAGTTATCACAAAGCTGCACATGGAACTCGAGCTGAGATCTGACTAATGTTTTATAAAGTTGGAACATAACCTCCCCGTTCTCATATCCAATACCCTGTCTAATAAAGGCCTGTGCCCCATATCAGAATGAGAAGGTATATTAATATTGACATATGTCATGATATTTGTAGCTTTGCAGCAGTACTGTGCCATAAATTTAAAAATATACAAGTTAAAATAAGAAATATACAAAAATAAATAAGTAGTGCAAAAAGAGAACGAGTATTCATGGGTCCATTGTCAGTTCATAACTCTGACAGTTCCCAAAATATTGAATGTGTGTCTTCAGGTGCCTGTACCCTCTCCCTGGCGGGTGTAATGAAAAGAGGCCATGCTCTGGATGATGAGGCTCCTTAATGATGGATGCCACCTTCTTATGCATCACCTTTTGATGATGTCCTTAGTGCTGGGAAGGCTAGTGCCTATGGAGGAGCTCACGGAGTCTACAGTCCTCTGCAGCTTCTTCAGATCCTGCGCATTAGCAACTGCGTACCAGTCAGAATGCTCTCCACGCCTCTTCAATCAGTTTATCTACCTGTACTATCAACCTCTGGGATTTTTGGACTTCCCCAATACTCCCCAAGACCTTACCAAACATAGTTTATGTCCTGGCCTCATTGGTATTGCAAAAATACATCTTTTCATGTTTACCTGGATTAAACTGCATCTGCCACTTCTCAGCCCATTTCACTAATATCACTCTCCACTACCCTCCACTGTATCAACAACTTCAATCTTAGTGCCATCTCTGAATGTAATGATCATGCCTCCTACATTCACATCCAAATCATTCATGCTTTTTTTTTGTTTACATACAGCAAGGGTGCCATCACCAGTCCCTGTGGAACACCACTAGTCACAGCCATCCACTCACAAAAATAACATCTGACCATCTCCCCTCGCCAAACCGATTTTGAACCCAATTTACCAAATTACCCTGGGTTCCATGGGTCCAGTCTCTCATGTGAGACCTTGTCAAAGACCTCACCAAACTGCACAAAAACACATCTACTGCACAGGCCCTATCAACATATATTGCTACCACCTCACACAATTCAATCTGCCTGGTTAGCCAAGATCTGCCTTTGACAAAGCCATGGCAGCTGACTCTAACTTGCCCCTGCCTTCCTCCTCAGAATTTTTCAAATAATTTCCCTGCTATTGATGTCCAGTGGTTACCAGGCTTTTCCCTTCTTGAATGAAGGAATATGCTTGCCATCCTCCAGTCATATGGTACCTCACTTGTTATCAGTGTATATATGGACCCCACAATCTCTTAACTTGAGGGATCAGTATTCCTCTGAGTGGAGGAGCACTTGGTCTTCCCCAAGAGCAATCCTGTTCCCTAGCACCTACATACAGTACTGCTAGGAGCAACTGCAGCACAGGCCTAGCCACGACACACCAGTCCATGGCCTCCTCTTCTGTCACACTCAGGTTGGAGGAGCAACACCTTATATTCCACCTGGGTAGCCTCCAACCTGATGGCATGAACATTGATTTCTCTAACTTCTGGTGGTAACATCCTCCCCCACACCATTCCTCACTCCCTTTTCTGCCCATGCCTCCCTCTGGTGCTCCTCCCCCTCTTCTTTCCTCCATGGCCTTCTATCCCCACCTATCAGACTCCCCCTTCTCCAGCCCTGTATCTCTTTCACCAATCAACTTCCCAGCTTTCATTGCCCCTCCCAGTTCCACATACCTCTCCCCCCCCCCCACACACACTCCAACTCATCTTTCTCTCCAGTCCTAATAAGGGGTCTCAGCCCAAAACGTTGGCTGTACTCTTTTCCAATAGATGCTACCTGGCCTGCTGAGTTCCTCCAGCATTGTGTGTGTGTTTGGATTTACAATGTCTAAGATTTTCTCTTCTCTGTGATTAACAACAAGTGCAAGTAGGAATGGCCACAGACCAGGAAAAGCAGGGATGGCTTGGAAAGGGGAGGTGTGTATGCGGGGGGAGGGGAAGCGAGGGAGGAAAGAGGTGTTGGAGGGGAATGAGGGTAGAGTGCGGGAGAACAAGGGGAGTGGGGAGGGCGTGGAGGAGGAGGGTATCAGGGAGAAAATGGGCAAGGAGTTGAGGAGTCGGGGGGGTGAAAGAGATTAGGGTCGAAGAGAGCCACACCCTGCCCCGGGACCGGGGCAGCACCCGCTCCGGTCCGGGAAACTCACCCATCTCCCCCAACCCCTCACGACCCCGGGTCTGGGATATTCACCCACCCCTCCCTCCGACCCCCAGGGATTCTCACCCATCCCCGACACGCAACCCGTCCGATACCGACTCTCAAACCCGCCGCCCCGCGGACTGAACCCCACCCCAAACACACGCACCCATCCCATCCCCTGCCCGCCCCCGATCCAGGGGCACTCACCGATCCTTCAGTCCCACCTCCTCGCCCTGGAATCGCTCACTGCCGTCACTGAAAAACCCGGACCAAATATCCAAATGGAATTGGACCCCCTAACCCCCACGCCAGTGGCGGCCAGCCCCTCCCCCGGCTAACTGCCGACCAGGAGGGGTCAATCAGCTGGTGAAGAGTAAGCACGGCGAGAAGCCACCGGGGCGTAGCGGAGGCTGGGAGCAGGTAGCCCGTAGCCCGGTCCGGATAATCCGTACCGCACTGTGCCGCCTCCGCTCCAGTTACCACAACAAGCGCCAGGTATACAACACAGCGCCAACCCTCCCCCACCTCATCAATGCAATCACAGCCGGGCTACGAAGGGATTTAATTCCTGTGCCGGCCGTGTGTTTACGTGCGCACCTGCCTACTTCCCCAGTGTAAGACCCAGCCCAATTAGCCCAGGGCACCCCCACCCCCCAGGCATTAGCCAGCAGCTACACACTCACCTCCCTCCCCCTTCAACGCACCAGAAACACTCAGCGCTCTTATAGCCAGCATTAAAGCATGTGACTCGCAGGCTGGTCAGGAAGCTTGGCTTCTCATGAGCGGCTTAAAGAGGAAAGAGGTTTACTGGTGGCGCGGAGCCATAGGGGCTGGACCTCACCCTCATTAGGGGTGGGAACAGCAAGGTGCAGGGGGCAGGGTGGGTCCTCGCTAGCGTGAAACCAAGCTGTGGAGGGGTGCTGAGTGAAGGTGAAGGGTGTGATGCCAAGACAGTACCAGAGTAACTGTAGGCTTAGTGGGCCCAGAGTGAGGGGAGAGAGAAACTGGCCCAGACAGAGGGGTGGGAGTGAAGGGGTGGTCAAAATACATACTGTATGCCACCGCATGCTCCCACAAGACTCATTTTTCTTTTCTTTTCAAAGATACAGCACGGAACAGGCCCTTCCAGCCCAACGAACTGCAACCCCCAGCTGCCCACCTATTCAACACTAGCCTGTGGTGGTATCTGTCGGTCTCGAGAGAAGATGGATCTGCCCTGGAGTTTCCAGGGCACAGGCCTGGGCAGGGTTGTATGGAGACTGGCAGTTACCCAAGCTGCAGGATGGCAACCTTCCCCTCTCAACGCCACCGATGTTGTCCAAGGGAAGGGCACTAGGACCCATGCAGCTTGGCACCGGTGTCGTCGCAGAGCAATGTGTTGTTAAGTGCCTTGCTCAAGACACAAACACACTGCCTCAGCTGAGGCTCGAACCAGTGACTTTCAGGTTACTAGTCTGATGCCTTGCCCACTAGGCCACGTGCCAACACTAGTCTAATCACAGGACAATCTACAATGACCAATTAACCTTTGGAATGTGGGAGGAAACCAGACCACCCACAGGAAACCCACACATTTCGCAGGAAGGACATACAGACAGCGTCATAATTGAACTCTGACACTCTGAGCTGTAGTAGTGTCACAGCATTTCTCCCTTAGGTGGATTTATATCAAAGTCTAGGTCAAAGTAAATTTATTATCAACTTTATTCATTGTGTGCTGTGTTGTATGACGTGGGTCATTATTGTCTCATAACCAAAGTGGTCCTTGGTAGACTTTTCCACAGAAGTGGTTTGCCATTGCCTTCTACTGGGCAAATCGGGTGACCCCGGCCATTATCAATCCTCTTTAGAGATTGTCTGCCTGGCGTCAGTGATTGCTTAACCGGGACTTATGATCTGCAACAGCTGCTCGTACGACCATCCACCACCTGTTCCCACGGCTTCATGTGACCCTGATCGGGGGGCTAAGCAGGTGCTACACCTTGCCCGAGGGTAACCTGCAGACTAGCAAAAAGGAAGGAGCACTCTACACCTCCTATGGTAGAGACGTATCTCCAGCCCGCCACTCAAAAAGTATATGTCAACTAGATACTACATTAAGATTAATTTTCTTGCAAGTGTTTACAGGACAATACAGAAAAACAATTGGATTTATGAAAAAGTATTCATAAAGACTGACAAACAACCAATGTGCAAAAGAAGACAACGTGTGCAAATAATAGATAGATTGATAGATAATACTGAGAACGTGTGCTCAAGAGTCGTTGAAAGCGAGTCTGTAGGTTGTGGACTGAGTTCAGAGTTGAGGTGAGTGAAACATGGACAACTTCATGCTGGTGGAGTGTCTTGTAAGAATCACACTCAGAGGTAGTTAACGTGAGGTTTTCAGCAGTGCATTAGCCAAAGCAGAGAGGGGTTCGGAGTGTAAGAGGGAGCACTCAGTTTATAATCTGAGATTCACTTTGGGGTCAAATACAGCACCAGAGTATTTGCGATTGGTTTATTATTGTCACATGGACTGAGATACAGTGAAGAGAATTGGTTTTGCATGCCATCCAGACAGATCATGCTGCTAAGGTTGTGAGAAGAACGTGGTGAACGGGCTGATAGACTTTTGGCTGTTGGTGATCAGGTAACAGCACAGACAGTGGGTTCACTTCCCGGTAACTGGTCAGCATTTAGTGTGTGTGGTCTGGATCCATCATCTGCAGAATCTCTAGGGTTTGTCACTCTGCCCCTCTGACAATAAGGGTCTGTGGGAAGCCCCTGAGGACGTGAGGGAACCACCTCTGTGAAGATGGAGATTGCTGATGAAATGCAGCACTGTGCTCAAAGGGCCAGCACGGTCTGAGAAAAAGGGGAATTGCAGATCAGCACCTCAGACTGGCACAAACCCCCATGGACCATCGGGTACCTGAGATCCTCTCTAAGACATAGAGATCTAACAGCAGACACCTTAGGCACTGGAGAGGTACCAACACGTTCTCCACAGCACTAGTGTCCATGTCCACAACAAGGCAGACATCCACATATTGAGGCCCTAATAACTCCCAGCTAGGCTCCATGTGGAAGGCTAGGCCATAGCACAATGGAGCCCCATTGCAGGAAAGGGAAAAGCTCGAGCATGTGCTCAAGGCTTCCCCATGGAAGTGCCATCTCTCCACTGAGTCCTGGTGACCTCTGTCCTGTAACTCCTTGACACGGGGAAGGACAGGCATAAGCCCCATGTAAGTTGTGGAAGGAGGTCCCGCCTCACAAACTACTATGTTCCCAGTAGTAGCCTTTAAAATGTATTCATCCATTTTATTTATTGATTGATTTCTGTATTTGTACAGTTTCTCTTCTTTTGTACACTGCTTGCTTGTCATTGTGTTTTCACTGATTCTAATCATATTTCTTTCATCTACTGTGAATGCCTGCAGGAAAATGAATCTCAAGGCAGCAAATGGTGATGTAAACATACAGTACTTTGATAATAAATTTACTTTGAACCAGACCGTCAGCTACCTTCTTCCACACCCTCGACAGCCTGAGTGGTTTTAAAAACTTGTAGCTTTAAATCTGTGCCATGAAAATTAGCTTACTGGCCAACTTACTTTTCAGGTTTCCTTATGAGATAGGACAAGGTCATTCTGCCTGTCACATCTCTGCCAACTCTCAGTGGCATCCCATCGCATTCTTTCCCTGTATCCTACTCACAGTGCCCATCCACTCCCCCTGCACCCCCATGTCTAGCTCTCAGGTCACCCACCCACCTTAAGGGTTGGTAACTCATCCACCAGCCCTTCTTTGGGACAGGAAACTGGAGCAGGCGAGGAAATCTTTATGGAGACACAAGGAGCACATGCAACCTCCATACAGGTGGTGCCCGAGGTCAGGATTGAACTTCAGGAGCTGTGAGACAGCGGTGCTAACCATCATGCCACTGTGCCACCCTCACTGGAGGCAGTGTAGAGGGGGCTTTACTCTGTTACTCGCCGAGCTTTATTCTGTATACTATTTTTATCATTTTCTGTTAAAGTCACCCTGTGTATCTATGCATCACACCAGTATCTACCATCAATTTATGTACACACAATCACTCTAATTTTGCGTGTTTATATTTATTGTGTTTTTATATTGTACTCTTTCCTTCCTTTAGACAACATCGGTGGCATGGAGAGGGGAGACCTGCAGCATGGGCAACTGCTGGTCTTCCATATAACCTTGCCCAGGCCTCAGTCAACATCGAAATCAATGGACAGCTGAAGAAGAGATTGTATTATTTATGCTTATTGTAGTTTTTTATGCTGTTTTGGATTCAGAGTAACAATCATTTTGTTCTCCTTTACACTCGTGAGCTGATGGATATAGTTGACAATCTTCAATCTTGTAGCTAACCTGATTTGATGTAATTTCTGGCTCGCATTCTGTGTGTTTTTTTTAAATTTTACTTCAAAGACCTTTATCAAAATGTCAAAAAATTATTAAATTAATTTATGCCACCCTCAGCATTCAGGATGCTTGGCTTCTACAGTGCTCACCAGCCCCAGAAGGCCTCCAGCCAGCCAGCCAGCAGACATGTCCCCAGCAACACACACGAAATGCTGGAGGGACTCAGCAGACCAGGCAGCATCTGTGGGGGAAAAAGTCCAGTTGATGTTTTGGGCAGGTTTGGATGGCACCCTTGGCAAGCCAATCAGTCCCAAATCACCCCAGCACCAGATTTCCAAAGGCCAGTTGAAGGGCATTCAGAGTTTGAAGAGAAATCACTTCAAACTCTCAAGCATCGACATAAATATGAGTCCTCCAGGCCTCAGAAATGACAGACAGGCCATGGACTGCTCTGTTTAACGCTTCCCACTCTCCCTTCTGATGTGACGGGAGTACTCATGCATAGAGAGACCTCCTCTGGAGATCCCCCTACCTGTCCAGTGTAGAACAGACTGAAATTGGCATGTCTGGATGGCAGATGAGGAGAGCTGGACAGCAGGTCCTGAGATTGGAGGGGAGTCAGTGGGTCTAAGGCCGGCAAGTTCGGGCCTGCGGTCAAAAGCAGCCTGCCCTAGGATTGGAGGCCCGGATGTCCTGACACGGTGGCAGGTGGGTGGTAGGAATGGGTTTGTTTTGCTATTACTGTGTCTTTCGGCTGTGAGTTGTTCTGCTGAACATCGTGCGCATGCTATGTTGATATTTGTGGGCTGGCCGCCCCAGCATAATCCTCAGGTCGTGTTGGTTGTTAATGCAAACGATGCATTCGATGTACATGTGACCCAATCTAATGTTGAATCTTGTGTAACTGGAGAATCAAGGACAGGGCAGGATCCGGCTTTACAGCCACACTGGTCTCTGTTGACCAAGGTGCCCATCTAAGCCAGTTCCATTTGCCTGTGTTTAGCACGTATCCTGCTAAACCTGGCATGGAGTTGTACGGCACAGAAACATGCCCACTGGCCTGCTGTGTATGCACCAGCTGTGCATGAGCCCGAATGGAAAGTTTCCCTGTGGTATGGAACTTCCGAGACGAGGCTCCTGTTCTATGTTCAATGCACATTAATACGCACGATCGTCTACCGCTGCACAATGGAGGGACTCCCAACATGCTGCATCACTGTGTGGCACAGAAACTGCACTGTGGCACACAGGAGAACTCTACAACAGGTAGATAAAACTGCCCAGCACATCACCGTCACCAGCCTATCCACCATCGAGGACATATAAACAGAGGAGTGCTGGATAAAGGCCAGCAATATCCTGAAGGATCCCACCCACCCTGCTTATGGACTGTTAGTCCCACTCCCATCAGGGAAGAGGCTGTGCAGCATCCACACCAGGACCATTACACTCAAGCACAACTACATCCCCCCAAGCCGACAAGCTGATCAACACCTCCACCCATTAACCAAGTCCACCAACCCTCACCACCCACTACATACACATCACCTAGCATGTTTTTAAAATTTTATTTATTGAGATATAGCGCAAAGTAGGCCCAGCAATCCCCAATTTAATCCTAGACTAATCACGGAAAAATTTACAATGACCAATTAACCTGATATGCCTTTGGACTGTGGGACGAAACCGGAACAACCGATGCAATCACAGGGAGAACAGAGAAACTTCCTATAGACAGCAGTGGGAATTGAACCTGGGTTGTCTGTGCTGTAAAGCACTGTGCTAACCACTACACTACCATGCCAGTACATACAATCAGTCTTTGTATATAACAGTTCCTTGTAAATTGCTTTACATGTATACATTTTTGTATTTTTATTGAGTTCTTCATGTTTTTGTGATGGCTATGCTACATCACACCTGGAGTAACAAAAATGTTATTCTCCTTCACACTTGTGTACTAAAGAATGACATTAACCAATCTTCAATCTTTAATCTTGAATCTCGAATGAAGTATAGGGCCAGCAACCGGATTCAGCTGAATGGGGGACAACTGGGTTGGGAAATTCCATTCTGCTCAGTGCAGACTACGATAGGACTGACATGGAGTATTTTTATGACTGGCTCCTCCAACATCCCGTGCTGTCCTGGGAATGTTCAGTTTGACTGTGTAAAGTGAGTTTTAGCCTCCAGCCCTCCACTGGATCTGCTCTGAGAGCATCTGATACAGGGTGAAAGAAGTGACCAACCTTTACCCTGTTCAACCTTGTTGGTACGGTGATGCATCTGGTGGAGACTGTCTCACAGCTCCAGAGATAAAGATTCAATCCTGAGCTCGGATGCTCCCTCTGTGGAGTTTGCACGTTCTCCTTGTAACTGCCTGCGATTTCCCCGGGTGCTCTGGTTTCCACTCTTATCCCAAAGACATGCAGGTTGCTGGGTAAATTGTAAAGGAGAGTGCTTGAATCTTGTCAGCGAGGATGACATAGAGCACATGACAGTATAGGCAGGATCCAGCTCTTCCTCCCACAATGTCTGCACCAAGCACAACGGCAAATTCAACTAAATCACTTCTGCTGACACACGATCCATATCCCTCCATTTCCCTGCGTATTCATGTGCCTTTTTCACAGCCTCTCAAATGCCTCTGTTGTATCTGCTTCCACTACAACCCTAGGCAGCCCATTCCAGACACTTACCATGCTCTGTATAAAAAAGCTGACCCCACACATCTCCTTTGACCTTCCCCCTTTCACCTTAATGCTATGCCTTGTAGTGTTTGACACTTCTACCATAAGAAAAGGATTCTGACTGTCTACCGTGTCTATGAACCACTGTTAGACCTCTCTTCAATCTCAAAAGGGAGTGGCTCTAGCTTGTCCACTTCTCCTCGTCACCCACTAATCCATCCCAGTAAACCTCTTCTGCACCCTCTCCAAAACCTCCACGTCATTTTGTTCAGGATGATCAGAGCAGCACACAATACTGCAGCCTCAACAAAGTTTTACATGGCTGTAAAATGGCATTGTGAGGAAAATTATGTGGGGAAGGGCATTACTTCATGTCCTGGTACAGACTCAATGGGCTGAATGGCCTGTTTCCCTGCAATAAGTAAATATGGAATGGTCCCATTGAAAAAAAGAGGCACTCTAACACAGGCACAGTCTCTGCTCCTCTGTCAGGCAGTCTTTGGCTGAACTGTGTATCCCAGAAGATTTATCCTCTTCTCTGATGAATTTTTAAAGCTGTTATTAGACACAGGAGCACAATACCCTGACTCGACCTCAGTACAATGCAGCGATATCTGATTTCTGCAGCACAGTCAGTCGATACAAATCGGCTCCCTTTTTTTAATAGCTGCATTATATTCCTGCCGGGAATGCGCGGCCTTTCTTGCAGGTCTCAAGTTTCCCTAACGACGGGTGGCACTCTGAGTTGGAGCTCAGCTCCAAGGGTGAACGCGATGTGGAGGCCTCAGCCCTGTGTGAGACAATCACTCAACTCCTCATGGTGAACCAGGGGCTGGAAATTTACCAACAGACAAGATGCTGGAGGAACTCAGCAGGCCCAGGCAGCAACTGCAGATGATAAATGGTCTCGGCCTGAAAGATCATCTGTCCGTTTCTCTCCGTGGATGCTGCCAGACCCACTGAGTTCCTCAAAGCGTTGTGTGTGTAGTTCCTGGTTCCAGTATCGGCTATTTCTTGTGTCTCCTGTTCGATACTTAGCCCCTATTCATCAATAACGTACTGCATTCAATTCCAGTCGCCCCATTACAGGAAGAATGTCTGCTGGGTTTGGAGCTCCTTTCCGGGGAACGCACTAAGACGGTAGCGCAATATTAATACGCAGCAGCCTCTCCGGACTCTGGATTGGGGATTGCCAAACGTTATGTGGATTTTCTGGTGTAGTCTCTTTTGTCGTGTGCTTTTGTGATATCATTCTGGAGGAACGTTGTCTCATTTTTTAACTGCATTGCATTTGTGGTTTCTAAATGACAATAAACTGAAACTGAACTGAGTGTGGAGGATTTGGAGAGGGTGCAGAAGAGGTTTACTGTACTGGGATGCTGCCTGGATTAGAGGGCACGTGCTGTAATGAGAGTCTGGGCAGATTTGGATTGTTTTATACTGGAGTATCAAAGGCTGAGGGGACCCGAATTAAGTTTACAAAATTATAAAAGGCCGATAGACGGTTGTAATCTTTATTTTCTAGGTTGAAATGTCTAATACTGGAGTGCATGTGAGAGGAGACGTTCAGGGCAAGTGTTTTTGCACAGAGATGTCAGAGGTGTCAGGGATATGCTGTCAGGGGTGGTGGAGGAGGCCAAAACGATCGAGGCTCTGTGGCAGAGGTGAATGTGGAGGGATATGGACTACGTGCAGACAGGGTTTAGTTTAATCAGACATCAGTTAGTTTGGCAGTACATCGTGGGCCAAGGAGCCCATTTCTGTATTGTGCTGATCTATGTTTTATGTTCTACGGACGGCCAGAGTCAGTCTGGTAGACCAAGCTCACTTGCTCACCTCGCTGCCTAGCACTCCAGTCTCTGTGCGCGTGCCAACAAGCGGGTCGAGCCGTGTACGTGCTGCCGATTTCCCCACCCGGGGCCACACAGTCGCCCGAGGAGATGCCTTCCCTTCCTTTGGTGGGGTGTGTCAGGGGCACACTGAGGGCCACAGAGTCACGTCGGCACTGCCCACAGCTCCAGTGAGCCAGGTTCGATCCCTGAATCCGCGCACTGTCTCCGCGGAGACTGCATGTTCTTCTCCCACACCCGCAAGATATGTGAATGGCTGTAAATTGCTGCAAACAAAACTGAGGGAAGACAAATGGTTTAGACAAGAGAGAATATATTGCAGGGGACACAAAGTAAGGAGAGGCGGAATGATCTGCTTGGGACCAACGTGGACTTGCAGGGTGAACGGCTTTCTTCTGTGCCAGAGTAATCAGAAAGTGAATTACAATGGCAGAGGGTTGCAGCCATAGCGCCTGGTCCAGGATGATTCTCCACGGTTACCATACCTCACCTAGAAACACCCATGGGCTTCGATCGTCTTTGGTTTTGTTTTACACCAAGGTCTCGCTTTCAGACGTTGTTTATTTTTCACTGTGTGGTTTAATTTTATATGTATTTATGTATAATTTGTATTAGGCAACTAGATATAGCAGCAGAATTAGGCCATTCAGCCCATCGTACCTGTGTAGTGTCTGTCCGTATGTGCCTGTGATGCTGCTGCCAGCAAGCTTTTCATTGTTCCAATACCTCCCCACACTTGAAAAGAAACATGAATTAGTAAATTAGATTTTTATTGTCACATGTATGAGGTACAATGAAAATACTTCTTATTGCAAGCTATCCAGACAAATAATTACACTCAGAGTTCACTTTTATTAAGTACACCTGAACACCTGCTCATTATTGTAAATGTCTAATCAGCCAATCCTGTGGCAGCAACTCAATGCATAAAAGCATGCAGACATGGTCAAGAGGTTCAGTTATTGTTCAGACTAAACATCAGGCTGGGGAAGAAATGTGATCTAAGTGACTTTGACCATGGAATGATTGTTGGTGTCAGACGGGGTGGTTTGAGTATCTCAGAGACTGCTGATCTCCTGGGATTTTCACACACAACAGTCTCTAGTGTTTACAGAGAATGGTGCGAGAAACAAATGTAACCCTCAGGCTCAGCCAGCACGTGTTCGCCTAGGGGAAAAACTGAGAAATCTCGTTCGTGTGGATGCTGTGCAACGTGTTGCCCGGTTACAAATCCATACTGCAAAATATCAGACAGTACATCAAATGCAACTAAATGATTGATCTCTATAATTCTTAATTTCAATATATGGTTAGTAAAGAAACAAAAAAAAAAGAAAAGGGCCCATTCTCATGAAAAAGTCTATTGCCCATTTTGGAGCTCACTGTTGGCTCATTTGTTCCGTCGATCTCCAAGCGTAGGCAGCCCTCGGACCCTCGCTCCTCAGTCCACTCCATCCAGTGGTCTTCCAACTCTCTCCATTCACATCCTCTCTTTCCACTGCTCCCTGATGAAAACCCCAGCACCCAGACACACAAGAAAGAACAACATTTCTCCCATTGGACAGCCTTTGCATTCCAAAGCCCCGTTATCTCTGGTCATAACCCAAACATTGCTGCTACAGAGAAACCATTGCCTTAGCAATGGAACATTACATAGAAACCATTACACTAGCCTTAGCAGTGAAACCTTACTGCATGTTACACAAACAAAACAACATCCAGTGGGTGAAAATGCCTTACTAGTGAGAGAGGTCAGAGGAGAATGACCAGACTGGTTCAAACTGACAGGAAGGTGACAGTGACTCAAACAGCCACACATTACAACAGTGGTGTGCAGAAGAGCATCTCTGAATACACAACACGTCGAACCTTGAAGTGAGTGCCTACACTAGCAGAAGACCACGTTGGGTTCCATTCCTGTACCTAATAAAGTGGCCGCTGAGTGCAAACACACCTGTAAGTCTGTTGGGGTCATTTACTGTGTTTGGTGCTCCCAGTGTGGCCTCCTGTATATCGGTGAGACCAGATGTAGATTGGGAGACCGCTTTGCCAAGCATCTATGCTCTGTCCGCCAGAACAAGTGGGATCTCCCAATGGTCACCCATTTTAATTTCACTTCCCATTCCCATTCTGATATGTACAACCACGGCCTCCTCCACTGTCATGATGAGGCCACACTTGGGTTGGAGGAACAACACCTTATATTACATCTGGGTAGCCTACAACCTGATGGCATGAACATCGATTTCTCAAACTTCCGGTAATGTCCCCATTCCCCCCTTCACCATTTCCCATCCCCTTTTTCCTCTCTCATGTTATCTCTTTGCCCTCCCATCGCCTCCCTCTGGTGCTCCTCCCCCCTTTTTCCTTCTTCCATAGCCTTCTGTCTCTTTCTCCAATCAACTTCCCAGCTCTTTACTTCGTCCTTCCCACTTCCAGTTTCACCCGTCACCTGGTGTTTCTCTCCCCCCTCCCCCAACGTGGTCTTCTGCTAGTGTAGGCACTCACTTCAAGGTTCGACGTGTTGTGCATTCAGAGATGCTCTTCTGCACACCACTGTTGTAACGTGAGGCTATTTGAGTTACTGCTGCCTTCCTGTCAGTTTGAACCAGTCTGGTCATTCTCCTCTGACCTCTCTCACTAGTAAGGCATTTTCACCCACTGGATGTTCTTTTGTTTGTTTTTTAAATCTACTCCTCAGCTTCTTTTCTCCAGTCCTGCTGAAGGATCTCGGCCCGAAACATCAAGTGTACTTTTTTTCCACAGATGCTGCCTGGCCTGCTGAGCTCCCCCAGCATTTTGTCTGTGTTGCAAATACATCAACTCAGTACAAAAGGCAGAAAGGCAACAACAGATTGCTGAATATTCCTAAATTACTAAATTGATTTTTTGCTGTCACATGTGATGAGTACAGTGAAAACTTTGAACTGCATACCATTCATACAGATAAATTCATTGCAACAATGAATTGAGGTGGCACAGAAAACGCAGTGCAGTTAGACAGTATGCCGGAAGGTCACGATGAGGTAGATTGTGAGGTCAAGAATCCATCTTACTGTACCGGGGGACCATTCAATAGTTTAATAATGATGGAATAGGAGCTCTCCTTGAGCCTGGTGGTATGTGGTGCCTAGCTTTTGCCGATGGGAGGGGGGAATAAAAACTGGAACTGGAATTGGATTTGGTTTGTTATTGTCACATGTACTGAGAGACAATAAAATCCTTGTTTTGCACACTGTTCATTCAGATCAGAGTACACTGACTTGCACAGTTCACTGAGGCAGATCAAGGTAAAATAGTAACAATGGAGAATCAGAGGAAGGGTATCTGAGACATGACCTCCCTCTTCTGGAGAGAATTTCAATCATCCTCCGCCCTCTGGACAAAGACATCCATCCTTTCCAAATTCTCTCTCTTATTAGACAACCCCGTACTTTCAAACTGTTTTGAACACCTTGTCCTGGGGAAACATTGGACCACATGATCATAAGACATAGGAGCAGAATTAGGCCATTTGGCCCATCAAGTCTGCCCCACCATTCCATCAGGAATGATTTATTATCCCTCTCAACCGCATTCTTCAGTCTTATCTCCGTAAACTTTGACACTCTGACTGATCAAGAACCTATCAACCTCTGCTTTAAAAATATCCAACGACCTGACCTCCACAGCTGTCTGTGGCCTGGAATCCACAGATTCTCTACTCTCTAGCTAAAGAAATTCCTCCTAATCTCTGTTCTAATGGGACATCCTCCTATCTGATTCAGTGCCCTCTGGTCCTAGACTCCTCCACTATAACAAACTTTTTCTCCACATCCATTCTATCTCGGTCTTTCAATGTTTGATAGGTTATGTTAACCTTGCATCTACCCTGTGAAGCCCCACTCAATGAGATACCTTCTCACTCTGATACTGGGCTGTCTGCTTAATCTTTCCTAACCAGGCAACACCATAGCCCTGCACTCCCTGGTAGCTCCTCAGATAAGCAGACAGTTCAGGTGTGGGCTCAACAGAGCCCTACTTGATTTCAGCCAGACATCTTATCAAACCCTTGCCCAATAAAGTACAGTCTCCCAATTGCCTTCCTTATCCTGTGCTGTACTTGCATGCTAACTTCAAAGTTCAAAGTAAATTTATTATCAAAATACGTATGTCACCAAATGCTACCTTGAGATGCATTTTTCTACAGGCATTTTACAGTAGAACAAGAAATACAGTAGAATCAATGAAAAATTAGACAAAGAATGACAACCAATGCGTAAAAGAAGAGAGACTGTGCGAATACAAAACAAAGGTAAGTTAATCATACTGAGAATGTGAGTTGTAGAGTCGTTGAAAGTGAGTCCATAGGGTGTGGAATCAGTTCATTGTTGAGGTGAGTGAGTTATCTATGCTGGTTCGGGAGCCTGATGGATGAAGGGTGATTGCTGTTCCTGAACCTGGTGGCAGGGGACCGAAGGCTCCTGTACCTCCTTCCTGGTGGTAGCCGTGAGAAGAGAGTATGGCCGGGATGGTGCGGGTTCTTTTAGAGGGCGCAACAGAACATCGCCTGCAGGAACTCAGTGGGATAGCGAATCCCAGTCCAGATGGAGGGTCTCAACCCGAAACATTGACAATTCGTTGAGTTCCTCTAGCCAATCGTGTGTTGCTCCAGATCCCAACATTTGCAGTCCCTTGTGTCTCCAACGCTCAAGTTCCTCTGTGGCACTGACATTGTCAGGATCCCACTCACCACTGACATCCTGTGGGTCACAGTGGACCGAGTAATTAGGCTCTGAGCATCCCCTTCACTGGACGCAAGAACCAAGTTAGGCCTCAAACACAGGCGGCATGGTAACGCAACCGATAATGCAGCACTTTACAGCCCCATGATTGTGGTTCTATTCCCGCCGTAGTCCGTAAGGAGTTTGCACGTTCTCCCCATGACTGCGTGAGTTTCCCTTGCATGCTCCAGTTGCCCCCCACATTCCGAACACGTACGGGTTAGGGTTAATGAATTGTGGGCATGCAGGAAGTGTGGCGACAATTATGGGCTGTCTCCAGCGCAATCCTCACCGACCCGATTTGATGCAAATGTTGCATTTCACTCTATGTTTTGTTGTACATGTGACAGATAAAGATAATCTTGAAAAGAAGTTCAGGTTTATTGTCATGGGCATTCAGACTCAGGGTATAAGTGCATTGAAAACGAGCTCTTTGTAACAGCAGCACAGTACATTACAAACACGATAAACATAAATTACAGTTCCGGTCATCAACCTGCAGAAAAGATATCACTCAGATTGAACAAGTACGAAAAAATTTACAAGGACGTTGCCAACCTGGGCACCCAAGTTACAGAGAAAGACTAAATAAGTTAGGTCTTGATGTCTTTAAATTGTTTTTTATCCCCTAGACTGAAGGAGGATGAGGGGAGATTTGATTGAGGCATACAACATTATGAGGGGTTTTGCTAGGGTAAGTGTAAGCAGGTTTATTCTGCTGAGGTCGGCTGAGGCTAGAACTAGAGGTCATGGGTTAATGGTGAAAGGTGAAATATTTAAGGGGAAAATGAGTGGGAACTTTTTCACTCAGAGGGTGGTGAGAGTGCAGCCAGTGGAAGCGGGGGACGCAGGTTCGATTTCAACATTTAAGATAAAATTGGATGTAAATGGATGGGAGGGCTATGGAAGTCTATAGTCTGGGTGTGAGTCAATGGGACTAGACAGAATAGTTCAGTATGGACTAGATGGGCTGAGGGGCCTGTTTCTGAGCTGTAGTGACATAAACTTTAAATTAATATAAATGATAAATAAATTACATGTCAAAACAACTTGAGCAACATTCGAGCAAGTTGAGGAATATACAGTGTTAGAATCTGATGGTAGCGGGGAGGAAGGTGTTGTCGGTCCTTGGCCGTAGGTGGTGAATACTTTATGATGATGACACACCTCCCAACGCTCCCGTCCAGTACCCACAATGGAAAAGTCAGGCATATGATAGAACGCACACTCCCTACGGACCTTGATGTGGGCAGCTCCAGCAACCCTAAGGATGTCCAGCACCAAAAGCACTTCACCACATCTGCCCTAAACATTTAACAGACGGACACCCCTCTCAGGCATGTAAACGCCACAGCACAGATGTCCCACCACAGAGAAATCAGAAAAACAGACAGTTACCTGCCTCCTGAACATAAGTGTGACTACCTCCCAGTAACTCACATCCATGAACTCGTCATTTTCCCAAATTAGCAGTGGGTCATCCAACTCCAGCTCCATTCCCTACTGCGACCCGTAGGGAGCTGCGCTCAGATGCATGTCTCACAAGTGTAGCGTTCAGAGACACCGGATGTCTCCCAGATCTCCCACAACTTACATGAGAAGCAGACCACTTCCTTTCTCACTACTCTAGCCAGGAACTAATAAAGAAAGGAAAAGAAACTTGACAGATGCCTCACCCTAGCTTCCACCTCTTCTCACCCAAGTCTCTTTAGCCACAGCCTCAGTTCCCCACTCTAACACTGCCCCTCTCCAACAATGGGTGCTCTGCTTAAACATAACTTCTTTATATTGGCCCTTGCCAAGGACTCTCTTTTCTCCTGACATCGGGAAGGAGGTACATTAGCTTCAGGAGCTACACCACCAGGAACAGGAACAGTTACTATCCCTCAACCATCAGGGTTAACCTCAATCAACTTCACTCATCCCAACACTGAACTGTTCCCACAACCTATGGACTGACTTTCAAAGACTCCTCATCTCATGTTATCAACATTTATTGCTAATTTCTCCAAGATACAAGATGCTGCCGGTGAACCATGGTGATGAGCTGCGAGCTGCTTGTGAAACTTCCACCTATACCTCTTTTGAACCTGCAGCCCGTTGTTTCCCTTTAAGCAATGTACTTTTGAACCGTTGCAATGAGCTAGTGATTTCACAATCTTCTGAAGGATTCAGCGGACTGCAGTTTACATACAGCAGAAAGCTGACATTAATAAGGCACGTGAGATTTTGAACGTTGCCATCACCATATAAAGACCTGTCCACTCCGACGCTTTTCAAATCATAGTCAGGGACTTCAAACAGGCTTGCTTGAAGAAATCTCTGCCTATTTAATGTCAGCATATAACCTGCAGCACCATACTACGATTAGGAATGCCTACTGTTCCATGCCCAGACCACATTTCAGTAAATCAGAGCACTCGGCTGTCCTTCTCCTACCTGCATACAGGCAGAGGTTAAAGAGCAAAGATCCAGAGATTGGGACAATAAAGGGGTGGTCGTGGGAGGTAGAAGGTGGCTGTGGAATTGGTGAACTGGTCTGTGTTCAAAGACTCAAAAGATCTGAATGAATTCACCATGGTTGTCATGGGCCAGTGGGCCCCCACAAATCATTCAGAGTCCTCCCCAGCCAGAAACCCTGGATGAACCATGAGGTATGCAATCTGCTGAGGGCCCGATCGGTGGAATTCAGATCTGGTGACCAAATAAGATGCACGAGGTCCAGGTACAACGTACAGAGAGCCATCGGACGGCGAGGTAGCAACTCTGGACCAAGCTTGGATCACTGAAGGGTGCTCGACAGCTGAGGCAGAGCTCGAGTGCTATTACCGCTTACAAAGTGAAAACAAGTGACACATGCGTCAAGCAACACACACAAAATGCTGCAGGAACTCAGCAGGTATCTACGGAAAAAGTAAACAGTCGACATTTCAGGCCGAGACCCTTTAACGGGACTGAGGGAAAAAGATAAGAAGTCAGACTAAGGTGGCTGGGGGTGGTGGGGGGGGGGGGGAAGGAAGAAATACAAGGCAGTAAGTGATAGATGACACCGGGAGGGAGGAGAGGTGAAGTAAAGAGCTGGGAAATTGATGGGGGAAAGAGGTATAGGCCTGGAGAAGGGGGAACCTGATAGGAGAGGATAGAAGACCATGGAAGAAAGGGAAGGGGGAGGAGCACCAGAGGGAGGTGACGGGCAGGTAAGGAGATGAGGTGAGAGAGGGAAATGGGAATGGGGAACGGTGAAGGAGAGGGGTGGGGGTCATTACCGTAAGTTTGAGAAATCGATGTTTGTGACATCCGGTTGGAGGCTACCCAGACAGAATATCAGGTGTTGCTCCTCCAACCCGAGTCTGGCCTCATCGTGGCAGTAGAGGAGGCCATGGACTGACATGTCGCGACTGGAACGGGAAGTGGAATAAAAGTGGGTGGCCACTGGGAGATTCCGCTGCTTCCAGCAGAAGGAGTGTAGGTGCTTGGCGAAGCGGTCTCCCAATCTACATCAGGTCTCACCAATGTACAGGAGGCCACACCGGGAGCACTGGATACAGTAGGTGACCCCAACAGGCTCACAATGAGCAAACAGACGAGAAGTCAGATTGAGAAGGCTCTGAACCAGTGGGGATAACTTCACTCACCCCATCACTGAGCTGTTCCCCAACCTATCATCTCATTTTGAATGAATCTTCATCTCATGTTCTTGATATTTATTGCTTTTTTATTTATTATTATTATTTCTTTTTTCTATTTGCGGTTTGTTGTCTTTTGCACATTGGTAGTTTGTCCAACCACAAACAAGAGAAAATCTGCAGCTGCTGGAAATCCGAGCAACACACACAAGATGCTGGAGGAACTCAGCAGGCCAGGCAGCGTCTACGAAAAGAGTTCGGTCGATGTTCCAGGCCAAAACCCTTTGGCAGGACTGGAGAAAAAAAGCTGAGGGGTAGATTTAAAAGGTGGGAGGGGTGAGAGAGCAACAAAAGGTGATAGGTGAAACTGAAGTGGGAGGGGCTGAAGTGAAGAGCTGGACCCCACTAAGGAACACCAGACCACTGTCTCCCACGCCACCACCACCAATCTCATAGTCCCTGCACCCCACACTTCCCGTCTCTACCTCCTACCCAAGATCCACAAACCTGCTTGTCCAGGCATACCCATTGTTTCAGCTTGTTCCAGTCCCACTGAACGCAGATCTGCATACCTCGACTCTAGGTATTCATCCGCCCTAGCTCAGTCCCTTCCCACCTACATCTGTGACACCTCACACACTCTTGATCTTTTCAAGGATTTCGGTTCCCCGGCCCCCATCACTTTATTTTCAGTATGGATGTCCAGTCTCTCTACACCTCCATCCCCCACCAGGAAGGCCTCAAAGCTCTCCGTTTCTTTCTGGACACCAGTTCCCCTCCACCATCGCTCTCCTCCACCTAGCGGAACTTGTCCTCACTCTAAATAATTTCTCCTTTGGCTCCTCCCACTTCCTTCAGACAAAAGGTGTAGCCATGGGCACTCACATGGGTCCCAGCTCTGCCTGCCTGTTTGTCAGCTACGTGGAACAGACTATCTTCCAAGCCTACACTGGTGCCCGTCCCCCACTTACCCCGCACTGCATCGATGACTGCATTGGTGCTGTTTCCTGCACCCATGCTGAACTCGTCGATTTCATCCACTCTCCCTCCAACTTTCACCCCGCCCTCGTATTCACCTGGTCCATTTCCAACACCTCCCTCCCCTTTCTAGATCTCACTGTTTCTGTCTCCAGAGAGAGCTTATCCACGGTTGTCTATTATAAACCCAATGACTCTCACAGCTACCTGGACTGTACCTCCTTCTACTCCATTACTTGTAAAAACCTCATCCCCTTCTCTCAATTCCTCCGTCTCCGCCGCATCTGCTCTCAGGATGAGGCTTTTCATTCTAGAAAGGAGATGTCCTTTTTTTTTAAATAAAGGGCCTTCACTTCCTCCACCATCAAAACTGCCTTCAACCGCATCTCTTCCATTTCACGCAGGTCTGCTCTTACCCCATCCTCCCACCACACTACCAGGGATAGGGTTCCTCTTGTCCTCACCTACCACTCCACCAGCCTCTGCATCCAGCACATAATTCCCTGGAATTTCCACCATCTCCAACAGGATCCCACCACCAAGCAGATCTTTCTTCCCCTCCCCCTTTCTGCTTTCCGCAGGGATTGCTCCCAATACAACTGCCTTGTTGATTCATCCCTTCCCACTGATCTCCCTGCTGGCACTTATCCTTGCAAGCGAAACAAGTGTTACACCTGCACCTACTCCTCCTCCCTCACTACCATTCAGGGCCCCAAACAGTCCTTCCAGGTGAGGCGACACTTCATCTGTGAGTCTGTAGGGGTCATCTACTGTGTCTGGTGCTCCCAGAGTGGCCTCCTGTATATCGGTGAGGCCCGATGTACAATCGTTTGTAGATTAGGAGACTGCTTTGCCAAACACCTACGCTCCATCTGCCAGGAAAAGCGGGATCTCCTAGTAGCCACCTATTTTAATTCTGCTTCCCATTCCCATTCTGATACATCCATCCACGGCCTCCTCCACTGTCGTGATGAGGCCACACTTAGGTTGGAGGAACAACACCTTGTATTCCATTTGGGTAGCCTCCAACCTGCTGGCATGAACATTGACTTCTCTAACTTCCGGTAATGCCCCTGTGATCCCCCCCCATTTCCCACCCCCTTTTCCCTCTCTCACCTCATCTCCTTGCCCGCCCATCACCTCCCTATGGTGCTCCTTCCTCCTTTTTCTGTCTTCCATGGCCCTCTGTCTCTTTCACCAATCAACTTCCCAGCTCTTGACTCCAACCCTCCCCCTTCAAATTCTGCTTATCACCCTGTGTTTCTCTCTCCCCCCCCCTTTAAAATCTGCTCCCCAGCCTTTTTTCTCCTGTCCTGCCGAAATGTCAATTGTAATCTTTTCCATAGATACTGCCAGGCCCGCTGAGTTCCTCCAGCATTGTGTGTACATTGCCCGGTTGTTTGTCTGTCCTGTCGGGTGCCGTCTTTCATTGATTCCCTCGTACTTCTTAGTACTTACTATGAATGCCCCACAAGAAAATGAATCTTGCTGACTTGATTTGATGCAAACTAGGCATTTTATATTTTGTCAATGTACACGTGAGAAATAAAGCTTATCTATATTCATCTTTAAGTCAAAAGCAAAGGCTGGTAAAGTTGGCAGAATAGGACGAGTGAGAAAGGAATTAACCGAGTACGATGTGTCTCAGCCTGGGCAGCAATGAGCAGAGATGCTGCCTGACAGAGCCGGGGCCCCAGGTTCAATCCCAACCTCTAGAACCTGCTCCAGTTTCCCTCTTGTCACAACAGGTCGATAGCAAATGCAATCACTGGCTCTCCACGCGTATCACCCGGACAACAGCAATACCTACAACAGGTTGCCATTTATTGATCACACCTCAGCGTTCAACACCACCGTGCTCTCAGTGCTAACCGACAAGCTCCAAAACCCGGGCCCCCGTACCTCCCTTTGCAACTGGAGCCTTGACTTCTTCATCGGGCGACGACAGACCGTAAGATCGGAAGTAACATCGCCTCCTCGCGGACAATCAGCACTGGCACACCTCGAGGGTGCATGCTGATGGCTTTCAGGTGGTGATGAGGAGGCGTACAGAAGCGAGATTGATCAGCCAGCTGAGTGGTGTCACAACACCAACCTTGCACACAAGGCCACAAAGATAAGGAATTGATTGTGGACTCCAAGAAAGGGAAGTCAAGGGAACGCTGACCACTCCTCAAAGGGTCATCAGTTTCAAGCTCCTGAGTGTCAACGTCTTTGAAGGTCGATCCTAGCCCAACATGTTGATGCAGTTACAAAGGATGCATGATAGTGACTATATTTCATTAAGAGTTTGAGAGGACTTGGTATGTCACTAAAGATTCTCACAAATTTCTACAGATGTGTCATGGAGAGAGCATTCTAACTGGTTGTGTCACTGTCTGGTATGAAGGGGCCACTGCACAGGGTTGGGAAAAAGCTCTAGAACGTAGCAAATTCAGCCAGCCGCATCATGGGCGCCAGATCCCCAGCATTGAGGATGCCTTCAAAAGGTGATGCCTGAAAAAGGCGGCTTCATTCGTTAAGGATCCACATCACCCAGGTCATGCCCGCTTCTCATTGCTACTGTCAAGGAGGAGGTACAGGAGCCTGAGTGTTTTGGGACACACTCAATGTTTTGGGAGCAGCTTCTTTCCCTCTGCTATAAGATTTCAGAATGAACAATGAACTGATGCACACTACCTCAATAGCTATTTTCTTTTTTTGCTCTGTTTGCATTACTTATTTAAGTTATATTTATATATTTCTTATTGTAATTTATAGTTTTTGTTTAAATTATGTATTGCAATGCAATGCAACCATAAAACAACAAGTTTCACAACAATGTCAATGGTATGAAACCCAGTTCTGATCCTGTCTGGGTGGAGCTTTACGTGCTCTCCCTACGATTCCATAGGTTTCCTGTGGTTGATCTTGTGGGATCTTGGGTCAGCTCTCCACTGGGAGGTGGCCCTGTAGGCGGGTGGTTGAATCTGGGGAGAGCCAGTGGCATGGCATTAACATGAGGGAAGATTAGGTCCAGAGGTGGGAAAGTGAGGTGTGGCAGATGTCAGCGGTTAATGCCAGTCACTCACAGGTGACACACCTGTGCACAGGTAGCATTCCCATACACAGGTCAGACACTGGTAAGACACATGTAACACACCTGTACACAGGTAATGTAACTGTACATACTACAGGTCACACACCCGTACACATCCCTCTGCCAGTGGCCAGGTTGACAGAAGGCACCAGGGTGAGGTGACTGGTCACACTGTACCCAATACTTGAGGCACAGGAGGAAGCTAGTTCCCACTGACCGGTCAGCTGTGAGACCCACACTCTCAGTACAGAGGCCAGGCTACATGAATCTAACCGGCATTGGGCATGAGCTCTGGTCACAGAAAGCCCACCCTGGCAGCAAAGAGCACGGTGCGCTTAAGATTCGGAACACAGCAGAGGAACAGTGATTTCAGCTGGGGGTAGAAGCTCTGGCAGGGTGGGGAGACGCTGATTCTTGGTAGCAACCTCCCTTCGCCCCCTCCCCACACACAGTCTGCCCTCCTGGTTGATCAGTGGCCCCATCCCACCAACAGGAGAAGCCCCACCTCAGACACCACCCCTACCCACATGGTCCGGCCCACTCCTCACCTCAGTTGCCCTGTGGATGAGAGGCTGCATCGTCACGTTCGCACAGCCACTGACACCCTCCCCCCCGAACACTGGCACTGACACCCAGGGGTGGCATTACTTTACTGCCGATGCTGCAGGAGGCGGGCAGGGGACGGGTATGAGCAGGTGTAAGCCACACGGCACAGGCCAAGTTACTGGTAATTCACCAACACTTACCTCCAGCATCTTCAGACTGATGGCCCTGTGAGTGTGTGTTTGCGAGGGAGACACGCTGTGGTGTGCAGGTGTGTGCCAACACACACACATACTGTCCTCATTCCTGTCTGGTAAGTGAGAAGGGCGTCATAAACCAGGGCATCATAACACCAAAGGAAGAGGTCCCACCACTCACAACTCATCCCCCACCCCCCTGAAATGACCCTGACCCTTCAGAAAGGTGTCCCAGCCCAACCCCTGTCCAACTGCATTAGCTACACACTTAGCTACAGCACTCAAGCCAAGGCCTCTAGACAAGGACCCTCTTGGACGAGACTACCACTCAGGACACATCCATCCCGGCCCCTGATGCCTAGGACCCCGAGACCAGCACAAATCCTGATCAGCATGAGGAGCTTAGCACCTCCAGACCAAGGCTCTGCACCTCAGGACCTACTGTCCAGAACACTCAAACTCAGGGTGTCCATACCAGGACCCTCCGTTGCAGGACTTCCAGTTTAGGTGACATTCAGACCAGGTCATCTCTCTCAGGACTTATTCATGTGTACATCACTATGCTGGGTCCAAAATAGATCTTCTGAGATGTTGATGCCCAGTGACTTCGTCCTGCTTGCCCTTTCCACCAATGACCCCCTCAATGAGGACTGGTGTGTGTTCTCCCGCCTTCCCTTCCTGAAGTCCACAATCAATTCCTCGGCTGAATGTAAGGTTGTTGTTGCAACACCACTCGACTGGCCAACCTGCCTTGCTGCTGTGAGTTTCCTTTTGCCATCTGAGATTCTGCCAACATCGGTGAGTTTACAGATGGCGTCCGAGCTGTGCCTAGCCACACAGTCACGGAGGTAAAGAGGGTAGAGCAGTGGGCTAAACTTGCAATCCTGAGATGTGTCTATGTTGGTTGTCAGTGACGAGGAGATGTGGACGAGCTCACCTCCCTCACTTCTGCACCCCACCTTCTTTACTGTTGCAGGAACAAAGCTGAAGATGAACCCAGGTACAGGACACAAGCGCGGAGGCGGAGTCGGGAGGCGTTCTTGATATACCAAGCGTGGAATCGGTATCCAGGAGCGATGCTAGACCCAGAACTGGCAGTCCCGAGAACCACGAAACAAAGTTTCTCTCACTGGAGTTGATCAACGAACTGGCAACTCCTTGTTGTGATCACAGGGTCTTTATCCAGCATTTGCTGATGAAAAGCAGGTGTGTGTCGTCAGTGGAACCTGGGAATGATTGGGAACTAAACGAGAGGATTGAGGCCAGATTCCTGAGGTAAATAGCCAGGTGGGGGATTGCCAGAAGGGGCCATGACATTTATTCCCTGAACTATCCTTGCTCACTCCTAGAACCCACTTTCCCTCACTTCGCAAGGCCACCTCACTCACCCCCTGAGCCCACCTCCCTCACTCCCTAAACTGATCTCCCTCACTCCCTAAGCCGATCTCCCTCACTCCCTAAACCGATCTCCCTCACTAACTGAACCCGCCTCCCTCACTCCCTAAACCGATCTCCCTCACTCACTGAACCCACCTCCCTCACTCCCTAAACCGATCTCCCTCACTAACTGAACCCGCCTCCCTCACTCCCTAAACCGATCTCCCTCACTCACTGAACCCACCTCCCTCACTCCCTAAACCGATCTCCCTCACTCACTGAACCCACCTCCCTCACTCCCTAAACCGATCTCCCTCACTCACTGAACCCACCTCCCTCACTCCCTAAACCGATCTCCCTCACTCACTGAACCCACCTCCCTCACTCCCTAAACCGATCTCCCTCACTCACTGAACCCACCTCCCTCACTCCCTAAACCGATCTCCCTCACTAACTGAACCCGCCTCCCTCACTCCCTAAACCGATCTCCCTCACTCACTGAACCCACCTCCCTCACTCCCTAAACCGATCTCCCTCACTAACTGAACCCGCCTCCCTCACTCCCTAAACCGATCTCCCTCACTCACTGAACCCACCTCCCTCACTCCCTAAACCGATCTCCCTCACTCACTGAACCCACCTCCCTCACTCCCTAAACCGATCTCCCTCACTCAATGAACCCACCTCCCTCACTCCCTAAACCGATCTCCCTCACTCACTGAACCCACCTCCCTCACTCCCTAAACCGATCTCCCTCACTCACTGAACCCACCTCCCTCACTCCCTAAACCGATCTCCCTCACTCACTGAACCCACCTCCCTCACTCCCTAAACCGATCTCCCTCACTCACTGAACCGATCTCCCTCACTCCCTAAACCGATCTCCCTCACTCACTGAACCGATCTCCCTCACTCACTGAACCCACCTCCCTCACTCCCTAAACCGATCTCCCTCACTCAATGAACCCACCTCCCTCACTCCCTAAACCGATCTCCCTCACTCACTGAACCCACCTCCCTCACTCCCTAAACCGATCTCCCTCACTCACTGAACCCACCTCCCTCACTCCCTAAACCGATCTCCCTCACTCACTGAACCCACCTCCCTCACTCCCTAAACCGATCTCCCTCACTCACTGAACCCACCTCCCTCACTCCCTAAACCGATCTCCCTCACTCACTGAACCCACCTCCCTCACTCCCTAAACCGATCTCCCTCACTCACTGAACCGATCTCCCTCACTCCCTAAACCGATCTCCCTCACTCACTGAACCGATCTCCCTCACTCACTGAACCCACCTCCCTCACTCACTGAACCCACCTCCCTCACTCCCTAAACCGATCTCCCTCACTCACTGAACCCACCTCCCTCACTCCCTAAACCGATCTCCCTCACTGCCCGGCTCCCACTTTCTTGACTCCCTGAGCCCACTCTGCCTAGTATGCGGTCACTGGAAGTTAACATGCAGGAACTGGGCTGGGAAATGTGGCGGGGCTTCACTGCCAGAGAGTTTGAGTGGAGGAGCAGAGACGTCTTGTCCCAGTTACATTGAGCCTTGCTGATCCCACCGCTGGAGACAGGCGTGGTCTTCCTATCAATTGTAGAACACTGGGGGTGGGGGTAGGGGGAGTGAGCTGAGGTTTACTAGACTGATCCCTGGAGCACCAGGACCGTTTTGTGAGGAGGGATTACAGAGTCTGATCTGGCGAACTCCAGAGATGAGAAGAACTAAAGCTAATCTGATTGGGAGGTGCGAGATTCCTGTCGCGTTTGGCAGACAGCTGGGGTTTGCTCTCGCTGGCATGTTCAGATCCAGGGTAAGGGTAAGGGATTACCCTGGTAAGGGTAACTACCAACCTCAGGGTAAGGGATTAGCCGTTCAATTCAGAGGTGAGAAGGAATGCCAGAAGTGGTGAAACTTTTGAATTCTGCTCCAGAGGATGCTGGGTAACTAAAACGGAGATCGGCAGACTTTGGATTAGCTGCGCTGGGGTAGAAGATCCTTCAGGATGTCACAGAGGGCAGGAAGGGCTTTGCAGCCTCCTGCTAGCCCAATCCAGACTCGCCTTCTCACGTTGCTCACTACCCTGGCCTGGAAATATTCCACCCGCTGTTCATCCTAGCTGGGTTCAGGAGCGGGGATCTGGCTGGTATGAGATGACCTGAGTGTGTGAGCTGGGCTTGGCCAGCCCACCCCTGCATTACTGGACAATGTTTCGCAAATGATGACTTTCTCCTGTTAGACAGTGGTAACTTTTTTTTTTAAAGTCTTTCTTATTTCTTTTCTAAAATTGTATATATATGCATTTGTATTGCTACTGTGAGATAGTACTGTAATTCCTTTCGGGATCACTACAGTATTTATCTATCCCAGGCGCCAGGACGATGTAGTGGCAGGAGAGGGAGCTGGCGCCCTCTGCTGGCCGTACACAACCTGTACAGGCGGGCCGACAGAAATGGAACTTGGCTGGGGAATAGGGACACCCCTCCCCACCTAGGATCCTTCCCAAACACACATGGCCCCTCCTTCCCGGGACCCCTCCCAGGGGTAACAGTGGTTTACACACCCCTCCTCACCGAGAACCCTTCAAGGGGAATAATGATCCACAATGCCCTTCTCCCTGGAACCCTAAACAGGGGAAAATGTGACCTACACAATAACCCCCTTCTATGGACTATACAATTCCTCCTCCCCAGGACAGTTCCTAGTGGAAACACAGACCCACACACTCCCCCTCCCCAGTAACCCTCCCAAGTGAAACTCTGACCCACACAGTCCCCCTCCCTAGTGCCACTCCCGGGTGAAACGTTGACCCTTTCACTCCCACTCTCCGGGGTCCCTCCTGGGGGGTAATGGTGATCCACACAGTCCCCCTCCCAGGGGAAACACTGACCCACACACCCCTCCACGCTGGAACTGCTGAGAGGAAGGAGGGACACTCACGCACATTTTCACCAAGAGAACCCCCACGGGGGAAACAGTGATCCATTCACTCCTCTGCTCCGGGACACTAAACAGTTTAAACACTGACCCACGACCAGTCACAGCAGAAGTAGTAACCCACAATCTCCACCTCCTGGGACCATCCCAAAGGATGAAAGAAGTTGCTGGATCTTGGGGAGCAGGAGTTGGTAGGAGTTTCGGATATTGGGGGAAGGTGGGGGAATCGGAATACGGGAGACCGTTCTGGATCTTGGGAAATGGAAGAATGTGGGGGATCCCAGGGAAATGGAGAATGAGGGCGATTTCAGAGAATGAGAGAGGGAGGGGGATCTAGGACTCTGGGAAAATCTCGAAGAATGGGAGAGGCTGGAGGATCTCAGGGAATGGACGAGGGTGGGAGATCTCGGAGAATGGAATAATGTGGGAGAACCTGTGGAACTGGAGAAGATGGGTGATCTTGGGAATGGGAGGGGAATTGCAATCTGGGAGGACTGGAGAATGTGGGGGATCGCCAAGAACAGGAGAAGGTGGAGGAATTTCAGAAGATATCACCTTCTCTTTCTCTGACATCTCCCACCTTCTCCCCCCACCCCCTTCCAGAAGGTCTAGCACCTTCTCCCGTTCCCCAAGATATCCCACACTCTCCGGTTCTCACAGTTACCTGACGCTCTCCCATCCTCTGGAACCCCACACATTCCCCGTTCCCCAAGATACCCCACCCCTTCTTGTTCCGCGAGACTCACCACTTTCTCCTGATTTCTGAGATTCCCCCTATCTTCTTTGGTTCCCAGCTGATCTTCCATTCTTTTCCCCGAGATCCCCCCCCCCTTCTCCAGTTCCCCGGAGTCCCAAACCGTCAGCCGTATCCCCAGAGTCACTACTTCCTCTCCCGTGCTCCCAGGTACTCCACACTGTCACAGCCTTTCCACAGAACATTGAGCTTCCAGGTTTCATGAGCACCTGTATTTGCAAACCGTTATCTTAACTAGAGCCTTTACGCCTTGGTGCTTCCAGTTTAATCTTGTCGTTAATTGTGACTGGCATGGCTTTGCCCTCATTCTATGATTATTTGAAGAGGTTAGTGCCGGAGCGGAGTCACTGTATTGGAGAGAATGGATTGCCTCACAGTGTCGCTCAGTTACCCTGAGGCTCTGCTGACATTCCGATGCCTAACCTCTTGGATCGGCTGCTTCTCCGCTCCTCGGTCGAATCATGGGCCTGTCGTCCGCCTCTCCCGTGTTGAGCAGGTACTGTAAGGTAACGTAATTCACAACCACCAGCACCGAGTTGGGGCTTCGCTTTATGAGGCCGGTCGGGCATGATGACGTTATTACGTAAATAGTTTTAGCACAATTTTGTCTGTGTGTTTTGGAGTTCAATGACATTTGTTACGGTTTCATTAAACGAAACGCTTCACTACATTGGTAACCCCAATACTCTCTGCCGATTGCAGAGTTATTGAACATGTCGGCCAATGCTGTCACTTTTGAAACTGCCAGAGTTTTGGGAGCAAAATGCCGTCGCTAGGTTTCTACACCACCACCAAGTATTTCTATATGGTAGTGTCACTCAGCAACTCCTGGGCTAAGAGAGTGGTGAGTCTACTAGGACACCAGCCCGAACACGATCAAACACCATCACTGAAAGTTCACCTTCCACACACTTTTGGACTAACAGATCCAAGCGCGCCAAACAGTTGTTCTCCTGACCCGGTCTAGGCAACACTATGTCTTCAGAGCTAATGTCCCTCCCGGGAAACCACCATCCTTGTTTTATTTTTAAAGAGCTTTTCATGCAGCAGATGCCTGATCCAGTTTACATAGCCCTCGCTAATGCGCCCGTGAAGGACCACAGGAAGCTCTCAGTCTACACTCAGCCTGGCAGAGATGCATCATTCCCCTCCTTTCTCTACCTCAATGAGCCCGGTCAGCGTAAGGACATCCGTGGCTGCAAAGCAGACGACACGGGGTTTGTCTTTGTACCATGCTCGCTTTTCCGCAAACGCCAGGAAGTGCCGACCACCTGACAGCTTCGACGGTGCCGGTGCATCGGGACATCGGAGGAACGCGAACACCGTGGGTGCCAGCCGCCATGGCTGTTCATTACGGTCACCCTTTCAGGACGATGCCGCCCGTGTGACACGGGTGAGTGTGCTGCCAGCATCGCCGGTGGGTGAGAAGGCAGAACGACGAAACCTCGCAGCAGGATCCAGACCCACGGGACGCGACAGGTCACACTCTGCTTCAGTGCCCTTCCGTCTGGCTGAAGGGGCTAAACCTCTGCTCGGGCCAGATCTCCCGTGTGCCCAAGAACTGGTAGCCGATCTTAAGAACTGCTGGCTGAGTTTGCCAACATGGCACTGTAAGCTGGTCAAATAGACCCTGGGCTTTGCCTCTCCATGTGGTCCCTAAACCCGATGGTGGTTGCCGCCCTTGTGGTGATTACCGACGCCGTAACGAGACCACCAACCCCCATCATTAACCGGTTCCACACATCATCCAAGATATTTTGGTACGTTTAGCTCGAAAGTTATTTTCCCCTAAAATTAATCTAGTTAGGGGCTGCCTGTGTGCTCGGAGGACATCCCCAAAACAGATGTGATAACCTCATTTGGCCGTTGCGAGTTCCTCTGCATGCTCTCTGGGCTGAAAAATGCAGCACAGTGGCTGCTGGAATCTGTATTGTTTACCGGGATGACATACCTGTCAGCAATGCATCCAAATCTGAACGTGTATCTCATCTCCACACACTTAGGCCAACACGGGTTGACTATTAACCCTGCTAAATACCTGTCTGGGTCGTCAATCATTGACTTTCTCAGCCATCACATCTCTGCAGAAGGTGCGAAACGGCTCCCATCAAAAGTAGCCCCTATTATGGATTTCCCACCCTCCTGCATTACTAAAAAACCACAGGCGTGCTTAGGCATGGTAAATTTCTATCCCCGCTTCATTCTGCGAGTTGCTGAACTTTTACTCCCTGTGTATAGTGCGCTTAAAGACAATATCCTTAACCAAGTCTTGACTGGTCAGTGGACATGACCAGGGCATTTGATGATACCAGACGAGCTCTTTCTAACGTGACCATACTGGTGCAACTGCTCCCTATGGCCATGACTACTGATGCCACAGACTCCGCTGTAGGTGCTGTGCACGAACAGCTGGTTGGAGGCGTGTGGCAGCCCTTCACCTTCAGCCGGCAGCTCTGCCCCGGAGGGAGGTACAGAACATCTGACCATGAGCTTCTCGGTCTCTATAGTGCCTCAGTCTCGGGGCAATGTGGGGCTGCCGGCTGCCAGTAAAGGGAGATGGTCGGGGATCTTGCAGAACGGGAAAAGAGGAGGGATATGAGAAAGCTGAAGAGAGTGGAGCATCTCGGGGAACAGGCAGTGGGGGTCTTGGTGAACAGAAGAATGTTAGGAGTCTCCCATGGGGGGTGTGGGAGATGTCGGAGAACAGGAGATGATGGGGAATCACAGAGAACATGAGTACGTGGCATAGCTCTAGAAGCAGGAGAAGATGTGGAATGGGAATGTGTGGAAGATCTCGAAGAATGGGATAAGGTGGGGGATCTTGGAAACTGGAGTAGGTGCGGAATCTCGGGGAATTTGAAAAGGTGGGGATCTCAGAGAATGAAAGAGGGTGGGGGACTTGGGGAACAGCACAGTGTGGGGTATTTGGAGAACAGGAGAAGGTGGGAGGATCTCGGGTAACAGTATATCGGAGAATGAGAGAATGTGGTTCACCTCGGGGTACGGGAGAGTATGGTTCATCTGGGAGAAGGGGGAAGAATGGGAGATCCTGAGGGAATCAGAGAAGTTGGAGGATCTCAAAAAGCAGGAAAAGGTGCGGAGTCCTTGGAACAGGGGAAGGTGGAGATGTTGGAGAACAGGAGACTATGGTGCAGCTTGGAGTATGGGAGAGTGTGGTTTGATCATGGAGAAAGGGGAAGAATGGGAGATCCAGGGGAATTCTGAGAAGTTAGGAGATCCAGGAAAATTGGCGGAGTGTGGGGAATCTCAAGAGAATGGGAGAGGATGTGGGATCTCGTGGACTAGAGAAGGTGGGAGATCTCAGAGAATGGAAAACACAAAGTACACTGCAGATGCTGTGGTCAAATCAAGATGTACAAAAAAGCATGGAAGATCGGGGGGTCCTGGAGAATTGAGAAAGTGAGGTACCTCGTATAACGGGAGATGGTGGGAGATCTCTAAGAATGGAGAGCGTGGAGTAAGTCACAGAACATAAGATACATGTGTGGTGTACCTTGGGGAATGAGAGAAGATGGAGGATCGCTTTGAATGGAAGAGTGTGTGGGATCTTGGAGGATGAGAGAGGGTGGGGTTCTTCATGGAATGGGAGAAGATGGAGAAACTCATGCAACGGGAGAAGGTGTGTGATCTCCAAGAACGAGAGTATGTCAGGGATCCCAGAGATTAAGGGATTGTCAGGGAGCTCAGTGAATGGGAGAGGATGGGGGAATCTGAGAGAACTGGAGAGTATGGGAGATCTCCGGGAATGATAGATGATGGGGGATCTCAGAGAATGTGAGTAGGTGGGAAAATTCAGGAAACTGAAGAAGATGGTGATTTCATCAAACAGAAGGTTGTGGGGGATAACAAAGGACAGGAGATGGCGTGGGATTTTGTGGAACGGGAGAGTGTGGGGATCTCGAAGGATGGTATATGGTGTGTGAGTTCAGTGAATGGGGTTTTGTGGGGCATCTTGAAGAGTGGGAAGAGGTGGGTCATCCTGGAAATGGGAGGAGGTTCAGGATCTCGAGGATTTGGACAAGATGGGGGATCTTGGAGAACAGAAGAGGATGGGAGTGTAGGGTAACGTAATTGGGACAAATATACATAAGTCATTACCACTGGCATTGAGTTGGGGTTTAATTTTGAGAGGCTGGTCTGACAAGGACTGTTAGTCAATCTTAAAGACTGTCAGTTTGTGGATATCAAGGACTTAAAGTCATTACTCTGCTCCCCCAGTAAGTTCTTCACAACGACAATGTCAAGCACATGTACCACCACATGTGAGTTTACTTGACTGCTGGGCAAATTCCCAAACCTCATGCAGCCCACATTCTCCTCTACAGTTACAAAACACAGGGTCAAGCACCACATTCCTATAACTGGTCTGGCAGTCCATGCCCATGCATGTAGAAAAGCTGACAATGGTGAGGGCTGAGTTTGTCAGCATGAAAAGACTAGGCATTATACACCAGTCAAATAGCCCCTGGGCTTTGCTCCATATGATCCCCAAGTCCAATGGTGGTTACCACCCATGCAGTGATTACTAATGCTTTAACGAGGCCACCATCTCCTGATCGTTACCTGGGCCCACACATCCAGGACTTTTCAGCACACTTTCCAAAGCTCTACAATCAGGAATCTGTGTGCTCAGAGGATATTCCCAAAACAGCTGTGATGACTCCGTTTGTCTTCCTGAGTTTCTGCGCATGCCGTTTAGACTGAAAAAATGCAGCACAGACTTTCCAATGCAGGTGGACTCTGTATTTAAACTCTTGGATTTTCTTTTTGTTTACCTGGATGATATACTTGTTGCTCCAAATCTGAACACATATCTCACCTCCGCACATTTTTCGAGCGCTTAAGCCAACAAGTGTTGATTATTAACCCTGCTAAGTGCCTGTTTGGGTTGCCAACCATTGATTTTAAGACCATAAGACCATAAGATATAGGAGCAGGAGTAGGCCATTTGGCCCATCAAGTCTGCTCCACCTTTCAATCATGGGCTGATCCAATCTTTCCAGTCATCCCCACTCCCCTGCTTGCACCCTGTATTCTTTGATGCCCTGGCTAATAACAATCTATCTATCTCTGCCTTAGATGCACCCAATGACTTGGCCTCCACAGCCGCTCATGGCAACAAATTCTATAGATTTACCATCCTCTGACTAAAGTAATTTCTCCGCATCTCAGTTCTAAAAGGACATCCTTCAATCCTGAAGTCGTACCCTCTTGTTTTAGACTTCCCGTTCTCGGAAGAAGAATGGGAGATCCAAGGTGAGCCTGAGAAGTTAGGGGATCTTGGAAAATGGCATATTGCGGGGAATCTCAGAACGAGAGAGGATGGGTGACTGGGGAGAACCAGAGAGTGTGGAAGATCTCTGGGAAAGGTAGATGGTGGCGGATCTTGGAGACTGTGAGTAGGTGGGGAAATTCAGGATTCCGAAGATGGGGATTCCATCAAAAGGGATATTTGGGGGATGTTGAAGGACGGGAGATTGCATGGGATTTTTTGCAGAACGTGAGAGTGTGAGGGATCTCAAAGGACAGGATATGGTGTGGGATTTTGGAGAACGGGGATTGTAGTGCCTCTCGGGAGAAGATGGGTGAAATCATGAGGGAGGGAAGGTCCACGTTGACATGGTCAAACCATCACTCAGGTCCTCAAAAGGTACCAATGGCGCCTGAACATGACGGATATCTTTTGCCCATTGGCGTTTCACATGGTCTGCAGTCCAATCACACACGTCCTTTCTGAGACCATGACAAACTAACTTTAGTGGAACCAGTTTCTACGAGGGTTTCTAGCCTGGATGCAAGAGGTCATGTATAGATTAAAAAACTGTCCATCTCCAGTTGCTGGCATGATGGGGTGAGGGTGATTGGTTGCACAGGAGAGAAACTCCAGCTTCCCTGAACTTAATGTCAGCCAACTGCAGGCCCGTGACTGCTGTTCGGTAAGCCTGGGCCTCTGGGTCAGTATCTTGGTTGGCTGCTGAGCAGGCACAGTCAACCCTATGTGTAGGGCCTCAATGGCTGGCCGTGAGATGCAATCAGCCACAGCATTATTGCTCCCCTTGATATGTTGTACAGTATTCCTGTTGTGAACTCTGTTATGTAGACCAGGTGGTGTTGCTGCCATGCAGACTGAGGGTCTGATATTTTGGCCATTGTGTGCACAAGAGGTTTGTGGTCAACAAACGCTGTGAAATGGTGATCCTCTAGAAGAAAATGAAAATGGCCGACAGCCAGCTAGAGACCAAGAAGCTCACGGTCAAACGTGCTGTATCTCCTTCCGGGGGGATGGAGCTGCCACATGTTCCGACCAACTGTTCATGTACGGCACCCACAGAACAGTCCTAAGTGTCGGTGTTAATGGTTCTGAGTGCATTGGGGAGCAGGTGCAGCAATAGGGGCACTTTGGAAAGAGTTTGTTTGGTATGATCAAATGCACTGGTCATGTCCACTGACCAATCAGCACGTGATTAGCAGTATTGCCTTTAAGCGCACTATACAAGGGGAGCATAAGATCAGCAGCTCGCGGAATGAAGCAACGATAGATATCTACAATACCTAAAAACTGTTCGCTTTTTGTAGTGTGGGGCAGTGGGAAATCCATAAAAAAGGCTACTTTTGCTGGGAGAGGTTTCGCACCTTCTGCGGAAATGCGATGGCTGAGAAAATAACGCTGGAGATATTGTAATGAGAGATGCAGAGAGGGCAGAGGAACTGAATGCGTATTTTGTATCAGTCTTCACAGTGGAAGATGTCTGCAGTATACCGGACATTCAAGAGTGCCAGGGAAGTGAAGTTTGTGCCGTGAAAATTACGACTGAGAAGGTGCTCAGGAAGTTTAATGGTCTGAAAGTGGATAAATCTCCTGGACCTGATGGAACACACCCTCGGGCTGTGAAGTAAGTAGCTAGAGAGACTGAGGAGGAACTAACGATGATCTTTCAAGAATCGATGGATTCTGGCATTGTACCGGATGACTGGAAAATTGCAAATGTTACTCTGCTATTTAAGAAGAGTGGGAGGCAGTAGAAAGGAAACTATAGACCTGTTAGCCTGACATCAATGGTTGGGAAGTTGTTGGAATCGATTGTTAGGGATGAGATTACCGAGTACCTGGAGGCACATGACAAGATAGGCTAAAGCTAGCATGGTTTCCTGAAAGGAAAATCCTGCCTGACTAACCTGCTGCAATGCTTTGAGAAAATTACAAGCTGGTTAGACAGAGGAGATGCAGTAAACATGGTGTACTTGGATTTTCAGAAGGCCTTTGACAAGGTGCCACACATGAGTCTGCTTAGCAAGTTAAGATCCCATGGAATTACTGGGGAGTTATAAGCATGGGTGGAGCATTGACTGGTCAGCAGAAAACAGAGTGGGAACAAAGGGATCCTAGTCTGGCTGGCTGCCGGTTGCCAGTGGAGTTCCACAGGGGTCGGTGCTGGGACCGTTGCTTTTTACAATGTACGTCAATGATTTGTGGCTAAATTTGCTGATGATACAAAGATATGTGGAGGACCTGGTAGTGTGAGGAAACGGCTTGAAGAGAAACTTAGATAGTTTAGGGGAGTGGGCAAAGAAGTGGCAAATGAAATACAATGTTGGAAAGTGTATGGTCATGCACTTTGGTGGAAGAAATAAATGGGCAGACTATTATTTAGATGAGCAGATAATTCAAAATGCAGAGATGCAAAGGGACTTGGGAGTCCTTGTGCAAGATACCCTAATGGTTAACCTCCAGGCTGAGTTGGTTGTGAAGAAGGCGAATGCAATGTTGGCATTAGTTTCCAGAGGTATGGAATATAAGAGCAGAAATGTGATGTTGAGGCTCTATAAGGCACTCGTGAGACCACACTTGGAGTATTGTGTGCAGTTTTGGGCTCCTTATTTTAGAAAGGATATACTGACATTGGAGAGGGTTCAGAGAAGATTCACGAGAATGATTCCAGGAATGAAAGGGTTACCATATGAGGAAAGTCTGGCAGCTCTTGGGCTGTATTCCCTGGATTTCAGGAGAATGAGGGGGGATCTCATAGAAACATTCTGAATGTTAAAAGGCCTGAACAGATTAGATATGGCAGTTGTTTCCCATTCTTCCCGCTCTCGGAGATTCTCCATCAGCTCCCGTTTTCTGAAATTCACATCATTCCCATTCTCCGGGATTGTCCATAATCTCCCCCTTCTCAAGATCCCCAACGTCTCTCCTTCTCTGAGATCGTCACATTTTACCGCTATCCAAGATCTTCATCAACTTTCTTTCGCCAAGATCCCCCACCCTATTCTGTTCTCCGAGATCGGCCACTTTCTCACATTTCCCGTGCTCTCACATCTTCTACCCTACCCCAAGATTCCCAACCACTCCTTTTTGTTGAGATCCCACTCCAAGATCCCTCCCCACGTTCCTGTTTGACAAGATGTCATATATTCTCCCATTCTCTGAGATTCGTCCATTTTCTGCTATCCTCAGAAGTCCCACACCGTTTCCCGTACTCTGAGATTCCTGCCTCCTTACTCTCCCGTTCTCCGAAATCTCACACCGTCTCCTATCCTCTGAAATTCCTCCACACCATCTCCTATTCTCTGAAATTTCCCCCACACAACCCCGTTCCGCGAAATCCCCAATGTACTCCCAATTCTCCGAGCTTCATGATCTGCTCACGTTCTCTGAGATTCCCATCGTCTCCCACTTCCGAGATCTCCCATTTCTCCGGGTTGTCCAATTTCTCCCATTCCCCAATATGCCCACGCTCTCCATTTCGAGGCCCCGAACCGCCAGCCGTACCGCAAGGTTCGTTACCATCGCCCGTTGTGAGACTTCCTCTACCCTCTTCCGTGCTTTGAAATACCCACCTTTCGTTCCCCGAGATACCTCGTCTTCCCCCTTTTCCTAACTTCCCACCTGCTCACGTTCTCCAAGATCTCCCACCTTCTCTCGTTCTAAGAGATCGGCCACCTTCCCGCATTCCCTGAGGTCTCCCTCCTTAGGTTTCTTGTGATCTCACACCTTCACCCCTTGCACCAAATCCCTGCCCACAACTTTTCGCCGAGATCCTACAGCCTCTCTCATTCTCCTAGAGCACCCCCCCCCCCCCGCCACACACACACACATTTCCGTTCCACGATATCACTCTTCTGTTTCCGTCCTCGGAGATGCGTCCAACTTCTGCCGGACTCAGAACCCACAGCATCTCCCGTCCGCTGAGATGTCCCACACTCTCCCCTTTCATCCCCATCTCCCATAATCTTCGGTTTTCCCCGAGCCTCCATCCTCTCCCGTTCTCCCATATGCCCCACCTGCTTCTGTTCTCGGAGATCGCCGACCTTTTCCTGTTCCTAAGGACCCCACACTTTGCAGTCCTGCGAGACCCCCGCACAAGATCCTCCAACTTCACCTGCTCTTTGGAAAACCGCCATCTCTCTTCTCCGGGAGAGCCCGTCACCCGTTCCCAGAGATGCCCCACCCTCTTCAGTTCACTGATATCACCCACACTCACCCTTTCCCTGATATCCCCACCATTTCCCGTTCTCCAGTTCCCCACCATCTCCAGTTGTCTTGCATTCCCCACATTGGCCCGTTCCCCGAGATCCCTCTCTTTTCTCTCATTCTCGGATATAATGGAACCTCCTATTTCCCAACGTCATCCGCCCTCCGAGAACCTCCGCAAACTCGCGTTTTCTAGATCCTCCATCTTCCCCCAATACTCCCACAGCGCTCACCCGACATCTGCTACGCCTTCCCGCTGCGAGTCCGCCGCCTTCCAAGTTCCGTGAGATCCCTCCACTTTTCGTTCCCCGAGATCCGCCTCTTTTTCCTGCGCAACCAGATCGTCCACCTTCTCCCATTTCCCGAGATTTCAGACTTCCTCTTCTTCCTGAGATCCCCACTTTCCTCCGTTCTCTGATAGTAACCAGTTTCTCAGGTTGCCCAATATACCCCACCCTCTCCCGTTGCCCTAAAACTCGAACCTTCATCCATGCTCCATGGTTCGCCACCCTCGCCCTTTCAGAGAGACTATTCCCAATCTCCAGTGTTCCAAGTTACCCCGTCTCCCATTCTCAGAGATCCCCCGCCATCTCCCGTTCCTGGAAATCCCAACCTCTCTTTTCCCGAGATACCCACTTTCTCCAGTTTTCCGAGAACTTCCACCCTCTCTCGTTATCGGAGGTCTCCGGCCTCTTGTTCTCTGAGAAACCCTTCTGCCTTTCGTTCGCCAGATGCTCCGCCCCTGTCGTGCTCTCCGAGATCCCCCACCTCCTCCTGTCCGCCAATATCGGCGACCTTCTCCCGTTGTCCGAGATACTCAACCCTGTGGCACTCTCCGAAATCCCATACCTTCCCGCTTTCCCTCTCGTTATCCGAGAACACCCATCCTCTTCAGTTCCCCGAGATGCCCCGACCTGTCCCGTTTCCCGAGATTTCCTACCTTCTCCCTTTCTCCTAGATTCGCAACTTCTCCCGCTCCCTGCGATCCCCCACTCTCTCCCGTTCGCCCAGAACTCTCACCCTCTCTTGCTCGCTGAATTCCATGACCTTCTCCTGTTCTCGGCGATCGTCGAACTTCTTCCGTTCCACAACATCATCTATTCTCTCTCCCGTCGTCCGACATCACCCATAACCACGTGTTTCCAAGATCCCCTCATTCTCTTCAGTTTCCCGCATACTCCCACAGCGCATTCCCGGAGATGCGTTACGCTCTCCTGCTCCCCACGTCCCCCATTTCATCGTCCCTCGAGATTCTTCTACTTTTTCAGTTCCCCGAGGTGCCCGAGCCTCCCTTGATCCCCGAGATTGCCTCTTTCTCTTGTTCCCTCAGATCCTCCAGCTTCTCCAAGTTCCCGAAATCTCTGACTTTCTTTCTCCCCGAGATCGCTACTTTTCCTCCGTTATCCGACACTCACCAGCTTCTCCTGTTGCCCGATATACCCCACCCTCTTCCGTTCACCGAAATTCCTCACCGTCACCGGTACATCGAGATTCGCCTCCCTCACCTGTTCTAAGAGATCCTCCACCCACACCCGTGCCCGAGATACCCCGGCTCGTTCCCGGGGATAACACACGCTCTCCCGCCCACCAAGATCCCCCACACTTTCCCGTTTTCCAAGTTTCCTTAACTCTCCCGTTCTCCGACATCCTCCATCATTTTCCCTTTCTCGAGATCCCCAACTTCTCACCTTCTCCAAAGTCGTCCCGTTCTCCCGTTATCCGAGAACCCCCACCAACTTTCTTTCTCCGAGATGCCCAGTTCCTTCCCGTCCCCTGAGATCTCCCACCTTCTCCCATTTAAGAAGAAACCCACCCTCTTCCATTACCCAAGGCTCTCCTGTTTCAAAAGCTACCGCGCCATCTCCCGGCCTCCCAGACCCCCCACAAACGCCTTTTCCAAGAATACCCCATCTTCTTCCGTCCACCAAACATCCCAGCTCCCGTTCACCGTGGCTTCCTCACTCTCCCGTGCCCTGAGTTCCCCATCCTCTCCCGTTTGTCGACATCCGCTACCTACTTCAGTTCTCTGATACCCCCCACTGTCTCGCGGTCCGTGAGATCCCTCGATATGCAGTTCTCCGAGATCTCCACCGCCCCTTTCTCTGACATCCGCCACATTCTCCCGTTCGCCGAGATGTCCAACGCTCTCCCGTTCCCCACTATACCCCACTCTTTCCTTTCGGAACTTCACCCGTACATGATTCGCCACACTTGCCTGTTCCGAGAGACCCTTCACAATATCCAGTGCTCCGCGATACCCCGCTTCCCGAACGCTTATGCTCTCCGGGATTCCCCACAATATCCCGTCCAACGAAATCCCCAATCTGTGTCCATCTCCGAGATCGTACACCCTCTCCAATTCTAGATCTTATTCCGTTCCTCGAGATACTCACCTCCTACAGTTCTCCAAGAACTTCCAACTTTTCCCATTCCCTGAGGTCTCCCAGCCATCCGTTCTCCGAGAGCGCCCCCGCCGTCTTCCATTCGCCGACATGCCCCACCTCCTCATGCTCGTCGGGGTTCCACACTTTTCCCCATTCTTCGACATCGGCCACCTTTCCGCGTTTCCCGAGACCCCCGCTTTCTCGCTTTCTCCGAGATCCTCAACTTTCTCCCGTTATCCAAGAACTCCAACCTATTGCCATCCCATTCCCTCCTGAGATTCCCCACACTCTTCCTTTTCCCGAGATCCCGCTCCATTCCCCGTTCATAGCAATTCCCTCATTTCTGTCGTTCTCTGAGATCATCCACCGTCCGGTTCCTCGAGATACCTCGCCCACTTCAATCCTCCAGTATTCCCCACCATTCCCCATTCCCCGAGATCTCCTACACGCTCCCGCTCTTCCAAATACTCCGTCCTCTCGCATTTCCCGAAATATTCCTTTACCTTGTCGGAGATGGTCCAACTTCTCTCGTTCAACAGGATCCCCTACACTCTCCGGTCCTCCGAGATCTCCCACAATCTCCCCGTTCCCCGATTTCCCCCTCCCTCTCCCGTTCTCTGTGGACCTCCACCCTCTTCAGTTCTCCGACGTCCCGCACTCTCTCCCAAGATGCCTCTCCCCGCCCCCCCCCCCACTTCATTTAGATCACTACATCCTTCCGTCCCCGGAGATCCCCGGCTTCTCCAGTTATCACCCATCCACACCCGAGTTACCCAACTTTTCCATTTCCCCTACATATCCAAACTGTTCCCTGTCCCGAAATCCCAATAAGTCACCCGTACCCCGAGTTTCTCCACCGTCGTAATCCTCTATCCTCTCTACGTAATTCTCTACGTGAAATCCTCTATCCTCTCCCCTGTTCCGAAATGCTCTCTCCCTTGTCCCGAGATCCCCCACGTTGTCCATCTCTCCGAGATCTACAACTCCTCGCCATTCTCTGAATAACCCATATTGTGCCGTTATTGGAGATCCCTTACCCTCTCCTATTCTCCGAGAAACCTCATTCCCGTTCTGCAAAATCAAACTCCATCTCTCGTCCTCCGTAAATGCCCACTATCTCCCAACCCAGGAAATTCCTTTTCTTCCGTTTCCTTAATTCCCCTACCTGCTCGCGTTTTCTGGAATTCCCACCTTCTCCAGTTGCACGAGATCTGCCATGTTCTCCCCTTCTCTCAGGTCCTCTACCCTCTTCCATATCTTGAAGATCGATGACATGCTCCCATTCACGGAGAACTTCACCTTCTCCCGTTCCCGGTGATCCTGCACCTGCTCCCATTCTCAAGATAACCAGCTTTCTCACATTCTCAAAGATCCTCACCTTTTCCTGTTCCCCGATCTATTCCATAATCTCCCGTTCTCCCAGATACCCCATCCTTTCCTGTTCCCTGACAACTCCGATCTTCGACCCCCCCCCCATTTCTTTGTTTCTCGAAATCCCGAAATGTCATTCGTTCTCCAAAATCCGCTATCCGTTTCGAGAGACCCTCCATCCTCTCCCCTGCTCTGATATCCTCTACATCCCGTTTCCCGAGACCCGCCACGCTATCCCTCCCTCAGATATTCTGTTTTCCGTTCTCCAAGGACCCCACCCTGTGCTGTTCTCCGAAATCCAGCGCCCTCTCCCATTCGACATCACGCACTTGCTCCTGTTTCCAAAATTACCCACCTTCACCTGTTTTTCGAGATACCCCACGCTCTCCCGTTCTCCGAAATCAACACTCCATCTACCGTCCTTCGAGATTCCCCCACGATCTGCCGTCCTGCTAAATCGAGCATCTGCTCCCGCCCCCCGAACTTCCCCACCTTCTCAAGTTCTCCAAGATACCCCACATTCTCCTGTGCTCTGAGATCCTCGCGTTCTCCCATTTCCTGAGGTTTCCCGATTTCTTCTTCTGTGGGAAAAAGATGGCGCGGCGAACATCAAGACCAAAGGAGACGTCCTTAATGCAGTTGACAAAACTGCTTCTTTTACTTCACCTTCTTATAAATATGATTCTGCTACTGTGATTCACATTTCGGTGGTGGTTATTCGGGCCGACTGAGCCACCGGACGCTTTGCTGTCTCCGAGGGAGTTGGGTTAGGTTTCGAGCGGGCTGGCCGGTTAAAGTGGCGAGCGAGATTGAAACCCACGGGGACGACAGCCGAAGCCGAGAGGGGTCCAGCGCCGACTGCTGCCTGCCTTTTGACTGGTTTCTGCCTCCCTCCAGCTCAATGCTGCCGGAGCCTTGGACCTTGGGCAAGGTTTACTCGACGCGGTTTGTGGACTGGACACTGCAGCTCAGTTTCTATGTGTTTCTGGATCTGTTTACTCCTATCTTTTTTGCTGTAGTGTGCGAATTTGATCCGGGCGGGCTGGGGGCTGGCGCTTCGGCCTGCAGAGAGCAACAGTCATTGCGCTGAATTGGACTGCACTGAACTCAGCTGAACATCCCCAGACTGTCTCAATGATTCCGTGGTTTGATGTTTCATGGTCTGTGTCATTTTTCGCTCACATTCTTTTGCCGTTACCGCAATTTCTTTTTTTTTTTAGCGTTGGCTGCTTGATATTTTCTTTGAAATGGTTCCACAGCGTTTCTTTGTTTCGTAGGAGTTCGCACCTCGGGGTTGTAGACTGCGTATGTAATTTCATAATGAATATGCTTTAAATGTTTGAACTCCCATTCTCCGAGATACTCTGCCCTCACCTGCTTGCAGAGGCCTTCCACCTCCCCCCCGCGTTCCCCGAAAACCCCAACACTCGCCCGTTCTCCAAAATCACACACCAACTCCAGTCCTTCGAGTTCCCCCATAACCTCCCGTACTACAACATCCTCCACTTTCTTCCGTTCTTCGGGTATCCCCCACATTCTCCGTTTCTCCGAGTATCCCCTGCATTCTCCCATTGCCCGAGATCTCCGTCCACTCAGTCCCCCATCCTCTCCCGATCCCCCAGATCCCTCACCTTCTGCCTATACTGAGAAACCACACCCTCTCCTGATCACGGAGAGCCCACCCTCCCCCATTCCGCAAAATACCCCACACGGCTATTTTCTGAGATGCTCCACCTCCCTCCCTTCCACCAATATCTCCCATGCTTTCCACTTCCTCGAGATCGTCCACCTTCTCCCGTTCCATCAAGATCTCCCATCCTTTCCATTTCCTCCAGAACCCCCATCCTCTTCCATTTCCTCAAGATCGTTCACCTTCTCGCGTTTCCTAGGATCCTCCACCTACCGTTTCCCGAGGTCCAACACCCTCTCCCGTTCTCTAAGATATCCCACACTCTCCCATTCCAGGAAATCTTCATCTTCTCCTGTTTCTCGAGATTCACCACCTTCTCACGTTATCGAAATCCCCCACCTTCTCCCGTTCTTGGAGCTCGCCGACCTCTTCCGTCCGCCGACCTTATTCCGTTTTAGGATAACACCGCCTGCTTCCATTCTCCGGGATCCTCCACCAAATCACTTTCTCCGGAATACTCTATCTCCCCCTTTCCCGGATCTCTCCCACCCTCTCCTCTTCACCGAGGTCCTTCATCTTCCCCCAGTCTCAGGGATCCCCCAACCTCTCCCTATCCCCGAGATGTCCCAGCTTCTCCTGTTTTCCGAGATCCATTCTCTGAGATCACCCACCTTCTCCCGTTCTTCAAGGTGTCCCACACTCTCCTGTTCCGCGAGATCCACACCCTCTCCCATTAGATTCCTAGCCTCTCCCGTTTTCCGAGCTGACCCAACCGTTTCCGTTCTCCGACAGCCCCACTGTGTTCTTGATCATGAGGCTGTTTAATCTGCCCGTCACGTGACATCACATTATTGGTCGATTTCGCCAGCTTGTCCATCGATCGATTAACGTTGTGCGTGTGGACATGCTCATTGTTTCCGGGTGACTACGAGTCAAGCAGACCCATTCGACTGCACTGTACACGATATAAACGGTCTGTTCCAACCTCCGGGATTTTCCTTAATTGTAATAGTGACGGCGAGGATGGACTCTGTGACATTCACTCTTCTGGAATACATGTTCACATTTGAACAACGAGCATAATTGGTAAAGTTGAGGAATGCTGTGATTCTCTATGGAATGTTTACGACGAAAGTTTGGGCTGTTATTTATTTTTTCGCGGCAAACGACATTACTGATCCCAACAAAAAAAAAGCCAGCATCTTGTTTAGTGTATGCGGTCCAAAAGCATGCGACATCGTTCGAAGTTTGGTCAGTCCCGATTTGACCTCTTCGAAATCTTATGGGGAACTTGTGAGATTAACTGAATCTCATTACAATCCTAAACCATCGATTATTCTGCGGCGCTTCAGATTCAGCACTCGTTTTCAGGTAGAAAATGAATCAGTAGCAACGTTTGTGGCTGAATTAAGAAAACTGATTGAATTTTGTGATTTTGCCGCTGTTTAGGAAGATATATGTGGTCGCTTGGTGGTCGGTGTGCGCGATCAACGTCGCCTATTGGCAGAATCAGAGCTCACACTTAAGTCAGCCCTTGATATACGAAATGGCACGGAAGCGGCAGATAAGAATGCAGTTTTGTCACAACAATGCAAAATACCAGGAGAGACGGCGTCCCCATCGTTTACAACTGCCGGAGATTATACTGACGTTAACAGTGTCCCTAGCTAGGAAAGAAGAGAATTATACACCGGGTTTCCGATAGGGCCAGCTGCCCCTGAACGGATGGTTTTAAAGATTAGCAGCAGACCTATTCCCTTTGAACTCGAAACAAGATGTGCTATTATTCGATGCAGTGAAAAGATATGTTTGGCCCTAACTCTTTGTAGAAACTTGCGCCACCCTATTTCAGACGAAAGACTTACACGGGGAGCTGTCACAGCTGCTTGGTTGTGACAGGGTCCTTATAGAGTTTGAAAATCCATCGCACCGCCTACCAGTGCGTAACACGAAGTGAATTTACTCGGGCGCGATTGGCCACAGCAAGTGCCCGTCCTAGGTGCATATCAGATGAAAACTGACAGGCCGGTCCGGAGCTTCCTCGAGCAGCAAATATTTTTCAGCAATCCTGATGAAGAGTACCAAAATACGTCTTCCAGAATCAGGCACAGCCAGGCCGAAGTTCTTCAAGGCACGTCACCCGCCATGCATGCTTCGCCCTAAAGTTGAGGCGGAACTTACATGGTTACAAGAAGAACGAAAAATGGGAAAATTGAACCTGTAAGAATTTCACAGTGGGCAATCCCTAATGTGCCAGTAGTCAAGAGTGATGTAAGAGAGTAGTAAGATGGTGGTGGTTACAAGGCCACAGTTCATACCCACCGAGACAAACCCGATTCCAAAGACAGGCAACACCCGGAGGTGCAGAATACTTCACTAAACTTGCACATGCATACCAACAGCTCGAGCTGGAAGGGCTGCCTCAGAGCCTCACCACTGTTGCAACCCACAAAGGCTTGTTCCATACGAGGCTCCCGTTCGGCATAAATTCATCTCCAGCAAAATTCCAACGACTCGGCGACTCAGGCATTAAAGACCCGGCCAATACAATAGTTTATGTATGTGTTACCCTGATTACGGAGTCGACCCGAGGACAGCACCTGAATACTCTTGAGAAAAGCTCCTCTCGACTGATGCAACGTGGTCTACGACAAAAGCATCCTTCTGGCAGATCGTGTAGACTGCCTGGGGTTTCCCTGGGATTTCAAAGGCATACATGCAATCAAAGAGAAGCTTCGTCCCATTCTTGAAGCCCCAGGAATGTCCATGAACTTCGTACCTTCTTGGGCATGCTCAATCATTATGCCTCACACATCCACACTACTTGCTCCGCTTAACCCGAGGCATTACCAGAACACCGTGATTCACCACCTTTGCCCGTTCAGGGAGATTCTCCATCTTCCACGTGCTCCGAGATAACACACCTCTCGTTCCCGGATATCCCCAATGCTGCTCGCTCCTAGCAACTGTAACACTTACCCAACAGGCTGGTATATGTCTAGGGGAAAAGGAGATCCAGCCACTCACCAACCCACCTCCCGTACACGCAGGTGTTGAGAGAATCAAGTTTATGCCGCGTGCGCACACACCATATCAAACTCACACCAGATACCGTTATGGAATACACTTTAAAGATTTTACTAAAACTAAAAGAGTACTATGCAATACAGTATATATGAAGGAAGAGAAAATAAAGTAAAAGGCGCCAACTTAATCAGAGTTCAGTCAGTTTAGTACACATCGTTGGAGCTCAACCATTGAACTATTCGACCTCTCGTCACTTTCCTCCGACCTCCACGTCCTCGCACCTGGGACCACCCGGGTGGTCGACCGAGCAGGGCAGCGCACGTCCACCTTCCTCGGCGTCTTCTTCCTGCCTCCCCTGAAAAAACCGCGAAACCCCCCAAGCACACAGCCTCACAAGACAAAATAACATTCCCCATTGGTCAACAAACGAATACAATCTCGATATCAGCAAGTCTAAAGCTAAACAACTGCGAGAGAAAGCACTTATCATACAAAGAAGCATTCCTATTAACAAAGCAAAGAAGCCATTTTGATGAACATACACAGTACATTGTACACAACCCCGCACACATTCCCGTTCTATGAAACGCCAGCGTGGGCCGTTTTCCAAGTTCCCGTCCACTCTTCCTTTCTCCGAGACCCCCCACGTATTCGAGTCCTCGGAGATTCTCCCGATCTACGAAATCTCCCACAGTCGGTTCTCCGAGATTCCCCGCCGTCCAATTCCCCGCTATCCCCAGCCTATCCCATTTACTGAGATTCCCCCGTACTGAAATCGCCCCACCATCACCCTTTCTCAAGGAACCCCACGCTTTAACATTCCCCGAGATTCTCAACCTCTCTCTTTCCCCGGGATTTCCTACTTTCTGCCGTTCCCCGAGATATGTGCACTCTCCCGTTCACCCAGGTCGCAATTCCAGCCCAGCTTCCCAGGATCTTTCTTCCACGGTCCCACGGTCTCGGATATCGGCAACATCTTCCCGATCACCGTGAACCACCGTACACTCTAGTTCCCAGAATTCCCGCATCTTCTCCCGTTTCTGAAAGTCTCCTACCTCTCACTTTCCCCAATACTCCACGCACCAGAGATCCCCGCTTTCTAACGTTCCCTAAGGACCTCCACCTTCCCCTGAAAAACGATATCCCACACCATCATCGTTCTCCGAGTTCCCCAATGTAACCTTTCACTCCTATCCTCCGAAATTCCCATCCGTAACCCGTACTCCGAGAGATACCCCGTCTTCTCTAGTGTTCCAAGATACCTCAACTCCCGTTCCCCGAGTTCCTTCACACTCTCCCGTCCTTGGCGTTGTCCACAACCTCTCGTTCCACGGAATCCCCCACCTTCTCCCGTTCCGCGAGATCCCGCACCTTTTTTTCGTTCTTAGAGATTTCCCAACATCTCCCATTTCCGAGACCCCCCGAGATATCCCTCTCTCTCCCGTTCCCCGATAATTCCACCTTTTCCAGTTCTCTAAGATTCCCCAAAATACCCCGTCTCCGAGATCCTCCATATTCTCCAATTCCCCGAGAACCCCACACTCCCTGGCTCACCCAGACACTTGTCTTCTCTCTTTCCCGAGATCCCTCACCTTCTCCCGGTCTCTGATAAACCCGACTTCTCGGGTTCCCCATGATTCCCCGCCCTCGTCCGTACTCCGAGATCCTGCATCTGCTCCCATTTCCAAATTCAACCCCCTTCTTCCGATTTCCGAGATACCCCTCACTCTCCCATTCTCCATCTCCCATCTTTCGAGATACCCCACGTTCTCCCGTACACCAAGATTCCCTACCCTCTAGCGACCTCAGAAATGCCCCGCACTTTGTCGTTCCACTAGATGCCCCATCTTATCCCTTTCGTCGAAAACTTCAACCCCTCCCTTGTTGGAGTCCCACCGCCCTGTTCAATTATCCGATGTCCCTCATCCATTCACATTCCCAGAGGTCTCCCACCTTTTCAGTTTCTTCGAGATGCCCCAACATTATCGGGTTCCCCGAGATCCCCAGCTTTTTCCATACCCTGAGATTTCCCGCACTCTGCCGTGTCCTAAGCTACTACGTTCTTCGAGATCCATCATCCTCCCCGCTTCTCTGAGATCCTCCGCCTTCTCAGTTTCTACGAAATCTTCCATCTCCTGCCTTTTCCCAAGATCCCTAGCATCCTTCTTCGGAGATCCATCATTTGCTTCCGTCCTCCGAAATTGCCATTCCTTCTCCCAGTTTTGAGATCCCCCCCCATACCTTCTGTTACCCCAAGATTCCCCTTTCTTTCACCTTCCCCGAGGTCAACCATAGTCTCTCGCTCCACCTTCTTCCGTACTTTGAGTTTACGCACATTCTCCCGTCCCTGGATATCGCTCGCACTCTACTAATACCCATCATCCCAACCTCACCGTTTTCCTAGTTCCCCACCTTATCCCGTTCCTCAATATATCCACGTACTCCCGTTTCCCGAAATCCCGAATCGTCCCCTGTACCCCGAGTTTCGCGACCCTCGCCCTTTCCGTGAAATCCTCCGTCCTCTCCCGTGCTCCGAGATAGCCGTTTCCCGCTCCTAGAGATACCGCAAATTCCCCCCATACTTTCCTGGTCTCCGAAAAACCCACTCTGTGTCGTTCTCCGAGATCCCTCACACTCTCACGTTGTCCCAGATTCCCCATCCTCTCCCGTTCCCCTAACATAATCCCGTTCTGCGAGATCGGTTACCCTCTCCCATTTACTACGATCCTCCGCCTTCTCCCGTTCTCAGAGAAACCCGCGCTTTGAACCCATACTCCTCAGTTCCCTGAAAACTCGCACACCGCTGGCTCCGTCCCTCATCCACCCAATGCGACCCTGAGATGGCGCGACTTCTTCCGTGCACTGAAAACCCTACCATTTTCTGATCGAGATCCCCCACCATCTCCCATTTCGCGAAATCCCCAATCTCTCCTATTGTCTGAGATCCCCCACCATCTCCCATTCCGCGAAATCCCCAATCTCTCCTATTGTCTGAGATCCCCCACCATCTCCCATTCCGCGAAATCCCCAATCTCTCCTATTGTCTGAGATCCCCCACCATCTCCCATTCCGCGAAATCCCCAATCTCTCCTATTGTCTGAGATCCCCCACCATCTCCCATTCCGCGAAATCCCCAATCTCTCCTATTGTCTGAGATCCCCCACTATCTCCCGAGATCACCCATTCTTTCCCTTTCCCCGAAATGAACCACAAACTCCGTTTCATGCAGGTGCTGCACCTTCCCCTGTTCTTCGAGTTCCTCCACACCCGCTCGTTCCTCGAGATTCTTCACACTCTTTTACCCATGATATCCCAACTTCACTCATTCTCCTAGTTTCCTCAATATATCAACGTACTTCCGTTTCCTTACCACTAAATTGGCTACCCTCGCCCTTTCCGACAGATCCTCCATCCGCCACCCGCTCCAGGAGTTGCCCCACGTTCTCCCTCTCCCTGAGATCCCCACACTTCTCGTTCTCTTAAAACCCAACTATGCGTCGTTCTCCGAGATCCTCCACTCTCTCCCGTTGTTCCAGATCCTCATCATTTCTCTTTACCCTGACATAATCGATGTCTTCGAAATTACCCTGCTTCTTCTGTTCTCGCAGATTGCCAAACATCTCCCGTTCAACAAGATCCCCTACCCACTCCCGTCCTCCGGTACCCCACAATCTCCCGTTCCACGAGATCACCCAAGTTTCCCCGTTGCCCGATATCCCTCACTCTCTAACGTCCACCGAAGATTCCCCACCGTCCCTTTCCGAGCTTCCTCATGATCTTCACTTCTCCGACGTCCCGCGGACTCTTCCGTTCTCAGAAATTTTCCACTTCCCCATCCCCAAGATCGCCAACTTATCCTGTGCCCAGTGATGTCGCACATTTCCCGTTCTCAGAGATGCCTTCACCATTACTCTTTCTTGGAGAACCACAAATTTTCACGTTCCTCCAGATTCTCACCTTCTCCTATTTCCCGAGATACCCCACGTTTTCCCGTTCCCCGAGATATCCTGTACTTTCCCGTTCACTCAGATCCCGAATCCTCTCCAGTTTCCGGGAATCCCACACGGTTTCCCATTCTCGAAAATCCCCGATAATTATCCATCCCTGTGAACCGCCACACACTCTAATTCCCCGAGTTCCCGCATCTCCTCCCGTTCCCCAAAGCCCTGACACACTCTACTGTCGCCTGGGAACCATACCTCTAACATCTCCACGGTCTCCTACGTTTCCGTTCCCTGATTTCTCCACCCTCTCCCATTCATCCCACACGTTCTAATGTTGTCCACCTCCCCCCACCCCTTAGTCGATTTCCGAGGTCCCCATTCCAAGTCCACTCCGTCCTGTAGTATACGACCTCTCCGCTCTGGCATCTTCTCTCTCCATCTTCTGCCAAAAAACGAAAACCCGAGAATCCCTCACTCTCGGGCACACAAGAAAGGAAAACTCTCCCCTAATTGGACGCCATACATTCCAAAACCCCCGTTATCTCTAGTCATAACCCAAATACTGCTGGTACAGAGAAACCATTACATTAGCAGTGAAACCTTTCCCAGAGCGGTCATGTATTTGTTCAAAAAAAAAGTATGTGAACCTGTGGGGTACTGCCTTCTACAAAAGCTATTTGGAATCAGTTGTTCCAGTCAATGGGATGAGGTTGGAGGTGTGGGTTGCAGAGGTGACCTGCCCTATAAAAAAGATGCACAAAGTCAGGTTACTCAAGAAAGATCCGTTTATGTGCACCATGCCCCAACCGAAACAACTTACAGAAAAATTGTAGAGATGCATGAAGCTGGGAAAGGCTACAAAAGTATTTCTAAAGATCTAGTGTTCTTCAGAATTTCTCTACAAATGGAGGAAACTCAGTACCGTTGCTACTCTCCCTAGGAGTGGGCATCCCACAAAGATGACAGCAAGAGCACAACGTGCAGAGCTGAAGGAGGTGAAAAAGAACCCATGGGTAACAACAAAACACCTGCAGAAATCTCTAGAACTTGCCAAGTTCTCTGCTCATGTCTCCAATGTAAGAAAAACACTGAACCAGGATGGTGTTCAACGAACGACACCATGGAGGAAACCGCTGCTCTAAAAAATATTGCTGCACGTCTCAAGTTTGCAAAAGGCCACCTGGATGTTCTGCAACGCTTCTGGGTCAATGTACTGGGACTGCTGAGACAAAAGTCGAACTTGTTGGTAGAAATGCACATCGTTGTCTGGAGGGAACAGGGCACTGCACACCAACATCAAAACTTCATCCCAACTGTGAAGCATGGTGAAAGGAGCATCATGGCCTGGGACTGCTTTGCTGCCTCTGGGCCTGGACAGCTTGCAATCATTGAGGGAACAATGAATTCAAAATTGTATCAAGATACTTTACTCGAGAATATTAGGCAGCAGTCCGTCAGCTGAAGCTTTACAGAAGCTGGATAATGCAACAAGACAATGGTCCTAAAGACGAGTTAAAAAAGAATCAACAACAGAATGGTTTAAAAAGTTAAAAAAAAAATGTGATTTGGAATGGCCGAGTCAAAGTCCTGACCTTAATCCCAGAGAAATGTTGTGGAAGGACCCGAAGCAAACAGTTCATGCAAGGAAGTCCACCAACATCCCAGAGCTGAAGCAGTTATATAAGGAAGAATGGCCTAAAATTCATCCAAGCCGATGTCCAGGACTGATCAACAGCTACCGGAAACGACTGGTTGAAGTTACACGGTGGTGGTGGGGGCGGGGAGCCACACCAGTTACTGAAAGCAAAGATTCACATACTTTTTCCAGCATGTATAAATAATATTGGATCATGTTTCTCAACAAATAAACGAACAAGTATAATGTTTTTGTGTTATTTATTTATTTGATTCTCTATCTAGTTTTAGGATTTCCATGAAGATCTGATTACATTTTAAGCTATATTTATGCAGAAGCAGAGAAAATTCGACAGGGTTCACAAAATTTCTAGCAACACTGTAGATGATAGCATAGGCGACTCTTATGTGCTCCTGGTAGGTGAACTGTCGGGTATCGAGGGCTGATCTGCCCAGGGCTCGTAGGAGAGCCCGAACCAGCCTCTGTAGTGTCTTCATGATGTGAGAGATTAGGACCACTGGACAGTAGTGAATCAAGTAGCTGGCTCTTCTTGGATATTGGGATCACACATGATGTTTTCCACAAAGTCGGGACCCTTTCCAGGCTGAGACTCAGATTGAAAAAGCTCTGGAGAACTCCACACAGCTGCTCAGCACACTCCTTCAGGACCCTGGGCTCACACCAGTCGACCCCGATGCTTTGCCGTGTCCGAGTTTCCCCAGAGCCCTTCTCACCCGCTCAGTGGTGAAGGTGAGTCCATGATGACTGGGGAGTTGGTGGAAGGTGTGGGCTGCAGCAGGTGAAGATCGGGACGACAGCAGTTGGTGTGTGGAGGTGTGGATGGTAGATGCAGAGCACGGAGAATATGTAGGCAGTGGTAGTTTCTGTTGTTCATCCACATGTTGAACTGAAGGGGGGAGGATAGAGGAGGGGAGGTGTTGGTGCTGAGGGAGCTTTGCTGCCTCTGCACCTAGATTGGTGTGCTGAGGGTTGTGTTAACAGAAGGGCTATTGTCAAACCTATTGAAGAATTGGTTTAACCCATTAACGGCTGCATTCCGAGGCTCTACATCTAGGCTGATTAAAGCCAGTGATGTTCTTCATGCCTCTCCACACCTCCCGTGTGCTACTCTGCCCAAGCTTGTTCTCCAGCTCTCTCCTGTATTCCTCTTTAGCCACCTTGATCTTCTGCTCTAGCTCCCTCTGCACAGGCTTCAATTTCTCCCTGCCTCCTGACCTTTTTTTGTGGTTGAGAAAAGCCTTTAGATTCCTGATGACCCATGATTTGCTGTTAGGGAAACAGTGAACAGTCCTTGATGATATTAGAGTGTCCACACAGAAATTGACGTAACCAGTGATGCAATCAGTAAGTCCGTAATGTCCTCCCCATATGGTTCACAAGCACATTCTAGTCAACCTCAAAGCAGCCCTTCAGGGGCTCGATAACCTCTGGAGACCATTTCTTTGCTACCTTGGTGGTAGTGAGCTTTCTCATCCCCTGATATTCTTCACTTCCTCGCACTCTCGGATATCCATGGGCCTCTCCCGTTTCTTATTTCCCTCGCCCTCTTTCCCACACAATCTTCCTTTGCCTAGATCCCACCTTCTCCAACTCCCCAGAATTGGCAACCGGCCTTTCCCCATTCTCTGAAAACTCTGCCCAGTGCTGTTCTTCAAGATCCCCAACCTTTTAGTTTCTTCAAGATCACCCACCCTCTCCGAGGCACCCCACCTTCACCCATTCTCCAAGATCACACATCCCTTCCCAATCCCCAGCATACCCCATCCTCCACTGTTTCCCCATACCCACAGGGGTACTGTTACCCGAGATCCCTCCTTCTCGAGTTCCAGAGAACTCCAAACTTTTCCCATTCTTAGAGATCCCCCACATTTCCCTGGGTTCCCACCCTCTCCTGTTTCCCGATAGCCCACGCCATCTAGCATTCCCCGAGATCCATAACCTCCCATTCTGCAAGCTTGTGCACCTGCTCTCGTTTCCAAAATCACACATCTTCTCCTGTTTCCAGATATCCACCATAATAGCCAGTTCCACGAAATCCCCAATCTTCTCCTGGTGCCCAAACTTCCCCACTGTCTTGCGTTCTCTGAGATTCCCCAAATTCTCCCGTTGTCGGGAATCGCTGACCTTCTCTCGTACACCAAGATCCACCCCCTAGTCGCGTCCTCTGTGATACCCTCACACTCTTCCATTCCACGAGATACCCTATTTTTCCCGTTCACCTAAAACACCACCGTCTCCCATTCCCCTTCATCCCCCACCCTATTCAGTTTTCCAAAGTCCCCATCCTCTTCCGTTCCCGGGAATCCCCCATCTTTTCCTGTTCCTAGAGAGACCCCACTACCGTTCCTTGAGATCTCCCACCTTCCCCCGTTCCTCCAGGATCTCCCATTCTTTACCTTTTACGAGATCAAGCAGTCTCCGGATCACCCCATACTCTTCCATTTTCCTGACATACTCCCGTTAATCGAAATCCCCCACATTCACTCATTCTCCTAGAATGTCCACCCTCTGCCAGTTCTTGAGATCTCCATCTTCTATTGTTCTCTGAGATTCCCCGCACTCTCCCATTCTCGGAGATCTCCATACTCTGAGATCCTGCACCTACTCCCGTTTCCAAGATCACCACTTTCTACCATTCTGAGAGAACCTCGATCTTCTCCCGTGCTCAACGACACCTCATCTCCTGCTCCCCGGGATCGCCCACTTTCTCCTATTTCCCAAAAACCCCAACCACCAGTTTCCCGTGAACTCCCACACTTTACCACTCTCAGAAAACCCTACCCAGTGATGTTCTCCGAGAACCCCCACTGCTTTCCGTTCTACAACATCTCCACTCTATCCTGTTGCCCGAGATCCCTCTCATTCTTCTGTTCTCTGAGATCCCAAAACTCCCGTTCGCTGAGGTCCTTCACTCTCTGACATGCCTCAAAATCTCGTACACACTCCCCTTCACGGATCTCCCTCATCATCTACCGTTTTCCGTGATTCTCCAGCCTTTGCCGTTTACCCGAGATCCTTGTTCTCTGAGATCCCAACCCTTTGCTATTCTCCGAGATCCCCCATCCTCTGCTGTTGCCCGAAGTCCTCCACCTTCACGCATTCCTGGAGATCCTCGACACACTCCTGCACTTGGCGATCCCCCCAGCCTTTCTGGTTCTCTGACATCACAACCTTCCACAGTTCCCTGACACCACGCATTTTCTCTTTTCTTCCTACATCTCCCACCCTCTCCTGTTCTCCGACAGAACCCACTATTCCCGTTCCTCCGAAACCTCCAACCTTCTCCTATACCCGGACATAGCACACATTTTCTCGTTTCCGAGATACCCTGCACTCTCCTATTCCCCGAGATCCGCCACTCTGCTCTCCGAGAATCCTACCCTTTCCTGTTTTCGCACCTCTCCCGTTTCTGAGCTCACCCACCTTCCCCCGTTCCCCGCGAACCCCCACCTCATCTCTTTCCAGGGATTCAGGCATCTTTTCCCATTCCTCAGGATCCCTCACCCTCTGACGTTCTTTGATATCCCCCACCCTATCCTGTTCACCGAGATCTGCCGCTCCCCGAGATGCTCTCCCGTTCTCCTAGATTCCTCACTCTTTCTTTCTCCGAAATACCTCCCCATTTTCCATTCCCAGACCTCCCTCAGCTTTTTCCTACCACGAGATCACCCACCCTCTCCTGCTCCCTGATATGCCCAGCCTCTGCCGTCCCCGACACCCCACTCTCTCTGCTCTTCTTCGAGGATCCCACGTTTCCCCATTCCCCAATATCCGCCTCCATGAACAGTCTCCTCTTCTCAGAGTTTCCCCACCCTCTCCCATTCTCTGATATGCTCTCCATCCCTGATACCCGATACCCCAACCCTGTGTTGTTCCCCGATATACCCTACCTTCTCTCAATCTTCCAGATCTGAGATCCAACACCTTATCCCGTTTTCCGTGATACCTTACCATCTCCCGTTCAGCTATATCTGCACCATCTTCCTTTTCCCGAAATCCACCCCCCCCCCCCCCGTCCCCACGCTTTCCTGTTGCCCGCGATCACTCACCGTCTTCTGTTATCTGACCTATCCCTTGTCCCGTTCCCGGGTTTCTGCATCCTCTGACGTTCCTCAAGATCTCCCATCCTCTCTCGTTTCCCCAGTTCCCTCACCTATTCCCATTCCCCGAGATCCCTCACTTTGTCCCGTTTCCTGAGATCACAGTTCCTGAATCCCAACCATCTCACGTTTGCTCAGATACCTACCCTCCATTGTTTCCTGAGATACCCCTCTTTTTCTTAATCTTCGGGATAGGTCATCACTTCCGCTGCCCGAGGCTCTGTGCCTCTTATATTCTTTGAGATCCCTCGCTCTTTCCCATTCAGCGAGATCCCAATCATCTTCCGTTCCCCAAGATACACCAACGCCTTCAGTTTTCCAAGATCTTCATCCTCTCCTGTTGCCCAAGCACTCTCAAAAATCTCCCGTTCTATAAGATTCCCCGTCTCCCGTTCCCCAAGGTCCCTGACGCTCTGCCATTCCTTAATAACCACAGTCTCATTCACTGGCATTCCCCGCCATCTACTGTTCTCCGCGATTCCCCACCCTCACCCATTCCCTGAGATCGGTCAACTATTTCATTTGTCAGACATCCTTCACCTTCTCTAGTTTCCCGACAATTCTGTTCCCTCAGATGCCAACCCCCTGTCGTTCTTTGAAATCCCCCATCATCTCCTGTTGCCTGATATCTTCCATCTTCATGTGCTCCCAACATTCTCCTGTTCCCTGAAATCCCCTGCATTCTCCCGTTCTCTCAGACCACTGACCTTCACGTTGATGTACAAAAAGGACGGGTTGCACTTGAATCCGACGGGGACCGATATTCTGGCAGGGAGGTTTGCTAAGGCTACTGGGGAGAGTTTAAACTAGGATTGCTTGGGGGTGGGGTGGGAACTGAACTGAAGAAATGGAGTAAGGGGTTGTTTGCTCACAAATAGAGAAAGCTTGGAGACAATGCAAGAGGGAAGATAGGCAGGTTTGACCGATGGTTTGAAGATGTGTCTATTTTAACGCAAGAAGCACCATGAACAAAGCAGATGAGCTTAGAGCGTGGATCAGTACTTGGAGCTAAGATGTTGTGGCCATTACAGAGAATTGGATGGCTCAGGGGCAGGAATGGTTAGAATGCCAGGCTTTAAATGTTTCAGAAAGGACAGGGAGGGAGACAAAAAAGGAGGCGATGTGCCACTGCTGATCAGAGACAGCGTCATGGCTGCAAAAAAGGAGGTCATGGAGGGATTGTCTACTGAGTCTCTGTGGGTGGAAGTCAGAAAGAGGAGGGGGTCAATAACTCTACTGGGTGTTTCTTTATAGGTGACCTAATAGTAATAGGGACATCGAACAGCAGATAGGGAGATATTTTGGAAAGGTGTAATAAATAACAGGGTTGTCGTGATGGGAAATTTTTAATTTCCCAAATATTGATTGGCATCTCCCTTGGGCAGGAAGTTTTGATAGGCTGGAGTTTGTTAGGTCTGTTCAGGAAGTTTTCCTGACACAATATGTAGATAAGCCTACAAGAGGAGAGGCTGTAGTTAGTTGATATGGTATTGGGAAATAAACCTGTTCGGGTGTCGGGTCTCTCAGAGGGAGAGCATTTTGGAGACAGTGATCACAATTCTATCTCCATTACCATAGCACTGGAGAGGGATAGGACAGACAAGTTAGGAAAATGTTTAATTGGAGTAAGGGGAATTATGAAGCTATCAGGCAGGAACTTGGAAGCATAAATTGATTGGGAACAGATGTTCTCAGGGAAATGTATGGAAGAAATGTGGCAAATGTTCAGGGGATGTTTGCCTGGCGTTCTGCATAGCTACATTCCAATGAGACAGGGATAGGATGGTATGGTACAAGAACCATGGTGTGCAAAGGCTGTTGTCTAGTCAAGAAAAAATGAAAAGCTTATGAAAGATTCAAAAAATGATAGTGATCTTGAAGATTATAAGGCTAGCAGGAAGGAGCTTAAGAATGAAATTAGGAGAGCCAGAAGGGGCCATGAAAAGGCCTTTGCGAACAGGATTAAAGAAAACCCCAAGCTTTCTACAAATATGTGAACAGCGAAAGGATAAGATTTGAGAGAATAGGACCAATCAAGTGTGATAGTGGAAAAGTGTATATGGAACCAGAGGAGATAGCAGAGGTACTTAATGAATACTTTGCTTCAGTATTCACTATGGAAAAGGATCTTGGTGATTGTAGGCATGACCTGCAGCAAATTGAAAAGCTTGAACATATAGACACTAAGGAAGAGGATGTGCTGGAGCTTTTGGAAAGCACAAGTTGGATAAGTCCCTGTGACCAGATGAGATGAAACCCAGGCTACTGTGGGAGGCAAGGGAGGAGATTGCTGAGCCTCTGGCAATGATCTTTGCATCATCAATGGGGACGGGCAAAGTTCCAGAGGATTGGAGGGTTGAATGGGCTGCTGGCAACAGTGGTGGAGATGGATATGATAGTGTCTTTTAACAGACTCCTGGATAGTTACATGGAGCTTAGAAAAATAGAAGGCTATGTGTAACCATAGGTAATTTCTAAAGTAAATACATGTTCGGCACAGCATTGTGGGCTGAAGGGCCTATATTGTGCTGTAGGTTTTCAATGTTCCTCCCATTCTTCATGATCAATCGCCCTCCCTTGTGTTCCTAGATCTATCACCCTCTCCCATCCTCCGACATAATCCACCTCACCTGTTCCCCGAGGTCTCCCACCTTCTCCTGTACCCTGACATTCTGCACATTCTCCCGTTTTTCGAGATGACCCATCCTCTTCCATTTGCCAAAATCCCCTGCCTTCTCGTGTTCCTGGAGATCCCCATGAGATATCACTCCCTCTCAGGTTCCCTTAGTTTCCCCACCCTTTCTAGTGCCCAACATCCCACACTTTCTCACATTCTTCAAGATCCCCATGCTCAGCAGTTCGCTGTGATCTCCCACGTTATCCCGTTCCTCGACATCTCCCACTGACTACGTTCGCTGAGATCCCTCACCATCTCCATTATTCTCCAAGATTCCCCCCACCACTCCCTTTCCCCCAGGTCCCAAGCGTTCTCCCTTTCTCCGTGATGCCTTACACTATCCTGTTCTCCAAAATATAACACAGAAATCTACAGCACATTACAGATTCTTCGGCCCACACTGTTGTGCCAACCATGTAACCTACTCTAGAAACTGGCTAGAATTACCCTACTGCAAAGCCCTCTATTTTTCTAAGGTCCATGTACCTATCTAAGAGTCTCTTAAAAGACCCTATTGAAGTTGCCTCCGCCACTGCCACCAGCAGTGTATTTCATGCACTCACCACTCTCTGTCTGAAAAACTTACCCCTGACATACCCTCGGTACCTGTTTCCAAGCACCTTAAAACTATGCTCCCTCATGTTAGCCATTTCAGCCCTGGGAAAAAGCCTCTGACTATCCACACGATCAAATGCCTCTCAACATCTTATACATCTCTATCAGGTCACCTTTCATCCTCTGTCACTCCAAGGAGAAAAAGCCAAGTTCACTCAACCTATTCTTATAAGGCACACTCTCCAATCTTATAAATCTTCCCTGCACTCTTTCTATAGTATCCACATCCTTCCTGTTGTGAGGTGACTAGAACTGAATACAGTACACATAGTGGTCTGACCAAGGTCTTATATATCTGTAACATTACCACACGATACCCAATAATTTTCTTTTCCCCTTTATCTCCACCTGCTTCCCTTCTCCAACATCCCTTACCCTTTCCAGTTGCCCGTGAATTCCCATTTCCTCCAATACCACACCCTCCCATTGCCTGAGATCCTGGTTTCCCGAAGTACCAAACTTCTCCCTTTATCTGAGGTCCCCCACCATCTCCCAGTCCCAGGTATGCTCACTCTCTCCCATTCCCCAGGATCCCACACCCTTTCTCATTCTCCGAGATCTCCAACCCTCTTGCGTTCCCCGAGATCCCACACCTTGTCCTGTTATCCAAGGTCATCAAAATTCTCCAGTCCCTTGAGATCCCTCATGCTACCCCATTCTCTGTGATGCTATAATCTATCTCATTCCCAACGTTCTCCAAGATCTCCCATGCTGTTGCTTTCTCTGGGATCCTCCTCATTCTTCCATTCCCTGAGATCACTCATCCGCTTGTCTTCCTAGATCCACCTTCTCCTGTTCTCCGAAATAATCCACCTCATGTTCCCCGAGACCACCCACCTTCTCCTGTAGCCCGGTATTCTGCACATTCTCCCTTTTTTCAACATCCACCATTCTCTCCAGTTCAGAGTTCCCTCCACCTTCTCTTCTTCCCAAAGATCCCCAGCATCTCCCATTCTCCTTCCCTTCTACGAGATTCACCACTGTTTTCCGTTCTTTGGATCCCCCTTCTCCTGTTCCACGAGTTCTCCTACCCTCTAATGTCACCCGAGATACCCACACTCCAACGTTCTCCTAGATCCCCCACCATCTCCTCTTCACCAACATTTGCCACTTTCTGCCGCTCACCGAGATGCTCTCCTATTCTCCAAGATCACTCATCTTTTCCCGTTCTCTGCGATCCCTCGCCTTCTCTCGTTCCCCAAGTTCCCAACCACTGCCATTTCCCAAGATTTGCCACACTCTCCTGTTTCCGGAGATCCCCTATGTTGTCATGTTCCTCAAGATCCACCACCTTCTTCCACTCTTCAATATCCCCGATATCCATGATGCACTACTTTCTTCCGTTCTGAGAGATATGCCACGCTCTCCTGTAGCCTGATATACCACACCTTCAAGCGTTCCTGAGCTCCCACATCTCCTTCCGTTTCCAGACATCCTTCATCCTCTCCTCGCTCCCGAGGTCCAATCCTCTCACATTCCCGGAGATCCCCCAACTTTTCCTGTTCTCCGAGATCACCCTCCTGCCCCTGTTCCTTGATATCCCTTGTGCGCTCCAGTTCCCTGTGATTCTAACTCCACCAAGTTCCCAAATTCCCGAACGTCCGCCGTTCTCTGAGATCCATGCCTCATCTGTTCTCTGAAATCGCCCATTCTCCTCTACCCGATATCACCCACTCTGACATTTCACAAGATCGCCCACTGTCTTCCTTCTCTGAAATCACCCTTTCCCATTACCAGAAATCCCACATCTTCTCCCGTTTTTTTTGAGTCAAACACCTTCTCCCGTTCCCCAAGATCTCTCACGCATTCCTATTCCCCATGATTCCATCCTGTTCCCTAAGATCCATTACCATCTCCCTTTCTCTGCGATACCCCAGTTCTCGAGTTCCACCACCGGCTTCCTTCCTCCCCAAATCCCGCCTTTCCCATTGCCCAGGATCCCATATCTTCTCCTATTAGCGGAGATCCCCCACTTTCTCTTTTTCCACATGATCCTCCACCGTCTTCCGTTCTCTGATGTCCTCCATCCTCATCCGTTCCGAGATCCCACACCCTCTCCTGTATCCCGAGATCCTTCACTTCTATGAATTCCCCGAGATCCCCACTTTCTCCCTTTTCCGGAGATCATTCCTCCCTTCCGTTCCCGAGAACCACCACACATTCCCGTTCCCCGAAATGCTCCACTCTCCCCACTTCTATGAGGTCCTGCACCTTCTCCCATTCTCCGCAATCCTTCAACCTGTTTGGTGCATCGAGATTCCCCCACCCTCTCCCGTTCTCTGAGCGCTGCCTTTTCCCGTTAAGCGAGATCCCTACCGAATTTTGTTCTCCGAGGTTGCCTAATCGTCTTCCTTTCTCCGACATCCCCCACCCTCTCTTGTTGCCTAAGAACCCTCGTCTTCACTCGTTCTCAGAGATGCCCTTGACCCATTTCCCGAGTTCCCCCACACTCTCTCATGATAACCTGAGACCTTCCACTCCCTGATGTTCCCCAACCTTCCCCCTTTCACCGACGTCTGCCGCCTTGTCCGCTCCCTGATATGGATCACGCTCTCCAGTTCTCCGAGATTCACTACTCTCCGCCTTTCCCCACAATCCCTCACGTTTTCCCATTCCCCGAGATACTTCTATTTTCGAGACCCCCCACCTTTTCTCTTATTCTACAAGATTCCTCCTCCCACGCCCCTTCCCCGAGGTCCCTCACCCATGTTACTCAAGATCGCCCGCCCACTCTCATTCCCGGCCATCCCTCACTGTTTCCTGTTCAGTGAGATCTCACGTCTTCCGTTTCCCGAGATCGCCCACTGACTTTCGTTCTCCAAGATGCCCACCCTTTCCTGTTGCCCGAGATCCCTCACCTTCTCCCATTCTCCAAGATCCTCTCTCTCTCGTTCTTCGCGGTCCCTCATCCTTTGACGTTCTTCAAGATCCCCCGCCTTCTCTTATTCTTCACTCTCTACTGCTCTGCGAGATTCCACACCATCTCACGTTCCCCAAGTTCCCCCACGCTTTCTCTGACCCTGACTTCTCACCCATTCTGCCGTCATTCGGGATTCCCCTGCCTCTCCAGATCTCACACGTTTCCCGATATCCTCCACCTTCTCCCGGACCCCGCGATTACCCTCCTCCTCCAGGATTCCCCACTCCCTCCCTTTCCCCGAGGTTCCGCTCCTGCTCCCGTTCTCCGAGATCCTTCCAGTAAGGTGGCGGCGCGTACCAACGCAGCGGCCGCTCGGGCGCCAGCCGCAGGTGCCTTTCTCTTTGCAAATGTTGTTAATTTACGATCCAGAGACAATTCTGCTCCAAGTACATCGGTACTTCATCAGTGAGCTGCTCGCTGATCAGAGTAGCTAGTCTGGTGTTGGCGGTGCGGTGGGACGGGCAAAGGCGTCGAATGCGCTGGCCGGGATATCGGAGGAGCTCGCCGATCTGTCAGAGGAGCTGACCTGGCCGCTACTCGGAGTTGGTGCAGGGGAGATTGTCTCGGTCATTTCACTTGCGATCGCAAGACCCAGTTGGACAGTGATAAGTAAGTTCGCGCAGGCCTGTTATCCTTGTCTAGTGCAGGGACAGTCGGCATAGGAGCTGTGCAGCCTGAGTTGTCGTGAGAACTAGGCCCGAAGCCTCGGGCTTGCCTGCTGCTGCAGTGCAGGTGGGAGAAGTGGAAGCGCGACAGCTGGTCTCGCCCGTCGGTGCTGTCCTCCCGTGTTCGAGCGGTGGAATGACAGGCTGGATCGTGCGTCTGTCCACTGCCGGGAGATTGTACTATCGATTGTTGGACATTGTCGCTCAGGGTCCTGGACTATATATGTCTTTTTTTTCCGCCAGTGAATATGCTTCTTTGCTGGATATTTTGAGTTATGTTACTCGCTATTTGCACCTTGAACCCAGAAGAACGCTAATAATTAAACTTGCTTTGATGAGATCACACTATCCTGTTCGAGATACTCCACCGTCTTCCGTTCTCCAAGATCCCCCATCCTTTTCTGTTGCCCGAATTCCCCCACAGTCTGACGTTCCCCGAGATTCTTCGCACCCTCTCCCGTTCAAGGGCATCTGCCGCCTTCTCCCGCTCCCCGAGATGTAACACTCCCTCCTTTTTCCCGAGGGGGCTCACTTTTCCCCCAGATATCTCACTTGCTTCCGTTCCCAGAGATCCGAGCCCTCTGCCGTTTACCAAGATCCCCGTTCCCTGAGACACCCCACCCACCGACCCCCGCACCTTCTCCCGTTCTCCGGGATCTCCCAGTCACTTCTCTTGCCCGAGATCTCTCGCCTTCTGCCCTTTCCAGAATTCTCCTGTCATTCTCCTGGATCTCCCACACTCTCCTGTTGATGGGTGTCTGCGGTGTCCGAAATGGACCATGCTCCCTGTTCTCCGTTACCACCCACCCGCTGTGTTTTGTAACTTCAAAACATTAAATTGATTCAAAGGAAGATGCCGACCTGAAAATATGGGCATCACTTCCAGTTTGCTATAAGCGAGGCGTGTACGTACACGCATAGCGTGATGACGTAGGCAACGAATGAATTTTTACGTAAATAAATTATTTAAGAGAACAAGACTGCTTAATCAAACTATATATATGATTACTCAAATATTATTTAAATCATTAAATTATTTAAACACTAAGCACATAACGCTCCTCCCTGCTTAGCTATAACCCCCACTTCAATATAGAATACATCTCAACTATATATACATATAATACAACTATTATATACAGACATCCACAGCATAGTAAATTTTAGGATTATCCCATTCAGGTCTAAAGATTTTTAATGGCTGTGGAGGATTTCTTACTCGAGGGAGAACATCTTTTCTGACAAGGGGAAATCACAGCTATGCAGGTGAGACTTGTGGCTGTGAAATAATCTCAGGTTTGAGACCGACCTCCTCTGTGGTGGTTGTAGGAGTTGATTCCGACAGCTCCGGACCTCAACCATCTCCTCGAGCTTGCGCCAGGATTCTGAATTCCCACCTGCAATGTTAAGCGAGGGCAACTCTGACACAATGCTCTGTGCGAAAGGTTGATGAATGGTCCTAATCAGGGTCAAGGGCTGGCTCGGATCATCAGCGTTCTCAACCTCAACAGGTGGCATCCTGACATACTGGGAGAGCCTCTCTCTGAAACATTCCCACGCGATGCGAAATATAAATGATGGATACCATTTAAACAGTAGGCACTTAAAACCGCTGAGTGTGTACTCCACAATCTGTCACTTCTGTGCACTTGAACCTACGATGCTTTGCATCTGTACACCAAGGCACACTCACTCGCAAACACGTATATTCCCGGATCGAGGGCACACCGGAGTCTCAAACGTAATCCTGCGCCACTCATTATTATCATATTGTTCACCAGCAGCACGCAGATTAGTGTTTTTTTTTGGAAACCGCAACTTGAGTTTTTATCTTTTTCTCTTCCATGTGCAGACCATTCATATTGTCTGCTCGACATGCTCTTTGTAGGTGTCCTATTTTGTTGCGTTTTCGGCAAGTTTTGCCTGTAAACCTGCGTGCGTTTGGTGAATGTGAGCTCCTGCCGCAACGGTAAGACGGTTTGTTCGGCCAGGCTGGTTGCTTTTTGGACGCTGCAATTTTGTCCGCACGCCCTACCATTCCTGACTGCGACTCGATTGCATCACTGTCTGTGGTTCCCGTGATACAGCAATTTCCACTGCTCGTTTCAATGCAAGCTGTGCCTTAGGAGCCGTTTCTGAACGACTTCCTGTAAGATTCCAGGGACTAAACGAACTCTCCTGTAACAGAATCAAGAGAAAATCTACAGATGCTGGAAATCCAAGCGACACACACAAAGTGCTGGAGGAACTCAGCAGGACAGGCAGCATCTATGGTAAAGGGTGTAGTGCCGGGACCCTTCAGCCGGACTGGAGAGAAAAAAGGTGAGGAGTCAAAGTCAGGAAGGGAGGAAGAACCACAAAGTGATGGGTGAAACCGGGAGGGGGGAATGGGTGATGTAAGGAACTGGGAAGGTGGTTTGAGAAAGAGATACAGAGCTGGAGAAGAGGAAATTGGATAGAAGATTGGAGGCCACGGAAGAAAGAAAAGGGGGAGGAACACCAGAGGGAGGGAGGTGATAGGCTGGTAAGGAGATAAGGTATTGGGGAATGGTGAAGGCGGCATTACTGGAAATTCGAGAAATCGATGTTCTGGTTGGAGGTTACCCGGGTGGAACATAGGGCTTTGTTCCTCCAACCTGAGTGTGGTCTCATCGCGACAGTAGAGGAGGCCGTGGGCTGACATGTTGGAATGGGAATGGGAAGTGGAATTAACACGAGTGGCCACTGGGAGATCTGGCGGACAGAGCGTGGATGTTCTGCGGCGGTCTCCCAATCTCCGCTGCGTCTCACCGTTATACAGGAGGCCACACTGGGAGCACGGAGCACTGAATATGCCCCCTACAGACTCACCGGGGAAGTGTCGCCTCACCCGCAAGGACTGATTGTGGCCCTGAATGGTAGTGAGGGAGGAGGTGTGGGGGTAAGTGTAGTACTTGTTCCGCTTGCAAGGATAGGTGCCAGAGGGAGATCAGTGGGGAGGGATGAATGCACAACGGGGTTGTGTAGGGAGTGATCGGGGTGGGGGGGGGGGGAGGGTTTCCCGCTGGAGATGGCGGAAGTTACGAGATTACGTGGTGGACGCGGAGGCTGGTGGTTGGTTAACGAGGACAAGAAGAACCTTAACTCTAGTGGGGTGACTTCCGCGAAATGGAGGAGATGCAGTTGAGGGCAGCGTTGATGGCGGAGGAAAGGAATCCCCTCCTTTGAGGAAGGAGGACATCTCCTTAGTTCGAGAATGAAAAGCCGCATCTGACAGCAGATGCGGCGGAGACGGAGGAATTGAGAGAAGGAGATGGCGTTTTTATGTGACAAGGTGGGAGGAGGTACAGTCCAGGTAGCCGTGGATTTATAATAGACAACTGCGGATAAGCTGTCTGCGGAGATAATGAGAGATCGAGAAGGGCGGGGGGAGGTTGTCGGAATTGGACCAGGTAAATTTGAGGGCAGGGAAGAACTTGGAGACAAAGTTTATCCCCCACCCTCTCCTGTTCTCCGACATAACCCACTTCTCTCACTCCCTGAATCCTCCCATCTTCTCCCGCACATTCTCCCGTTTTTCGACATCCCTTAGCCTTTCCCGTTCTCCGGGATCCCCCATCCTCTCTAAAAGCCACTTTCTCCCATTTCCCGAGATCCCCCACGCCCTCCCGCTTCCAGATATCCCGAAATTCTTCCGTTCTCCGTTATCACCCATCTTCTCCGTTTCTCCGAGATTCCTGGTGCTTTTCCGTTCCCCGTGATGCTTTATTCTATCTCGTCCCCAAGATTCTCCATCTTCTCCCGTTCTCCGAGATCCCTCGTATTCCTGCGCTCTCCGAAATACCGCACACTCTCCCGTTCTCCGAGACTAGCCAGCCTCTCTTGTGTTCATCAATCTACCGCTCTCTCCCGTTCCTCGAAATCCCAACCCTCTCACTTGCCCTGGGTACTGTCGTTCCCCGAGATACCCCGCCTTCTCTCAATCTTCGAGATCCTCGAGACCCCCGAGGTCCCGCTCCTTCACAGCTTCTCCATGATCCCTCAACTTCTCCCGAGAGCCTTGTTCCCTCAGATCCGAACCCTCTGCCGTTCCCCGAGTTTCCACATTCTCTGATCTTCCGCCACAATCTGACGTTTCCAGAGATCTCCAGCCACTCCGGTTCCTTGAGGAACAAGTCTAGTCCTCCAAAATCCCCCATTTTCCCTGTCCCCGAAATCAACCACCTTCCCGTATCCAGAGATCCCCCGCCCTCTCCCGTTTTCTGAGATCCGCATTCTCCCATTCCCCGTGATACCATACTCTCCCCCATTCCCCGACACCCCACCCCTCTCACTTTGCCCAAGAAACCCGCCTCTGATATACCCCGCCTTCTCTCAATCTTCCAGATTCCCCATCCACTTTCGTCACCCGAGCTCTCACACGTCCTCCTGTTCTCCGAACAGTTTCCCGTTTAGCGAGATCCCTCAACACCTCCCGTTCACCGACATATCCCACCATCTACCACTCTCCTCCACACCCCACCCTCTCCCGTTCCCCGAATCCCTCACATATTCCTTTCTCAAAAATTCCTCGTGTTCTCGTTTCCCAAAATCCCTGTTCCTGAGAATCCAACCCTCCGAGATTCCCCACCTCTCATGTTGTCCGTGATCTCCCACCTTCAAACATTCTCTGAGATGTCTAACACTCACGTTCCTTTAGATCCCTCGCCCTCTCCCGTTCTTCCGAACTTTCACTGTCGTCTCCCGTTTGCTGACAATTGCAGCCTTCTACCATTCTCCGAAATGCACCACGCTCTCCCGTTCTCCCTCACCTGTTCCCGTTCTCGGAGATCTCAAATCCCAAGATTCCACTTCCCTAAGCTACTGTAAGGTGTCTCAATCATCGAGATCCTCTACCCGCTCCTGTTTCCCCAGGTCCCGCTCTTTCTCCCGTTCCACGAGATCACTCACAATCTTCAGTTCTGCGAGGACCCCACCGTCATCCATTCACCGAAATCCCCCACCTTCTCTCTTATTCTCCAAGATTCCCCGATCCAACCCCTTTCCTCGAGGTCCCATGTCTCTCCATTTCCCCCGAGATCCGAACCCTCTCCAGCTCTCTGAGAGTCCCATCTTTCTCCATTTCCCGATATCACCCAGTCTCTCTCGTTCTTGGAGACCCACCACCTTCTTCCATATCCCCCACCATCTCACACTGCCCGAGATGCCAGCTCCACGAAACCCCAACCCTCCCACACTGCCCGAGATGCCCATCCTCCACCGTTCTCTCAATCTTCTGGATCCCTCTCCCACCCGTCCCCCGGGGTCCTGCACCTTCTCCCGTTCTCCGGAATCCCTCACCGCTTCCTGTTCAGCGAGATCGCAGCAGACTTCCGTTCCCCAAGAACCGCCATATTCGTACGTTTTCCAATATTCCCCCACCCTCTTCTGTTCTCCGGGAACCCCCAACTCCACACGATCCACCAGATCCTTTACCTCCCATTTCCTGAGAAACCACACTGTCACGTTATCCGAGATCCATGTTCCTCGAGGTCTCCGATTCCCTACGTTCTCCCGTACCTCGATATGCCCCACTAGATCCCGCACATTCTCCTGTTCCCCGAGATCACCCACCCTTTCTTGTGCTTCTATACCCAATACCCTCTTCCGTGTTTAGTTATAGCCCATCTCTCCCGTTCCCCGACACCCTCCACGGTACGTCGCACATGTCCCCCCTTTCCGACTTCATTCACCCAGACCCGCCGCCTACTTCTGTTCTAGGAGATCTCCCCTCTGCCAAACGCCACATGTACTTCCGTACCCTGAGAACCCCCACCTTTCTTTTCCCCGAGATCCCACACATTCTCCCGTTCCCGAATTCCCTCACCCTCTCTCGCTGTCCTTGGTCCCACAACGTGTCCCGTTCTCCGAGATCTCCCAGCCTCTCCTTTTGCCGAGGCATCCCACCTTCACGCGTTCATCAAGATGCCCCATCTTCTCCCGTTTCCCGAGATACCGCAACTTCTCCCCTTCCCCCAGACCGATCACCTTTTCTTGTTCTCCGAGATTCCCCACCCTCCCCTGGTGCCCAAAGTCTTCGACACTCGTGTTCTCCTGTACTCCGACATCAACCATTTCCGGAGAATTCAGACACAACCCACTCTCCCGCTTTTCCAGATCTCCCATTTGCCCTAGATCCCACGCCTCTCCTTGTTCCTGGTAATCCCCACCCTCCCGCGTCCTGCGAGATCCCTCACACTTTCCCATGATACACCGGCGTCTTCCGTTCTTCAATATCTCCCACCCTCTGACACCTCCGATGCCCCGTCCTCTCGCCTTCTACCGCTCCAAGATGCACCGTGCTCTCTCGATCTCCCACCTTCTTCTGTTCTTCGAGGTTCCCTAACCTTTCCAGTTCTCTGACATCTGCCACTCTCTCCCGTTTCCCGAGATCCCCCATCTTCTCCTGTTTCCAAATTCCCCCCCCCCCCCCCCACCACTTCTCTGCTGCCCGGGATCCTGTTCTCCGATATCTGAACCCTCTCCCGTTCACCGTGGTCCTCTACGCTACCCCTTCCCCCAAATTACGCCCCGTCTCCTGTTCTCCGAGATCAACCCCCCCTAAAGTTCTCTAAGATCTCCCGTCCACTCCCGCTGCCCGACATTCCCCACTCTATTCCGTTGCCCGAGCTTACCCGGCGCCTCCCGTTCCCCGAGCCCCCCAGCCTTTCCTGTTGCCCGAAGAGTCCCTATCTTCTCTCGTTCCCCGTGCCGACTGCTTGCCCACCTCCCGGGAATACGTTCGTGCTCGGGTGCCCGGCAGCGGGAGCAAGTGGTGACTTCGAAGACGGTGAGCCCGGGGAACTGAGCGCTTGGCAGACAAAAGTAACCATATTTTAATTTCGTTCACATTTTTGTAAACCCCTGACCCACCAGCAAGCCCTTCCCCCACCTCCCAAAGAACGGACCACGCACACGCCACCATTTCTGCCTCAAAAAGATATGATTTAATCTCTCGGAAAAAACAGACAAAATGAATATCTCTTCTTAAAAAAAATGCACGTGTTATCTACAAAGCAGTATTAAACCAGAACTAGTTTCAACTTTATTATATAAAAAACCCTATTCACACTACTGCGGCTCAGCAGTCTGCTCCGGTTCCTGAGCCATCTACAGTCGGGGTGGGGTGACCCAGTGAGGAGGGGAGGGGAATGCAAGGGTTTCACACAGACTGTAGGAGGACTGCCGGCAGTCTCCCTCCCTCCGGCAACCCCTGGAGCCACAGCCTTCGGTCGCTGGCAGAGATCTCCTTTGTGTCTGCTGTGGTATCGTTTCTTTGGTTCGTTCCCGGCCTGTCGGTCTGGTGCGTCCGTGTGTGTGTGTGTGTGTGTGTGTGTGTGTGAACGTGTCAGTATGTGTGTGTGTGTGTGTGTGTGTGTGTGAACGTGTCAGTATGTGTGTGTGTGTGTGTGTGAACGTGTCAGTATGTGAGTGAGTGTTGTGTGTGTGTGAACGTGTCAGTATGTGTGTGTGTGTGTGTGAACGTGTATGTGTGAGTGTTGTGTGTGTGTGTGTGTGTGAACGTGTCAGTATGTGAGTGAGTGTTGTGTGTGTGTGAACGTGTCAGTATGTGAGTGAGTGAGTGAGTGTGTGTGTGTGAACGTGTCAGTATGTGTATGTGTGTGTGTGAACGTGTCAGTATGTGAGTGAGTGTGTATGTGTGTGTGTGAACGTGTCAGTATGTGAGTGAGTGAGTGTGTGTGTGTGTGTGTGTGTGAACGTGTCAGTATGTGAGTGAGTGTGTATGAGTGTGTGTGCGCACTGCGTGTTCGTGTACGTGTGTCGGAAGGACTACATTCGTCTGCTGTTCCTCAACGTGACCGGCTGGCGCCTCTCGCTTCACTTGGCGCGTTGGGGGCTGGGGCCGCCCGCCTGTACCTTCTGCTTCACTTGCTGCACGATCTCCCGGATCTTGCGCTGCGCTGTCTGGGCCGGGCGGGGGGGGGGGAGGACAAAACAAGACAGCCCGTCAGGCGTGGAAGAGCAAATTCCGTCCTACTGTCGGCAACCAGCACACGTTAGAATCTCCCAAGACCATACACACCTCCCTGTCAACATTTACACAAACACACCGCACTCTGCAAAGCTGTGAACTCACAGGACGCTGGAGGCACTCGGAGGATAAAACATATAGAAATGAAAGAAAAGTCAAGGTCTGGACTGGAAAGGAATGAGAATTGAGTGCCAGCGAGCAGGCGATGGGTAAAGACAAGTGGGTGGGGAAAGGGGAATGAAGGAACAAACTGCTAGGCAATGGATGGACTGGAGAGGGAATCTGAGGAGAAAGGGAAGGAGAGGTACCAGGGGAGGGGAGATAAATCAGAGTTGGAATTGAAGAGGGTGGGGAAAACTTGCTGGAAGTTGGAGATTATGGATGTTCGTGCCCTAGGGGTGGGGGCTAAGCAGATGGAAAAGGAAGTGTTGCTCCTCCAACGCAAGTGTGGCCTCATCGAGGACACAATGAGAACAGGGATTGGAATTGGTCACTGGTAAATCCTCCCTCTGTGGATGGAGCGAAGCTGCTGGACAAAGCGGTCCGCCAGTCTATGTCGGGAGTACCAGATACATAGACAACCCCAACAGATTCGCAGGTGAAGTGTTGCCTTAGCCGGAAGGACTGTTTGTTTCTCTGAATGGAGGTGGGGAAGAGGTGAACAGGCAGCTGTTGGGCTCATCTGCTGTATCCAGTGCTCAGAACGTGGCCTCCTCGACGTAGGTGAAACCCGATGTAGACTGGGGGACGGCTTTGTCAAACACCTTTGCCCCATCCACAAAAAGCAGGATTTCCCAGCAGCCAACCATTTTAATTCCATCCCCATTCCAACAGGTCAGTCCATGGCCTCCTCTACCGTCATTATGAGGCCACTCTCAGGTTGGAACATCAACACTTCATAACCTGCCTCCAACCTGATAGCATGAACATTGATTTCTCCAATGTCTTACCTTCCCCCTTCTTTAATTCCTCACTCTGACCTCCCTGGTCTCTTCTCACCAGCCTATCACCCCCAACCCCGGTGCCCCACCTTCCCTTTCTCCCGTGGTCCACTCCCCTCTATCAGATTCCTCCTTCTCCAGTCCTTCACTACCACCACCTAACATCTTACTTCATTATCCTCCCCCCACCCTTCCAGCTTATACTCCCTCTCCTTCCCCACCTTCCTATTCTGGTTTTTTCCCCTTCCGTTTCAGTCCTGATGAAGGGTCTCAGCCCAAAACACTGACTAGTTGCTCCTTTTTGTCGATGCTGCCTGACTTGCCGAGTTCTTCCAGCACTTTGCTTGCTGCTTCAGAGGTCAGGATTCCTAAATGAGCCCAGGCTGGAACGAGAAGAGCTGAGGCTTTGTAAGGCAGTGGTAAACTGCAATTGTATTGTGAGCAGTTCTGGACCTCTTATCTAAGAACTGTGTTGGCACTGGAGACGATCCAGAGGAGGTTCACGAGACTGATCCCAGGAATGATGTACAAGAAGCATTTTGATGACTTAGCTGGAGTTTAGAAGATTGAGGGATCTCATTGAAACCTTTCAAAATATTGAAAAGCCTAGATAGAGCGGACATGGAGAGGAGTCTAGGACCAAAGTACAGCCTCAGAATAGAAGGATGTCCCCTTAGAACACAGAAGAGTAGAAACTTATTTAGCCAGAGGATGGTGAATCTGTGGAATTCATTGGCACAGACAGTTCTGGAGGCCATGTCATTTGGTATATTTAAAGAGAGGATTGATAGGATGTAAAAGGTTCTGATTTCCAAGATGGCGGCGCGATGCAGCTTGCAGCAGCCACTCTGGAGCTGATTATCTGTTATTTGTGAAGTGGGGTGCCGTGCGCAATCATAATCGATTGAAAATGGAACTGGGAGCACGGAAGAACATCAGGAAATCTCCAGGAAGACCTTCTTTGTTGCTGCTGCTGCTGTGAGGTCCGGGACTCTGCTGGGAAGAACAGACCCCCAGTCCTCGGGGTCTCGTTGCTGATGGCCGTTGGCCGTTAATACGCTCGGCAGAGGATGGAGCTTGGAGAAGCTGTGCCGGAGGGGATGGTCGGAGGCTCGATGGACTCGGAGTCCGCTGCAGTCAGGTCGCTTTCGGTGTGCGCTGCGTCTGCGAGGCTGGTTTCGATGGAGCTCTCATTGTGTGCTGCATCTGTGAGGCTGAGTCGGGCGGTGCTGTGGAAGTCCATAGCGGGGGTATTCCCTTCTGCTGCTGCCGTGGGATGGCAGGACCCTGAGGACTTGTGGAAACTGTGTGGTGGTTTCTTTTGAACTTATAGTCCTTTAACATCTTTGGACTATTTTTACTGTGCCCATGGTCTGTTAACAATTATGCTATTGTTTGCACTGTTGTAACTATATGTTGTAACTATGTGGTTTTGTGCAGGTCTTGTAGCTTTAGTTTTTGGTCTTGTTTTGTCTGGTGGGATTGGGGCTCCTTTCCAGGGAACGCGCTAAGACGATAGTGCGATATTAATATGCAGCAGCCTCTCCAGACTCTGGATTCGGGATTGCCAAACGTTATGTGGATTTTCTGGTGTAGTCTGTTTTGTCATGTGCTTTTGTGATATCATTCTGGAGGAACATTGTGTCATTTTTTAACTGCATTGCATTTGTGATTTCTAAATGACAATAAACTGAATCTGAAAGCAGGAGAATGGGGTTGAGAGGAATCATAAAACAGCCATGATAGAACAGTGGAGCAAAAAATAATGGACTGAATAGCCTAATTCTGCTCCTATGTTCTTATATAGGAGCAGAATTAGGCTGTTCAAACCAAAAGTCTGTTCTACAACTCAATCATGGCTGATTTATCCTCCCAATCCCATTCTCCTCGCCCCCTTAACACTCAGTTCTTATCAATCTCTGCCTTAAATGCACCCAATGACTTGCCTCCACCACTCTCTGCGGCAATGAAACTGAGAGCTTCACCAGCCTCAGGATGAAGAAATTCCTCGTCTCAGCTTTACTGGCACACCCCTCTAATCTGAGGTTGTGCTCTCAGACCTTAGGACCTCCTAACAGCAGAGAAGCACTTTTGGGGTCAAAGATGTTGGCCTTCAACAGGTCAGGCAGCACTTGTGGGGAGGTCTCCTGTAAAGGTTTGGATGAAGAGTCTTTGACCTGAAATGTTGACTGCATTTCTCTCTCTGCAGATGCTGCCTGAGTTGCTGAGTTTTCCCCTTCCCCCAATGAAATTTCATCCTCATAAGAATGCAGACAAGGGGTCACAGTCAGGGAGTAAGGGGTGTTCAGGGAGTAAGAGACCTCTCTCCAAGCAGAGGGAGGAGAATCTTTGAAAGCCTCTCCCAGTGACGGTGAAGGTTGAGTTTCACAGGTTTCTTCAAAGCTGAGGTTAATGGACATTTGTACATTAAGGAACGCTGGAGGTTGGTGAAGGTAGATCAGCCAGGATCTCAGTGAGTAGTCAAACAGGCGAAAGGGCTGAATAGTTTATTGTTGTTCCCAAGTACTAGAAATCAGTTGGTACAACGGTGGAGGAGATCCCGCAGTAAGAATTTGTACGTTCTCCCCTTGATCGCGTGGACTTCCTCCGGGTGCTCCAGTTTCAGTCCAAAGATGTACCGGTTGGTAGGTTAATTGGTCATCACAAATCATCCCACGATTAGGCTAGGATTAAATTGGGGGATTGCGGGGCAGCATAGCTCGAAGGGCCAAAAGGACCTACTCTGCACTGTACCTCAAAAAGTACAAATCACTTGGCCCTTCAGTGTAGATAGGGCGGTGAAACAGGCTTTTGGCATCCTTATCCTCAACAGTTAAGGCACTGAATATACACAGTGGCCACTTTATTAACTGCCCCCTGTACCTAATAAAGTGGCCACTGAATGGTATGCTCATGGTCTTCTGCTGCTGTAGGTCATCTAATTTCAAGGTTCGGTGTGCTGTGCGTTCAGAGATCCTCTTCTGCACACCACTGTTGTAACCAGGTTATTTGTTACTGTTGCCTTCATGTCAGTTTAAACCAGTCTGTCATCTCTCATTAACAAGGCATTTTCACCCACAAAACTACTGCTCACTGGATGTGTTATGTTTTTCCACTTCGTTCTCTGTAAACTCCACAGATGGCTGTGCATGCACATCCCAGGAGATCAGCAGTTTCTGCGATACTCCAGCCACCCCGTCTGGTACCAACAACCATTCCTCAAAGTCACTTAGTTCACACTTGTTCCCCATTCTGCTGTTTGGTCCGAACAACAACTGAACCTCTTGACCACAAACCTCTTATGCATTGAGCTGCTGCCACATGATTGGCTGATTGGATATTTACATTAACGAGGTGTACACTGTACCTAATGAAGTGGCCGCAGAGTATATAAAAGTTGAGATTGCTACACAAGATGCTGGTGAGGCCACATAACATTTGGGTACTGCGTTCAGTTTTGGTTGCTCTGTTATGCAAAAGACATGATTAAACTGGAAAGAGAGTGGAAAAGATTTACAAAGAAGTTGACAGAACTTGAGGGGTTGAGGTTACAGACAGGGCTGGGACTTCACTCCTTGGAGTGTAGGTGACTGAGGGGTGATTTTATATAAGTACTGTATATAAAATCATGAGGGTCATAGGTAATGAGTGCAGTCTTTGCTCCAGGATTGGGCAATTGAAAACTAGAGGACATAGTTTTTGTTAGAGGTGAAAGGGCTGACTGTTTTACACTCTGGGTGGTAGATAGATAGAAACATCGAAAACTTACAGCGCAATGCAGGCCCTTCTGCCCACAAAGTTGTGCCAAACATGTCCCTACCGTAGAAATTACCAGGCTTACCTATAGTTCTCTATTTTTCTAAGCTCCATGTACTTACCTAAAAGCCTCTTAAAAGACCCTATCGTATCCGCCTCCACCACCATTGTGGGCAGCCCATTCCATGCACTCACCACTCTCTGAGGAAAAAACTTACCCCCGACATCTTCTCTGTACATACTCCCCAGCACCTTACACCTGTGTCCTCTTGTGACAACCATTTCAGCCCTGGGAAAAAGCCTCTGACTATCCACACAATCAATGCCTCTTATCTTGTACACCTCTATCAGGTCTCCTCTCATCCTCCTTCGCTCCAAGGAAAAAAAGGCCAAGTTCACTCTACCTATTCTCATAAGGCATGCTCCCCAATCCAGGCAACATCCTTGTAAATCTTCTCTGCACCCTTTCTATGGCTTCCACATCCTCCCTGTAGTGAGGCGACCGGAACTGAGCACAGTACTCCAAGTGGGGCCTGACCAGGGTCCTATATAGCTGCAGCTGTCACAGGAAATGGCTCAGGCAGGTACATAAGATACGTTTTAGTAATACATGGACAGGTATATGGATGACAAGTGTTTCAAGGGATATGGACCAAGTGCTGGGAAACAGGATCAGCTTGAAGATGAATAGAGGTGTGTGGGCTGCGAGGTCTTTCTCTCTGCTGTGGAACACTTACTCGTGTGTGTTCTGGCTGTCAAAGCAATCCCATGAGTCTCTTCCACCCCCTCCCCCTACTTTCTTTCATAATCCATCAACTCTCCCCACACCACCCCCCAGATTCTGCCACTGACCCACACACTGGGGGGGTGGGGGGCACTTGGAAGAAACTGGAGCGCCCACACGAGGAAAGCCACGCCATCGCTGGCAGTCCGCTACATCAGATTGCTTGGTGCAGGCGCACTGCACTCACCACGTGCTCACTGCCCATCCAGTTGGCCACTACCATGTGGTCACTTTTGTCAGCTCACCTCACTGATTCCCTTCCTCTGCAGTCCCCATCTAGGGGGGGGAGGGAGGAACGGTATTGGACGGATTGTGAGAATGGCTGGAGAGCACATGCACGGTGAGTTGACTGGGCCTCCTGCACACAGGGGGCGCTCTCATCTGTGCAAAGGCTTCAGTCTCGAGGCCCAGTTCATAGCCCCAACACTGTAATGCCCAGCGAGAACCGTTATGAACATGACTCAGTAAAAAAACCATTTAATCATTCTACTAACAACACACACAAAATGCTGGTCAGGATGAAGGGTCTCGGCCCAAAACATCGACAGCGCTTCTCCCTATAGATGCTGCCTGGCCTGCTGCGTTCCACCAGCATTTTGTGTGTGTTGCTTGAATTTCCAGCAGATTTCCTCGTGTTCACCTAATCATACTACTTCCTCCTTGTTCTTGCCCCGTGGATTTGTTACAGGGAGAACGGGCAAACTCCACACAGGCAGCACCCAGGGTCAGGACTGAATCTGGATCGCTGGGAGGCAATGGCTCTGCCAGGGGCTAACGGCTGGTCGCCAGGGGGCAGTCTGGGAATCAAACCCCTGGGCTTCACTCGGGACACAGTAGGGTCATCTGCCTCCACCGGCCCGCCCAATCTTCAGTCGGAGTATAGCTGATCTACATCTCCAGCTGCCTGACTCGGTCCCACTCTTTACTGCCCTGCACAGTCTCAGCACCCCCACTAAAGCAACCCAAACTTCTCCTGGTCCAGCAAGTAGGTGCCACGGCCAAGAAATCATACGAATGCCTCTATTTCCTCCGAAGAGTTCGGAAATTCGAACGCCACCAACTTTTAAAGACTGCGTCACGGAAAACATTTTACCGCGATGCACCACGACCACAAGGAACCGCAGAGTTGCTGACACCTCTCAGGAACCAGCCTCCCCTCCGTGGACTGTGTCTACATTTTGCTGCCTTGTTAAAGCAGCCGACATCATCAAAGACCCTTCCCACGCCAGACGTTCTTCCTTCTCCACCCTCTCTTCTGGTAGGAGATGCAAAGGCTGGAAAGCATGCACCCCGGGGCAGAAGGACAGCTTCTACCCTGCAGTAATAACAATACTCCAGGATGGGCTGCTGACCTCACATGGCCTCGCGCCTTGTTGTCTACCTGCACTGCTCTTTGTAAGCATAATGCCTGATTCTTCACTGTTACCTGGTTTTCTCCTGTGCTAACTCAATGCACTGATGTGCTGAAGTGATCTGGACAGAAGGCACGCTTCTTTACCATAGCTTGCTACAGTCAGTCCTGCTGCTGTCCCGTCCGCTGGTTTCCCCCGGCAGACGGTTTGTTGCAGCTAATGTTCGATGCCGAGTAGGGCTCCCAGTGGAGTCGGAGCAGGAGCCCCAGACCCCTGTGTGTGTGTGTGGTGGGGCTCCTCTCTCCCCACCACGGGCCCCAACTCCGTTACGGCTGTGACCCACTCCCGAGTTCTGCAGCACAGCAACGCTCACTCTGTCAAAGTCGTTTCAGATAGGTCACCCGGTTGGAAGGTCAGGGATCTGGTTCTCAGCCACGGGCAGCGCAGCGGATAGCCTATAATGGTGTGACCAGAACTGCACACGATACTCCAACTTGTGGTCGACCAGTTTTACAGTATGCTGACTTGCTGCTAGTGATGAAGGCAAAGAAACCATACTCCTTTACCACTTTGGAGTTGCCACTTTCAGGGGGCTTTTTAAGTTGGACCTTACCATCCCTCTGTACATCAACTGGGATTACTTTTGTGTAAAAGGCTCAGAATTTTTTAAGTGTATTGAGAATAACTTTGGGTCGGACTAGAGAAAGGTAAGTACTGGTCCCAACTTTTTAATTGAAGCCAGGCAAGTGGTTGAACTGGCAGAGAAGGCACATTTCAGGGAGGGCAGCCAGGACAGTTACCAAGAATGATGAAGATAGATCAGAAATTAAGGAAGGCCTATTTCAACATGATAAGACCGGGAAGTACAGGGAGTAACGGCATACGGGTTGGTCAGGATGTGACCACTGGGGTTCATTCATAAGTGAAACGGCAAAGGTTTAGGGCTAACATGTTCCCACGAAGGTGAGAATTAAGGCCAAAAAGTCGGATGAATCCTGAATGCGAAGGGATATAAAAGGGCAGGAAAAGATGCCATGACAGGACTGTTTGAAAGCTCTGAGCCTGCGCTCACTGGAATTTAGAAGAATGTTGGGGGGGGGGGGGTGGAAATCACATTGAAACCTACTGGATGTTGAAAATCCTAGATCCGAGGGGACGTGGAGAGGGTGTCGTGTTAGAGTAGAGAAAAGGAGGAATTTCTTTAGGCAGAGAGAGTTAATCTCTGGAATTTACAGCCACAGATGGCTGTGGAGGCCGTCACTGGATACATTTAATGCAGAAGTTGATAGGTTCCTGATTAGTCAGGGTGTCAAAGGTTGTGGGGAGAAGGAAGAAGAATGGGGTTGAGAGGGATAATAAATCAGCCATGGTGGGGGGAGGGTGCTGATAGAGCTGCCACCTCACACTCCAGCGTGCTGGATTTGATCCTGACCCGGGCCACAGCCTGTCTGGAATGCGCACGGTCTTCCTGTGACTGCGTGGGTTTTGTCCGGGTGCCCTGATTCCACCGCTAAGACGTGCAGTTCATTAAGTTGCAAGTGCAGGTGAGTGGCACAATAGATGGGAGTGGGGCGGGTGGGGTGGAGACCAAAATGGGACCGGTATAGATTAGTAAATGGGGGCTCTGTGGGCTGAAGGGCCTGTTCCTATGCTGTTTCTCTGTAAAAGAATAATCAGAAGTGGAGTGGGGCCCATCAGGGACAAAAAGAAAGTGTGCATGGAGCCACAGGACGGGACTGAACACTTCTCATCTGTATCTACTGTGAAATAGACACTGTACTTGGAGGATTCAGAGAGAGGGACGATGAAATTCTATTAATGTTATTAAAAGAAAATCATATACAAGAGTGGCACAGCAGCATAGTGATTAGCATAACACTGTTACACGGCTACTGATCACTGACAGGTTCGATTCCCACTGCTGACTGTACGGAGTTTGTACGATCTCCCTGGTTTCCTCCTGGGGCTCTGGTCTCCTCCCACATTCTACACATGTACCGGTTAGAGTTAGTGAGTTGTGGGCAGGCTTTGCCAGTGCTCGGAGCCTGGCTACCCTTGTGGGCTAACCCCTTCACAAACCCCACTGATTCGATCTGACGCAATCAGCGCATTTCGATGTAGATGTGACCAATAAACCAAATAGAACTCATCTTTAATCTCCATCTACAAGCCTTAAAAGAGTCCCCAGTGTCTGAGGAGACAGGTCCCAGGCTGTTAGCGGAAGAGCAAAGGAACAATTCATTGGGGTCCTGATGCAGATGATTAGAGCTTCACTCACATAGGTGAGGGGCCAGATTACTGGGAAAAGTCAGGGAACTACAGGCCAGTGGGAAAAAAAATCCCAAGACAGGATTAATCGGTACTTTATACATGAAGAGGTGGGTTTGGTCACATCTGGCAGGTGTTTGTTAGGGGTGCAGTCAGGGCAAACTGTTTGAACGTTCTGAGGAGCCGGCGAGGCACACTGATGAGGGCGGACAGGCGCTTGAACTCCTGTGGGACAGACCGGAAACTGAGTCAGTACTGGCGGGGATGATGGCTGGCACGGAGTCAAAGGGTCCGTTTGTGTGGGGGCAGACTCCTCCCAGAGGCCGCTGAATGCAGCTCATTAATCACTGCTGTCACCAGATGCCGGGGTAGCGCCTGTCCGCAGGGCGACACGGTCAGTCCGCACGCCAGTCACCGGCAGGCAGGTGCAAAGGCTAGTTGTCATGGGGGGGGGGGGGGCAGCCTGCAGCAAAACGCAGGCAGGACCCACCGCATCGACAGACTGAGGGTGCCGCAAAAGAGCACTGGTGTTTCGGGCCCCTGGGTTGGAATGCAGCCCAGTTTTACAAGGCCCCCTTTGTATTTGGGGACATGGGCACAGAGTGGGGCAGAGCAAAGGATCAGTCGTTGAAGCTGGGTAAAGCTGATACCTGGGCACAGACAGTGGAAACGGTGTCACTCACTCTCACCACGCTGCCCGGGGTGTTTGCTGTGCGCAGGCGGGTGTGTTGCCTTGTGCTGCAGTGTGAGTAGGTGACAGGGGTTGCAGACACAGTTGAGGTGGTGAGGGGTAGGACAGTGCAAACACACACACACACACACACACACACACACCCCCCCCCCCCCACCTCCCACCCCCTCTAGCAGAGGGAAAGCACAGCCTACAGACTACCTGACTGGCAAAGAAGTGTCCAATGATCTTGACGATGACCTCGTCGTTGCTGTCTGGTGTCTGGTCCCGGGGCACAATCACCTCAGCGCTCGTGACGTTCTGCAGTTCGTTCACCTGGAAGGCAGAGAGGGGGACAGTCAGCATAGCAGTGGGAGAATGGTCAAACAGGGGTGATAAAGTCAAACTGCACAGAAACAGGTCCACGTCAACCAAGATTTCCATCCAAGCTAATCCTATTTGCCTGCGTTTGGGCCGTACTCTCAAATCTTTCCTTATCCATGCATCTGTCTAGGTTCCGATTAAATATTGTTAATGCACTTCTCTCAGCCACTGGTCCTGACGGCTCCACTGTCAGGGGCGACACAGTAGCGAAGTGGCCAGTGCAATTGCTTTACATCGCTGATTGGGGTTCGAATCCCACCACTGTCTCTAAGGAGTTAGTGTGTGTGTTTCCTCCGGGTGCCCTGGTTTCCTCCCACATTCCGAAGACGTACGGATTAGGGTTAGTGAGTTGTGGGCTTGCTACGTTGGCGCTGGAAGCGTGGTGACATCTTCAACCCAACCCCAGCACAACTCTTGGACTATGTTCTTCACTGATGCACCTCACTGTACTTCTGATGTTTCGATGCAGATGTGACAAATAAAGCTGATCTTTAAGTTGCCCCTCAGGTTCCTATTAAATCCCTTCTCAGCTTAAAGCCACATTCTCTGGTTCTTGACTCACAAAACTGGGGAAGAAGCTCCCATTTACCCTTCTCCTGATGATTTTATACACATCTATAAGATGACCCAACCCCATTCTCCTGCACTCCAGCGAATAAAGTCCAGCCTGCAGGGGAAGTCAACCTCGAGTCCAGACAACATCCTCGTCAATCTCCTCTAAACTTCTTCAGCTTAAATGTTATCTTTCCTGCAGCAGCCTGACCAAAACTGAAAACAATATTCCAAACGCCACCTCACCAACATCTTATACAGCGTGACATGATCTGCCGGCTGGTGTTCAGAGACATGCACTGGGGGACGAAGGGTGGGACAGAGACTGTTTGTCACAACCACCGATTTAGCAGTGCAGTAGATACAGCAATTGCGTTTGTGAATTTGCATGTGTCAGCTAATTATTATTTAATCATGATAGTACTTAACTCCATACTTATCATCATAGTGCTTGTTGAGACTTGGACAGAGCACAGCAACGCTTCACTGCTTGTCTGCTTTTGGCCTTCCCTGAGAATTGGACTTTCGAGACAACTGACTCTGAAGGCTAGCGGTATTCGTTCAATGTTTAGATGTTCTTTTCAGCCGCAATGTAGGCTTCGTTTTCCTTTTGAGAGTTTTAGTTAACGGCCCTGTTTGGCCTCGCATTTATTGTTTACAGACAGACATACTTCATTAATCCCGAGGGATTATTAATTTCCCCTTTAACACTGTTTGCATTAAAGTCTGTGAACTATCGACCTGCTTCAGTGTCTCTCACTCCGCACTTGGGCCATATCCGAACCAGGTAACAGCAAGTCTCCAAACCACAAAGATGTGCCCATCAGAGAGAGAGAGCTGCTGACATATGCTGTGAGATTCATTGGTCAGGTAGGAGACAAGCTACAGGCGATGCAATCTGTTCTCAGTGAAGTTATGGAGGCAATGAGGTAAATAGTCTCGTGCCGACAAGCCCAGACTCACTTGGAGGAATAGGTATCATCCCTACCGCAGCTGTTCAACAGCTCACCACAGACAGTCAGACTTGGGTGCCTGCGGTTTCTGCATTCATGGCCGCTGTCCGGAAACTTACTGTTAACAGCCAGCGTCAGCTGACAACTCAATTCAGCAGCTTCAGGCCACCTCAGTTCCACTCCAAGCATCTCACAGGTTCCCCTTTCCTGCTGCCCCAACAATCTCTGTTGCAAATGCTCCTGGTCCAGCGCCCGGACCAGAGCCGACTCCCACGACCGTTCAGGAACCGGGTATTCCACCACCAGGCAGATATCCTGGTGATCCCGATGGTTGTGGAGATTTTATCACCCAATGCCAACTGACATTCCAAGCCCAGCCTAGTCGTTTTGGTGATGATGCGTGAAAATTGGCGGACATGGTCCATCTTTTTAACGGATCTCCACTCAGCCTGGTCAACGCTTTTCGTGAGCAAGAATACCCCGCAGCCCGCTCGTGCCGACATTTCGTGATGGAGTTAAGGAGGGTTTTTGATTTCCCAGTATGGGTCAGGAGGCTGCCCAATGACTCTTGGACCTGCGCCAAGGCAGTGGAATGTTGAGGGCCAATGCAGTCAAATTCAGTACCCTTGCAGTAGAGACGGGATGGAATGAGAGATCTCTCATCACTGCCTTCCAGTGTGGACCGACCTGGCATGAGATCGCTGTCTGGGACGAGCTGGATAGTCTGGATGACCTGATTAATCTGGCTGTTCGAGATGATGACCGGGTAACTGAGTGGCGCAGGGAAAGAATGTTTTCAACTTCCAGATCACTGTCTTTCCTCTCCCTCACCACCCAGCCCACAGAGGAGCCTATGCAAGTGGGGCACCATGCGCCTGTCCCAGGAGGAACGAGAGTGGCGCTAGAGGACAGGTTCCTGCCTCTATTGTGGTGATCCAGGACACTTCCAGGCGCCCAGTAAAAGAGATACCCGTCAGCAGGGAGGGGAATCCTGACGGGTCGGTTCTCTCTTCAGTCAGCTTTCCCTAATTCTGTAATGCTCACAGCTTCCTTGTCGTGGAGATCTCAGACCCATGACCCTAAAGCATTTATTGACCCCGGTGTAGCCGGGAATCTTATGGACTTCTCTCTCGCTCAAAGGTGGGGAGTTCCGACTCAGGAATTAAGAGAGAAGATCAACGTCAAGGCGCTGGACTGTCGACCTCTGGGACCTCTGGCTAGATCCACCTTTCCACCCAACCCCTCCAACTGGTGCTCGAAGCCAACCACCATGAAGAAATGTCTTTCTATCTGGTTAATTCACCTGAACTGCCAATCGTACTTGGTCTCCCCAGTTATCCCGACATAACCCACGGATTGATTTATCTCTGGAAGTACTCCAAGAGTAAGGACCGGGATGCCTGTCTACCTGTCTGGGTCCAGCTCAAGCTCCGTTCCATGAATCCCCTCCTGTGTCAGCTGAGGATGTGGACCTGTCTGGGATTCCGGCTGAATAAGCAGATCTCCTTGATGTTTCCACTAAACGAAAGGCCACCACCCTGCCCCCACTCCGGCCATACGACTGTGCCATAGGCCTCCTACCTGGCACTAGTCCACCCCGGGGCCAGCTCTTTTCCCTCTCTCGGTAGCCATGGAGGAATACATTAAGGAGGCATTGAGCGTGGGGGTTTATCCATGTGTCAACCTCGCCGGCCCGAGCGGGCTTCTTTTCTGCAAGCAAGAAAGCTGACAAGCTCCGTCCCTGCATCGATTATCGGCCCCTGAACAACATCACTGTGAAGAACCACTCCCTCTTCCCTTGTTGGCATCTGCGTTTGAACATCTCCAGGGAGCAACCATATTTTCCAAAATTGATCTGCGCAATGCTTACAATTCGATTTGCAGAAGAGAAGGGGATGAGTGAAAAACGGCTTTCAGCACCTCTAATGGCCACTATAAATACCTGGTGATGCCTTTTGGTCTGGCTGTATTCCAGGCCTTGGTTAACAATGTGCTCAGGGACAGTTTGAACCAGTTTGTGTTTGTGTATTTAGATGATATCGATATCTATTCCCGCTCACATCAGGAGCACATCCAACATGTCCGGAGAGAACTCAGACACCTTCTTGAACATAACCTGTACGCCAAGCCCAAAACAAGTGAATTCTATAAAGACCAGGTGTAGTTTCTGGGCTATATACTCACCCCATCCAGTGTTCAAATGGATCCTACTAAAGTTCAGGCAGTTGCAGAGTGGCCCAAACCGTCTACAGTCAAACAGGTATGGTGCTACATGGGATTTGCGAACTTTTATTGCCGCTTCATCCGGAATTTCGGCTCTATTGTGGCTCCAGTTAATGAACTCACCCAAAAGACCTCGGCAGGATTCCATTGGACAGACGATGCCGACCGAGCATTTTCCGAGCTAAAGCGACGTTTCATCACCGCCCCGCTGCTGTAACACCCAGACCCATCTCAGCCAATCATTGTCGAGGTGGATGCATCCGATTTCGGCATTGGAGATGTGCTCTCTCAGCACTCGTCTGCGGAGAGCCAGCTGCACCCTTGTGCCTTTCTTTCCCATCACTTGACTCTGGCCGAGAGGAATTACGTCGTTGGGAACCGGGAGCTTCTGGCTCTCAAGGAGGCCCTGGAGGAATTGCGACACTGGCTGGAAGGGGAAGAGCATCCATTCTTGGTCTGGACAGATCACAAGAACCTGTCCTATATTCAGGATGCTCAGAGACTCAACTCTCATCAAGCCCGGTGGGCTCTCTTCTTCACACAGTTCAATTTCATCCTCACTTATCGTCCCAGCAGCAAGAATACCAAGGCCGAAGCTCTCTCCCGGCAGTTCAACGGATCTCAGGACAATGCCATTCCAGACCCCATTCTTCCTCGCTCGTGTATTGCTGCTCCAGTGATCTGGGGAATAGAGGCAGAGCTGAGGGCCACTCAACAATCAGATCCAGGCCCGGATGGGGGACCTCCCAACCGGCTGTTTGTCCCTGCTGGGGTGTGTTCCAAAGTGTTGGAATGGGGTCACTCTTCCCATCTGGCCGGACATCCGAGAGTTCTATGGACTCAGGAGTTTATAAAGAGACAATTTTGGTGGCCATTTATGTCCTAGGATGTCCATGACTTTGTATCTGCCTGTCCCTCTTGCGCTCAGAACAAGACATCATGCCAGCATCCTGTGGGTCAGTTATGTCAACTGTCTGTATCCCACCATCGCTGGTCCCACCTCTCAGTAGATTTCATCACTGGTCTGCCTCCATCTAATGGAAACACCACCATTTTGGTTGTTGTGGATCGATTTTCCAAGGCTGCCCACTTCGTTGCCCTCCCCAGGTTCCCATCGGCTCGTGAGACTGCCACACTCATGGTTCAACATGTGTTCACTTCCCGCTTTTGGAAGGCTTTCTGCTCTCTTGTAGGAGCCATGGACAGCCTCTCATCTGGCTTCTACCCCCAATCTAATGGCCAGACTGAGAGAGTGAACCAGGAGGTGGAGACAACCCTGCACTCTCTCGCCTCTTCCACCCCCAGTCTACTGCCAGACTGAGAGTGAACCAGGAGATGGAGACAACCCTGCACTGTCTCGTCTGGCTTCCACCTCCAGTCTACGGCCAGACTGAGAGAGTGAACCAGGAGTTGGAGACAACCCTGCACTGTCTCGCCTCTTCCACCCCCAGTCTACGGCCAAACTGAGAGAGTGAACCAGGAGTTGGAGACAACCCTGCACTGTCTTGCCTCTTCCACCCCCAGTCTACGGCCAGACTGAGAGAGTGAACCAGGAGTTGGAGACAACCCTGCACTGTCTTGCCTCTTCCACCCCCAGTCTACGGCCAGACTGAGAGAGTGAACCAGGAGTTGGAGACAACCCTGCACTGTCTTGCCTCTTCCACCCCCAGTCTACGGCCAGACTGAGAGAGTGAACCAGGAGTTGGAGACAACCCTGCACTGTCTTGCCTCTTCCACCCCCAGTCTACGGCCAGACTGAGAGAGTGAACCAGGAGTTGGAGACAACCCTGCACTGTCTTGCCTCTTCCACCCCCAGTCTACGGCCAGACTGAGAGAGTGAACCAGGAGTTGGAGACAACCCTGCACTGTCTTGCCTCTTCCAACCCTACGTCCAATCCCAGTTGGTTTGGGCAGAGATCACTCACAATAACCTCCAGTCATCCTCCACCAGTATGTCTCCCTTTGAATGCCAGAAGGGATTCCAGCCCCCGCTCTTCCCTGATCAGGAGATCGATGTCGGAGTTCCTGCTGCTGAACAGCTGATCCAGCGCTACAAGCAGCTGGAGTCGAGCCAGGGCTTCTCTGCTGTGCATTCCCGGCAGGCTGATCGGCTCCGTCGACAGGTAAGGCCATTCAAGCCAGGAGAGGCGGTCTGGATGGTATCAAGAGATCTTCCCCTGAAAATCGAGAACCGGAAATTGGCACCACACTACATGGGACCGTGTGTAGTGGAAAAGGCTGTTAACAAGGTGTCCTATAGATTGTGTCTACCAACATCACTAAATATGCACCCAGTATTCCATGTTTCCCATCTCAAGCCAGTTACTACCTCTCCCCTGGTCCCAGTCACCCCACCTCCCCCTCCTCCCTGCCTGGTAGATGGTTCCCATGTGGCACCTCCTGGCATCTCGCTGGGTACGTGGTAAGGTCCAGTACCTTGTGGACTGGGAAGGGTATGGCCCAGAGGAACGTATTTGGATCCCAGTGAAGGACATCTTGGACAAGTCGCTGATCCGGGACTTCCAGCGGACACGGCTCTGTGGCACCTCAGGGGCTGCGCTTGGGGGGGTGGGGTGGAAGGACCCATCACAACCACAGATTCAGCAGCGCAGTAGATACAGCAATTGCGGTTATGAATGTGCATGTGTCGGCTAATTATTATTTAATCATGATGGTATTTAACTCCATACTTGTCGTAATGCTCGTCGAGACTTGGACAGAGCACAGCAACTCTTTGCTGCCTGTTTGCATTCAGCCTTGCCTGAGAAATCGGACTGTCCAGTCAAATGACTCTGAAGACTAGCAGTATTCGTTTAATGTTTAGATGTTCTTTTCAGCCGCAGTGTAGTCTTCGTTTTCCTTTTGAGAGTTTTAGTTAACGGCTTCATTTGGCCACACATTTATTGTTTAACTTTCCATATTACACTACTTGTATTAAAGTCTGTGAACTATCGACTAGCTTCAGTGTCTCTCACTCTGCACGTGGGCCATATCTGAACCAGGTAACACGGTTATTGCTGCACAGGGGTAAGGGGAGGGAGCTGCCCATTCCCCATATATCCCAGGGAGGAAGGGTGTATAGAGTGAGCACTGTCTTGTTCCCTGACCCGCCACCCTCCATCCACTACCCACTTGCTGCAGTAGGTAAAGGCTCAGCTGGGTCCCAGGCACAGAGGGGTGTAGAGTGGTGTGGGTGTATTCTGGATTCAAACACAGATTAGAGAGCAGAGTTTGGTGGTGGGGTTGGGCAAAGCCTCTCATTGGTTAGGCCTGGGGCTGATTAAGAGTAAAGGGGTAAAACAGGGGGAGGGGGAATATAGTGAGAGGGGGCGAGGGCAAATGAGTGATGGGGCAGAACGGACTGCAGGGTGGGTGGATAGAGCAAGGGAAAGGGGTGGAGGGAGGGGAGGGGTAAAGAGGGGGAAGGTGGGGCATAGCACGGCAAAGGAATCGGAGGGTGGAGAGAGGGGACAAAGCGAGAGAAAGGGTGGCGGAGTGAGGATGTAGCAAGTGGAGGGCTTCAGCCTGGGGTCTCCTTACCGTCTTGCCTCCCTTGCCGATGACTCTGCCGGCGGCCGAGGCGGGCACTTTGATGTGAGCCTCCAACTTCACTTCCTCCTTGGGGTTGAAGAAGTTCTCCTCTTTCAGCCTGCCGTAGATCCGACCCTGGGCCTGGAGAACAGCAGAGAATGTCAGCACGGCCTCCCGACACTAGTCAGCAGGCTTGGGGAGGGGGAGACGCGGGAGTTACGAAAGGGAACAAGGAGAATGGAGAGGGAGTGGAGAAGACGGGCGTGGGTGATGTAAGGTGAGGTGGAGGGACGGGTGGGAGGACCCCCCATGTATACCATTCTACCTCTCCTCCCACCAGTCCATCCATCTCACCTTACCCCCCTCCCCCACATCCCCATTTCTCTCCTCCCCATAGCCATTCCCCACTTCAACTCTCACCCTCTCTGTCCCCCCCCCCCCATGTCTAAAGCAGAGAGGGAGACTCAGAAATGGAGAGGGAGAGGTGAGATGGGGAATAGCTATGGGGAGAGGAAGAGAAATGAGGGGGGAGGAGGAGAAGAGGGAGAAAAAAAGAGGAGAAAGTGTGTGTTTCTGGAGTGACCCCCCCCCCCCCACCCCAGAGGCCCCCTTCCATCCTGGGCTCACCCACCGACCTTAAACTGTGCTTCTGGAGAGCCAGTGATAATCACCATCCGTTCACTCGCGTCAGGGCCCTCTGCAGGAGCGATCTGTACACAAACACACACAAACAGAGTCAGTAAGAGCACCATCCTCCCCACCGGACCGTTGCTGGGATCGGCCACGTGGTAACGCTGCACTTCCTCCCCCGTTCAGCAGCTGAGTGTGGGTGATCAGACCTCTCACTGCCCGTTCACACAGATGTCACTCCACACACAGTTCACAGAATGACCACTGGTTCTGCACAAGAACAGCCCGCTCCTCAGCTCTTCCCCCGCAGCCCTGCAGATCCTTCCCCTTCGGAAACTGACCCACTTCCCTTTGGATTTCTACCACCCAGTCTTGAGGCACCTTTCCCATCACCCCCCAGCCACTGTGGGGGGGACATAGCCTTCACGTCACCCCGGGTCCCTTTATCTGCCACTTACATCCAATGTCTCCCAATTCTCATATCTTTTCCCAAAGGCAGTTCCTCAATAGACTCTGACCGCCTCAGAAATGCTCACTAAAGACCCTAATCGGTGAGCGAGCAGGTAAGTGGACATGAGGCTAGGTTGAGATCAGCCATGTGATCTCCTGGGCCAGTTTTCGATAGCCTGGATGGGTCGGAGAGGAATTTTCCAGATTTTTTCTCCTCAATTGGCAAATCGGTTTTTTTCCCCCCGGGGTGATCACATGGGTTTGGGCGGGATGAATAATAAAATAAAATGGGTGGCATGGTGCCCTGTTGCCTTGTGGGATTCGGTGATAACTAGAGTTAAGATTGGATCAGCCATGATCTTGTTGAATGGCGGAGCAGGCTTGAGGGGCCAATTGGCCTACTCCTGCTCCTATCTCTTATGTTGTTCTTATCCCCAGAACATGGTACAGTAAAGCAGAGGAAAAGACTCTTCCAGCCACCATGTTATGCCAAATTAATCGAGCTGGCTACGCCTAAGTAATCTGTTCTGTCTGCACGTGATCAATACCCCTGCATCGTTCTACCCATCACCCAGCTGTAATGAGGGCTTCTCCCTCTCATGCTCTGAATATTCATAGGCCTTTTTAAGACCTCTATCGTAATTGCCTCCACTATACCCCTGGAGGTGCGCGCCAGGCTCCAAGTACTCTGTGCAATAAAAACCTGCCCCACACAACCCCTCTGACCTTACCCCATTGCACCTGAAATGCACGCCCTCCAGTTTCAGACATTTTCAACATGCAACAGAGATACAAAGCCTGTCTAAGCCTCTCATACTCTTACAGACCTCCTCAGGTCTTCCCTCCGCTTCCGGCCACTGCCAGGAAAACAACCCATGTTTGTTCCACCTCCCCTTAAACCACATGCCCTCTAGTTCTGCTAAACCTCTTCTGCGCCCTCTCCAAAGCCTTGCGCGTGCTCCACGTGTAGAATCAGGCAGCCAGCGGTGATTGCTCAGATGTGGCCGAACTAGTTTTATAAAGTTCACTCTCGCCTCCAACTAATAAGGGCCAGCATGCCACATGCCTTCTTTCGCTACTCTCTCAAATTGTTGAGGTACTTCCAGGGAGCAAAGGACGTGGACCCCAAGATCTCTCTGTATACCAACTCTGTTAATGATGCTGCTGTTAACTGTGCACTGTCCCTTTCTTAAAGTGCAACAAACACTAAGTTTCAGTGTTCAAGTAGCAAGTTCACACAATTGTCTTTCATTCTTGTGTCTTCATTCTGGTCAGAAGGGTGAGGAGAGTGCAATGCTAAAATAGGTACAGAGAGGGGAATAGGAGGGATATGTAAATAGCTTGTTGATAGTTGTAGATTAAAAGCTCGGGAGATTCTGGACACAGAAAGTCATGGAGGATCTGCAGACAGCACTGGTCTGGCCCCAATTGGAGTATTGGCCACACAGTGGTTAGGCCCCAACTGGATTTTTGGGCCTACTGGTTTGACTGTAACTAAACTTCACTTCGATATGGAACAAACTGCCAGAGGCTGTGGTTGGGACACCCAAGTTACAACATTTAAAAGGTGCATGGACTGGAAAAGTTTAGAAGGGTGTGGGCCAGACATGGGCAAATGTGATGGGCTTAGATGGGAATCTTGGTTGTTGTGGACCACTCAGGCCTGTTTCGGTGCTGAATGACTCCAGGACTAGCGGCGTTGCTCATCATCACTCCACACTTTGCAACCTATGTGGCACAAACTTAAGGCCGTGGAGTAGGAGGATCTGTAGCACTGCCAGAGAGTTGTCTGTCTGACAGGAAATTATAATGCAGACCATCCCCGAGTCACCAGCAGGGTTTGTCTTTGCAGACGTCCATGAGTTGATTTTTTGGCCAGAAGCAAGAAAATGTACAAAACTCAATCTGGTGACCAGGATGGGCATGAGTGATAAGCATGGGAATTATGAAGAGCAGGGGGGGGGGGGGGGGGGCGGTGGAATTCAGACATCTGAATTTAATAATATCATGGCAGTTAGTTCACATGTAGGGCTGTCTGTAAATTGGGTGCTCGTAACCATCAGATGGCTTGTAGGGAAGTGTTTCTTAAAGTGCAACACCAAGTTTCAAGACTCATACTAATAAATCTCTTTGGTGGCCCTCCAAAGCCTTCATATCTTTCCTTAAGTAAGCTGCCCACAACTGGGCCAGTCACTCTAGTTCAAGGGTTCCCAGCCTTTTTTATGCCATGAACCAATACCATTAAGCAAGGGGTCCGTAGACCCCAGGTTGGGAACCCCTGCATCCAGTTACAGTCAAATCAGTAGGCCTAACAATCCAGCTGGGGCCTAACCACTGTGAGGCCAATACTCCAGTTGTGGCCAGACCAGTGCTGTCTGCAGATCCTCCATGACTTTCTGTGTCCAGAATCTCCGGAGCTTTTAAACTACAACTATCAACAAGCTATTTACATATCCCTCCTATTCCCCTCTCTGTACCCTTTTTAGCATTGCACTCTCCTCACCCTTCTGACCAGAATGAAGACATAAGAACGTAAGACAACTGTGCGAACTTGCTACTTGAACACTGAAACTTAGTGTTTGTTGCACTTCTCCTCAGGACCTATTAAACCTTTCCCTTCTCACCGTAAACCCATGCTCTGTGGTTCCTGATTCCCCAACCCTGGGAAAAAGGCCGAGTGCATTCAGTCTCATGATTTTAGGCTCGTAGTGATGGTTTTGGGGACAGGATCTACGAGTCCACTGGGGACGTCGAAGGGCCTGGTCTGCGAGTCCAGCCTGTCCCGGGATTGGAGGTCTGCGTGGGGAATGGGGTTTGTTGCTTGTTATGTTGGCTCCAACACTTGGAGCTGCCCCTAGCACACCCTCAGGTGTGTTGGTAGATAATGCAAACAACACATCTCACCGTCTGCTTCAACGTGTACGTGGCAAATAAATGTGATCCTTCAATTTTAATTTTAGATGATAAGACACAGGAGCAGAATTAATCACCTCACCTCGTCTGCTCTGCATGAAGACTCCTGTCCCTTTGCACTCTGATTTGTAAACTTTCTCCCTGTTTAGAAAGTAGTCAATGCCTTTATTCCTTCTTGCAAAGTGCATGACCACACTTCTCTGCACAATATTCCATCTGTTACTTCTTTGCCTGTTCTCCTAATCTGTCCAAGTCCTCCTGCAGACTCCCTGCTTCCTCAACACCACTTTCCCGTCTAAGTTATCTTTGCATCAGCTGCAGACTTGACCATTTCGACAGGCCACTTGGCTCGAAGGGCTGGCCGCAGGTTTCCAGCCACGGACGGAACCAGGAATGAGCGAAGGGTCTTACCTTAATGGAGGCACCAGCGAACCTGGAGAGCTGCTTGATTTGCTGCCCCTTCTTCCCGATGATGGCCCCCACTGCCTGGGTGGGGATGAAGAGGTACACCACCTCCTGCTCTGAGGTCTGCGGGGTAGGAGGCCACAGGTCAGCTTGGTGCAGGAAAAAGTAGGCACCCCCCTCCCCTGATCAACGGGCCCGGGCGGAGCCCACTCAGCCACTGTGATCAGTGGTCAGCAACAGTGGGGGGGGGGGTCTGAGAATGAGAATCACCCCTACCACTCTCCAGGGATCTGTCACCATCATTTTTGCCCCTGTTAGGTCTGAGGCGGCAAGTCCTACACAGGTGGCTAAAGGGAGGAAGTGTCACAGTGAGGGACAGCACGAGTAGAGGGGAGAGTGGCCACCACAGGAGAATAGCAGCCTTGCAGCCGCAGAGACCCAGCAATGCATCCACTAATGCAACGCTGTGCTGCATTGCAGACTTGCAACTGATACAAGAGTTCATGGCAGGAGGTCATCCCGGGCTATTCCACAACACCCTCCCCAACGCGCCCCCACCATGGCTGCAGGAGGGGGTGCATCACGTCCTCAGTTCGGGCAGTTGGTGACTGCAGCCCATATGGGACAGGGAGACTGGAGTGAGCCAGTCGAGGAGGCTGTGTCCGTGGTTTCCGCCTGCATCCCAAAGCTGGGCCATTGGGTTAACCGTCCGCCGTAATGCACCTGGCTTGTGGGAAAGGGTTGGGATCTGGGAGTTGGTGGCAATACAATGGGAACAAAACAGGATTCGTGTGGGAACGGCGTAAGTGGGTGCTCGATGCAAGATGACAGTGGAACTTCAGCGGGGTGCCACACTGCTGTCCGGCATTCGGTTACAGGAACCGCTACCACGATTGTCAGGGCAGCACCTGAGAGACAGAGCCAACCCAGGCCGGTTCCAGGCCCACTGGGAAGACCCTCGCACCCCCCTGTCCGAAGCTACCCCAGAGAGGAGAGCCGATGCTGGGGGGTGGGGAGGGGGGGGTTTGTGTGTGACAGCCACCACGGTACACCGAGCCCCACAGCTTCCGCCGCCAGTGACCCAACAGGCGGCACCGCAGCTTGTGTGAGGCACGGTATTCCTTGTACAATGCGCCTCAGCCTGCAATCTGAGGCAGCTGCTTATAAAAAACGCCGGTCAGACCACACGGTGTGGAATTCTGGTCGCCTCCATTACAGGAAGGACGTGGCGAGTTTGGAGAGGGCGCAGAAGAGGTTTACCAGGATGCTGCCTGGATTAGGGACAAGGTGAGGCTGTACAAATCTGGAGCATGGAAGGCTGAGGAGAGCCTGACACAAGTTTATAACGTTATGAGAGACACAGATAGCGTAGACAGCTAGAACCTCTCTCCCAGGACTGCAATGTCCAACCGCAGAGGACATGTCTTTAAAGATGGGGTGGGGGTGAGGGTTAAATTCAAAGGAGATGTTCTGGACAAATTTTTATCTTTACACAGAGTGGTGAGTGCTGGGGCGGGGGGTAAATACAGTAGAGGCCTCGTGGGGGCAGATAGGGTAGAGGCTTTCAAGAGGTTATTACATAGACACATGAATATGCAGAGAATGGAGAAATTTGAATCACATGCAGGCAGAGGGACTAGGTATCATTAGTTTAATTAGTTCATCATAACATGGTGGGCCAAAGATCCTACTCCTGTGCTGCAGTCATCAACTGGGGTAAGAGTGAGGGGCCTCTGGGAAGGAGAGGTGACACAAGAAATGAAGAAGGGCACAGATTGCTGCCCTGAACTCTGACACTACCTTCACACAACCAAGGAGGCAACTATCTGCTGAGATACCCTCTCGGGTATACAGAGGGAGACCTCCCTGTGATCAGCTCTTCCTTCCCCCATGCCAGACTCAATCTTCTTCTACATGGCATACAGAATCGAGAGAGTCCAACATCACCCGGTCCTGAGGGAAGAACCAATGATACAGCAAAACATCGGGTAGTTCCCTCCACACCAATTGCCCATGACACCCATACATGCCTCACGAGAACCGCACAGTCTCCTCGTGGGCACAGACTGTCAGCATCACTGTGAGGACAGGAACCGTCACCACGTGGGAAAACATGGGACCAGAGCTGTGCCAATGGCATTACTGTCACCATGGGAACCTGAGGGGACCATCACCATGGATACCAGACCCATCATCATCACTGAGGGCACTGTTGCCATAGGGATTGTAATCAACACCGTCAGCACCACCATTAACTGTGGGACTGTCACCAAGGGACTCGGGCTTCACCATGGTGACCAGAGCAGATACCATCATCATGGTGACCAGAGCAGATACCACCACCATGGGGACCAGAAGCACCACTAACTCCAAGGGACTGTCTCTATGGAGACTAGGGCTGACACCCTTGCTGTCCATATGCCACCTTACGCTGGATATTGTCCAATGGGAAAGGATTAACAAACAACATTGATATGTGTGGACTTTACAGAAGAACGGCGATTGAAAGGAATTGAATTCTTAACCTAGATGGAGAGTGAGAGATTCAATTCCAAGGAAAGGCTCCCAGTTCCTAACTAACTACAACTATGTCTGTCACAAATTGGAGAAAGATAATTCACTGGTTCACAGTGGACAGGGATTAACAAGCATTCAACAGCTCGGCTTTGCACAAATGAAAACCATGGATTGCGACCGGGTTAGCGCCGGAACCAAGGATGGGAAACACATCGAAACCCGAAGACAGCATCGACCCTGAGGATTGGCTATAGTTTAGAATAGAGCTGACAGAAAAGGGAGAAATATACACAGCGAGGGTAAGCTTGCAGAGATAATTAAAACTGAAACTGCAAAATGTAAAAGCAACAAAAAAGTGTAAAGAGGAAGACACATATACAGTAGGTTTGTCATGGTCAGAAAACAGAGAACTCTATAAGGAGCAATGAAAAGATATTGCACTATGGTTAGGTTGCAGTCAATGTACTGATGCAGTTCTGGGCACCGGAATATAGGAAGAATGTGAAGACTTTGGTGTAAAAGAGGCTCACTAGGATCCTACCTGGATTGGAGAGTATTATTTTTTTTATAAAGAAAGGTTGGACAAAGTTGAAATAACATTTCTGGGAAGAGGAACAAGAGTTAAGGTTTCAGGTTGGAGACGCTTTGAACACAACCAAAATGGACACAAAGTTAAAAAAGCTGGTAAAGCTGCAGGGAGGTGGGGAGGGAGCTCATTTCTGATACCTGGTCAATGAGTGAATGGAGGGAGTTAAGAGAAAACATGGATAAAACCTTCAGAAGAAGAGAGCTGCAAAATGCAGAGTGGGAGGACAAGGCCCCTAGTGAACACACTTTGTTTCAGTGCAAGGAGTACAAGGTTAAGGCAGATGAATGTCAGAATCAGGTTTAATATCACTTTCATGTGTCATGAAAACTGTCGTTTTGTGGCAGCAGTACAGTGCATAGTAATGAAAACTATCAATTATAATAAATACGAAATACATACTTGTACAGCATACACATATATAGTGCATAACGTCAAATTAAATAAGTAGTGTAAAAAGAAAGCACATAGTGAGGTAGTGTACATGGGTTCACTGGCAAGGCTCAGCAGATGAGAGAGGTTGCAGATTTGGTCAGGAAGGATAAGTAAACATGTGTAGCATTTAGGAAGCCAGTATCGGACACAACCTGTGAAGAATATAATGCAGGCAGGTGATAAGCTAAACAAAGAATCAGAAAGGCTTAAAGGGGCTCAAACTCTCCTTCCTGAGGAGGATAAAAGAGAATCCCGAGACATTTTATACATAGATTTAAAACTAGGGTGAGGGTAGGACTACTCAAGGACAAAGGAGGGAGTCAGAGGAAGTGGGCAAAGTACTCTGTTCTCTTTAGTTCTGGTCGCCTAACTATAGGAAGGATGTAGAAGCTTTAGAGAGGGTGCAGAGATTTACCAGGATGCTGCCTGGATTGGGGAACATAGCTTATCAAGATAGCTCATTCAACTTAGAGCTTTCTTCTTTGAAGACAGTGGGGATGGAAAGTGAATGAACAGAGGTATATAAGATAAGAGGCACAGACTGAGTGAATAGCCAGAGACGTTTTCCCAGGGCAGAAATGGCCAATACCAGGGCATCATATTTTTAAGGTGATTTTAGGAAAGTTTGGGGTGGGGGGGAATGTCACAGGTATGCTCTTTACACAGAGAGTGGTGGGTGTGTGGAACAGCCTGCCAGGGGTGGTGGTAGAAGCAGATACATTAGGGATATTTAAGAAATTCTTTGACGGGCACATGGATGATAGAAAAATGGAGAACTATGTAGGTGGGGAAAGGTTACATTGATCTTAGAGTAGGTTAAACGGTCAGCATAACGTCATGGGCTGAAGGGCCTGCACTGCGCTGTAGTGTTCTACGTTCTACTAAATGAACACTTCACACCAGTACTCACCAAAGAGGACATGGGGGGGGGGGGGGCTTGTGAGATTAGGGAGGGGCCCGTGATAGAGGAACAGGTGGAGTCGGGTCTCTTGAAGGATAGGTCCCCAGGGCCCGACGGGGCGTACTCCAGGTTACTAAGAGAGGCAAGAGAGATTGATGCATTTTTGGCAGAGCTCTTTGTGCCCCCCACCAAGCCACAGGCGAGGTCTCAGAGGACTAGAGAGTAACCAGTACTGATCCCTGATTAAACGGCAACAAGGGTAATCCAGGACATTATAGGTCAGCTAGCCTTATTTCAGTGCTAATTATTGGAGAAGATTCTTAGGATTGACTCACACCTGGAAAAGCGTGGACTTACTAAGGGACTACCAGCATGGCTTTGTGTGAGGCAGGTCACGTGTTATGAACTTGACTTGAGTTTTTTTTTGAGGAGATGACAAAGGTGATTGGTAAGGGTAGGGCAATGTTGTCTACATGAATTGTAGTATAGCTTTCAACAACATCTCTCATGGTAGGCTGTTCTGGAAGATGGGACCCATGGAGACTTGGTAGACTGGATTCAAATTAGCCTTCGAGGATAGAAGCTGGAAGGTAGGAGTGGAGGGCTTTCCAGATGTGAGAGCAGCGTCTGCAGAATCTCTTGTGCATGTTGTTGGAAATGTGACAGCGGTACTCCACAGGGATCAGCGCCCGGACCTCCGTTGTTTGTGATCAGTATACGCTAATGATTTGGACAAAATTTATTAGTATGCTTGAATTTTCCCAGCACAGAAATGTCAAATATTAGGGGGCACAGTTTTCAGGTGAGAAGGAGAAAGCTTAAAGATTTGCAAGGCTAAAAAGACTTGTTTTTTTAAAAAATATATATAAACATGGTAGATGCCTAGAAAGTGTTGCTAGGAGAAGGGTGGAAACAGTTACAATACTTAAGAGGAATTCATGCAGCACATGAATAGGGAATGGACAGAGCTAGACCATGACAAGCACGCCAACGGGGTTAGCTTAGTTAGGCATCATGGTTAGCACAGAAATGGTGGGCTGAAGGGCCTGTGCTGTACCTTTCTATATTTCTATTTCTAGGCTTTACATATGTATTCAGCTTCTCTCTCTGCAAAGGAGGATATACAAAACGAATCTCCGAAGAAGTGTTGGAAAACACAGGGTACAGTGAGAAAGTAACTAAATCAGTTTTAGTGGGGAAATGGTTCAAGGGAAACGAGAGATAAAAGGCAGATAAATCCCCAGCCAGTGTCACAGTATGATCACTACAAGTCATTTCAAAATGATTGTAGGTGGATGGCAACGGATTTTCCCCAAAATAGGAGAGTCCAGAACTAGAGTATGTAGACTTAGGATGAGTGGGGATTGGTGGGGCAAGCAGAGGGTGGCACATATGGAATGGGCTGCCAGAGCCTGTGGCTGAGCCAGGGACCACTGTAGATGCATTTGGATAAGCACATGGAGAGGTGGAGCTGAACGCAGGAAATGGCGACTACCTGGGTACTGTGGACAGCATGGACACATTGGGCCGAAGGGCCTTCATCCACGCTGTATTTCTTTATGACTCTATGTCCTGAGGACGTGGCATTGGAGATTCCAGATACGTTGGAGATCATTGTTCACATTACTTAGACTGTGGAACAGCTATAGAGGACTGGAGGGAGATAAAACAGCACTTTTTGAAAGCAGCTGGAGAGTAAATTGGGAATTATTGACTAGTTAGCTTGACACTGGTAATAGGCAAAATGCGCAAAGTTCAAAGTAAATTATCAAAGCATGTACATGTCACCATATACTATCTCGAGATTCATTTTCTTGCAGGCATTCCCAGTAGAACAAAGAAATACAATAGAATCCATGAAAAACTGCACTCAAAGAAAAACTGACAAACAACCAATGTGTCAAAGACGACAATCTACGCAAAAAAAAAGTAAATAAATAATCCTGAGAACATGAGCCCTTGAAAGTGAGTCCATAGGTTGTGGAATCAGTTCAGAGTTAAGGTTATTCATGCTGTTTCTGGAGTCTGATTGTCGTAACTCTTCCTAAACCTGGTTGGGTGGGACCCAAGGCTCTTGTACCACCTTCCGGATGGATACATAGAGAAGACAGCATGGCCTGCATGGTGGGTGACAGCACTCATTGTAGTTTGCTTAATGTTGGGGAGGGTTTTGCTTGTGATGGAGTGGGCTGTGTCCACTTTTTGTAGGTATTTCGGCTCATGGGCTTTAGTGTTTCCATACCAGGCCACTCTCCACTGTGCAATGGTAGAAGTCTGTCGAAACTTTTAGATGGTGTGCCAAATCTGTGCAAACCTGTAAGACAGCAGAGGTGCTGTCATGCCTTCTTTGTGCTGGCACTTAGAAAAGATGCCACAGCTAAGCATTGGCTGAGTGACAGGATCGAAAAGTTACATGAACTCATGAAAGGGAAATTATCTTTGCCAAATCTATCTGATAGTTTCTGGAGGATGTAATGAACTGAAAGGACGAGGAAGAGCCAGTGAGTGGGTGCATTTGGACTTTCAGACAGCTTTTAGCCTGCAAAATTAAATCACCTGCATTGGGCTAAGGTGCTGGGATGAATGGCTGATGGGAAATCAAGTGGCAGCACAGGGATCAGATTAAGATAACGATCACCTTTATTTGCCACATGTACCTCCAGGTAGATAGTGAAAGGAATCAAATCAAATCAGTGAGGATTATGCTGGGTGACACCATGCTTCCGGACGAAATCCACTTGGTCGTGGGGACCAAGTACAAGTTCCTCACAATGTCAGGAATTGAACCCCAAACTTACAAAGGGTGGCGCCAACCGCTCGGCTAGCAAACGGGCCCACAGCCCAGCCCCATGCTCAGTGCTGAGACCCCAGCTCTTACTGATGATCTGGATGAGGGAAGCAAATAGACTGTCCCCAAAGCTGGCCCCGATATCCTCGGATGCAGAGGCGGTCCAAGCTGACTTGGACAGGCCGAGGGAATGGCAAGATCTGGATGACGACACCATTAGTCACTTCGTTGGCGAAGGATCAGCAAGTGTGCGCAACAGGACCCGGGTGTCCGGGTGCACCAGTCGCTGCAGACACAGGAGGCGGCCCGGGGGGAAGGGCTGCTACCTCACTCGGGTTCAAGCCCCAGGTCGGGCGCCGTGCCTGCGGAGCTCGCTTGCCCTCCACATTCCCCCTGCGTGCTCCAGTTTCCTCCCACATCACAAAGACTAGTGGGATGGTAGGTAAAACAGCCGTACTGTTTACACCAGCGTGTGGGTGACAGGTAGACCAGGGGAGCGTAGGAAGAATAGGTCACAAGTTAATCCGTGTAGCCTCCTTCTCCCTCGTCAGGGAATGATGATGCTGAATTTAGTGGTGCTCTCCCTTTGAACCGAGATCAGCTGCTTTTGCACATTGGTTGTTTGGCAGTCCTTGTGCACAGCTTTTCATTGATTCTATTGTACTTCTTTGTTCCACCACGAATGCCTGCAAGAAAACGAATCTCAGGACAGTACATGGCGACAGGTACGTACTCTGATAATAAATTTACTTTGAACTTTGAGCAGCTGGGGGCTGCATTTCGGTGAGATTGCTAAACCCCCCCCCCCCACCACTGTTGTGGCTGGGCCCAGCAGCCGACAGCGACGGGTCAGAGAGGCGGCAACAGCCGGCGCGCGGCGTGGACAAGCTCGGCTCAAGGCTGTGCCAGCTTGGTACTTGTTTGGCGTGTGGCACTTACAGTGTACGGATGAGCCACTGCACCGACTGCCGCTGTGTTATACAAAGCCCCTGGGTAGCACAGCTGACTCTACATCAGGAGAGGAAAAAGGTATCAGTTACTGCCGGCCCGTCACAATTCATTACATTTCTCTCAGTGTCAGAAGTCCTCACGCCCCACCACCACCAACCACGGGCACAGGGGAAGGGAATCGAGGCTCCCCACGGGGAGGTCGAGTGTCGCCTGCACAGAGGAACGCGTGCTACAGTCACTTCCATCGTAAGCAGTTTGGGCGCACACCTCAAACGCACATTGCAAGCGCACACTGGCGCGTGCGTGTGCGCGCATAAAGGCACACACGCAAACAGACGTGCAAATGCACTCAGACACATGCACAAACGGTCCCGCAAACAAACGCGCCAACACACAGACACGTGCACAGAGGGGCGCACACACAAATCGATGTGTGCCGATACGCACGAATAGATGTCACACACAAAGAGACGCGCACACACAGGTGCAGATGCGTAAACAGGCATACCACAGACAGATGCATAAACACAGAAACAGACAGATAAACTGAGAAACAGACAGACTAAACATAGAAACAGACAGATAAACACACACAGACAGATGCATAAACACAGATGTCCACACACAGATCCACGCACATACAAACACAAGTGCACCCACACCAGGGGTGGGGAGGATGCTGAGGGCACCACCCTGATTCCTGTCACAATTTGAAAGGTGGGAGGTCAGTCCCTTTATCCATCTTTCCACCCTCCCCCTTCGAGCAGCAGCTCCACCCTACACTGGCAGGCTACTGCTGCCCAGCAAAGCAGATGGGCAGATCCAGAGGAGGGAGAGGGTGAGGGGGCTGGGTGAGAGGGAAGGAGGCAGTGAGAAGCTGGAGGAAAGGAACGGGGGAAGATGTAGAGAGGGAGGGCGGAAGGAGCTGGGAGGGTTAGAAAGAGAGGTGGGGCAGAGGAGGTGGAAAAGAAGGTGGGTGTTCTGGGAAGGGAGTGGGGAAGAGGTCGTGGGGGGTGGTACAGGGTGAGAGAGTGAACGTAGAGGAGGAGACCTTGAGTGTGAAGCTGTCAGCACAGGCACCAGAATCACAGGGCAATGGAACAAAATTCAACGTCAGCAGACGGAGGCGGATAGGTAAGGGGTGGAGGGAGACAGAACGAGATGGAGGTAAGGGAAACCTCTGAGAAAATGAGCCCAGACAGAGTAGACACAAGGGTCTGCAGATGTAGGAATCTGGAGCAACACACAAAATGCTGGGGGAACACAGCAGCTCAGTATGGAAAGGAATAAACAGTCGACATTAAGGGCTGAGACCTTTCATTGGGACCCCATCTTCATTCTGATGTAGGGTCTCAGCCTGAAATGTCGACTGTTTATTCCTCTCCATAGATGCTGCCTGACCTACTGAGATCCCCCAGCATCTAGTGTGCGTCACAAAACACAATCTGCCCGAGGAGCTCAGAGGGAGCGTGTGGGGAGCGGGAGGAATTGGTGCAGGGTTTCGACCTGGAACATCAACAATTCACAGATGCCGCTCAGCTCCTGAGGTCTTCCAGTGGATCAGCTGCTGAGGCAGAATGTGGAGCATGCGTGCGTGTACGGCTGGCCCACAGAACTCTAGACATAGGAGCAGAATTTGACCAATTTGCCTCATTGGATCTGCTCTGCAGGAAGGGTAACACCCACTACTCCCCCTGCAGAGGAAGAGAATGGAGGTGGGGGGGGGGGGGGGGTCACAGGTACAACAGCAACGCTGCCCAGAAGCCGTGCATGAAATGGAATTTCAAAGTTCAAAGTAAATTTATTAGCAAACTACGTATTTGTCACCATATACTACCTGAGATTCATCTTTGCAGGCATTCACAATAGAACAAAGAACTACAATAGAATCAATAAAAAAAACGACACTGATTTCACCAGCCAGAGGGTAACAAATCTGTAGCATTCATAGTCACATAAGGTGGGGGAGCCCAAGTCAATGGGTGTACTGAAGGCAGAGATTGATAGTTTCTCGATTGGTAAAGGAGTGAAGGACACATCAGCCGTGATTGAATGATAGAGCAGACTCGATGGGCCGAATGGTCCGGCGCTGCTCCTGTATCCTTTCAGAATGACATCTCACGTACCTGCACCAGAGTGGCCAGCAGGTGGGGAGGGATGTGGAGGCAGTGGGTTAGGAGAGGCCAAGGGACAATCCTGTTCTGAAAATACGCAAACAATCGGTCTTGTCTGAGCTGGGCAAATGGCTGGATGGGTACAAGGGGAGACTGCCCCAACAGGGGAAGGGGGAGACTGCTTTCCACCAAAGGAGGGGGAGGGGGAGACCCTCCCCAGGGACGTGAACTACCAATTCAACTGGGGAGGGGGGCTGCGGTTGTTGGGCTCCACTCTGGGAGGGGAGGGGGCAGAAGACCCACCATTCCCCTTCCTATGCAAGGACACCAACCACCGGGAAGGAGATCCAGCTCACAAACTCACCACAAAGGGACTGTAGGAGCTCCCACCCCCTCGAGGCCGACCAGCCGACGGAAGGACTGACATTCCCGATGAGAAGATTCCCAGAGCGTTGAGGTTCAGGCCCGGGATCAGGTTGACTTGTTGCTGGAAGAGTAATGGGTGAACCAGAGTCAGGTCTTGACAGTGTGATTCTCCAACTCCCACCACACCTGCACCCCAGCCCCCACCTCTGCCGCCCCTCCCTCTTCCGGAGAACAAATCTTCGCAGCAATTCCTGATTTGGGAACGCAGAACAGTACAACACAGGAGCAGGCCTTTCTGCCCACAGTGCTGTGCTGACCTAATTTGAGTGCTTCATTCAACTGATCCCGTTTGCCAATACAATGTCTGTACCTGTTCATTCTCTGCAAATTCATGTTCCTATGTAAAAACCTCCAACACCCATCTCATCCGCCTCTACCCCCCTTGGCAGTGTGTACCAGTCACCCACCGCTGTGTCGGAATACAAGCTCACCCCACAACTTCCCTTTCAACCTACCCCATCTCACCTTAAATGCACTGTAGTAGACACCGGGAGAGAAAAGATACTCGGCTTGTACCTCTCATGGTCTGATACACCTCTGACAGGTTTCCCATCTGCAGCCACTGGGGTGGAGTCGGATTCGTGCAACCAAGCTGGCAGATGCTGCCGTCAGAGCTGGTGACCTGACCCCCGGCTGCCCAACACTGGCATTAACGCAAAACTGAGCCGCCCGTCAGAGACGGCAACGGGTAGTGCTGCTGATCTTCAATGCACTGACCGACACACAGGTCCTACAGCGAAACCCAGAGCAGCTGGAGCTTCGGTTTGTGGCATCGAGGGAACTGGGTGAACTTTAAACCACTTTAAGAAGGAAACCAGAGAGATCGTAGCTTTCTCTGAGTTTGGATTTCACAATAGCCTTTTGGCTGTGCCTGCTTGTTCAATGCCACTGCAAGGGTCGGGCGTGCATACACTGAGGCACACAAGTCTGGTTGTTTCACCCTAACCAACAGAGGGTGCTCTCCACACCCAAGCTGATGGGACCGCAGAATCCCAACTGGAGACACAAGGGACTACAGGTGCTGGAATTTGGGGCAACATACAAAGTGCTGTGGCGCAGGCAGCTTCTTGGCTGGGGAAATGGGTCATCGAGGTTTTGGTTGAAATCCTTCAAGTGGACTGAAAGATAAAGGAGAGATGGTGTGTGTGAAGATGTGCAACAAGAGCTAGCAGGTGATAGGTGGATCTGGGGAGGAGGGACAATAATCACAGTATGTTTTGGGCTGAGAACTTGTATCAGGAGGGGAGACAGTGAACAGTGAATTCTCCAACCTCTGGTAAACTGCTCCTTCCCTCCCTATGCCTCATCTCTCTCCTGATGTGTGCAGTTCTTCCTATACCTGTCCCAACACCCCCGTCATCCCCCTGTTCCCCTCCTGCATCTACTTCACCTGCCCATCACTCACACCCCTCCCACAGGTTCCCTCACCATCCCCAAAGCCTTCACAGTGCTAACATTCTGGGGCATTTCCAGATGGAGGAGGTAGTGTTAGATCTCTTAAAGAACATTCAAATGGTTTAAATCCCCTAGCACTTGATGGGATATACTCCAGGTTATTTAGAGAGGCAAGAGATAAGATTTCTGTGGCTTTGACCAGTAACCTTGTGTCCTCCCTAGCTACAAGATCCCAGAGGACCGACAAATTGCCAACTTAGTTCCATTATTCACAGAGGGAAATGAATTGAACTGAATTTTGATTTATTGTCAGTTAGAAACCACAACTGAAATGCAGTTAAAAAATGAAACGATGTTACTCTAGAATGATATTGTAGCGGTGTGCTACACGCAGCGCTGAAATAACGACACGGAGTTGGTGAGCTGCAGTTGCAAAAAGAGATTTATTCAAACTTCGCGGCCTCGCTTTAAAAGCCTTCCTGATCCCACCCTCCCTGGGCAGGAATGCTGTAGGGGGCATGTATTTATAGTCCCGTCCCGCGCGCGGGCTTTTCCCCTTGCTGGTGAAGCAGGCTTGGTGCCCTCTTTGGGACCGGCCTCAATGCCGGCGCTCGCCGCTTTATGAGCCGGTTCGAGTGTGCTGGGAAGTGGGTCACCACATAACACCCCCCCCCACCCCAGAACCAGCGATACACCCCACAATGTCCACAGTCTGGGTCGGACTCTGTTTGGGAGGTCTGCCTCTGCGCCACGGTGCCTGAATCTCGACCGGCTGCGCCAAGTCCACATGGGCCGGTTTGAGTCGGTCCACTGTGAAAACCTCCTCTCTCCCCCCAACGTCCAGCACGAATGTGGACCCATTGTTCCTGTGCACCGTAAACGGCCCCTCGTAGGGCTGCTGTAGTGGTGCCCGATGTCTGCCCCGTCGTACAAAAACGAACTAAGTTTTGCAGGTCTTTGGGTACGCAGATCGGGTTCTGCCCATGCTGTGAAGTGGGTATGGGGGCCAGGTTACCGAGCCTCTCGTGTAGTCTGCCCAGGACTGCTGCGGGTTCTTCCTCTTGCCCCCTTGGGGCTGGTATGAACTCTCCTGGGACGGCCAGGGGTGCGCCGTACACCAACTCGGTTGACGAGGTGTGCAGATCCTCTTTGGGTGCTGTGCGGATTCCGAGCAGGACCCCGGGGAGCTCGTCCACCCAGTTAGGCCATTTGAGGCGGGCCATGAGAGCCAACTTCAGGTGATGGTGGAAACGCTCCACTAGTCCGTTCGACTGTGGGTGGTAGGCAGTTGTGTGGTGCAGCTGTATCCCCAAAAGGCTGGCCATAGCTGACCACAGGCTGGAGGTGACCTGGGTGCCTCTGTCGGAGGTAATGTACACCAAAGCGAGATACCCAGGTGACAATCAGTGTCCGGGCGCAAGATTCAGTGGTGGTGTCGGTGAGCGTGTCTGCCTCTGGCCATCTTGTGAACCGGTCCACGATAGTCAGGAGGTGCCACGCTCCTCGCGACACTGGCAGGGGGCCCACAATATCCACATGAATGTGGTCGAAATGCCGGTGGGTGGGATGGAACTGCTGCGGCAGAGCTTTGGTGTGCCGCTGCACCTTGGCTGTTTGGCAGTGCATGCACGTTCTGGCCCAGTCACTGACCTGCTTGCAGAGTCCGTGCCAAACGAACCTGTTGGCCACCATCCAGATGGTTGTCCTGATGGAGGGGTGCGCTAAGTTGTGAGTGTGCACAAAAATGTGCCGCCGCCAGGCTGCTGGAACGACGGGACGGGGTTGGCCAGTGGTGACGTCAGAGTAGGGTCCTCTCACCTGGGCCTACGGGGAGGTCCTGGAGCTGCAAACCGGAGACTGCAGGTCTGTAACTAGGGATCTCCTCGTCTGCCTGCTGCGCCTCCGCCAGTGTTTCATAGTCTACCCCCTGGGAAAGGGCTTGGATGTTAGGGCGGGAGAGGGCGTCCGCCACGACATTGTCCTTTCCCGAGACATGCCGGAGATCCGTCATGTATTCGGAGATGTAGGACAGATGTCGCTGCTGGTGGGACGACCAGGGGTCGGATGCTTTCGTGAACACAAAGGTAAGCGGTTTGTGGTCCGTGAACGCAGTGAAGGGCCTACCTTCTAAGAAGTACCTGAAATGCCGGATTGCCAGGTATAGCGCCAACAATTCCCGGTCAAAAGCACTGTATTTGAGCTCGGCTGGTCGTAGGTGTTTGCTGAAGAACGCCAGGGGTTGCCAGCGACCCTCAATGAGTTGTTCCAGCACCGACTGCTGTTAGATACATCCACTGTGAGGGCGGTAGGGACATCCGTTCTGGGGTGCACTAGCATCGCGGCATTTGCTAAGGCTTCTTTGGTTTTAATGAAAGCGGCAGCGGACTCCTCGTCCCAGGTAATGTCCTTGCCCTTACCCGACATCAGGGCGAATCGGGGGCACATGATTCGGGCAGCTGAAGGGAGGAAGCGGTGGTAGAAATTCACCATACCTACGAATTCCTGAAGGCCTTTGATCGTGGTGGGTCGGGGGAAATGGCGGACTGCGTCTACCTTAACGGGCAGAGGGGTTGCCCCGTCTTTAGTAATCCTGTGGCCCAGGAAGTCGATGGTGTCGAGCCCAAACTGGCATTTGGCGGGGTTGATTGTATTCACTCAGTCAGGTGTAGAGTTGACGGAAGTGGGACAGATGCTCCTGATGACTACTGCTGGCTATGAGGATGTCATCCAAATAGATGAAAGCGAAGTCCAGGTCGCGTCCATTAACCGCTGAAACGTCTGTGCGGCATTCTTCAGGCCGAACGGCATATGGAGGAACACGAAAAGGGGTGATGAGTGCCGTTTTGGGGACGTCGTCCGGATGCATCGGGATTTGATGGTATCCCCGGACGAGGTCTACCTTGGAGAAGATCCGTGCGCCGTGCAGGTTTGCTGCAAAGTCCTTAATGTGTGGCACAGGGTAGCAGTCCGGTATGATAGCCTCGTTCAGCCTGTGGTAGTCGCCACATGGTCTCCAGCCCCCTGTTGCTTTGGGCACCATGTGCAGGGGGGAGGCCCATGGGCTGTTGGACTGCCGTATGATCTCCAATTCCTCCATCCTCTTGCTCCTCCTTTGCCAGTCGGAGCTTGTCCGGGGGAAGCCTTCAAGCACAGGCGTGGAGGGAAGGTCCCTGGGTCGGGATGTGGTGCTGTACGCTGTGTCGGGGCATGGCTGCTGTAAACTGCGGTGCCAGAATCGATGGAAAATCTGCCAGGATTCTGGTGAATTCGTTGTCGGACAGCGTGATGGAGTCTAGGTGTGGGGCCGGCAACTGGGCTTCACCCAGAGAGAACGTTTGAAAAGTCTCAGCGTGGACCAGTCTCTTCCTGGGCAGGTCGACCAGTAGGCTGTGAGCTTGCAAAAAATCCGCACCCAGAAGCGGTTGGGCTACGGCGGCCAGTGTGAAGTCCCACGTGAACCGGCCGGAGCCGAACTGCAGCCGCACCGTACGGGTGCCGTAGGTCCTTACTGTGCTGCCATCAACAGCCCTCAGGGTGGGACCCGGTTCTCTGTTGTGGGTGTCGTAACTCATCAGAGGTAAGACGCTGATCTTGGCTCCGGTGTCGACCAAAAAGCAGCGTCCCAACTGCTTGTCCCAGACACACAGGAGGCTATCCCAATGGCCAGCCGCCGTAGCCATCAGCGGCGGCTGGCCCTGGTGTTTCCTGGGAACTTGCACGGCGGGCTACAGCGGTGGACTTCTGCGCCCTACGGCTGGTGGTTGAAGCACCATTGTTCGTTGGTCTCCTCACCCTTCCCTCTGGGGTTAGTGGGCTCTGCTGCCGGGCCTGGTCTGGTTTGCTGCTGGGAGCGTGGCCTGGTGATCTGTGCGACGGACGCCCCACTCTCCTTCTTGACTTTCCACAGCACATCTGCCTGGGCCGCCACCTTCCGGGGGTCGCTGAAATCCGCGTCGGACAGCAGCAGGGCTTGTGACCTCCGGCCAGGGAAAGCATCTCGTTCATCAAAGCCGATGGTGGTCTGTCTCCCAAACCATCCAGGTGCAGTAAGTGGGCAGCTCGCTCGCGCCGTGAGAGTCCGAAAGTTCTTATGAGCAGGGCTTGGAATTCTGTGTATTTGCCGTCTGCTGGAGGCAACTGTATGAACTCCTCAACCTGGGCCGCTATGTCCTGGTCGAGGGAGCTCACCATGTAGTAGTAACGTGTGTCCTCTGAGGTTATCTGCCGAATGTGGAATTGGGCCTCTGCTTGCTGGAACCATAGGTGAGGTCGCAGCGTCCAGAAGCTTGGCAGTTTTAACGAAACTGCATGAACAGATGTGGCATCGTTCATCTTCGGCCCAAGTATTGTTTGGGCCGTCAAGATCACCATCGGGGTCAGGGTCGCTTTAAAGCCTTCGTGATCCAACCCTCCCCGGGTGGGAATGCTGTAGGGGGCGCGTATTCACAGTCCCGTCCCACGCACGGGCTTTTCTCCTTGCTGGTGAAGCAGGCTTGGCGCCCTCTTTGGGACCGGCCCCAATGCCAGGCACGCGCCACTTTGTGAGCCGGTTCGAGTGCGCTGGGAAGTGGGTTGCCACAATATCACAAAAGCACACGACAAAACAGACTACACCAGAAAAACCATATAACGTTTGGCAATCCCGAATCCAGAGTCTAGAGAGGCTGCTGCATATTAATATTGTGCTACCATCTTAGCGTGTTCCCCGGAAAGGAGCTCCAAGCCCACAAGACAAAACCAAGACTACCCAGACACACCAAATCAGGAGACCAACTCTACCACCCAACAAACCAACAACTAAAGCTACAAGACCTACACAAAACCACATAGTTACAACATATAGTTACAACAGTGCAAACAATACCATAATTGATTAAAAAAAGACCATGGGCACAGTAAAAATAGTCCAAAGATGTTAAAAGACTATATGTCAGTGGTAGGAAAGTTTTTCAAGAAGGAACGTTCTTCTTACAGTTCTTCTGGATTCTTCTTGGGTATCACATTACTTGAATGTGGATATCACTTTTTTTTTGAATAGGGGCTAACTGGTTAATTTTTATCTACAAAATTTGAGTGGTATTTACTGCTGTAAAGAAGGTATAAGAAGGCTACACCACATTGTCTCTGTCTCTACTCCTTTGCTTTTTCTCCCTCCTAGGCTGATACATCTCCAGTTGATACATGTGAACAGATGACTGAGGGTTTGAGTTCTGACCTGAGTAAAACAGACAACAGGTGCAGGAGTAGGCCATTCAGCCCTTCTAGCCAGCACCACCATTCACTGCGATCATGGCTGATCATACACAATCAGTACCCCGTTCCTGCCCTCTCCCCATATCCCTTGACCCCGCTATCTATAAGAGCTCTATCTAACTCTCTTGAATGCAGCCAGAGACTTGGCCTTCTGGGGCACAGCATTCCATATATCCACCACTCTCTGGGTGAAAAAGTTTTTCCGCATCTCTGTTCTAAATGGCCTACCCCTTATTCTTAAACTGTGGCCTCTAGTTCTGGACTCACCCATCAGCGGGAACATGCTTAATAATCTTATATGTCTCAATCAGATCCCCTCTCATCCTTCTAAATTCCAGTGTATACAAGCCCAGTCGCTCCAATCTTTCAAAATATGACAGTCCCGCCATTCCAGGAATTAACCTTGTGAACCTACGCTGCATTCCCTCAATAGCAAGAATGTCCTTCCTCAAATTTGGAGACCAAAACTGCACACAATACTCCAGGTGGGGTCTCACCAGGGCCCTGTACAGCTGCAGAAGGACCTCTTTACTCCTATACTCAATTCCCCTTGTTATAAAGGCCAGCATGCCATTAGTTTTCTTCACTGCCTGCTGTACCTGCATGCTTGCTTTCATTGACTGATGTACATGAACACCTAGATCTCATTGTAGATCTAGATCACCTAGAAATGTTACATGAGATTTGATGAGATTAATGAAATGTGACTCTTGCATGATATTCAGAAAGTTTGGAATAAGATCCACAGAATGCCTTCAAGTAAGGAAAAAAACCAGCTGGATGGTAACAGTATCATCACGGCTAAGAAAGCGTGAGCAGTTGGGTTAGAACAGACCTGTGAGCTTAAGCTAATGTGGTCAGCTTGAGAACCAAAATTCGAGAGGTAACTGAACAAGTAGAAAAGTTAACTGCTCACTTAGAAAAGGAAAGAGAAACCAGTGATTAGCTACGAAAAAGAGTTTATGACAGAGACAGTAAAATGTGTAAACAGCACAATTTTTGCACTAATGGGTGAAAACACAGGTTAAGTATAATTGAACTGAAGTGCATTGTACGGACCTAAGAAACAAACTGAAGCAGTATGAGAAAGCCCAGCAGGGACCCCAAGTGGGCCGTCCTGCCAGCAACACTTCTACTTGAGAAACACCCCCTATGCTGGGCAGTCCTCTGACACAGGGCCACCATCCAAACTCCAAGAAGCTACAGCATGGACATGATGCAGACTCTACAGTGGCCTCTAGTGACTCAAGTGAGAATGACAACAGGATCTGCAGCTTGCTCCAATAAAAACCAAGAAAGTGAAGACACGCAGGAATCTATAAAAGGAGGCAGATGGTTTTCCAATCAACCACCTGAACCAGAGATGATCGATAAGTAGTTAAAAGTTGTTCCACATTCTGAAAAAAAAGGAAGTTTAAAGACCTGAGCTGAGCTTCAACATATTAAGAATGTATAGAAAACTGCACCAAAATGATAGCATCCAAATTTTGGCTACTATGTTGTCTTCTCAGCAAATCAGACATTGAATCGTAGAGTTGAGGACAACATGAGAGATGATAAACAAAATAGAGAAGGCGGTTGGAATGCTGTTAAGAGGTAACTGGAAGAACATGCCCCAATACAGACTGAAAAGTGGTTTATTGAAGCAAAATATTTTGGATGGTGTTTCTGATTATCAGAAGTGCTACAGGACGGTGTGGTTGAGTTATTCAGGAGTTCTGGGAGTAAATGAAGGTAACATAAAGGACCCAACATATGGTCCATTGAAGTAATCTTTTATGGATGGCTTAAAACCAAATACTGCCAAAATGGTAAAGCTGACAAAATTGAATCGGAATGAAGTTGGTCTTCCCAGGTAGTAAGCTAATGCAAGCTGCCACACAAGGATAACGAGTTATGGAAATCCAAATAAGATGATTACAGGTGGGTTAGTGACCTGTTGATGAACAGCTACTGACCATGAGTCAACAGCCATTGAGCAACAGAATCCAACGTGTGCACTGCAGTCCGAGCCACACTGGCGGAGTCGATCCCCGAAAGCAAAATGGCACTTCAGTGGCAGGGACGGACATTTGGGCTAGAACCTGTTGGCACAGAAAACAAGGTGGACAACAGAATCAAGCCCAACAGCAAGTTCAATCCCGGGCCTCGCAAAAGTTGGGAGATTCTAATGTGATGACGTGTTTTCAGCAAACAATGTGGATGTAATGGATGTGTTGTCGAAGTAAAATCGAATGACTAAGCCTTTCCCTGCAGCCCTTGCTTGCCTTGATAACACAAAATCTAGAAGGCTCGCATGTTAACTGGCTCATTGGGAATGGATATGCTGAATTCTTGTTAGACTATGATGACCATGACTGTGAAGGAATAATAACATGCCATAAAGATGCAAACTGTTACAAGAAAATGCCTTTATTGAACCCAGATCAGATTCTGTACACCAATGGCTCTTTAACGATTGAGGAAGGAATTTGAATAGAGGGATGGGCCATTGTTCCGGAAACTGAATCAGTGGAATCAGGAAGCATGGCTCTTGGTGCCTTTGTGCAAAATGCGCTCCGATTGAAGCCTGTAAGGTGGCAGAAAGAAGATCAGCTCATACTCACCCGGATTATCAATATGCTTTTAGAGTTGTTTATGATTTTGGAAACTTATGGAGACCAGGGGAATTTCTTACGGCTGAAGGGACCAATCAAGAATGGACAACTAGTACAAGAACTCAAGGATGTCAACAACTCTGGTTAGAAGTTGCTGTATTAAAGTGTAAAATTCACTCCAAAATGATTACAATGGAAAGTTGTGGAAATACATTCGTGAATAAGATTGCAAAAGAAGGCAACAAGGCAAGGGGTGAAAGAAACTAAAGTAGTTAAAAGAAATTAAGAAAGTCAAAGAATTAAAATAGGAACTGAAGACATATGCAGTGAACCTGACAACTGAAATTATAGAAATGAAGTGTGAATCTGTATCACAGACAAACATACAAGATATTAGAGAGACGCAAGCTCAACGCTCCAACTAGAAAAGTGGTTCTGGATGGAGAATGATGGGAGGTTAAACAGTGACGAAGCATGGAGCTCTGACACCAGTCACAGACTAGCAGTTCCAATTATGTGCTTCCTTATCTGGCACAGAAGGAACACTGCCTGGACACATTGGAGTAGAAAAGATGATCAGCAGATTCTCCCAATGGTGGTGGAATCCAAAGTTTAGGGCACAAACTTGACAAATGCTTGAAAGATGCTTGACGTTCCAGAAAACAAATCCTGGAGCAGTGGAGAAGCTTCCCCAATTGAGTGCTCCTGCCCACCTGGTCCATTGTTACTCTTACAAGTGGACTGCATTACTCCGCCAAAGTGTCAAGGATAGGTATATGTACTGGTAATAGTAGACAAGCTCTGGAGATGGGTGGAAGCTATTCCAGTAAGGAAATGCACTGCCACACTCACAGTAAAAACACTGATCAAGGACTATACTCCAAGGTGAGGACTGCCTTGTCGCATCGATTCTGACCAAGGAACACATTTCATTGGGAGTGTTTGCCAGGAATTATGTCGACATTGAATGGTCTTTTCATTCAACATGGTGTGCTTCCACTCTCTTTTACCTTCCGCTTTCACTGCCGAGTTAGTAACCAAGTCAGACGAACCAGGTATCAGAATCGGAGTCAGGACAAGTCAAAGCAATGATTGGAATCATCAAACTAAGTATCACAAGGAAGGAGTACTATGGCCTGAGGCTACTCCTCTGGCCTTGAGTAGTATCACAGCAACCTCAAACACAAGACCACTCAAAGTTAGCAACAGGGCATCTGTCACTGTCAAGAGCTCTTAATCTCAGAGGTACTGACTTACATGTTATGATAGACAATTAGTTAACTATTGTGTAAAGTTAACCCAGCCTGTACTGTCTGCTCCTCAACAGGTTTCTGCCACTTGGAGTGATCCAACAGGAGGAGGACACACCCTGACCTGGTGAGAGAGTCCCAATTTGAAAACCGCTCTGGGAACCACTGGGAGCTGGATGGGAAGATGCTGATCAAGTGCCGTTGGTTTCTAACTTGGCGGTGAAAGCAGAAGGTAAAGTGGATACATGCTAACCACTGCAAATGGACAACAAGCACTGTGGTTAACGTGCTGGTAACCTCTGATTCAGTGCCTACACTGGTGAGCAGATCACTAACAAGCCAGAACAAAGTCGACAACTACTTACTGGACATTGCGGACTTTATTCTAATATCATTTGCTCTTGTTATATTTCTGCCAATTGCAGGTATCAGATGGATTGGCTGGTGGCGCTCATGTCTCTAGTTATCGGGTATGTCAATATAAACCACACTCTTCAAAATGTTCACCTGTGCTAGGCACGCCCTCACATCCAGAACAAATGTGCACCCTCTTTCTTAAGCAAAGTTCACGATCACAGTACAGCAATGGTGATACTGACATTATGCCTGTGATTCATTATTCTCAGGGGAGACATAAATACAGGGTGATCATGTCCTCCCACATACTGTCTGGAACTGGAACATTTACGTAAATATAATCAGCATGATTCAGGGGATCGTATCATTCCTGACCCTACAGAAACAGGATATCTTCATATCTGCATCGAATGGTCATGACAAACCTATTAAATCTTTTCATGTGTTCACTGTGAAAGCTACCTATTGTTGAATTCAGAAAGTACTATGTCAGTGAGATACAGCTTATATGAAATTTTAATTCATGTTGCGGTAACTTTTATTGACAATATCCATCATAAGAGGTTCCTGTCAGATATTAAGAAGTAGTCATCCGCACATTTGATGATGACAGAACTATTGTGGGCAGAATTTCAGATGGTGACGAGGAGGTGTACAGGAGAGAGGTCGATCAGCTGGTTGAGTGAAGTTGCAACAACTTCACACTCAATGTCAGTAAGACTGAAGAATTGATTGTGGACTTCAGTAAAGGTAAGATGAGGGAATGCTCACCCGTCCTCACTGAGGCATCGGTAGTGGAAAGGGTGAGCAATTTCAAGTTCTTAGTTGTCAACATCTCTGAGGATCTACCCTGGGCCCAGCGTATCGATGCCGTTACAAAGGAGGCAGGGCGGCAGCGGCTACATTTCATTAGGAGTTTGAGGAGATTTAGCAAGTCACCAAGGACACTCACAAATTTCTACAGATGTACCATAGAGAGCATTCTAACTGGCTGCACCATCTGGTATAGCGGGGCCACTGCACAGGACCAAAGTAAGCTGCAAACTCAGTGAGCTGCATCAAGGGCCTCCCCAGCAGCCAGAACATCTTCAAGCAGCGATACCTCAAAAAGGCAGCATCCATCATTAAGGATCCCCATCACCCAGGACCTGACCTCTTCTCACTGCTACCATCAGGGAGGAGGTACAGCACCCTGAAGGGACACACTCAATGATTCAGGATCAGCTTCTTCCCCTTCGCCGTCAGATTTCTGAATGGACACTGAACCCAGGAACACCACCTCAATACTTTCCTTTTCACATTTTGCACTATTTATTTAAAATTAGCTTTTTAATATATATAGTCAGTGTAAATTTGTTTATTATTATGTATTGCAATGTACTGCTGCCACATAACAGCAAATTTCATGACATATGCTGGTGATATTGAATGGATTTTGATCCTGAGTAGTTAACACTCTTGGAATAATACATACTTTATGTCAGGAAATGGGTCTTGTATCTCTCCTCCCCATAATTGGTTGGGATCTTGTTATCTGGGTTATGACTTTCCTGCTATGAGACATACACAGACCTTATCTTTACATCCAGAGTCCAAAAGTAAACGCGACATTTCAGGAGCAGTTTGCTCTGCATCGGTTTTATTCTCATTTTATGGTGTTGCAAGGAATCTGAGAGAGATTTAAAATCTTGCTGCAGCCTTAGAGTAACCAATGACACTGCTGAAGCCTTGGAAATGGTAACAACAGAATCACAGACACAAGAAGTTCTGCAGATGCTGGAAATCCAAAGCCACACACACAATGCTGGAGGAACTCAGCAGGTCAGCATCTTGTGTGTGTGTTGCTAAGGTAACAAAAGAAATGGTCACCAAGCATAACATGGTTCTTCAAAACTGTATCTTCTCTTAGCAGTTAATGGGGGGGGGGGGGGCAGTATTGGACAGGGAGTGTTGTACTTGCATACCTGACAAGTCTGAAGATGTACAGTAACTGATCACATTTGCAAGGAAACAACCTGATGGATGGCAAACTCGAGGAAATCTGCAGACGCTGGAAATCAAAGCAAGTCACTGAGCTCCTCCAGCACTTAGTGTGTGTCGTTAATCTGATGGATGGCATTTCTTTGACTGGATTCATTTACTTCTCGGAAGCTGAACTCAATATCATGAGTCATAATATTCGTCCTGATTTGGCTTATCATAATTGACATCTATTTTAACTTGTACAAGGGCAATCATTATTAGAGAAGTTCAAACTCACGCAAGTGTCCCCACTTACAAAACCAATTCAACCTAGCAATGACATAAGCCTATGAATACTCTTTGATATTTCCATCTTAGGTGAATTTCTTTTGAATATTTTAACGTACTGTAGATGCCACCAGTTTTTCTGCCTCTGAATTTTCAGATGTAATGATTCTAAACATGTGATTTGTAATCAAAGGGGGTGGGGGATGTTGGATTAAACTGTATAATTATTTTCCTTATAATTTAATATTTTATGTTAGTTTGTATTTTCATACAATTACCTATATACACATATAACTATTTAGTGTGTTTCCTAGTGATTACAGTTCTTCTGTATCATTCTGAAAACTTCTTGGGTATTATTTAAGTAGGGGCTATCTGATTGGTTAATTCTACAATATTTGAATGGTATTCATTGCTGTTAATAAATTCATATAAGGTGGCTAAACCATGTTGCCTTGGTCTCCTTCCTGCCCCCCCGCCAATCCCTTTGTTCTCCTGAGTAACAAGTTTTATGCCTCATTCTTGACTCCCGAAGATCCTTGGATCAAAACCAATGAAAACGTAGATGGGTGGGTTAGCAATTTTGCAGATGATACAAAGATTGATATTCTGGACAGTTTCCAGGCCTGGCAAAGGATACAGGGGGATATTAATCAGTTGTAGATATGGGCGGAGCAATGGCAGGTGGAGATTAACTCAGCCAAATGTGTAGTGTTGCACTTTGGGAGATCAAATGTGAAGAAACAGTTCACTGTTAATAGCAAAACCCCTAACAAGTTGATATGCAGAGGGGTCTTGGGGTCCAAGTGAAAGTGGCTACACAAGTCGATATGCTGGTAAAGAAAGGTGCATGCACGGCATGCTTGTATTTATTTGTTGAGGAACTGGGTTCAAGAGTTGAAAGGTTACTAATAAAACTCAAGTTAGGCTGCATCTGGAGGAATCTGCATTCAATTCTGGTTGCCCCGTTATGGGAAGGGCATGGAGGCAGAAGAGGTTTAGCAGGATGCAGCTTGGGTTACAAAGGCATCTGCTGCGAGGAGAGGTTGGACGAGCCTGGGTTGTTTTCTCTTGGTCCAGCAGAGGCTGAGTGCAGATTTGATACGAGATTGAGAAGACTACAGGATTGGGATGGCGGTCCGTCACCATCTTTCTCCCAAGGTTGGTATGTCTAACAAAAGGGGCCAAGCACCCTTGGGGGGGGGGGGGGGGGGAAGGGTGGGAGAGCTGAAGGTAGATGTGCTGAGCACGTTTTGTTTTGGAGTGATGAGTCCCTGCAACGTTCTGCCGGGGGCGGTGCTGGAAACAAACAGGGAGGCTTTCAAGCAACTCTTAGACAGGCAAATGAGTGAGTAGGAAATGGACGGATATGGACATCATGTAAATGGAGGCTGCAGGTTTGCTTTGACATCCGAGTACTAACTTAATTAGTTTGGCACAGCACCCTGGGCCGAATCGTCTGTTCCTGCGCTGTGCTCCTTCCACCACCGGCAGAGAGACTGCAGTGTGCACCGTGGATAAAGTGTACTGAGCCAGTCTCCCAGGCTGTTCCAACAGCCCTCCCAGATCCATGACCCTTACCAGCAAAGGCAGCACGTACCGTAAACCGTAAGACACAGGAGCAGAATCAGGCCATTCAGCCCATCGAGTCTGCTCTACCATTCCATCACAACTGATTTATCCCTCTCACCACCATTTTCCTGCCTTCTCCCTGTAACCTTTGATGCCCTATCAACCTCTGCATTAACTATACCCAGTGACTAAGCCACCACAACCATCAGTGGCAATGAATTCCAGATTCACAAACCTCTGGCTAAAGAAGTTCCTTCGCATTTCTGTTCTAAAGGGATGTCATTGTATTCTGAGGCAGTGCCCTCTGGTCCTGCACTCTCCCACTTTTGGAAATATCCTCCCCATGTCCACTCTATCTAGACTACTTAAAATCTGATGGGTTTCAACGAGACCTCCCCACAACCCCCATTCTTCTAAACACCAGTGAGTACAGGCCCAGAGCCGTCAAAGGCTCCTCATGCATTAACCCTTTTAATCCCAGGATAACTCTCGTTCAGTAAGATGGTGACACACTTATTCATACTGGTTTCTCTGGACCCAAACTAAGGTGTAATTGTTCATCCTTTATGTCTTTTTTATGATCGTAAGACCCTGTTTGGACATTGGTATTGCAGGGAACTGCAAGCCTGATTCACTGGATCACTGGCAAGATCGAGAGCAAGGGAGCGGTGGGACCTCCATTGCCGGCTGGCGGTTGTTGTTGGGAAAAGAATGCCTGAACCGGCTGTGTGCTGATGGATTCTGTGTTGGGTTGAGGGGCTGGCCCCTCCCAACAGTGCTGCCCTCCAGTGTTCACTCAGTGAAAGACAAGCTGGACTGCGTTCATCTGTGGCCGCACTTGCGCGAGATGAGGAACGGCTCTGGGCTTGTTCTTGCGGAAACACGGCTCCAGAATAACATCCATCCAGGACATCAATCTACAGGCCATGACACTCAGGGATTCCGACTACTTAAATATTTTTGTAACTATATTTTTCTTTATGTGCTTTATTTTTATGTAATGTCGGCTGTGCGTGACTGTTGGTACTCTGTTGCACCTTGGTCCCAGAGGAACGCTGTTTCGTTTGGCTGTGTTGTTTGTGGTTGAATGACAATTAAACTTGAACCTGAACGTCCTCTGGACCCTCAGTATCGGAGATCACCCCCATATCACCACAGCTCCCTGATCACATTCTGCCTCGATGCGAGATGAATCTCACCAGAACACACATCTTTTGGCAAGTTTAGAGCAGACACTGATGAGGGCTGGAAGCAAGCGGTTCTGAAAACTGGTGGGGTGGGGGTCCATCCCTCCCCACCTTTGCAGGTATCTACATGAGGTTCTGCCTCAAGAGGGCAGCATCTCTCATCAAAAATGACTCACAGCTACCATCAGGCAGTAGGTAGAGAATGCTGAAGTCTAACTTCTTCAGGTTCAACAACAGCTACTTCCCTTCAACCATTCACGTCTTGAACCAACCTGCACAACTCAGTACAGCAACTTTACCGATACCAACTACTCAATGTTGTAATTGTGTCCTTGTTAAGATTTTGTGTGATACATGTTGTTTTTTCTTATGAACGTAGCTGCTCTGATGCTCTGTGGCTGTGGTGCTGTCTCACTGAGCCCACTCACACATATACTCGTGTATACGACCACAAACCCGACTTTCACTGGCGACCCATGCGGGTCTCAGTGTGCAGATGTCACCAGGTTCCACACTACCACCGTGCATGTGTAAACACCGAGATATAGGCTGCTGGGTGCTGACTGAACCAACCCCACAGCCCATCTCTCTGAACAATCCACATCCACTCATCTCCACCACATTCCCGCACCCATCTAAAAGTCTCTGTCCCTCTGTCTGCCTCACCACAACGCCTTGCAATACATCCTTGGCACAAGGGAGGTGTGTCCTCAGTGCTGGCCGTGCCCTCCCCGCGGAACTCACATTCAACGCAGCGAGGTCGTTCTCGTAGGCCTCTCTAAGCTTCTTCATGATCTCCGCCTGGGCTTTGGAACAGGCCTCAATGCTCCCCTTCACCGTGATGGTTCTCTCCGGGTTGTACAGCGTCAGGTCGTGTAACCTGCCAAACCACGGCACGCAGTGTTAGTACATAAATGTTCCCCACTACGAGACCTCCCCCCGCCCCCACCCTCTCCATTTAGACTTGCTCTCCACCCGGGGCTGTAAGATTGCTGCCCCGTGGCGGGGTATGTGGGCAGTGGAAGGTGGCAGCGAGGGGGTGTGGGTGGAGTCCGGGGGGAGGGGGACTGGGCTGAATTCAGCAGTGTTACATAGTTGAGGAAGGCCATGCTCATGCTGCTGTCTTTTGAGCTAGGGTGGGACATTTTCAGAACGACCCTCCCCACGGGTATTCTCCCAGTGTCAATCCCTTGAAGTTCTTTCCCCAAAGCTCAATGCACCCCACCATTCCAGCGGAGGGACAGGGGACAGAGAGCTTAAAGGTTAAGGTGGGTTGGGCAGGATGACTGTTTGCTGAGGGCAGATTAAAGGCAGAGCTGGCCTGTTCCCACTCCCGGCAGTGTTTGTTGAGGAGGAGGAGGCACAGTGATGCAGGGTAACAGTGTACCTGATACCTCGGTGAGCTGCCAGATCTCCCTGTGACTGCTCGTTTGGCGACTGTCATAGTGGTTTATTATCGGCATATACGGAGACACGGAGATGTTTTGCTGAAAGATTACAGATTAGCTTTGTCACATGTACATTGAAACATACAGTGAAATATTTGCAGAAATTCAAATCAGCGAGTGTTGTGTCTGGGAGCCCACAGGTGTCGTCAGCATAGCGAGCCCACAGCTCACTGACCCTGATTGTCTTTGGACTGTGGGAGGAAACCGGAGCACCAGGAGGAGACCCACGTAGTCACTGGCAGAACAAACACCTGAAAGACTGCGGTGAAAACTGAAGCCCAGTCTCACGACTGGCGATTTATTAGTGCTATGCCAACCGCTAAGCCACTGTGACTTGTACCCCAGGTTCTGCCTTCCCCCAGCTCGGGGCAAGGTAGCCCACCACCCAGCCCCACAGCGGCGGCCTGACTCACGAGGAGATGGTGATCTTGGTGCCCGTCTCCTGCTCGATCTTCTTCAGGTTGCGACCCTCTTTGCCGATGAGCCGGCCCACGAAGCTGTCGTGAGCGAGGATCTTCAGCGGGATCTCCTCAGTGCTGCCGAGACAGGGGACAGACATTACACACGCGGGCCACCGTCTCCCTCGCACACTCCGCAACTTAGACAGCGCTACGGGCCTGTATCCGATCTTCTGAAGCCCAGCTTCAGTGCAGAGGGGTGTGAACCTTACTGCCTGCTTTCCCTGCCCCTGCATGTCTGCAGCGTGGCTGCATAGAGGAACTTGGTTTATATCCAGCGCCAGCTGTCCCTGCCTCAGTAATCCCTGACAAGATCGGGCGAGAAGCTTTACTCCATACCATCTCTGCCCGAGTGTGTGGTCCTGCAGAGCAGGGAGGAGTCAGTAGGAAGGGAAGTTCAAATTTCAAAAGTTCAATGTAACTTTATTATTAAAGTATATATATGTCACCATATACTATTCTGAGAATCATTTTCTTGCAGGCATTTGATATAGAACATCACAGGATATTATAGTCCTTTGGCCAACAATGTTGTACCTACTTTTTAAACCCATACTAACATCAATATAACCCTTCCTTTCAACACAATCCTTCATTTTTCTCTCAACCAGTTTCTTAAATCTCCCTGACCCCACCGCTCTGCATAAAGAACTTGCTTCTCACATCCCCCTATACTTTCCTCCAATCACCTTATTATTTGAAGGAAAAAAGTACAATAGAATTTTACAAAGAACTACACATAAACGGACGAAGACTGACAAACGACCAATGTGCAAAGGAAGGCAAAGTGTGCAAATAAAAATAAAACCTGACAATGTGAGAGATGAATGTAGATGACAACATTTTGTGGGCAGCTTACAGTTCAGATAGAGGGAGAGGGAGAGTGAGGGAGAAAGGTGATTCGGGTCAGCTCTCCCTTGCTGTTGAAACATAGACCAGCCGCAGCTTTGTGTTCACGGGCTGTAGCCGTCGAGCGCCGGCAGCGATTGCAGTCTGATGAGAATAAAAGGCAAGAGGGAGAGAGAATGCAAGAGGATGAGAGGTTCCTGCCGGGGAAGGGTGAAGGACGATGGGATCCACAAATGGCAGAGAGTGACAGAGCGAATGGGGCCCAGGAACTCACAATTTGGTGTCCTGAGCCTCCTTGTGCATGATCTCCAGGATCATCTGACAGGCTGCAGTGCATCCTCCAGCCGTGGAGTGGATGGTGATGGGCTTCTCAGCTGCTCCTGCATTCTCCTTCCGATGGATGTCCACCCTAGAGAGAACAGAAGGAGAGAACAAGGGGGGAGGAGGAGAGAGAGAGAGAATAAAGAAAGGGCCAGTGTCAGCATCGAGGGCAGGATTGATGAGGGACACCAGAAGATCATCACCAACAGCAACTCCATGCACCTCAGTCAGCTTATCGCCTCTCTCCCTGGTCCAGAGCAGAGCCTGGCCTCACCCAGAAGGGACCCCAACCCAACCCCACCAGCCACTGGAAAGCTTGGCCTGTTAACAACCCAGGGGTCTCAAACCTCACCCAACCTAATTGGAATCCCAAGGTAGACCAATATTCATTTAGGAACAATGGTCCCACCACCCAACAGGCGTGGGGGAGAGGGGGTGGGATCTCAGCTTCTATGACAAGGAGGACAACACTAACCCATCCCCTCTTAATGGACAGCATGATACATTCCACCACAGGTCAATAGGAACTCAACTCACACACACTCAAGGAGAAGACAAACTTCTCCAGTCCCATCCAACCACAGAACTCCATCCACTCCAATCAATCCCATCCAACAGGAAGCCACCCACCCCCTTCTCATCCTTGCTTTGGGTGGGGGGGGGGGGGGTGCTAGTTTCCCATTACCATCCAGCCAGTGGAAGAGCAGGCTAGAGTCCAAATGCAAAGATATGACTCCCGTTTCTACATGGGTTCAAGCCCCATCCCTGGATGGTCCGATCCACAGTGGATGGATGTCCAACCTGGCCCCTCCCACGCCAGGTAAACACGCGGGCCACCACCCCCTCTCCTGCGCGAGAGCCTCCACCTACTTGGACTGCGTCTGCTGGGTGACGCTCTTGATGGTCAGCCCCTCCTTCCCGATGATGGCCCCAACAAACTGGGTGGGGACCAGGATGCGCAGCGGAACGTCCAGCGACTTGTGGGAGGCGCCTGTGGCGGCCGAGGAACCGTGGTCCCGGCTGGGGTGAGTGGCTGCCCCGCGGCGGGGCCGGTGGGTCAGGTGCTGCGTCGCCTCCTCATCCGGGATGTAGGAGATCCTCAGGACGTGGCTCTCCAACTGGTGTCCGCTCAGCTTCTCGATAGCCCTGGGGACCGTGAGACCACAAGACATACAGTGCTGCGTAAAAGTCTTAGCCGCATGTTAAAGTAAACTCTGTATCGTGAAAATGCTTTCAAATAATAATGAAATAAAGTCTCTTAATATCGAAAGATTTACTATGAAGAGCAGTAAACAGTAAAAAAGAACCTAATTGAAATGAATATTTGGTGTGACTACCCTTAGCCTTTAAAGCTGTATCAGTTCTCTTAGGTACACTATCGTGCAGTTTTATAAGAACAATCAGCTGGTAGGCTGTTCCAAGATTCTTGGAGAACTTGCCAGTTCTTCTGCAGACTTTGACTGTCTTGCTTGCTTCTGTCTCTCCAGGCAATCCCAGACAGCCGTTATGTTGAGATCAAAGCTCCATTGAGGCCACTCCATCTGCTGCGGAACTCCTTGTTCATTTTTCTTCTTCTTCGCTGAAAATAGTGTTTTACCACCTTTGCCACATGTTGGGGGTCAATGTCCTTCTGCAGAATGAAGTTGGGAACCTATTAAACGCCCCCCCCCCCCCCGATGGTACTGCACGATGGACGAGAACCTGCTTGTACTTCTCAGCACTGAGGATTCCGTTAATTCTGACCAGATCACCAAATCCATTTGCAGGAATGCGGCCCCAAACCTGCAGAGAACCTTCGCTGTGCTTCACTGCTGGCTGCAGCCAGTCATCCACATGGCGCTCTCCAGCTCTTCTATGGACAAACCACCTCCTGTCTGAGCCAAAAATTTCAAATTTTGACTCCTCAGCCCAGAGCACTTGCTGCCATTGTACAGCAACCCAGTTCCTGTGTTTTTGTGTGTAGGTGAGTCTCTTGGCTTTGCCTCCACTTCAGAGGAATGGCTTTTCGGCAGCAACTATTCCATGAAGACCTCCTCTGACAAGACTTCTCCAGACTCGAGAGGGGTGTACTTGGGTTCCAGTGGTTTCGGACAGTTCACAGCTGACTTCCAATTTAGAAGGGACATCAGTTGTCCATACCTCTCGTTTGCTGCACTCTGTTTTTGCCGATGACCGCTGCATTTCTGATCCTCAACCTTGCCCATTTCTTTGTGCTTCTTCAGAAGAACTTGGGCAGCACATCTTGAAACTCTACCAGGAGAGATCTTGCCGATGCAGAATGACCACCTGTGTCTTGTTGCTATGCTCACTCTTACCACGGTGCAAGAATCAGTGGTTTGAAGGTTAATCTGTCACATCGGCCACACCCTCACCTCTCAGTTTGGTTGTCCTTCACCCAGTTTCATTCCTTCTACACCCACTTCTGTTTCAGTTAATCAGTTTATTTCATTCAACTCATTATCTCATTGATCACTAGCATCTGTCTGTTATCTCTGTTTAATCATGGCATTGAGATGTATACTAATCAAGTTTTTGTTTGGGAAGTGGTCTATTACTTAATGTGTTACTTTCTGTAACAAAACACAAAAACTCCCGTGTAACATTCCATTTTTTTTGGAAAACATTTGGAAATCTATTTGCTTTTTCTCCTGACACTAATGCAAAGAACAAAGGAGATTCACGTCTGAAACAAAATTGATATAAGGAATCAAGGGTGCTAAGACTTCGCACTGTAATATATGAGCAGAATTAGGCCATTCAGCCCATTAACCCTGTTCTGCTATTCAATCATTTATTATCCCTCCCAACCCATTCTCCTGCTTTCTCTCTGTAACCTTTAACAGCCTTACTAATCAAGAACCTATCAACCATGCTTTAAACATACCCAATATTTGGGACCCAGGACTAAATGACACCTTGTTTGCACCTCTGCCCGCTAGTGCCCTGGCACCATGCCTTCCGCACGATATCACCGTGACAACGCCAGCATGGGGGCAGGCCTTTCACTGTGCAACATTGGTGGAGACGGGTCTGTCTCTGTGCTGAACCATTCACCCCACACATCCA